>NW_004443990.1:6779616-6823503 GCF_000243295.1 Trichechus manatus latirostris
ACTTGGGAGAGGCCTCTACACTGATCCACGGACTTGGGACATTCTAGCCTCTACAATCACATGGGCTGTTTCCTTGATATAATCTCTCTCCCTAAATATATTTATACACTTTACTGGTTTTGCTTCTCTAGAGAACCCAGCCTAAGACACCCTAAATACATGCAGTGGAGTCACTGGCTATAGTTTAATTCTGAGACATTTCAGTAAACTGCTAGGGATGAAGAATGGCCCCATTTGTCATTGGGGTGAACAATGGAAGAAAAATAAGCTAAAGCTTACAAAGTGCCTACAATGTGCCGGATGAGTTTAATCTACTATCTAATTTAATTATCATAATGCCTTTAGAAGATAGATATTATTGTCCTAATTTCATCATATGAAGAAGAATGCGGTATCAGGATTGGAGGAAGACTAACAACCTTTGATATGTAGATGACACAACCTTGCTTGATGAACGTAAAGAGGACTTGAAGCACTTACTGATGAAGATCAAAGACCACAGCCTCCAGTATGGATTACACGTCAACATAAAGCAAACAAAAATTCTCACAGCTGGACCAAAAAGCAGCATCATGATAAATGGAGAAAATATTGAAGTTGTAAAGGATTTCATTTTACTTGGATCCACAGTCAATGCCCATGCAAGCAGCAGTCAAGAAATCAAAAGACACTGCATTGGGCAAATCTGCTGCAAGAGACCTCTTTAAAGTGTTAAAAAGCAAAGATGTCACTTTAAGGACTAAGGTGTGCCTGACCTAAGCCATGGTGTTTTCAATTGCCTCATATGCATCTGAAAGCTGGACAATGAATAAGGCAGACCGAAGAAGAATTGATACCTTTGAATTATGGTGTTGGTGAAGAATATTGAATATACCATGGACTGCCAGAAGAACAAACAAATCTGTCTTAGAAGTACAACCAGAATCCTCCTTAGAGGCAAGCATGTCGAGACTATGTCTTACATACTTTGGACATGTCAGGAGGGATCAGTCCCTGGAGAAGGATTTCATGCTTGGTAAAGAACAGGGTCAACGAAAAAGAGGAAGACCCTCAGCGAGATGGAGTGACAAAGTGGCTGCAACAATGGGCTCAAGCATAACAACGATTGTGAGGATGGCGCAGGACCAGGCAGTGTTTGGTTCTGTTGTACACAGGGTCACTATGAGTCGGAACGGACTTGATGGCACCTAACAACAACAATTTCACCGATAAAGGAGCTAAGGCTCAGAGAGGTTAAATGATTTTCCCAATGACACACAGCTAGTGGGTAGAACAGGGATTTGAAACAATTCTTTTTTTAATTGTAAAGTTTGTAAAGGCTTATTTCCCCAGTAACCCCATAGTATCTCAATGTGGTTGAGTATTCTAAATGACAATTTTGTAGTTTTCTGTATGCGATGCTTACATTATCCTTCATTTATCCTCTTAGACCAAGAGAGAGTTATATTAAATCATCTTAGAATCATTCCTGTTTTGTGTAAAGTAATTTCTTTTATCTTGGCATATCATAGTTCAGCATTTCCCAGAGTTTGTGCTTTGGAGCACTGATTCTGTGAAAAAAGTGTTACATAGCCTAGTAAGTTAGGAAAATGTTTCATTAACCAAATTCAATAAGTCCCCTTATTACATGATTTCTCAGCTCATTTAATATTCTAATGTCTGTTGTACATTTCCTAGAGAAGGATGTAGAATGCAACATTTTCCAAACTTTCTTGACCAGAGAAATTTTTTTTAAACACAACATCTTATAGAACCACCATTCTGTAGAACACTGTTATGGATTGAATTGTGTTCCCCAAAAATGTGTGTCAACTTTGCTAGGCCACAATTCCTGGTATTGTGTGATTGTCCACCATTTTGTCATCTGATGTGACTTTTCTATGTGTTGTAAATCCTACCTCTATGATGTTAATGAGGCAGAATTAGAGGCAGTTATGTTAATGAGGCAGCACTTAATCTACAAGATTAGGTTGTATCTTGAGTCAATCTCTTTTGAGATATAAAAGAGAGAAGTGAGCAGAGAGACAGGGGGATCTTCTCCCACCAAGAAAGCAAAGCTGGGATCGGAGCGTGTCCTTTGGACCTGGGGTCCCTGCACTGAAACGCTTCTATACCAGGGGAAGACTGATGATGAAGACCTTCCCCCAGAGCTGACATAGAGAACTTTCCCCCAAAGCTGGTGCTTTGAGTTCATACCTCCAGCCTCCTAAACTGTGAGAGAATAAATTTCTCTTTGTTAAAGCCATCTACTTGTGGTATTTCTGTTACAGCAGCACTAGATAACTAAAACAAACACATTTTGGGTACTACGTAAGTATCCAGAGTACATTTGAAGATAAAAACTAATGTTGTTTTTGGGACTTTCTACCATATACTTGCCTTAACTCTTTCCTGATATTGTGCATATTTACATCCCCATAGGGTAAAAGCAGGTACAGGTAGTCCCTGACTTATGACGTATTAGAGTTATGAAGACATCTTGTTTTTTTTGTACATCTTATTGTTCATAATATGTACTACATACAGTGTTGCAGTGTGTAATGTTATTCTTAGATGTTCACTCACATATGTTCACTCTTATGATTTACTGTTCAAAACAGCACCGTATAGCAGGCTATGGCCTAGTTTACAATGAAGTCGATGTCAGTGTCGGGTGTTGTAACGGATAGAAAGTTCCAAGCATTTGATCAGGATAACATGATGGAAAAAATTGGTGAGAAAATCGTCCATATGGCAAGAACACTGAATTTAGAACTCGATATCGCTGATGTAGTTAGTACAGCTCAGAGATCACCAAGAAGAGGAATTGACAGATCAGAACTTAATGGATTATTTTGAAGAGGAAAGAAATGTTGAAGAAGAAAGAAATAATGAGGAAGAGGAAGGAGAAAAGTTGTCAAAAATTTTTACAGTGAAAAGATTAGTTAGAGTTTTCTCTAAACTAATTCAGGGGCCCAAACACTGATCACTTTGCTAAAGTCGATAGGCAGATTCGGGAAGCAGTGAGATGTTACTATGAAATATATGAAGAAGGAAAGCACCATACAGACAACTCTCACTAATTTTCTAACTAGAAATGCCATCTCCATTCCCAGGGACAATCCAGATGATCCAGAACCTTCCACAAGTGGAGTTATTACAGCAACTGACAAAATGCCAACATCACCCAACTCTTCTACATTGTCGGAGTAAATTTTTATAATTTGTGTATTTTTTTAATCTATGTATGTATTAAAATATATCCATAAGTTTATATGTAATATTTCCAACCCCTAAAGACAAATAAAGATTGGATTTATAAAGATACTGGTAATAAAAGGCAATCATAATGAAAACTAAAAATAAAATGAGCTATTTGACTTATGTCAGTACCGACTTACGACAAAGTAGTCAGAACATAACCCTGTCGTAAGTCGGGAATTATCTGCACATGAGAAAAGTTGAATGGAAAGTACAGAAAAAATTGGGCCATCTACACAATCATTTCTTGATTTTTGGGTAGTAATGGGGAAAGTATCTAAATTCTCAGATAATATACAAATAAAACCTTCATTGTCATGAGAGTAGTTTTAACTTTCTCCCTCTGATAAAGACCACACACAAAGTGGCTTACCAGTTGCAAAGAATTATCTGCCTTGGTCTAATTACTTTATTACCTTTGCCTTCCATATAGAAATCAATGGGCAGGGGAGTGATGGAGAGGCAGGCAGCAGGAGGCAGAAGAGGAGAATGGAGCCTTGATAATGCCTGACCTAGTTAAATGAGCCCTGGGTGACTGAGAACCTGGTCTACTTTGGTCAATGTAGGACACTGAAGGTCCTGGTCTGGGTAAAGTATTTCTAGAGATCTGGGAAGGAAAAGCACACTTGGGTTTCCTTCTTAAGCTTCTAGTGCGTGTATTTCCATCTCCCAATGAACCACTCATTAGAAGAACTTTATTTTCTTGCAAACACTTGTCCTCATTTCTAGCTATAGCCAACATTCCTGAAGGGCTCTGTTGTCATAGTAATTAGGAACAAAAACCAAAAAACCAAACACGTTGTCATTGAGTTGATTCTGACTCATAGCAACCCTACAGGACAGAGTAGAACTGCCCCATAGAATTTCCAAGGAGCAGCTGGTGGATTCAAACCGCTAACCTTTTGTTTAGTAGTTGAGCTCTTAACCACTGTGCCACTGGGGCTCCAATTGAGAACAACTCTTTGCTAATGTGAAATATGATTTCTTTGCACCTAGCCAAAACTCCCCCTACACATCTGGCAGTTTGTCATACTTTGGGGGCTTTCGTGTCGCTGTGCTGCTGGAAGCTATGCCACTGGTATTCAGATACCAGCAGGGTCACCCATAGGGGACAGGTTTCAGCTGAACTTCCAGACTAAGACAGACTAGGAAGAAGAACCTGACAGTCTACTTCTGAAAAGAATTAGCCAGTGAAAACCTTATAAATAGCAGCGGAACACTGTCTGATACAGTGCCGAAAGAATGCCTTTGAATTATGGTGTTGGCGAAGAATACTGAATATACCATGGACTGCCAAGAGAAAGAACAAATCTGTCTTGGAAGAAGTACAGCCAGAATGCTTCTTAGAAGCAAGGATAGTGAGACTTTGTCTCATATTTTGGACATGTTGTAAGGAGGGATCAGTCCCTGGAGAAGGACATCATGCTTGGTAAAGTAGAGGGTCAGCGATAAAGAGGAAGACCCTCAGCAAGATGATTGACACAGTTGCTGGAGCAGTGGGCTCAAGCATAACAACGATCATGAGATTGGCAGAGGATTAGGCAGTGTTTCATTCTGTTGTATGTAGGGTCGCTGTGAGTCAGAAACGACTCGATGGCACTTAACAACAAGCCAAAACTCAGCTAGCGTCTCCTAGTTTCAGCTGTGGATTTCTTACCCAGCTGGCCCAGCAGTGCCCGGAATCCCAACAGTGCAATGCAGTTGGACATCTGATGGGTGAAGGAGCATGGAAAATGAAAACTTCATGGAGGCTTTAATTCTCCAAATAAAGCTAAGTGCCTCTTCCACGAATCATTACACAGATCAGAAACCTGACCCTGTCCCATCTGAACAGCCCAAGTAGAAGAGAAGCTCGTCAAAAGCTTCTCAGAGATTCTCTGGGTGTAATTGGCTAGGGTCTAGAGATGGTACACTTTGTTTTCCCCTAAGCATTAGTACAGGGGAAGATTAAAATTCAGGGTGAGATTAAACTTCAGTGCCTGGTTCTGAGATCAGGGTGGGCGACAAACGACTAGACCTGAAGTCAGAAAATCCAGGTTCAAGTCCTGATTCTATCTTTTCCTGGCACTGTGATCTTGGGCAAGTCACTTAACCTCAGTAGTAATTGCCAAAATGAGAACAAAAAGAGACACTGGATGTGAAATTGCCCTGTAAACTATATTGTGAATATATGTACATATGAAGGTTTATTATTATTATTGTTATAATTGGTTGAGTTCTCTCAGGGATGCTCAGGGAATTTTCCTTGGAGGTGAAACATTTGAGGGTAAACATCCCAAAGACCTAGCACTGCTGAGGCGTCTTGTGAAGAAACAATTGAAAGGGAAGGGAATGAATGGCAGCTGGTGTATTTCCTGTGCTTTTTTTCCAAACTTCTTCCTATGGAGAGAGGGTGAGAGAGAAACAGAGGGAAGGGAAGGAAGAAGAGGGGAGTCTCTTCTTAAGGGTTAAAGCAAGATAGTGCTGTAGAGTGATTCCAGATGTACAAATATTAATATCTCTCTCTCCCTGATGAATGAGAAGGTATGACCCAGTTAGGAAACTGCTGAAATTACCGGCGCCACCCAGACCTCAGCCGATGGCCCAGTGCAGATTTTTATCCTTACCCCGGCAACTGTAGTGCTGATGAAGGGCTCGGACCTGCTGCAGCAGACCTTCCAAAACTTCACTCTGTCCCTTCTGTCTGGGCTTTCTGTAGTCATAGTCTTTCCAGTCTATTGAACAAAAGAAACAAACAGTGAAATTTTGAAGCAGGGGAGGCCTCTCCCGTGCCTGGCCTCAGATGCTGGTGTTTTGAATAGACAACCCACAAACTCTTGTGTATGAGCACCCAGTACACGCAGAGCTAGCAGGCAGTGCCAACTGTCTGGAAGCTGCCATTGTTCAGGACCCTATGCAAAACGGTAATTGTGGTTGGTTTCTTGGGTCGGGCAGTTTTAGGGCAAGAGAAAATGGTCACTGAAAGCCAAAAGAAAGCAAGAAATTTTGGAGTTCACTCTGCCCTCCCCCAGTCTCCTGCCCTCTTTTCAGCATCCCATGTCCTAATCAGTTCGCCTGCTACCTCCCCACTCAGCACCCCAATTCTCAACTCTATTTCCACAGTAGGAAAGGAAGGGGTGGGAATATGCAGACTAGATGAAATCCACAGTCCCAATGCTTTTATTGTAGGTTTCACACTTTTGGCCAAATTGACATTTCTTTCCAAGGAAAGAGCCCACGTCAGATGCCAAGAAATGGAAATCTACATTTTGCTCTAATGAATGTCTGCTTTGGTTAGCTGGCAGAGCAAGCCCTGCACATACTCTGAGCCACCAACCACCCTGTCTGCTCTGTCTCTAAATATACAGTATTAGCTTACATGGCAAATTTAAATTGCAATACCCACTGAGATTTTTCTCCCCCTTCTATTTTCATTCCATTTGGCTATAATGATATCAAGAGTAATAACCCATGTGGGACTAACGTCAAGATTGTAATTCTGCTGTCTCCAACTCTTGATTTTTTTTTTTTCCAGCAAGTCAATCATTTCATAGTCCATCCTTTCTTCCCTCAATTTTCTTTCCCCAAGTTTTAGTTTCTGAATCTTTTAAAAGCAACAACTTAAAGCAGTAAGTTGAAATTATTGGTTGAAATTCTTACTCTAAAAATGCTAGTCATTCTTCCCCAGAAAAGCCAGTTAGTTCACGAGTGTCTTGGGCTTAAATACTAGTTGAATAAGTTTCAAATTCCTTTCCCGCAGATTCATTTTAAAATATGGGGTCTCCCTCGTTCAGAAGCATAAGCAAATGCCATGATTTAAAGTTAAAATTAGATAAAAGCACTTCACCTTGGTTCATCCAAGACTGAGTAAATGGGGAGTTAGGAGGAAAGAAGGTTCTGTAATCAGATAAGCTTGGGTGTGAATCCTGGCTCTTCCTATTCCTAGCTCAGGGTTTCTGGGAAAGTTACTTACACTGACAGAACCTCCACTCCTTAATTTGAAAAACGAGGATAGTATATACCTTGCAGGGTTTTTCTGAGGATTAAATGAGAAGATGTATATTAGATAGCGGGCAAAATTCCTGGTACGTTGCAGGCATTCTATAAAGAATACGTTAACCAGAACCAGCCATTGATGGAGAGTTAACTCACTGTGTTCTGAGTAGGGAAAGACTACTTCTCATTCTATCCAATGAGTACCTATGAAGAAGGGGCTTGGGAGATTTTCTAACGCTTCTTGCTTCCCTCCCTCCCCGACGTGCCCTTCTTCTCTTAGAAGACTGGGGCCCAGAAATAACCATCCCCGTCCTCCATTAGCTGGTCAGTGGCATAGCCAGGACTCTAATGTAGTCTTGTGACTGTCCAAATCAGTACTCATCTCATTATATCTTGATGTGTGGTGTTTTTTGTTTTTTGTTGTTTTCTTTTGAGGAGGAGGGTCAGAAGGTTGGTTAGAGTTTGTGTGTTGTGGCTTAGTTGTGGTCAACTCTGGAGACAGGGAATTGGCATAGGTGCCTTGTGTAGACTCTTAGTTCTGCGTGGGCAGGGACAGTGACTTAATTTCTCTCTACCTCGGGTTTCTTCTCTCTAAAATGAGTTTTTGAATCTCTTTTTAGGTTATTTGAGGTTTACAAGAAATAATGTAAGTAAAGCACCATTCTAGGCACATAGGAGACACTCATTAAATGTTGGTGAAGCATAGTGAATTAGAAGTATGATGGTGTTCAAGTGGGATGGGATAAGGAAAGGCTTTTACTGTGAAATTTGGAAATGTTTGAGGAAACAATCTACTACTGGCCCTCGGACGAGATGTGGTGCCCCTGGCATGCAGGCACAATGAGAATAAAAGTTGCCCTCATGGATACCCAATGACCGTTATGAGTTTGTCTCCTTCGTTGAATGAATGCATCTAAAGTGCGCATGATAACATGAGCTAAGTTGTTTGCTTGAGTAAGACCCCTGGGTGACTGCATTACTACATGGTCTTGAACATAATAATACATTCTAATGAGTGTTAATGCTGCCATCACTGCAAGGGGAGATTGAATGGACCTGGCTCCTTCAGCTGAGCCCGATCCCATCAGAGGCGAGCCCGATCTGATGACTTTATGATACATTAGAAAATTGCTAATGCTAAATTGCAGCCCAAGTGAGCACTGGACATGATGCCAACGTTTTTGGAAAGAATGAGTTTTTCTCATAGATGTTTGGAAGGTTCTGACGACTACATAAAATAGGAGACTTTAGGGATGAGGAAGAAAATTGAAAATATATTAAGAAATCAGGACTCTGACAGGAATAAACTTAGTGTGGTAGGAAAAGAGGAGATTGTGCCACATAATACAGTTCACTGTTCTGGTAATGAGACACTTCAACCGCGACACAATGCAGAGCTTACATTCACTGGTGATATCAGGGCTTTCCTGATCGTAACTCAGACAAGCCTGTCTGGGTCCTTTTCTCTTATTATGTACCATACCATATAACACAAAGGCTATAAAAACACATTAAGGCTTTTTGTAAAAATATAAAAAAAGTTTTATAGCTTACTGGAACATATTACCAAATTTCCAATGACTCTGTCATGTTAGACTACATTGTCCTCTAGTAAATATCTCGATACTGATATACGTTACATCACAATGTCATACTCTGTTTATAAAATAGAACTGGAGCATTTTTATATTGTTCTTTCCAAGCGATATGGTATGTCTGCAGCAACTGTAACGATGTTAGGATTTCAGTTCTTTGCCAGGTACCTCTACTAATTAAACATGCCGTTCTAGAATGCATTGCCATTCGCTGGGATAACTACCAATTAATAAGGGACTCCTCCTCATTCTGAGGAGTCCTGGTGGCATAGTGGTTAAGAGCTTGGCTGCTAATCAAAAGGCTGGCAGCTGGAATCCACCAGCTGCTTCTTGGGGGAGTTCTACTCTGTCCTAATAGGGTTGCTATGAGCCAGAATCCATTCGAAGGTAACAGGTTTCATTTTTTTTTTTTTCATCCCATTCTGAACAACTATTGTCATTTTGGAGAGAGATCTTCAAATCAGCTCTAGGAACAGTGTCTGAATAGAATTTGAGTTTATAGAACTTGAACCTCTGACCTGTATAAGTAAATGCATCCATATGCAGATCAGAATTGGCACCGGTAGGCGTTTGGATTGGGTTCGCCACCCTACTCCGCTTTCAAGTCAACTGAGATTAGTGTATTTTGCTTTCTTCTTCCCTCTGCTCCCCATCCCCAATAAGGCATACTTTTTTTTTCCTAGAATGGGATTAGTTCCCTTAGTATCTTAATCTTACAATATTCCCAGTTTGTGTTTCTGACAAATAAGAATAGGACCATTTATTCATCTATTGTTGGGGGAGTCAGGGATCTTAGAGATCTCTGGCACTGGTGGTCCAAGTTCCAAAGCTGTGTATGACCTGCTGTAGCTACCAGAATCCACCAGAGACAGTAGTCAGGCATGACTGGCTGGCTCTTATTCTGCTTGTCTGCCTAGTGCAGGGCAATAATGACCACAGTGTAGGAGATATGGCAGGGCCTTGACCAATCCAGGTTCAATCCTGGCTTGGCCACATAGTAGAGTTTTGACCTTGGGCAAGGCCACATCTCCTGAATCCAAATTTCCTTATTGATAGAGCAGCAGGACAGCATAGTGGTTAAGAACAAGAACCATGGCCTTGGACCTGGCTCTAAAAAAAAACCCCGCTGTTGTTGATTCTGACTCACAGCAACCCTATAGGACAGAGTAGAACTGCCCCATAAGGAGTGGCTAGTGGATTTGAACTGCTGACCTTTTGGTTAGCAGCCTTAACCACTGCGCCACAGATGGTTTTTTAAGACACCATTTTTAGTGGTTGCATTTTATTCTGTAGTATGGATATGATAGGTACACATCATACTTTATTTCACGATTTAATATTGGATATTTATTCTCCCTACAGCACACAACATTTTGCTATTATCAATATACTGCTACAGTGCACATCTTTGTACATAATTGTTTTTCTGCATTCTCTGATTCCTTAGGTTAGATTCCTAGATGTATAATTACCGGGTAAAAGGAAATGAATTTTCTAAAAGCAGTTGATATGTAATGTCGAATTGCTTTCCATACAGGAATGTAGCAGTTTGCACTCTCACAAGATACTTATAATACCATTTTTAACTATTGCATTATTGAAGTTCTTTTTTTTTAAGAAATGAAAATACAATTCAGAGCAATAGTCTCATTATGTAGAAAAATCTATCATTTGGTACGTCTGGAGATGTCTGTTCTGGTTAATTAAAGTTTCTAGTTAATAGAGAGTTACCAAACATACCAGGCGTAAATTATTAATCTTCAAATAATTAGAAGAGGATTTTGCAGGGCGTCTGGCTCATCACTGCAAATGTTATAGATTATATTTGTAGGAGAATGCCTATTAGTAGGAAAACTTTTCTTCCTACAGAATGTTGGATAAGTTAAGATTTGCTAGATTTCATTCTCTTATCAAATCAATGTGGATGTATCCTCTGGTGGTGAGGAAGACAAGACGAGAGTGTCAGTGGACCGTAAGACTCTGGGCCAGCCACGCTCACTGTGCCGTCTCCCTACATCCTCACGACAGCCGGGCAAGAGGGTACGACTGGAATCATTCTACAGATGTTGAATTGAGACTCAGAGAGTTTAAGCTAATGACATGTATAATGAGAATCAAATTTGGTCTTACTGGTTCCAAATTCCCTCTCCTTTCATTCTACTGAGTTGCCTCTGCAGAGGACTCTCATTTTGCAGCCCAGAGTGCTGCCCTGAGGGGGTCTTGCTGGTCCCAAGCAGTGGGGAGAGAGAATGGCAATGGCACTCTGAGGATGGAGTTGGAGTTGGAGCCTGTTTGCCAGGTTGGAAAGTTCACAGCCACCACCTACTAGAAGGAGAGGCGCATGCTGGTGTTGTGGTCTGAGCAGGTCCCCATCCTTTCATGTTATAAGCCGAGACTTGAACAAAATACTGTTGACCCTGCGAAGTATCAAAATGGAAAAAGGATGTATCAGGCATTTTATTGATCACTTTTACCCTAGACGCAAATTCCTGTGTCTGATGAACTTGTCCATCCCTTTGGAACTCCACTGCCCATACTTTAGCTTTCTGGCTTGTCTTGACTATTACGTTTCTATATTACAATAACCATATTTGGAGTGCCTTCTTAGTTTATATACGCTTTCTTTTTTTCAAAATTAGAATGTCATAATTATTTTTCCTGACCCCCCCAAAAAAAACATACGTCAATTTTTAAAAAGTCACAGTTTACAAGGTTTGTTTACCAAAAACAGCAATCCCCCACCCCCACCCTCACCTCCTCCTTATTTTTCCCTCCCCAGAAGCAACCACCATCACCTCTTTTAGCTGATCAACTTGCTTTATAAAATAAACAAGTTATAATGGATATTTTTTCAAATGTGTACATTAAAGATCTGCCTCATTTTTTTCGTGGTTGCATGTACTTCACTGTGGGTAAATACCATCATTTATTTAACCAATCCCTCACTGGTGGACATTTAGATTGTTACTACTGTTTGTGTAATAATAAATGATAATACGATAAATATCCTTTACTCAGTTGTTCAACTAACAAAAAATTAACTCGTAGCTGTTACTTCAGTTTTAAAGCTACTATTAAAACAACAGCTTACATTCTTTAATGTTTTCCTTTTGATGGCACTAAAAATTAAGGAGTTATTTTTGCTTGCTGATAATCTTTTCAAATGTTTTGTATGGCTTTATAATTTTGCTTTGAGTAATATTTTTTTCCAACGACCCCAAAGGGGCATTTTAGAAGCCAGCATTTGATATAAACTGCTTGCAAAAATTGTAAAATGGTGTTTGAAGTAAAAAAAAAGCAGATCTTTGTAGAGCTTTTGCTAGGAATTGAATCATATTTGCCTTATCATATTATGAAGCTATTTTTTTTTAAACATTAGAAATAAGTTTCTATGCATCTCAAGGTTATAGGGATTCTGTAAAAGTGTTAATCTACTTCCAGGCTTTTATGGGATTAGGGAAGTGTCTGCATTGATCTCATTGGACAGCTAAGTGGAAAAACTTAATCCCTATAAAAATTAGTTCAGATATTAGAGAAACTCTGTGGAGACTTCTCCATTTTTATCACCATATCCCTTTTTCTTTTATGCAATGGAAATTCCCTAGGGTTCCCATCTGGCCCTCTTCCATCATGTGAGCCATAGGATTGGGAATTGGGATTCTACTGATTGCATCTCTGGGGGCCACCCACTCAGAGGTTTGTTTGCTCTGGTAATCCATGGTTTTGGCATCTGGTGTGGACGTGTGATTAGGAATAAAAGTCAGAATTCTGTGGTAGTGACCCAACCACCAAGAATTCTACTAGAATAAGCTTGTTCAAAATTGAAGAGATACAACCTAATGAAGCTTCATGATGCTGGGTTTCAGATTATATTTTACAAATAACTGTTTAAATTGACTGACTTTTTAGAAAAAAAAATACCACCAAAATTCTTTCCTTACCTCCTCCATCCAAATGTCCTAGGATATTAATTAATTTTGAATTGTACCAAAAAAAAAAAAAATTCAGGTTTAAGTTTTACTTTAAAAAAGGTTTTGATGATCCAGTTTTGTTGCATTTTAATTGCTTGAGGAAATATGAGGTCTGTTCCAGTTTGATCTGATTCGCCAAGTGTTTTTATTTTTGTGTTTTGGGTATGGTTCCTAGTTCCACAAATAATTAATATTTGAGTTTAGGTTGGTTAAACAAATGAGCACAGTTTGTTCTAGTTTTTCATTCATAGTTTAAATTGGGGTTCAGGTTACTAAGAAACGTAGCTCCACCATATATAGTTTCTTCTTTGTGAAAGTAGATTTGGACAGATTTTTTTAAATTTTTTTTAATCAAGGGAAAAGGATTTCTCTCAGGAAACTGTGTGACTCCAATTGATGACTGATCTCAACTGAGGTTGTGGGGGTGAGGGTTAGATGAGGCTGTTATTTCTACCATCAGACAGGGAGTCAAAATTGGATCTCAGAGCCTTTGATCCCCCCAGAAGATTAGACTGTGATCCAGAAAACAGCAGCTTTCAAGGCTTGCATGAGGCCAGTTTTTTCTGATCTTCTCAGAACATGACAGCTTACAAAGCGGTTCATGCTGTCTGCTTACTCCTTTGAGAAATTCAGATTATGGACACCAGACATATCATGCTTAATGAGTGGCAGTTGTTGCCAGGGGACTGGGCGTGGCTGTTGCTTCCAGAGTAGACATTTGTTACCCAAATCCCAACACAAACCTCAGGGACAGGGGAATGGGACGTCTAACAGGAGGAGGTGGCATTTACCGTTTTAAGTCCTGTGATGGTGCATCTCAGGGTCTGCAGATTATCCATGATGATTTCTCCAGCCAAAGGAGAAAAGTCTTTTGACATGCTCCATTCCACTGGAAGATAAGAGGAGAGAAAGAGAGAGAATGTAAATGAAATGCAGTCATCCATCAAAAAGCATCACAGAAACTCTAGCATAGAATCTCTCTCAAAAACAGTAAGCTTATCCCCTTTTCCCTATGTTGGTGCATTTAACAATCTGTCTTGGGATGGCAAGTCAGTTTCCAGGTTCACAGTTATTTTTTACAATAAGAGAGACACAAAAGTAATAATTCAAAAGTGATTAATACACCCTATGAGTTTTCTGAACCTCAATAGATATAATGTATATTGTGATATATGTACATTTATGTATATGTACATTTATGTGATGTTTTCAGTGTGAGATTTGATTTATATTAAGGATATTTCCCATGAGACCGTTGCTATATAACGACACAGTGCGTGTTTGTGTGTCTATTGTTGTTGTTAGGTGCTGTTGAGTTGCTTCTGACGTATAGTGACCCTTTGTACAACAGAACAAAATGCTGCCTGGTCCATACTATCCTCACAATCATTGCTATGCTTGAGCTCATTGCTGCAGCCACTGTGTCAGTCCATCCACTTTAGGGTCTTCCTCTCTTTTGCTGACCCTCTACTTTACCAAGCATGATGTCCTTCTTCAGGAACCGGTCCCTCCTTATAACACACACACACTCAGACACATTACATTTCATTGTAAATAGAAGACACGTTATTTACTGCGTGTGAGAAGTAAGGGGTACGTTAGGACATTCTCTTCTGTTCACTCCCCAAATATGTCTTCTGCTTTATCATGCCACTGAAAATGCTCTGTCAAGGTCCCACTGACGCTCATTCCACAGAAAGAAGCTTCCTTTCATTTCCCTCTGCATCATTTGACACCTTCTCCTTTGGTGTCTTGGACACCACTCCCCTGGCTGTCCTTCTCCTCTCTGATACCTTCTTCCAATCTTCTTAACTGGTTTCTCTTCAGCTCTAGAATTTGGGGTTTGTGGCTGACTTGTTAAGTACTTCTCTCTCCCACCAGCATCCCCCAAATGGCTGTTCATTCAGTTAAATCATCCAAATCCTAACACCCCATTTTCCCATGACACTATGTTTTTTCATAAGATTCTCCACTGGTTGTAAAACCCATGGTCAGGAAAGATAAATTGTGCATCATCAGTAAGAAGTGTCTGAAGTGACAGTTTACACACGGCAGGGTTTAAGGAGAGCCTAAAATGAAGCAGGAGCTTAAAGGGCTCAAGTCATACAAGGACAAGGCCTCCACATTCTTAAATCTCAGAATGACAAGCTATAAGCCTTAGAGTTTAAATTCTCTATGGCACTTCAATTCTTCAAAATCGAACAAAACCACCCTCAGATACTGCTTTCCCCTTCAAGTCACACACTTCCACTGCTTTAGAGTTGCTGCCCTGCATCCTGTGCTCTTCTTCATTATATTCTTCATTATGGGAATCTAACTTGTTCTCCTCACTCCCTTGAAATTGTTCTCCCAAAATTCCTAGTGCTCTAATAATCAGCGATAGCCTCTTCTTGGAAAATCCTGCCACCTTGGCCTCCCCTGCTTCTTGCAACCTTCTCCCTCCTTGGTTTCAGTTGTACCCTGGTTCTCTTACCTTTTTGACTATCTCTTCCTGGGCTCTCCCTGGTTCCTCCTCCTCTCCTCTGTTTGATATGGTGTTTCTTGGGGTTTGTTGACTCTCTTTTCACTCTGGATGCTTATCCTGGGTGATGACCTAATCCACTTATGTGCCTCCAACTGTGACTCTCAAAACTGTAATGCTAGGTCTTACTTCCTTCCTGAGCTCTAACTTCCTCCAGTATGAACTCTAATTTCCTCCAGTGTGAGCTCTAACTTCCTCCAGTGTGAGCTCTAACTTCCTCCAGTGTATCTCCACTTGAGTGTCTCCCAATTACTTTGCCCACACAGGTTTCACCTCGTTTTCTCAGTTTTAGCTACTGCATTGTCTTATATTGAATCAACCAACTAAAACTCTGAAGCACCCTTCCCTGTTCTTTGCCTCCAATTCCTCATTGTCAGTTGATCATTAAACCTAGTAGGTTCTACCTCTAAAATGTCTCCCATAAGTTCCCCTCTCCCTCTCACACTACAATTATCTTAGTGCAGGCTTTGATAATCATGAGCATCAACTCTGCAATTGCCTCCTAAATGCTTTTTTCTGCTCCACATTCTCCTTATTCTTATATACAATCATCTTACTGTAGGGTCACTATGAGTCGGAAGCGACTCGATGGCCACGGGTACTCTAGGTAGAATTATACTTATTTCATTCTTCCATTTAAAATCTTTTCAAAGTGTCTAGTTGCTTTCAGAATAAAGTGGGATCTTAACAAGACATTCAAGGACCTTTATAATCTGGCTCCAACCTAACACTACTATCCTCATCTCCTGCCATTTCCCAAAAGGAAGAAAGTCCCTTTTATATAAGTCCCTGTCACCTAATTGTTTTGTGTACTTTTCTGCCTCTGTGTCTTTTGCTCATCTTCCAACCTTTGCTTGGTGAAATCCTACTAATCCTTTAAGATCTAGCAAAGACTCCTCTAAATTCCTCAAGAATAATTAATTAAATACACATGTCTCTGTGCTCCCAGAGCCCTTTATGCATACAAGATTTATTACACTGTATTATGCTTTATTGTATATGTCTCTTTCTCTTGTTAGATCACAAGAAACCAGAGAACAGTGAAAGTGTCATTCACTTTTGAGGAAAAGTACCATTCACTTTTTCCTCTCTAGTGCCTTCGTTTGTGCTTGGTGCATAGAAAGTACTTACAAAATATTTTCCAAATCAAATATATACAGTTTTTTTATGCAAATAAAGTGCGCCTTCTATGTTTGTTTGCCAACCACGACCTCCCCACTTTGAAATATTTTCATAAATGTGTTATGCTAATTTTATTTACAGCAACATTAAAAAAAATTGGCATAGTGGTGTTTTCCAAGTACCTTGTTGGGGGAGGGCGCAGTTGGCAAACAAACGTAGAAGGTGCACGTTGTTTGGCGTAAAAATATGGTGTCTGTATATATATGTATATATATATATATATATAAAATATATATATATTGCTTTTCCATCATGAAGATATTTTTCTTCCATGTAAATATTCTCCTCCAGGTACTTGCCCTCTGACACTTAGTCATGTTACAAAATCTAATTAGAATTAAATGATTATCTATTAACTCTCAAATCAGGTCTACACCTCCATACAAGCACATATTTTAAAACATATATATAACCAGTTGCAGCTGAGTTGACTCTGACTCACAGCTACCCCATAGGACAGAGTAGAACGGCCCCATAGGGTTTCCAAAGAGCGGCCGGTAGATTTGAACTGCTGACCTTTTGGTTAGCACTGAGTTCTTAACCACTGCGCCACCAGGGCTCTGGTGTGTGTGTGTGTGTGTGTGTGTGTGTGTATTTCCAAAATGTTTTATTTTGTGATGAGCTAATAGCTTGGGAAGCCAAGTCTCCGAATGTCAAGATAGTGAGGGTTTTTAATCAGAGAATACTGTCTCATCTAATTCTAGCTAAAGGGGGAAAAAAAAAGTAACATTGAGGGAGTTGTTACAAACAAAACAAAATGAAAACCAGTAGCAAATGTGCAAGGATTTCTAGAAATAGCAAAGGATGTAGGAAAATTCTGGAAATAAAGATATCCTTGGTTGCCATCGCGGCATGTGTGATTGATTGTTGTGGTGGAGCTCCAAGCAGAAAGTTGGGGATCCAGGGCATCTGACTCTAGGGTAAGGATTCGGGGCGACTTCCCAAAAGAAGAGCTAGGGATTAGCGGGAACAATGCTAAATTATTCGGCAAGTGGTTAGTTAAAAGTTGCTCAAAGATACAATCTTTAAAATTTCTGAAGAAACCCCATTTCATTTTGAATAGAAACTGTTCATGTTCTATTGAAATGTGTTTTACAAGGCATGTATCAGGTGGAAAAGAGAGTCTTCCTTCTTTAAAAAAAAAACAAAGTAAAAATGAATAGAAGCAGGTTTGTAAGGAAGTGTGGGCTTATTTTGGGAGTTAATACCAAATCAAATTCACTGCCATCAAATCGATTCTGACTCATAGCGACCCTGTAGGATACAGTAGAACTGCCCCATAGGGTTTCCAAGGCGTAAATCTCTACAGAAGCAGACCGCCATATCTTTCTCCCATGGAGCAGCTGGTAGGTTCAAACTGCCCACCTTTTGGTTAGCAGCTGAACACTTTAACAACTGCCCCACCAGGGCTCGCTTTGGGAGTTAATAGTTTTAAGTATTAAGTCTAAATAGATTTTTATTACATGTCTGGGTTTCAAAAGGGAAGGGGCTAGAAAAGAAGATTCACATTGAAGGAAAAACATTCTCCCTGTAGGAATAGGCAGTCTATTCTGGGGCAACGGACCATCTTTCACCTCTGTGTACTTCCTTGGGTTGGTGGACTCCTTTAGCATGAAGCCACATGGAGAAGAAAGAAGCTTCCAGTCATTTAAAGACAATATGGGGGCAGGGGAACAGAGAGAGGAGGAGTAACTTTGAGAGCCAATGGGGAGTTCTAAGAAGGCAACTTAGCATGCTGTCCCTGGAAATTTGTGTGTAGGTAGTATAAAGACTTAATGTTGAAGTCATGGGAAAATCACTTAGAAGCCTGCTCTAAATCCCTGAAGGGCAGAAGCCATGAATATGAAGTTTAAAACTATACAGGACTTATAATTTTAAGATAAAGATCAGGGCAACTGTTTTTCTACTTAGGACTGGGAAGTAGAAGCAGGGTTAACCATGCAGTGGCTCATTGCAGTTGAAAATTTGCAAGAAAGGTACCAGACAAAACCTAGGTGTTAGGATTTCATAAAATTTAGCTCTGGCTCGAACTCTGATTCACTATATTTATATCAAATAACTATGAATACGTTCAATGTGATTCTTTGTTATTTTAACAAATATTTAATTTTTATCTACCTGTTGCCATCGAGTCGATTTCGACTTATAGTGACCCTACGCTTAAGAAATAGAAAGCCATCTGGGCAGAAAAGTTCTAGCTAAACACCACCATGTACCCTATGGCAGCTTTATAAGCTACAGGCCTAAAGCCTAAGAAGAAGAAGAGCCCCTGAATGGCTGGCCTTCTCCCCTGGAGTCTATGATGTGATGAGAGATGTCACAAAATCAGCAAGGAGGGTACAAAATTTACAACTAGAAGTGTTAGGGTCCACCAGCAGAGAATGTAGTCTCAAGCTCAGGTGAAGTTCAAACCTTATGGTATGGACTGTATGGTTAATATACTCCTGCTTTAGCTGATAACACTCTCAAGTTGAAGGACAGCTTTCTGAAAAGGTAAAGACTTGTACTGCAAAAATAAAAGCCCTCTAAAGAGAGAATATTGCAACAATTTGTGATTAATTCCCAAACAACTGATTTAAAAAACCCCTGCTGTTGTGCAAATTCTCCCTAATGTCTCAAATGCCTCAAAGCCTAGAGTTGTTTTGTCCAGTTCACACAGGATGAGGAGTCCATGTAAAAGCTATACTCTCCTTCTTTTGCTCAGGTCCCACCCAAGCCTCCACTTTAGCCTCACTGATCACTTGACCATTAAACCTCAGAGCCATTGCTCATGCTGTTTTCTCTCTTCTACCCCTTCATTCAAACAAGCCCAGTTCTAAGTCCCTTCCTTTCTGTAGTTTTTTCTAGCTTCCCAGAGCAAAATTTATTGTTCCCGTGTCAATTTTCCTGTAGAAATTTTAGTATGCCTCTTACATTGCACTTGCTTGATTGCCTTTTTTTTTTTTTTTTAAAGAGAGATTTGTCTCCTCTACAGGCTATAAACTCTTTGAAGACAGGGACCCTGCCTGATTCATCCTAGTCTTCAAAGCACCTAGAAGAGCACCTGGCACAGAGTAGGTGACTCAGTAAATGTTGAGTGAATTGAATACTTGATCCTTGGCTTCCGAATGTATACAGTCTAAGATCAGCAGAAATATGCTGCTGCGTAAAAGTATGGTAAACAAGAATGGACGTTGGTTGAGCTGCCCCGTAAGTGGTTGAGATGGAGATCAATTCATGGCCTCTGGTTTCCTGGTATCCTGTACTCTCTTCACTTGCCCACACTGCCTCTCAGAAACAAAAAAAAAAAAAAGTTTATTTCCCATTCCCTATCAACACTTCTATGGAACCAAAACAGCATTCTTACTGGCCACACTCACCCTGGCGCCTTAGCTAACGAACGGAGTTTGGCTAGACTGCTCAGCCCAACACCAGAGCATTATGAAATCTTCCCCTGATCCATCTAATTGTGCAGTTTCTAACCTTCCAGGCCAACCATAGCACAAGAGCAAGAGAGACGGAGTGAGGGACGTGCTGAGCAACCAGAGAAAGATCAAATACAGTCATTTCTAGAGATGAGAAGATGTGTCTTGCTGAAGCATGAACCCACTCAACACTTGTGGGTTTTAAATTGGGAACTGACGTGAAAACTCTGGGTCTGGGGATTCTGTTTAACTCTGGCAAAATACGAGTTCGGAGCCGCTTGCCTTTTTTATTTTAAATTCCCCTGGTAGTCCTAGGAGCAGGGCAAGCATTACTTTCAAACAAGAATCTTTATTGTTTGCATAGCACACAGTCTTCCAGTTAATTAGAAAAACATTTTTTTCCCAAATTAAATTTCCCTAGAAAAACAATGATTTAAATTAAGGCTTTTTGGGGGGTGAGGGGTGAAGGACACTAGAGAAGGCTTCCTGCATCCACTACTTCTAGAAAATTAAAAGCAAAGTTGGACTCGGAAGGCTGTGTTCATTTATTTAATGTCAGATTTTGCCATCCACAAAAATAATATGTGCCTATCTGTATACACTGTGTACTCTCTTATTGCCTGCCACATGATAGAAAAACACTCAGATACAGATACAAAGAAGAGGCATCTAAATTCTCAGGGTTTTGAAACATACATAAGCACTGCAAGTAACCATGAAAAAATATCTGCTCCACAGTTTCATCCACTTGCTTCTTTATTTCCTTCCTCATAACTCACCCTGTTAGGGCACTTACCTAAATTTAATCTTTCCCTTGCTCCCTCTGGCTTCTAAATGAAAGGTATCATCATTTTTTTATTATTCTTACTACTAATAATAGGTCTGTCTCTATTTCAATGCCTAGCAGGGTGCTTTGCATATGCTAAAACAAAAAAAAACCCAAATCCGTTGCCTTCAAGTTGATTCCGACTCATGGCAACCCCATGTGTTTCAGAGTAGAACTATTCCGTAGGTTTTCTTGGCTGTAATCTTTAGGGAAGCGGATGGTCAGGCCTTTCTTCCATGTCGCCTCTGGGTGGGTTTGAACTGCCAATCTTAAAGTTAGCAGTTGAGTGAAAACCATTTACATACATTAGGGGCCGGTGAGATGCTTGTGGAATGAGTAATAGTCTTCCAGACGTCAGCTGCTGCCAGCCTGATATCTCTGTCGAGACTCATGGAACTCTTCAACTCTCATGTTCTTCTTTGGACACTTAGCCAGGGGTGCCTTCACACACAACTTCCTTTAGTAACTTCCACAGTTTTGGGTTGGGAAGGTCTGACAAATCGGCACTAGTGGAGGCATTGGAAGCATAAGTAATCCCTAAACCCCAGATCGTATCGAAATAATTTTTAAAAAAATAAATTATAGGCTATTTCTCACCTACTCATCTATACAGGATATAGATTCACCCACTCTTTTTTTCTAGAATGTTAAACTGAGAGTTGGGAAAGTCTCAGATTTATCACAAAGTGCAGTATAAAATCCAGTCATTTATGTCAAATTAAGACTAGGTGTCGAAATAGGGTGGCTTTTAGAGGCAGCACAAACAGGAAGGTGGAGGAAGTCAGAACTTGCCCCAAATCTGCCTTTAGATGAGATAAACACAGTGTCGTGCTGGAGCTGGCCTGTATGGCTGATGAGAGCTGCTTGTTAAAATTTCAGGAATTTTGTTGAGCTAGTGGTTAAACACAGGCATCATTCAAAATTAAATTATATAAACTTAAAATTAAATAAACTGTCTTTTAAAGAAAGATAGTAAATATTCAAAACTCATCATTCCCTATTTCTCTGCATTTTACTACGCTCTTGAGGTTACTGACATCTACTGTTTCTGTATAATGGAAATACTACATAACAGTAAGCTACTCTGCATCTCTTCCCAACTCTGTGTTCAGTGACATCATGTTGGTAGCTTGAAATCAGCCATGGAGGCAGTATTGGCACCATTGCTACAAATCATGGCTTGATTTGTTATTTTGTGGATTGTCTAGACCAGGGATCGGCAAATTCCAGTTCCATAGGTCAAATATGGCCCACAGCCAGCTTTTGTAGGGTCCGGGAGCTAAGGATGGCTTTTTACATTTTTAAAGGGTTGTAAAACGACAACAACAAAGAAGAATATGTGACAGATACCATATATGGCCCACAAAGCCTAATATGTATACTATCTGGCCCTTTGCAGAAGAAATTTGCGGATGGCTCATCTAGACTAAAGAAAGTGATGGAGAAAATGTCAATAATGCAGATCAAATTCAAACGTTTCAGTAGCTTGACATGTAGTGGGGTTGTTAACCATTGTCATAGGACAATATGTGTACTAACTGTTTAATGAAAAACTATTTGTTCTGCAAATTTTTGTCTAAGGTACAGAAAAAAAAAAAGAATTATCTTTGTGAGATCAGATTGACAACAGCAACTCAAAAGGTTTGATGGAAAGCCGAGGGGGCAGTGAGTTGAAGATAATGGGGAAGGAATAATTTGGAAAAGGATAGTGAGAATAGCAGCACAACTGGAAGAATGTAATCTATGTCACTGAATTGTACATGTAGAAACTTTTGAAATGGTGTAACTTTGGCTATGTATATTTTCACCAAAAAAAAGTCCTCCAAGGTCGAGAAGGGAGACTGTTGACATGTCGTGGGGTTGTTAACCAATGTCATAAAACGATATGTGTATTGGCTATTTAATGAGAAACTATTTGTTCTGTGTAAACCTTCATCTAAAGTACGATAAAAAGAAATTTTTTTTTTTAAAGTTTCGGTAGCTGTTACATTGTAAATAGCACAAAAAACTGAGGAAACACTCTTCCAGTACTTGTACTTGAAAACTATTGTCTGATTCAACAAATAAGTTGCTCACACATTGACAATGAATGAGTGAAGTTCCAACATGGGTCTTTGTTGTTTCACTTTTTTTTACTTTGTTAAATAAATGAAAATATCAACCAACATTTACATGGGAACTACACTTGTTAATTGCTGCTATAGTTTGGCTACAGATTCAAGATACTGATAAAAATCCACAAAAGCATTCTGAGAGACTCAATAGGTTATATGGAATTTACAATAAAGCATATTGTATATTGTATTATTATTATTTGTAAATTGTTGTTGTGGGGTGCCTTTGAGTCAGTTCCAACTCATAGCGATCCTGTGTACAACAGAACAAAACACTGCCTAGTCGTGCACCATCCTGTAATGTCCTTGATATCATTCCATAACTCTTCTGGTCTTTGGTCATTAAGTGTTCAATGTGTCAAATCTGTTCTTGAGATAGTCTCTAAATTCAGGTGGAATATACTCAAGGTTGTATTTTGGTTCTGGTAGACTTGTTTTAATTTTCTTCAGCTTCAACTTTAACTTGCATATGAGCAATTGATGGTCTGTTCTGCAGTCAGCCCCTGGCCTTGTTCTAATGATACTGAGCTCCTCCATCGTCTCTTTTCACAGACGTAGTTAATTTGATTCCTGTTGATTCCATCCAGTGAAGTCCATGTGTATAGTCACCGTTTAAGTTGTTGAAAAAAGGTATTTGCAATGAATAAGTTGTTGTCCTTGCAAAATTCTATCATGAGATCTCCAGTGTGGTTTCTATCACCATGGCCATATTTTCCAACTATCAATCCTTCTTTGTTTCCAGCTTTCACATTCCGATCACAATAACTGTCACTGCATCTCGATTGCATGTTTGATCAATTTCAGACTGCAGAAGTGGTAAAAATCTTCAGTTTCTTCATCTTTGGTATTAGTAGTTGGTCTGTAAATTTGAATAATAGTCATATTAACTGGTCGTCCTTGTAGGTGTATGGGTATTAGCCTATCACTGACAGGATTGTACTTCAGGATAGATCTTGAAATGCTCTTTTTGATGATGTATGCAATGCCATTCCTCTTAATTTGTCATTCCTGGCATAGTAGACCATATGATTGTCTGATTCAAAAGGCTAATACCAGTCCATTTCTGCTCACTAATGCCTAGGATATTGATCTTTAAGTGTTCCATTTCCTTTTTGACAACTTCCAATTTTCCTAGATTCATATTTTTATACTTTTCACGTTCTGATTATTAATGGATGTTTGTAGCTGTTTCTTCCCATTTTGAGTTGTGCCACATCAGCAAATGAAGGTCCCAAAAGCTTTACTCCATCCACATCATTAAGGTCGACTCTACTTTGAGGAGGCAGCCCTTCCCCAGTCATATTTTGAGTGCCTTCCAATCTGAGGGGCTCATCTTCTGGCACTATACCAGACACTGTTCCACTGCTATTCAGAAGGTTTTCACTGGCCAATTTTTTCAGAAGTAGATGCCAGTCACTTCTTCCTAGTGTGTCTTAGCCTGGAAGCTCTGCTGAAACCTGTTCACTATGGGTGACCCTGCTGGTATTTGAAATACCAGTGGCATAGCTCCTAGCATTACAACAGCACACAAGCCGCCACAGTATGACAAACTAATAGATGAGTGGTGGTTACAGATCTTTTATATCCATAAATTTATAATAGTCATATATGCATGTGTATATGTATGTATATACTTTTTTTCAGAGAACCAGTACACCACTGGATAAATGCTAGGTGGTTGATCAGGTGGACCTTGGGAGGGTAGCTGTATACTGACCAGCACAGCACAGTGTCCGAGGGATGTAGATTTCCCAGGCATCATACAGGTAACTTTCTGTTACCAGGAGTTAAGAATGAGGTTTGTATATCCCTTTAAGAGGTTGGAGAACACAGTGAGGGAATCTGGGGCAGAAGTTCATTTACCGAGTAGTCACCAACTGGGAGGTCTGCACAGTGGCCAGCCCCAGACCCTGGGCAGTACATGTGCCCAGACTCCCTGTGTCACTTCTTTCTGCCCAAGCCGCTGGCCCAGGAACTGGTGGAGGACACAGCCTGCAGGGGAAAGTTCAGTGGACTTGACTGAGCAACCAAGATAGCAGAGTCAAGGGCTGGCAAATGGAAACCTTGATGTTGATTGTACATCAGGCAGGACATACCAGTCCAGTACTCCTGATGGCCTGAGAGATCTCCACGCCTAAACAGGATTCTCTGGGCTTCATTATTATTATAAATCATAGTATTTTATTACCATTACATAGTATATCATTTGATTTTATGATGATCAGGCTTTATGAATGGGCACTTTTAGTACACTGTGGACTGAAGATAGGCACATAGGTCACTAATTCAGATAAACTTCTCTACTTTTTCTTTTTCTTTGGAACACAGCCATATCCTTGAGTTGTAAGATGTCCAGGTAGATTTTCAGTTGTTTTAGACTAATTTTTTAAAAAGAAACTGTGCATATGACAGTTTTTCCATCACCAAAGAAGCATACGCTTTTTAAAGGCTGCAACGGATGTAGCTGAACTAAAACCAAGCGACAATTAGGGGCCCGCAGGCTGGGGCTGTTGGGCTCCCCGCCCCTGAGAACAGGCAGCATCTGACACCTCTCCCAGAGGATAAGAGCGCTCCTCCTGGGGAAGCATCCTGGGATTCAGAGAGTTTTGTTTTGTTTACAGCAGAGTGAAGCCCTTGTTGCCTTCAGGGAGAAAGCTCTGGAAAGTTACTGGACGTTTTTAAAGGATACAAAGCAAGGAAAGCCAGAATCAGCTGTGGATTTCTACACACAATGTCTTAGATATTTGGGCAATTCCTAGCTTTCTGAATCTTGGTGGTCTCTCATGGAATTAAAATAACCAGTCACAGGGGTAAAGCAAAGACATTCTAAATTTCCTGCCAAAGGACGTGGCTTCATTCAGAGAGACGCACTGTAACTCTTTGGCTTCTCTTTCATTTCCCTACTACCTTCAGTTTTAACATCATAAAACCAGTTGCCGTTATGCTGATTCTCATTCATGGCAACCCCACGTGTGTCAGAGTAGAACTGTGCTCCACAGGGTTTTCAATGCCTGAATTTTTGGAAGTAGATCACCAGGCCTTTCTTCTGAGGAGCCTCTGGATGGACTCGAACTGCCAATCTGTGGTTAGCAACTGAGTGAGTTAACCATTTGCACCACCTAGAAACTTCTTTAACATCCTGCTTTCCTCCTTATAACTTTAACTAATTAATTAAAATTCTCGAGGACAGAACCCATGCCATATCGATCTTCAGGCACCCTCCCTGCTCTTTCTTGTAGATGTATGGAGTAGGGGCTCAGATCAAGTAGGCTTGACTTACACTGTAGACATTAATAGTCGGGGACAGTCTTCATAGTGCCACCCTGCTCCCTGTGATCTACAAAATAAGGACTCCTTAGAGTTGGAGATTTAACCTCATTTCTAAGCCTTACTTCACACAACTCTCTATGCTTACCCTGTACTCCAGGGAAAGGAAACTAATACTTAATGAAAATCTACCAGGTTTTTTCACAGATAATTTCATCATTTATTTTTCACAATATTCCTGCAAGATAGGTTAAGTCTTCTACCCATTTAACAAGTAGCAGAACTGGGAATTAAAGCCAGGTCTGTCTGACTCCAAAACTCACCTCTAACTTCTAAGTGAGCCTGGGATAAAGTCCTCAATCCTTATCCTGCCTACCAAGCATGGGCTGATCTGGGCCTTCTCCAACTTCTAACTTCAACTTCATTGTGTCCACTGGTTCTCTTCCTCTTTTTAGATACTCAAACATGTCAGCCCCTTCCTTTATCAGAAATTTCACACATAACTCTTCCTCCTTTCTGACTTTCATTTCACTAGTTATCTCTTCTTTATCCTTTAGCAATCAATGTAAGTATCACTTCCGCAGGTAAGCCTTCCCTGATCCCCCAGACAATGTTGTTGTTGTTGTTAGATGCCGTCAAGTCGATTTCAACTCATAGTGACCCCATATGACAAAGCAGAACTGCCCCATAAGGAATTCTCAGCTGTAATCCTTATGGGAGCAGACTGGCTGGTCTTTCTCCCCATGGAGCCACTGGGTGGGTTCAGACTGCCAACTTTTTGGTTAGCAGCCAAGTGCTTAACCATTGTGCAGCCAGGGCTCCTTAAGACAACATTAGTTTCTTGTTATATCTCTCCGAATAGTCACCAATGGACATGATGAAGTTGAAGTTAGAAGATGGAGAAAGATTGAGGACTTAATCCCAGGCTCAATCAGAAGTTATAGGTGAATTTTATTCTTAGAGTTTACCAGTAATTATCAATTTGTGCAATCATCTCTTCAATCCTGTAAGCTCCATGAGCGCAGTGACTGTCTATCTTATTAGCAGATGACATAGCACATAGTAGGTCAATAACTACTTATTGAAAGGAGGCTAGATTACTGATCAGCTAGGTCATGAGGAAACTGAGGGGCAAATGACATGGTCCCTGGCATCAGGGAGCTTGCAGTTTGATATTATTGTCCATTTTTTAAAATGAAGAAAGGAGGTTTACAGAGATGAAATCTGGCCCACCACCTGCTTTTGTATAGCCTCTGGGCTAAGAATGAATTTTACATAGGAAAAAAAAATCAGAAGAGGAATAGTATCTCATGACATGTAAAAATTATATAAAATTCAATTGTCTGTGTCCATAAATAAAGTTTTATTGGAACATAGCCATGCTCATTCATTTATGTATTGTCTCAATGGCAGAACTGAATAGTTGCAATAGAGACCATGTGGTCTGCAAAGCCTAAAATATTTACTATCTGACCCTTTACAGAAAAAGTTTGCCCATCACTGGTCTATAAGAATCATGATCTGGCTCCTACCTGCTTCTTTGAAACCCCCTCTCCTACCATTCTTTTATCCACTTTGCTTCGTCTCTACTTTGTTTTTCTAACTCACCAAGTTATTTCTACCCAGCTCATTCCTGCCTCTTGCTCTAACACAATATCCTATTTTATTCTTAGAATTTACCACTATCTGAACTTGTCTTCTTTATTTATTAGTTTACTTATTTACCCAAGAAAATGTGAGCTCCATGAGCTTGTCTGTTTCTTCCCACTGCATCCCCAGGGCCTGAAGAAGATCTGTACATCGTAGGCATTTGAAAAATTTGTGTTGAATAAATAAACAAACGTTTTATCTTCTAAGTTCTTCAGGGTAGATACTGTGGCTGACTCATTTTTGTGTCCCCCATAAGTGGCCAATGAAGACTGTGCTTTGGATGGAGTAATAGTTCCAAAAATAGCTGTTGAATGAATGAAATGCCAGTCACTTCCCTCTCTCCCTGGGATGAGGTGAGAAAACACTTGTTATCAGCTGGACCTCAAGAAACAGTAATGTGCACAGAATCTTTTTTTGCCTCATCTATACCCTACTGTTTGAGAACACATTTGAAGGGTGGGCTATGGATTCCAGGATAGTCCTCAGGACTATAGGAACATTAAATGCCCAAATGAAGGGGATTTCTAGTCGATGCAGAGTTAGGTCAGGTGTTTTCTGATAACTGGAAAGAACCATTGACAAAGAGTAGGGTTGGCAGTTTTTCCTAAGAAAATCGATCCATTTGTTATAAAAAGTCATGGATTACCTTTTAAAATATGGCATGTGCATAATGTTATTTAAAAAAAGGTAAAAAAGAAAGTCCTGAATTAAACAAAAACAGATAATAGATTATAGGAAGTTTAACATTCAGTGATCTTTAGAGTATGCTGAGAGAATATCTACTAATATTTATTAGGGCATTGTGATTAACTTACAAATATTTCACCCAATCCTCACAGCAATCCTATATGGTAGGCAATATTTTTTCTCATTTTACAGATGAAGCAACTGAGACTGAAAACTGTTTTTTTTTTTAATTTTTTTATTGTACTTTAGTGAAGGTTTACAGAACAAACAGTTTCTCATTAAACAGTCAGTACACATATTGTTTTATGACACTGGTTAACAACCCCAAGACATGTCAACACTCTCCCTTCTCAACCTTGGAGGACTTTTTTTTTGGTGAAAATATACATAGCCAAAGATATACCATTTCAGAAATTTCTACATGTAGAATTCAGTGACATTGATTACATTCTTCCAGTTGTGCTGCTATTCTCACTATCCTTTTCCAAATTATTCCATCACCATTATCTTCAACTCACTGGCCCCTAGGCTTCCCATCAAACCTTTTGGGTTGCTGTCGTCAATCTGATCTCACATAGATAATTCTTCTTTTTTTTGTACCTTAGATGAAGGTTTACAGAACAAATAGTTTCTCATTAAACAGTTAGTACACATATTGCCTTATGACAATGGTAAACAACCCCATCACATGTCAACAGTGTCCCTTCTCAACCTCGGGTTCCCTATCACCAGCTTTCTTGTCCCCTCCTGCCTTCTAGTCCTTGTCCCTGGACTGCTGTGCCTCATTAGTCCCATTTTGTTTTATGGGGATGTCCAATCCCCAGCTGAACGGTAAACGTCAGGAGTGACTTCAGCTCCGAGCTAAAAGGATGTCTGGGGACCATACTCTCTGGGTTTCTACAGTCTGTCAGGCCAGTAAATCTGGTCTTTTTTTGTGAGTTAGAATTTCGTTCTACATCCTTCTCCAGCTCTGTCCAGGACCCTCTGTTGTGATCCCGGTCAGAGCAGTCAGTGGTGGTAGCCAGGCACCATTTAGCTGTACTGGACTCAGTCTGGTGGAAGCCGTGGTAGCTGTGGTCCATTAGTCCTTTAGGCTAATCTTTTCCTTCTATGCTGTTCTCTTCATTCTTCCTTGTTCCCGAAGGGGTGAGACCAGTGGAGTATCTTAGATGGCTGTTCACAGGCTTTTAAGACCCCAGATGCTACTCACCAAGGTAGAATGTAGAACATTGTCTCTATACACTGTTATGCCAATTGAGCTAGATGTTCCCCCATAACATGGTCCCCACAGCCTTCTGCCCAGCAATTCAGTCTCTCAGGGAGTTTGGATGTGTCTATGGAGCTTCCATGACCTTTCCTTGTACAAGTCATGCTGGCTTCCCCAGTATTGTGCACTGTCTTACCCTTCACCAAAGTTACCACTTATCTCTTGTCTATTTAGTTCCCCTGCCACCCCTCCCATCCCTCGTAACCAACAAAGATTGTTTCTTTTTGTGTGTAAACTTTTACATGAATCTTTACAGTAGAGGTCTCATACAATATTTGTCCTTTTGTGGTTGACTTATTTCACTCAGCATAATGTCCTTCAGTTTCATCCATGTTGTCAGAGTCTGTTTTATGTATTTGGGAGCCCTATCATCGGGTGTGTAGATGTTTATTATGGTTATGGCTTCATGATGGATCATCCCCTTAATCATTATATAGTGTCCTTCTTTGTCTTTTATGGTGTATTTTGTTTTAAAGTCTATTTTATCTGAGATTAGTATTGCCGCTCCTGCTCTTTTTTGGTAGCTGTTTGCTTGATATATTTTTTTCCATCCTTTGATTTTTGATAAATTTACGTCTTTGTTTCTAAGGTGTGTCTCTTATAGATAGCATATTGATGGATCCTGTTTTTTAATCCATTCCGTCACTCTCCATCTCTGTATGGGTGCATTTAGGCCATTTACATTCAGTGTAATTACTGATAGGTGTCAGTTTATTGCTGTCATTTTGTAGTGCTTTTTTTTTTTTGTGATGTTTTCTTTGTTCCTCTTGCACTCCTGTGCTGAATTCCTTTTGTTTGTGGATTTTCTTTCATGTCTTTTGTTTTTGTAGGTTTTGTTTTTACTGAGACTTTATGTTTTTCTTTTTTATTTTGAAGAGTAGGTTTGTGAACTTTCTTTGTGGTTACCTTGAAATTTACCCTTATCTTCCTAGGTTTGAACCAGTCTATTATTACCTGGTATCGCCTTGCCTTCCTCTCCATTAGAAGGTTCTATACCTACACTGTTTATTCCCTCTTTTATTGTTCTGATGTTGTTGTCATTTACAGATTAACCTCTCTGGTTCCCTGTTGTAATTCTTTTGTCTTTGGATAGTTCTTAAGAATTCATTTCCTAGGTTGGTATCTGGCTAGTACAATCCTGTGTCCTAGATTCAGCCTGTGGTCTGATGTTGTTTATTCTCAGATCGAAGGACTCCCTTTAATAAGTCTTGTAAGTTTGGTTTGGTTTTTACATAGTCCCTTAATTTCTGTTTATCTGGAAATGACCTAATTTCAGCATCATATTTGAATGAGAGTTTTGCAGGATATATTCTTCTTGGCTGGCAATTTTTTTCTTTCCAGGTTTTATATATGTCATCCCACTGCCTTCTTGCTTGCATGGTTTCTGCCGAATAATCCGAGCTTAGTCTGATTGTTTCTCCTCAGTATGTGACTTTTTGTTTTTCTCAAGCTGCTCTCAGGATTCTTTGTTTGTCTTTGGTTTTAGCGAGTGTGATTATGATATGCCTTGGTGATTTTCTTTTGGGGTCTATGCCCTGTGGGGTTCGTTGAGTTTTTTGGATGGTCAGTTTTTCATCTTTGATGATATTGGGGAAGTTTTTTGTCAGCAGTTCTTCAGTGATTCTCTCTGTGTTTTCTGTTTTCTCCCCGTTCTGGAACTCTGATCACTCGAAGATTTTTGCTTTTGATTGTATCCCACATAATTCTTAGGGTTTCTTCATTTTTCTTCATTCTTTTTTACTGATTTTTCCTCAAACAGAGTTGTATCAAGGTGTTTGTCTTCAATTTCGCTGATCCTGTCTTCCATCATTTCAAACCTATTCCTCAGCCCTTCGATGACGCTATCCATTTCTGAAATCTTGTTGTTTATCTTTTGGATTTATAATTGTTGTTTGTGTATGATTTCTAGTGAATTTATTTTAGCATTTTGTTCCTGTATATTTTCTTGAATTCTTCCATTTTTTGGTCTGTATTTTCCATGAATTTGTCTATTTTTTCCTCATTTTTGTCTCCTTTTTGCTTCAACTCTTGGATAATTCTGAATATTAGAGATTTGAATTCCCTATAAGGTACTTCTAGTGCCTTTTCTTCTACTGGAAAGTCATCAGGTGTTTTATTTTGGATGCCTACTGTAACCATCCTGTCCTGTTTTTGTATCTGTTTTGATAGTCTTTTGTCTTTGGGGCATTAAGTAGTTATTTTCCTTGTTTATTGCTTTTAGATTTGTTTCTTTCATCCTGCCTTTTTTTTTTTTTTTAATTGTACTTCAGGTGAAGGTTTACAGAACAAATAGTTTCTCATTAAACAGTCAGTACACATATTGTTTTATGACATTGGTTAACAACCCCATGATATGTTAACCCTCTCCCTTCTCGACCTTTTTTTTTTTTTGGTGAAACTATACATAGCCAAAGATACACCATCCATTTAAAAAATTCTACATGCACAGTTCAGTGACATCGATTATGTTCTTCCAGTTGTACTGCTATTCTCACTTTAGTTAAGGTTTACAGAACAAAAACAGTTAGTACACATGTTGCCCTATGACAATGGTTAACAACCCCACTACATGTTGACACTGTCATTACTAAACCTTGGGTTCTCTATCACCAGCTTTCCTGTCCCCTTCTGCCTTCTAGTCCTTGTCCCTGGACTGCTGTGCCTCATTAGTCCCATTTTGTTATATGGGGCTGTCCAATCCCCAGCTGAACGGTGAACCTCGGAAGTGACTTCACCACTGAGCTAGAAGGGGCCTGGGGGCCATACTCTTGGGGTTTCTCCAGTCTCTTTCAGGCCAGTAAATCTGGTCTTTTTTTGGTGTGTTAAAATTTTGTTCTACATCCTTCTCCAGCTCTGTCCAGAACCCTCTGTTGTGATCCCGGTCAGAGTGGTGAGCGGTGGTAGCCGGGCACCATTTAGATGTACTGGACTCAGTCTGGTGGAGGCCTTGGTAGCTGTGGTCCATTAGTCCTTTGGACTAATCTTTTCCTTGTATCCTGTTCTGTTCATTCTCCCTTGCTCCCAAAGAAGACCAGCAGAGTATCTTAGATAGCTGCTCACAGGCTTCTAAGACCCCAGATGCTACTCACCAAGGTAGAATGTAGAACATTGTCTTTATAAACTGTGTTATGCCAATTGATCATCCTCCTTTTTTGTTTTATTTGGTTATGTCTGAACAGGTGGGCTATAGTTCTTTGTTGTTTGCTCGTCTGTGGGCAAATACTTTTCACCTCCTTCTCCAATGGGCAGGGTCAGTCACTCAGGTATGGTACAGCAGGGCAGGTCCAGCTGAAGGGGAGTTGCTGGGATGTGTTGTTTGTGGCACATACTAGGGTGGGCTGGGAATCAGTGCAGGGCACGTTCCGGTAGGCCATGCCTGTGCTGCTCGACGGTGTGCTGTTCAGCGCACAGTGCAGGTAGGCAGGAAGGAGGGGGGAGATTTTGATGTGTGGAGCTAAGATGGGTATGGGAAAGAGGAGACAGAGGAGAGAGGAACAGGAGCCAAAAACATACATGTAAACAAAAAAGAGTGCTAAGGGAGCTTGCTATTGGAGTGGAGAGATGAGAGACTGAGAAATGGAGAAAAACAAAAATGAAAAATAAAGAAAGAAAAAGGGTAAAAGAAAAAAATAAATAAATCAAGAAACTGGAAATGAAGAAAGACAAAAAGGGAAAAAGAGAGAAGAAAACAAAACAAAGAAACAAAAAACAAAACAAAACAAAAAAAGAAATAAAAAACAAGAAAAAAGAAATGCCCCCAGGGATGTCACTCTGTGTCTACACAGAGTAAGGGAGTATCTCCCAAGCTGCCCAGCACTGCCTAGCCAGAAGGTGCCCCCAAGCTGAGAAAAGAAAAAGAAAACAAACAAACAAATCAAAACAGAACAAATCAGAGCAAACAAACAAAAAAGTCCTGGGGGTCCCACCAGCATTGCGACACAAGCCGAGAAGCAGTTCCACAGTCGAGTGGCGCCACATAGCCCCCCAGGAAGAAGCAAAGATGGCCACGGAGCCAGGTATTTGAGAGAAAGAAGAGGGAGGTGGTGAGAGGTAAGGAAGAAATCTAATGAAGTGGAAAAAAGCAACACCAGCAGCCAAGAAATGGCACTCAGGGAGCCGGCCGGTATGGGCGGGTGGAATCCAAGCAACACCGGGGTGACGCCAGTGCTTCCTGGCCAAAAGACTGTGGCCGCAGGAAGCAGAGGAGGCCAAGTGGGGGTGAAGAAGGGTGGGGGGTGGGAAAGTGTATATCGTTGGTTACCGGTTGTTCTATCTCCTGCTGGAAGCTCCGTGAAGCTGCTTTCTCATACTCCCTGTTTGTTGATCTCCGATAGGAGTCCAAGATGGTGGATCCATGCTGCGGTAGCTGATAGGGGACCTCTGCATATATCTCTCTTCGCTCTCTGTTCTTGGTCAGTTTCTTATTCCATTCGGTGCTTGGCTGAGTTCTTTATCTCTTCATTTAATGCTTAAGAGTTTCAGGACTGACGTGTGACTCTGTTTGACTTAGGTTTTTGGATCTTTGCTGTGGAGGGATGGCGTAGTGACTATGGTGCCATGTTGCCCGGAAGTTCTCAAAACTTTTTTTAAATAACTAGCTCAAAACCATATAGCTTAGCAGTACAAAGTCTAGATTTGGACCCCCATCTGTCTTGTCTACCTCCCAAGTCCATGCTTGGGAAGAAAGTGATAAATGGACTAACCGTTATTTGGAGGTCTTTCTAGCTAGCGAAAGCTCTAACTGTGAAAAGCTTACAGAAGTCTTTGCAATACCTGATTTTTTGTGAGTGAACCTAAGGCAGGGGCTACTGGTTGGCGCCTCTGTCCCCATTCCCCAAGGTCCAGAGTTGTCTCCAATACTGTAATTTCCTTGTTGTGGTTTCAAGAGGGAGAGAGAGTTGGGGGCAGTGACCACTGAGCAGAACAGGGGATTGTACTGATGCTGGGGAAGTGGGAGTCTCATGAAGGTGTTCAGTATTTTCATGTCAGCTACATGTGGCTGTGGTGGCCAAGATAAGTACTGATTTTTAAAAAAAATAAACAGCAATGTAAACAGTCACAGAAGACTCATGTAAATTGCTGGCACATAATTTGAGCCTGGTTCATGTTATGTAACCTTACTGGTGCCAAGTATTCCTCCTCCTCCCCTCTTCAGTAGCCTACTCGGAGCCAAATAAGGCTCCTATCTTTTTTCACCTGTTTCTTGCTAGAGACACTTAAGCTGAGGTGAGAGAGAGAGGATGGAGGTCTTGAGAACAAACCAATTCCAAAGCAGGAGCAGCTCCTCAGGATCCAAAGGAATTTATGGGGAATAACAATAAATAAAAAAAAAAGGAAGAAGGAACCAGACCACCTTGGGAGCAGCCAACCACAGTCCTCCCTCTCTGTGTCTCATCAACGGGAACGTGCTGTTTGGGGCTCTCTCCTTCTGTATTTGTTTTCACATTCTACTGTAAATTACTCAATAAGGTGCCTTACTGATCCTGAAAAATCCAATCTCTGTATTGTCCCACCAAGGCAAGAAGCAGCCTTCCATAGCTTCCCAGGGAGATGACGAGCCCTGTCTTCCATTCCCAGGCTCAGCCTCTGCTTTTGTGTAGATGATCAGATTGGCTGGTGTCGAGGGCATAGCCTCAATAGGTATATATGGGGGTGCTTTTTCTGGCTGTCCACGGACTCCAAATGGGCTTTGGGAGAGTCCAAGAAAACCTCTCATATTATAAGCAACATACATGCATTTTGTTTGTTTGTTTTACAGATTCCTATAAAATGCTAAACATCAAAATGTACAATGTGTATCTTAGGTGGGACTACTTGAAGGACCTAATAACTTTTGTGGGGGTAGGGTTACAGTTATCTCTATTTTGTTCATTGCCTTTGGTTTCTACATTTCTACTTACATGTGATGTCTCTAAACTTTTAACATTCATGAAACACATGAACCAGTAGCTTGGACATAAAATGTATAATGTGGAGTATTTTCCAGCTCATCTGTTGGACTGGTAGACTGATCCATGTCTTTTGTCTTGGACCCAGAAGAAAAACTGGAATATACTAGGTGCCCAATAAATATTTTTTAAATGAATGAATGCAATAGAACATTTAATACAGAAGATTTTGTCACATTCACAGTTGAAAAGGAAGAACAAGGCTGCTATTTTGCAAACATTCAAGAGAGGTCACCCACTGTTGGGGGAGGGGGTGGAGGAAAGGAGCACTTTAGATTTTGAAAAGTCTTTTATTTATGTTAGGATAACTAAGGCGGGGCAGGAAAGTCATTGGCAAAAATTAAATCTTGGAATGAGGTACTTGGCCCATTAAAAAAAAAAAAAACCAGACTCACCGTCAAGTTGATTCTGACTTATGGCGACCCTATGTGTTACAGAGTAGAACCGATCCATAGGGTTTTCTTGGCTGTAATATTTACAGAAGCAGATTGCCAGGCCTTTCTTGTGTGGTGCTGCTGGGTGGGCTCCAACTGCCAACCTTTTGATTAGTAACCGAGAGCAAACTGCACCACCCAGGGACTTACTTGGCCCATAAACAGTGGGAAAAAGAATTACGTGGGCTTATTGGACGGAAATACACACGATGTTGTTGTTGTTGTTAAATGCCATCGAGTTGGTTCCAACTCATAGTGACCCCATGTACAACAGAATGAAACACTGCCCAGTCCTGCGTCATCCTCACAATCATTGCTATGTTTGAGCCCACTGCTGCAGCCAACAATGTGCACACAATAGGGTTTCAATAAATAATGTTTGAATTTATTAAATTTTCTATGTATTGGTCCAATACTCCTATTTTCAGCTGAGGAAACAGGTCTCGAGAGATTTGGGCCCAAAGTCATCATGTTAATTGCTGGTGTATTTGGGATAAGAAATCAAATAGAAGTTTAAGTCTAGTGCTGATTGGCTGATTGACTTATCAGAATCTCACTGACACCCTATTAGGGTCCAGACCCTAAAGTACTGGGAATGCAAACATGAATATAGCAGATAGTGGCAAGAGATTTTTGCCCTAAAGAAAATGACAGTCCAATGGGGGAGATAGCCAAGTCCATACATGATTATAATACAATAGGATGAGGCAAGCACAGGGTGGGGGAACCCCAAACTGTCTAGGGGAGTGATTAGGGAAGGCTTCCTGGACAGGCTGGCCCCTAGCAGAGTCCTGAAGGAAGTGTAGTCATCTGCCAGGGGAAGAGAGCAGTTAAAGAGAAGTTGCTGCACATGCAAAGGCACAGGATCATGGTGTGGTCAGGGAACTGCAAAGCAATTACCCGGTAGAGGAGAGGTGAGGTGGACGGCAGTGTGACTTCAGCCAAAGAGGAGAGTGGACAGGAAGGCAGAAGCTCAATGTCCTGCTAAGGGGACTCAATGTTATTCTGAAGGTATGCAGGAGCCATTGAAAGATCAAGCCATTATATGATCAGATTTGCATTTCAGAAAGACTACTTTGTGGAAGAAAAATGGGAGAAGGGCAAGGCTGTTATCAAGGAGACTAGAAAGATATTGATGCCATGATCCAGGGCTGGCATTGTCTTCACCCTCTGCGAGGAGGAGGAAATGGCTGGCTCTTGTTACCCACCAAGAGGCAGCTTTTCCTATTCATTGAGACATTTGTGAGCCAAATTTTTATGTAAACCCAAATGTTTGACATCACAAACTCTCATAGGAAATGGTGAATACTTGAGTTCAACTATTTTTTTTTTTTTTTAAAAAAAAACAAAACAAAAAAACTAAGGGCCATTAGCAACACTGTATACTTAAAAATTTCCAAATCAAATATCGTGGTCATATCAAAAACCATGCCCTCTCTCCAGGTGTATGTAACTGGTTTCAGCTTTACTCAAAGTTCAGTTGCAAACAGTAATGAAAACACTGACATCTCATTGCTCATTTAATATTTATGTAGCTGTCGCCATCTCCGTGTTACACATTCAAAACCTCAGAGTTGGTTGGATTTGAGGTGAGCTGAAATCCCCTTTGACAGCAGGTTTTTTGGGGGATGCTTTCATCCTTAAATAACTTTTAAAACAACACTCAGATAGTGGCAAGAGATCAAAGAAGTATGTTACCACGGGGGCTGCTGAAACTGTTATTTCCCCTACAAAAGCTCTCCCTTTGCAGAGAAGAAAGTGGATCAGCCTTGTTAGTGATTGGGGCAAACACTCCTCTAGGCAAAAGCAGACCCCAGGCAAGCATACTGGGCTTCCTCTGGGAGGAATTCAGGAGAGAGAAACAGGGGGAAGTAATGAAGGAAGGCAAACCCCCCCGACCCTGCCTTCTCATTACAGAAATAACGGCTCACAGTTCCATAGAGTTTTCAGTTTGCAATACCCTCTTCACACATTTTCTCACTGGATTTTTACAACTCTGTTATGCATTTTCCTCATTTTAAAGGCGAGGTCGCTAGCTCTGAAAGACTGCGCGCTGTCCAAGGCCACACACTGGGGATAAATGGGAAGGTCAGATTTTGGGGGCTCAAATTCCTGTGCTTCTTTCCCATACAGTTTTAATGAAATTGAAGCATGCATAACAGTAGCTGCAGAGAAGGAATCATAGAGGTACACAGATCTGTAAGTTTTGTTTTTTGAGAGGGAGGTCCAGGATCCTTTCTGAGTCTTCAATTCGCCATCGATGAAGGTACAGTTCGATGGACTAGCTCAGTTCCACAATGAACGGTCGGTTGTTATGCACTGTGACCCCTAAGGCTCACCCTCTGGTACACTCACCCATTTTCCTGCAGGGCTCTGGAAAAACCTGTAGCATCCAGATTTAGAAGGTTTGCAATACCAATTCCTTCATGAGCAAAATTCTGGGACCAAATTCTTCTTATTGCTCAGGTTCTTCACAGTTAGTAACAGTAATTACTACATTTTAATGACACTTTCCACTTGAAAAACACCTTCCCTTCATATATTCTTGTTTCCACATATGAAGACAATACTACTTTGGGCATCTCTAAGATTGGAAGCCACCATCCGTCTATCAGTTTGTCGTACTGTGGTGGCTTACATGTTGCTATAATGCTGGAAGCTATGCTGCCAGCATTTCAAATACCAGCAGGGTCACCTATGGTGGATAGGTTCCAGCAGAACTTCCAGACGAAGACTAGGAAGAAAGGCCTGATGATCTACCTCTGAAAATTAGCCAATGAAAACCCTATGGATCACAGAATATTGTCCGAGACTTCGACTTGCTTACTTTGTATGTATAATCAGGAGGGATGGATTGCTGGAGAAGGACATCATGTTTGGTAAAGTGGAGAGCCAGCAAAAGCAAGGGAAACTGTCAATGAGATGGACTGATCAATGGCGGCAACAATGGACGCAAACATGCCAACAATCATGAAGATGGTATAGGACAGGATGTTCTGTTATACATGGGGTCGCCATAAGTCGGAGCCAACTCAGAGGTAACTAACAAGAAGATGTAAATATAAGTAAGACATCATCCTTACTTTAGAGGAGCTCACAGTCCAGCAGGCACATGGATAATATACAGGCACTTACAGTAAGATGTGTGCACACTGTAGGAGGCACATGAACAAAGTGTTGTCGACGCTCCGAGGACCAACAAAGTTGGGAGGGGGGAAAGGATAAGGAAAGGTAACATCTGGTCTGGGTTTTGAAGACTGAGTAGAATTTTACCATACAGAGAAGCACATTCGAAGGAGAGAGACTGAGGGCTGAACAAGTTTGGCATGAACAGCCAAGAGAGGGATGTTTTGCATCAGAGAAGGGCAGGCTGTGGGGACTGAGGGATGGCTGGTATTTGAAGGACCCTGACTGCAATGCTCAGGGTTTGTTTTTATCTCAGGGGGAGCCAGTGAAGGTGTATGGGCAGGGGAATGTCATGATCAGTTGATGTTTTAGTCTGATGACCGGTGTTGGTGTAATGAGGGTCATCATGGACAGTGAAATTTCACAAACTCTGCTAGGTAAGTTCTTCCTCCTATTTCAAATAAGGATGCTGATTCTCAGGGTGTTACAGTGACTCCGTCAACAGCTAGTGAGTGAGTGCCAATATCACAGCTCAGCTGCCCATCCTCTGACTTCATTTCCTATATGACCAATGGCCAATAACCTCTTTGTTTTATGTAGAACCCCTGGTTTATAATACTTGGGGTGGTCTGCCCAGCTCATTCACCACCAACATTGTGCATTCAGATAAAAGATTTCCTGTGAAGGTCTGGCATACCTGAGAACAGTAACCTTTCTACATATCTTTTTTTTTTTTTACTTCAACTCAGTCACCAAGATGAACCTCCTCAGAGTAATTGCTGGTTGGTGTTGACAAATGCTTGAATCCTGTCATCTGACTGCAGCTGTCCTGACAACAGACCCCAGAGAGCCTGGCTGCATGAACTCACTGTTACCGTCAGCTGCCTAGGTGAACCTGGACCTGGGAACCTGGACAAGTGCAGTTCCGGACCCAGCACATGATCTCCTCCCGCTGTGGGAAACCTGGTAGAAGGTTGTTCTTGAAGTTCAAGTTTGCATCACCAGACCTGCCATTGATCTCCAGCAGTAAATGAAAGCAAGAACTGGAGCCCAGGCAGAGGATAAAAATAGTGACATTGGGTTGGCTATCCTCTGTGGAAGAGACTCTTCTATTTTTTAATAGAAACTTAAAAAACAAAAACAATAAAAACTACTGGAATTAGAGCTGAAATAAAGTGTTTTTGGCATATTAATGGTCACCACTCAATAATTTATACCAAATCATTTTGAATGGTAAGGTCTCACATCAAGGGGTTTATCATCCTTAACTGTTTACAAATGTCCTTATTATTTCTGATTTCTTTAAGCCTCAAAATAGAAAAATAATGAGCCCCTCAGGCTTCATGGTTTTGATATTTTTACATTGCATACTGATTATTCAATTATCTAAAATTTTTAGTAGCATAGAAAGAGGAGAAATAACTGAAAATATGTGTGTGGGGAGGGTTTTAGTTAAATGCTGCCTGGGACTGACAGAATGAAGACATGAAGAAATGAAAGTTTATTTAAGTTTAGAATTTTCTATATCACAAAGTCTGATATAAAACCTCATAGTCCAAAAAGCCTACTGAAAACCAACTTGCAAGTAAAGGCCAAGGCAATCCAATAAAACATTATTAAATTGTTACAAGTATAAGTACCATATAACAGCAGGTGCAATCTGACTACCTCGCAAAGACATTTGCTTTGAAATATATATTTCTGTCCTGAATTATCTGACTAGTATTAGGAGACAATTTAAAAATAAACATGAATTTGTATAAAAGAAAGTTCCATTTTCAAAAGAGATTGGAAATACCTGATTTTTCAAGAGCACCCATTATTTCACCCATTGGAGTGGTAAAAATGCAGGTTGGAAAGCAAGTAGCAGATCTGACATATACTTATTTTTTTTAAGGGACAACACAAATGGAAAAATACAAACAATTCAAAAGGTTGTTTTACCTGATAGTTTGTTTCCCTAAAGGCAGCTACTGACATCAATTCTTGACTATCTTTTCAGATATTTTCCATGTATATAAAAATAAGGAATATATTCCAATGAACCAATTTGATGTTATGTCTCCTCATGAGTAAAATGAGAAAATACCTATCTAATTGGGTTGTTACATAAGATAATGATATGAAAAATATTTGACCCTTTGGAGGGTCTGCAAATATTAATAGATCTTAGGGTCCTTAATCTGGAGTTCATGGACTTCTACAAAGTTTAAGGCTGGGTATCAGGGTGTCTGTGAAGGTCTTGAAATTGTAGACAAAATATCCTAGGTATGTGTATATATATATATTCTTTGTTGTTTGTTTCGTTTTGGGTTTCTCCTGGCTAGGCAGAGCTGTTGTGGCTGTTAGCTTCTCAAAGGGAGAATGATCCCAAAGTGGTTTAGAACCAGACTTCTAGAGGCCGAGTGCCATTTCTTGGGATCATGCTATATTCATTGAATGTGCGCCAAATGAATGAGAGGATGAAGATTGTGAAGCAGTTAATAGTTGTCCTTGGGACCTTTGGACTCCCCTTTTCTGGGTCTCTCTCACCTGTTCTGCCTTTCACACGGAACTCAGTGCCTACATGGTCTTCACTGAAGCATCTCGTTCCTCTCAGCCTACTATCTTGCACCATTGTACCAAGTTTCCAAAATTTCCTCTCTGTCTTCTTCCATCATCACACCTCTGATCCCAGCTGTCTTAATTAAACTTCTGATTAAAAAATAAAAGACACGTCTACTGATAAATTACTTTACCTCAAAGCATGAGTGATGGGCAGCATGAAGACATACTTTGTCATGTATAGATTTGAATTAATTATTTCGTTTTCTTCCAAAAGTATTTTCATTTTAAAAGAGGATGTCAGAAGAAGTAACACAGAATATTAACTTCTACTACAAGGTTTCCAAGCTTTTTTCCTCTGTTGTACATATAATCAGTGAATGATGGGTTCTCATATACACTGCACTCCCATAGACATATCCAGGGTTATGCACAATTACCTGCATCCTAGGTATAATTTTACCTCTTTTGTGCTGAAGAAAGCATACCAGAATGCAAGTGGGTGACAGTAATCTTATACAGATAACCTTAAGTCCCTTGTAACAGTAAAAAAAGGAAATCATTTGCCAACTTCATTACTCTAGCTTTAGTACCATAACCATCATTTAAACTATTTGCTATACACGTCCTAACTGATAATCACAACACTGGGGTGGCCCGACAGGGAAGCTAAGACTATTTACTTGATGATAGAAATTGCGTTTTACTTTTTTGAATGGGAGCTGGAACTATTTTAAGATAGCAAGTTTTTCTAGCACTCCTCAAATTATATTCATTCATTCCATCATTCATTTTACGTTCATCCATTCATCCATCCAGCCATCTATTTGTCCAATCTAAATGTAAGGAAGAAGGTAGAAGAACATTGCATGTAGAGGGAACAACATGTGCAAGGGCATGGAAGCATAAGATTATATGATGAGTCCCAGGAAAGGTGAGCTGCTCTGTGGTTTTGGCCAGAGAATGCAAGATGAAGAATGGTTATGCATTCACCACTATGATGAAGCTGGAAGGGTACACTGGGGCCAGGTTGTGAAAAGACTGCATGTTAAGGAACATGGACGCATACAGTCATTTCCACATAAAGCTGGTTATGCATAAAGGGTATTCACAAAAAAAGCAAAATCAGACTCTTGAATTTATCCTTCTTAAATGATGGCCAGGGTCGTGGAGAGGGAGGGCCAGTGACCTACTCCCATTGACTAATTGGCTGGCCAACTGTCTGGAGATCCTGACCTGATGTGTTGCTTCCCATGATCTACCCCTGTTAAAATGCAGAGATCTGAAGGCAGAGGTGCGAGCTTGTGATGCCAGCAGAACTAACAAAGGCCCAAGAGCTCTCTCAGCATGTTATTCTAATCCCAGGGAGATCAGAGTTGAACCAAGCCCCTCTTGCTGAGAATTCTCACCTTTGCAAACTCAAGTAATCTCACATCAATTCTACAAATTGCTCGGATTATAGGCAAGGTGCATTAACCCCTGAAGTTCCTAGTCTAGGCTTCAGGCCTTTCTGTGGTTTCTGGTGATTTCCACTTGGGAAGTAGTAAGCTTTAGGAGAAATAATAGCGAACTGGAAGTCACGAGTTCTGGGTTTTTGCTCTGGTTCTGTCGAATAGTGTTGTGGCCTCATGCAAGTCCCTTCACCTCTCTGAGTCTCAGTTTCCTCAGTTTTAAAAGAACAGATTGGGCCAGATGATCTCTGCTTTTCTCTGGTGTTAAACTCTAGGATTCTAGGTTTTCTTTTTTTTTTTTTATTAGTTATTGTACATATTTTTTGGCTGTTAATGTTTTATGATTTTGTTCTTGCTTTTTTAAAGATCTTACCACATCACTGTTTTAGGTAAAACTCTTTTACAAAACTGATGTTATACCTTTTCATGTCTTATTTTATCCTTTTTTATTATTCTTAATGTTTTAAAATAAAGCGTCATCTCTTAAGACCTTTGAAACAATCACAATTCTTTTAACTTTTTACTAGGTTTGGAGTTTCCAGAATTAGATCAGACAAAAGGAGCAAAAGATCCATAAGGTCAAATCTTTATCCACTGATCTCAAAGAACATCAAACCTATATAAAAACACATTCTTTACACTACTGGAGAAGAAGAATAAAGTTTGAGGACTCACACTACCTGAC
>NW_004443990.1:6826353-6830542 GCF_000243295.1 Trichechus manatus latirostris
AAAATGCCTTTAAGATCTAACTTCTTGGTGAAAGAATAGAACATGGGCTCTGGAGAATTCTGGTGGGCCCCAGTTATAACTGGGAGATGCCCAAGGGCAAAGAAAATGGAAAACCTGTCATTTGGGGCTTCCGCTCCCCAAATTGGCCTAGTTTTCCTTCTGCTTAATGGTTACTGAATCTCAGTTATGTTTTTTTTAATTATATATTATTTGAGTAACTACTCATCCATTTTTATGACTCTGAAAACAGCAGAAACATTGCCTTCCTATATTATGAAGAAACTGAGGCCAAAGGGGTTAAGAAAACTATTCAAGTTCACAGTCAATAAGCAGAGGCAATGGGAACAAATTCAAATGAAAAAGGAAAGAGATTGTGAATGCCTGTGTTTAAAAAACAGTACCTGTTCTTCCTTGATTAAAGTGATGTTTTAGAAAATAATTAGGCATACTAAGATTATTAAGGCCATGAGGCAGTTATCTGGGACAATCTCTTGGCTTAAGTGGGAGGAACATGGGTCATGAAAGCTGTTTGAGTCTCATTTAAACAGATGCTGATTTCTTCTGAAAGACTCTTCAGCCTGGAGCAGTCGGCTACCAGGACTTACTTTAGATGCCACTAGGGACAGGCTTTTAAATAAATGGGACTTTAAAGTAAGTTCTTCCCATGGAAGCCTCTGAAATTTTAGGCATTCCCAAAATAGTTTCATAATCATTACTTGTGGAAATCACCCCATTTATGGGCTTTTCCTATAGCTTTGAAGAAAATATTTACTTTTCAAATAAGCAACATTAAGATAACATTAACACAGACAAAAATAAAGTGAAAAATTTGCTAGTGATCAGCCATCCCAGGTAATCAAGTGATTTTTATTTTTTTCTGTTCTCTTTCATCTTTAGCTCCCCCTTTCCCTCTCTCCCTCTGTGTCTTGGTATCTCTCATACACACACACACACACACACACACACACATATCTCGACTCACAGTGACCCCTTAACCTTTGTGCCACCAGGGCTCCAAATATATATATATATGTGTGTGTGTATGTGTGTTTTATTTGACTGTGTGGATCAAAACAAATTATGGATAACACTGAGAAGAACCGGAATTCCAGAACACTTAATCGTGCTGATGCTGAACCTGTACATAGACCAAGAGGCAGTCGTTTGAACAGAACAAGGAGATACTGCGTGGTTTAAAATCAGTAAAGGTGTGGGTCGGGGTTGTATCCTTTCACTATACTTATTTAATCTTTATGCTGAGCAAATAATCCGAGAAGCTGGACTATATGAAGAAGAACAGGGCATCAAGACTGGAGGAAGACTCATTAACAACCTGCCATATGCAGATGACACAACCTTGCTTGCTGAAAGGGAAGAGGACTTGAAGCACTTACTGATGAAGATCAAAGACTACAGCCTTCAGTATGGATTATACCTCAACATAAAATAAAAATCCTCACAACTGGACCAATAAGCAACATCATGATAAATGGAGAAAAGATTGAAGTTGTCAAGGATTTCATTTTACTTGGATCCACAATCAACACCCATGGAAGCAGCAGTCAAAAAAATCAAGCGATGTATTGCATTGGGCAAATATGCTGCAAAAGACCTCTTTGGAGTGTTGAAAAGCAAAGATGTCACTTTGAGGACTAAGGTGTGCCTGACCCAAACCATGATATTTTCTATTGCCTTATATGCATGTGAAAGCTGGACAATGAATAAGGAAGAACTGGGGAGAATTGATGCCTTTGAATTATGGTGTTGGTGAAGAATATTGACTATACCACGGACTGACAGAAGAAGGAACAAATCTGTCTTAAAAGAAGTACAGCCAGAATGCCCCTTGGAAGCAAGGATGGCGAGACTTCATCTCACATACTTTGGACATGTTATCAGGAGGGACCAGTCCCTGTAGAAGGCCTCATGCTTGGTAAGGCAGAGGGTCAGCAAAAAAGAGGGAGACCCTTGATGAGACGGATTGACCCAGTGGCTGCAACAATGCGCTCAAGCATAGCAACAATTGTGAAGATAGCACAGGACTGGAAGGGTTTTGTTTGGTTGTACTTAGGGTCGCTATGAGTTGGTACCGATATAACAGCACTAACAACAACAACAGCAAAACACTAACACACACACATATATACATCCATAATTTTTACATCATTGTAATTACAGTGTAATTCAACTTGATATTTTGCATTCTCCACTCAACATTATCCCAAAGAGAATTTTAACTTTAACTCTCAAACTATTGCCTATATGAGAGGAAATGGTTAGCCAGATAATAACCAAAACCAAAAACCAAACCTATTGCCATTGAGTTGATTCTGACTCACAGTGACCCTAGAGAACAGAGTAGAACTGCTCCATAGGGTTTCGAAGATGGATTCGAACTGCCAACCTTTTGGTTAGCAGCCATAGCACTTAATTACTGCACCACCAGGGCTCCAGATAATAACTAGACACTTAATATTTCTCCTGTAAGTAAGATGTCATTTCTCTCTTTCTGATTTCAAGATTTTTTTGTTTTTAGTTTTGACTATGATGTGTTTTGATGTGAATTTCTTTTGGTTTATTTTGTTTGAGGTTTCCTCAGCTTCTTTAATCTGTAGCCTTATGTCTTTTGCCAAAATTGGGAAAATTTTAGCCATTATTTCTTTGAATACTTTTTCAGCACCATCCTCCTTCTCTTCTCTTTCCAATATTCAGATAATGTAAATACTAGAATTTTTGTTATAGCTCCACAAGTCCTGGAGGTTTATTTTTTTCTGATCTGTTTTTTTTCTCTGTTTGTTACTATTTGGTAATTTTATTGTTCTATCTTCCAGTTCACTGATTTTTTCCTCTGTACTGTTCATTCTGATATTGAACACATCCACTGAGCTTTTTATATCCTCTGTTTTATATCCTGTATTTCTTTGCTGGAGCCCTGGTAGCACAGTGGTTAAGAGGTTGGCTGCTAACCAAAGGGTTGGCAGTTCAAATGCTGAGACGTTTTATTTTTTTGCTAAGCCTTTTTTTTTTTCATTTGTTTCAAGAATGTTTGTAATTTCTGTTGAAGTTTTTTTGTTTGTTTTTTTAATCATGGTTGCTTTAAACTGCTTGTGAGAAAATCCTAACATCTCTGCCATTCCAATGTTGGCATCTATTGATTGTCTTCTTTCATTCAGTTTGAAACCTTCCTGGTTCTTGCTTTTACAAGTAATTTTCAATTGAAATATGAACATTTTGTATTATTTTATGAGAATCTGGATCTCTTTTAAACCTTCTGTCTTAGCTGACTTTCACTGGCACTGCCCCAGCAGGGGGAGTGGGGGTACTGCCTGGTAATTGCCAGGTGGAGGTAGAAGTCCAGGTTCCCCTTGGCCTTTATTGATAGCCAAGGGTTAGTCTTCATTAATGGTGGGCAAGAGTGGGAGTTACAGCTACCCATGTGATCTCCACTGACCCCATGGTTGGGGTGACCTCGGTATCCTCACGCAAAGTGAAAGTTCTGACATTCCACTATACCTTCTCTGACTGTACCCCCGTAGGGAAGAGGAGGAAGCCTCATTCCTGGCCAATGGGGATGAAATTCCTAGCTCCCTAGTTGGCCTTCTCTGACACTACCCCAGCATGAGTGTTTGGCTGCATCATTATAGTCTGGTAAGTGTAGAAGTCTAGCCTCCCCACTCGGCCTCTGTTACTGAAGGTGGGGATGAGGCCACAGTCTTTTTTGTGGTGTTTGGCTGCAGTAGAGCTGCTATTGTCTAAAAGTTTTTTGTCTTGCTAAGCTGCCCCTTTCCTGGTCCTATGGCTAGAGAAATCAGGCTTTTGTTGGGCTTTTTCATCTGCGCACATTGACATTTCTGGGTTACCACCTTCTTCAGCTCCATGTCTGGGATATACGAGGCAAAAGAAAACCTCAGGAACTCACCATTGTGTTGTTCTTGGGTCCTGAGGTCCCTAGCTGGTCTGTTTTATTTTTTTCCACCTTTCTGCCCTAGCTGGTCTGTTTTATTTTTTTCCACCTTTCCGAGTCTTTTTGTGCTTGTTTTACATATAGTGTTCAGGATTTTTAGTTGTATTTAGTAGGAGGAATAGGGAAGAGTATGTACACTCTATTTTCCTGTAAGTGGAAGCCATCTCCAGATGAGATTTTAAGATTACTGTAATCCAGCCACTCCTTTGGAATTTCATAGGCTGG
>NW_004443990.1:6830971-6832995 GCF_000243295.1 Trichechus manatus latirostris
TATTTTTTGAGAAAAAAGAATCTGATTACTCTCTTCCTCCACCACTAAGGTAATATAAGAGAGTATCCCTGGTGGGCCCCCATAAAAGCTCCCATCATTTTCACAGGCGTCTTTATCCTCATCTACCACTAGCAACTTAGACCTCTAATAATTCATAATAGGAACTCAGGTTTAACTAGAGTATCTTAAAGAAAAGGAAGGGAGGAAATATGGTTAATACACACATAGAAAAACTCCTATAAACATTTATGATAATTTTCAGAAAGACACCCACAATATTATGGTGAGACAAATAATAGTCAACTGGTTGACCAATATCAAGAATTTAAATGTTTACCTGTTTATGCTTAATAAAATGCTCTTCTAGAAAGTCCATATTGAAAAAAGTTGAATTAATTGCAATCACTGCAGAAAGCATCAAGAAATGTTGTTGCACTAAGTGTGGTGACCAGATCAATCAGGCTCTAAAATTATTCCAGTCTAAATTATTTCTCATGCAGAGGTATGGAGCTGAAATAATCAACAGTTAACATAACCAAACATTCTTTGTAATAGTGCTTTAAATTGTTTTCTATTTTACTTTGGTCCTCTGATACTAAGGCAGTTCTGAGCTGGGCATGGTTGGATTCCCCGAAACTCAAGGCTCTGTTTTATGAAGGCATAATCAAATATTAACAACATACTGATTATAAATTAAGCTCTGACCCACTACAGAACAATAAAAGCCTAAGTGTATTTTAACATAGAGGGAGGTCTAATATGGTGTTATGAGCATGCATTTTGGAGGAATATGTATACTGGCTTCATCACTTACTAGCTGTGTGACTTGAGAAACTTCTTATTTTTTCTGAACCTCAGTTTCCTCATCTACAAAATGTAAATAAGCATATACCCTACCTCATAAATCTGGAGACAGGATTAAATGAGGTAATACATATACACTGTTAACTGCTACTACTTCACTACACTTCCTCTCATAACCCAATCTGTGGGAAAGCACTTTGTTCAGAGTGCCCTGTTGGTAGACAGTTTTTATCAGATACCAATTTTATTTACTCTGATAGAATAATTAAACTCTTTCCAGGTTCCATGCTCGTGCCCAGGTTGGAAGGCTGATAATATTAGATACCTTTAGTCCATCAAATGTTTATTTTTGGAACCCCTGGGCTAGAGAATCATCCACACATCCTCTTCTTTTTTCCTTGCCATATTTATCTGGACCCATGCCAAAAATTTCTTCGGGGTGATTCAGATTAGCATCCATTACAGATCAATCGAGGAAAGGTTGGTTATTTACTGTCAGGTGGATACATGAACCTTGGCAGTTTAAGAAACTGGAGCTAAAGTGATCTTGTAAAGTTCCGGTTAAATCAACATGGTAATGTGCTAGCCTCCTGAAGACTTTCATGAAATTACCTCCGAAATGCTAAGTATTTTCCCACTCAGAATCTCATTCTAACTCTATAACTTATACCCAAGATCACACTGTACCCGCTCTTTGCCTTGTAAGTCTTAAAATAACCCTTGGCCAAAAGCAATAAAATCTGACCTGACCTAATCCTGGAGTTGCAGTGGATAATGTGTGTATTTTTCATTCAATAATTTAATGTGGAAATTAACTGCATGTGTCACATATTCCCCATCTTAAAGAGGGAGCTTTTATGGTTCTAATGTTACACAAAAATTAAATATGTAAACACCCTTGTCATTTAAGACTCTTCACTTTCCTGATAGCTTAAATAAGCACTACAAAAGACCCTTTTGGAGAAATTTATTATTTCATTTAGTATAGGAGCTTGTTCCATGAAATTCACCCCCTACAGTCACAGATATAATAGCAACAGATTTTCCTTTCTCCCTGAAATATGTGAAATAATTTCCCTACTTTGGCTTACTGCATTGTTTTCTCCTGTTTGTCAAGACAGGAAAAATACTGTGGAAATTTCAGGGCTTTGAACAGGTTCTTCCCAGTTCAGTCATGGCCGAGAAGATGGCACCAGAACAGACCCAAATTTTTAAAATTC
>NW_004443990.1:6836931-6861711 GCF_000243295.1 Trichechus manatus latirostris
ATGTTGTCCTTGCAGCACCTCCATGGTGACTAGAGTTTCCATAGCACTGATCCGGTCTTATTCTGTCATGTCTACAGGGGAGGGAACTGAGGCTCAAAGAGGAAAGATGACTTACCAAAGAAGGTCACCCAGCGAGTTAGAACAAAACCAGGGCTAGGACAACAGCCTCCTGACGTTCTGACTAGGGATGCTTTCACTGCATTATGCCCTCTTCACGCAAACCCACGCTCTGCTACCAACGTTTCCACCAATGCTATCCCTTCACGGATCACAGGCTCTCAGAGGATGTATTGCTTTGACTTAATTTGTACCATGCTGTAGTCAGAACACTGTGTAGAACAAATACAAGATTTTGACAAACACTTGCCAATGATGCCAGGTATTATTTAAAGAATAGCTTATCTCATCTTTCTTGAGTGGTTCATCAAATACTGCACTGAAGAGTGGAATGAACTTCCCTAAACAGAGTGCACTTTTTCAGAATTTAAAGCACTTAGTAGAACTGCCTAAATCCTTCCTGTGTCAATGGATGGCCTGTCTCTGGCAGTGAACAGTTTTACCTACGTTCCCTTGATGAACTGTTTCTATCTGTTACTAGTACTCCTGAGCACACACTTCATCAGAAGTGAAAATGGTTGATTAGAACAGCAGAAATACAACCCTATTTATTTAGAAACAACCCTATTTAGACCCTGTTACATTCAGTTAATGTGTATGGAACACTTCCTGTGTGCTCATTCATGAATGCTTTTCCATTTAACCTCTGGGGCAGTAGGACTAAGTAGAGGTGATATATCTTCTACCTATTTAAATGCCATCTCATGTTAAAATTAGAGCTCCTTGACTCTAATGCTTCCCTCAACTTTTCTTAATTTTATTTTTTTTCCCACTGGATGTGGGGTGGGGTGGTAGAATAGGAGAGTTGTTATATTATTCCCTAAGTCTACACTTAGCAATTTGCAATTATGTGACTCAAAACCATAGAAAAATCAAGTCTGATTTTAAAATGAGAGAAACACTATTAGAACCCTCTTTTTAAAATCATCCAAAATGCAGGAAAAACCCAAAATTCAGAGATGTTCATGCAAGCAGTATTTATAATAGTAAAAAGAAAAAGAAAAAAGGGAAGCAGCTGAAATATCCAACAATTGAAGAAGAGTAAAATGCATGGTGACACATTACATGTAATCTCATCTATGGATTAAAACAATGGTTCCAAAGCACAATCCAGTGAAAAAGCTGATGGTACAGAGTAGTCATTAAGAATAGGGGTTCTGGAGTTCGATGACTTGGGTTTAAATTGGACTCCAGCTTATACTGGTTGCAGGGCCTTCAGCAAGAAACTCTCTTCACCTTAGTTTCCTCATTCATGAGGAGGGGAGAATAATAACACCCATTCCATAGGGCACTATAAGGTTTGGAAGAAGCAGTGCTCTTAAAGCCCTGATACAGTGCCCGGCACATGGCAAGGGCTCAACAAACGTTCACTGTTATTAAATATATGATCTCAACTTTGTAGTAAATACATAAAAAAAAAAATAAAATAAACTAGAAGTTCCTCAAAGCAGTGGATTTCTTTGGGATGTAGGACTAAGAGTAATTCTTTACTTCTTTTAAATTGTTGGTTCTTTCCAACATTCTATAATCGTACTTGATTTTTCTGTTTGTCCCCCTTCCACCAGAACTATTTTTGACCTTGTCATGCTCTATGTCTCCTGGAGGCCGACCCCTATGGACTATATCACCCAGGCCCCCGGTCCTCTGGCTTCTAGTCGGGTTCAGCCAGTGCCTCAGTTCTGGCGGTGGTTGTGTCCTTTGACACAGCAGCTCTTGACTGGTGGCCCCTCCCCCACAGCTCTTACCCTTTTCCCCTTCAAGTATAGAGGTGGTAACAACTTCCCACTGTTGCTAGTCCCACATGCTTCTTGTCCATTCATTAACCCTGCTCACCTCTCTGTAAGTAATCCCTTCGTTAAAATTTCTTCAAAATCCAAACTGAATGTGTCTTTTGTTTCCTGCTGGGACCCTGGCTGATACAAGGAGCATGTCTTGTTTGTATAATTGGGGAAAATTTTATTAAAGAAACACAAAGGACCACCCCCACCTCCTACCTCCCAAAAGGAAGCACTCTTCAGGGAGTGGAGAGGCCCCTCACCTTCCAGACTTGAGGGTGATTATTTTTGTTTCCTTTTTGAGCCCTCACATGAAATTAGGCTTCAGGCTAGAACACCTATTTCTTAGAAAAACACACTTTCTCCTGGAGAGAAATTCTAGAAAGCAGTTGCGGGCTATTGACAAACTATAATGCTGCACAGGGATCTGGCCAAAAAGGAATCAAGAGAAAATCTCTACGGGGAGAAGGTGGCCCAGAAAGTGGCTCATCATTTTCAGTGCCAGCTGTGTGCCAAGTTGGGCAGTCATGCACAGAGCTGTGCTTGAGTCTGTCTGCCCTGAGCGGAGACCTGCCTCTGTGGCGAATGGAAGCTCACCAGCCCCTGTGGCATCTGAGCTCAGCAACCGCCAGGCTCCCAGGCGGTAAGTGATACAGTTTGTTCAGTCCAGGGGTAGAGATGGCGGTATGAGGTGGTGATGGGGCTGGTTGCAGGGGGGTGGGGATGGGGGAGGCTTGGCATGTCACTGTGCATTGCTTCACTGTTAAATCTCGATTGGCAGGCTGACTTTTCCCCAGAAGGAAGTGTGGGGAGGAATCTCACAGTTCCATGGCAATAAAGAGCTACCTGGTGGACCTCCCTCTCCTCCAAGAGGCTTCATGGCTCCAAAGTTCCCAAGGGGTGTGTGAGAGGAGGAGGGAGTAATAAGCTGCTCTACTTGGTTGGTGATGTGATCACCTTTGCAGAAACTTGTCGTGGCAAATGTGTTGAAGACAGTGAGCTTGGAGGAGCCAGCATAAGGCAGAAGCATGAAACTGCAGGTCGGGGAGCCTAGGGAGTCCGAGAAGAGAACCATGAACTGCTTATAAAGAAAAGGGATGAGGGGTGAGGCTCAATAAAAGAGAGTGGTGGACAAAGCCAGCTAAAAACTCCAGCTTCAACACTTTGGGTCAATGACAGGTTTTATTTTCTTTATACTTCGAAGGGAATTCTTATGTTGGTGAGCTTTGCATTCCCCACTAACCTCTAAGCCCTATAAACAAGGAGACTATATAATCATGTTCATTTTCACACACACAGTCCCTCATACCCTGTCAGCTGCTGTTGAGTTGGTCACCAACTCATGGCGACCCCATGAACAGTGGAATGAAACACTCTGGTCCTGCACCATCCCCAAGATTCGTTGCGGATTGGACCACTGTGGTCCATAGTGTTTTCACCGGCTGATTTTTGGAAGTAGATCACCAGGCCTTTTATAGTCCGTCTTAGTCTGGAAGCTCTGCTGAAACTCGTTCAGCATCACTGTAACACACAAGCCTCCACTGACAGACAGGTGGTGGCTGTGCATGAGGTGCACTGGCTGGGTCTCCTGGGTAGAAGGTGAGAGTACTGCCGCTGAGCCACCAATGCCTTTCACTTGCTATATAACAAGCACTTCATCCCTAGCTGTTGACTGGTAAAAGAATGGATGACTAAATGTTAGTAAGTTCCTTCACCAGTGGGTAAGGTCCTCCATTATAGAAGGAACTCTGTTGATCTTATGCATTGCCGCATCTACAGTGACTAGCAAAGTGCCTGGCACACAGCAGAAACTTAAAATTAAGAGTTTGTTCAATGATGAGTGAATGAATGAATAAATGAACAAATGAGTGAATGACTGCTTGACTATAAGCTCCCTGAGAGCAGAAATCATGTGTTATCCATCTTTGTTCTGCCTACATTACTAACTGAAGGCTTTCCATGTGTTTGCTGAATAATTACGAGCAATAATATCTATTCTTACATTTTCCTCTTGTCTTTACACAGAACTTTGGCTTTCGAAGTTTTTTCACATCTAGAAATTAGTTCAGTTCAACATTTAGCCAGGCACTGGGCAACAAGGAGATGAAAATGAATAAGACACAATTTTTTTTTGGACTCAAGCTGTCCATATAGATAGGCATGCAAATAAATGCAGTACTGTCTAATGTGTTCAATAAAAATAGTGTTTACAAGGCATTGAAGTGTTACAGAGGATGTAACTGGCTAAGTGGGGTTGAAGATGGGGGTCAGTGAAGATTTTATGACAAGGTGATACCTGAAGAAAATTTTGAAGAACGAACAGGAGTTTATTAGGCAGATAAGCAGGCCTGGAGGAAGGAAAGGGCACATCTAAAGATCGGGTTAAGACTAAACTTTACTTTTAGATTTTTTTTTTTAAATTGTACTTCAGGTGAAGGCTTACAGAACAAATAGTTTCTCATGAAACAGTAGTACACATACTGTTTTATGACACTGGTTAACAACCCCACAACATGTCAACCCTCTAACTTCTCAACCTTTTTTTTGGTGAAAATACACATAGCCAAAGATAAACCATTTCAAAAATTTCTACATGCACAGTTCAGTGACACTGACTACGCTCTTCCAATTGTGCTGCTATTCTCACTTAAGATGAAGGCTTACAGAACAAAATAGTTTCTCATTTAACAGTTACTACACATGTTGCCCTATGACAATGGTTAACAATCTCACAACGCATCAACAATATCCTTATGCAACCTTGGGTTCCCTCTCACCAGCTTCCTTGTCCCCTTCTGCCTTCTGGCCTTTGTCACTGGACTACTGTACCTCATTAGTCCCATTTGGTTTTACAGGCTGTCCACTCCCAGGCTGAACGGTAAACCTCGGAGATAACTTCACCACTGAGCTAAAAGGGTGTCTGGGGGCCATACTCTCGGGGTTTCTCCAGTCTCCTTTAGGCCAGTAAATCTGGTCTTTTTTTTGTGAGTTAGAATTATGTTCTACATCCTTCTCCAGCTCTGTCCAGAACACTCTGTTGTTAACACTAAACTTTAGAATGGACATTTCCATGCAGCAATCTTAGGTAAGAATAATCTTAGCCAGATTCCTCAGGGGGTATAGTGTCCAAATGGCCAAAGACTCAGTTCTACTGCTATCGGTGATGCTCAGGCCACAGACTGAATACCTTGTTCAACCGTGGGCCCCACACTTAGGAGGAAGAGTCATGTTCTAGAATGATCCCAAATGACCATTGATGATCCCAAATGATCATGATGGGAAGACCATCATGAAGTCTGTAAACTCTGTCTTATGAAAGGAACAGGGGATAGTTAGGCTGGAACAAAATGAACTAAGGAAGGAGAGAGGGATGTGATAACAAATTTCAAACATTTGAAGAGCTGCTATCAGAAGACTCTGGGTGCTCTGGAGGTCAGAGCTAGTATTGGTATGGGGATATTTTTAGGAGGCTTTCACATATGAAAGGACCCAGTACAATGATAGACACAGCAAATATTGTGCTATTTTTTTCTTTTTTAAAAAATATTTTATTGTGTTTTAGGTGAAAGTTTACATAGAAAATTAGGTTCCCATTTAACAATTTTTATACAAATTGTTCCATGACATTGGTTACATTTTTCACAGTGTGTCAACATTCTCATTATTTCCACTCTGTTTGTTCTGTTTCCATTAATCTAGCTTCCCTGCCCCTCCTTAGCTTCTCATCCTTGTTTTAGGGTAAATGTTGACCATTTGGTTTCATATAGTTGATAATTTAAGGCAGCACAGTATTCATGGGTGATATTGTTTATTTTATAAGCCAGTCTATTATTTGGCTAAAAGGTGACGCTGGGAGTGGCTTCAGTTCTAAATTCAAAGGGTATCTTAGGGCAATAGTCTTGGGGGTTTCTCTAGTCTCTAACGGTCTAGTAAGTCTGGACTTTTTTAGGAATTTGAGTTTTGTTCGACATTTTTCTCCCTTTCTATCTGAGACCTTCTATTGTGTCCTTGGTCAGAATGGTCGGTAGTGGTAACCAGGCACCATCTAGTTCTTCTGGTCTCAGGCTAGATGAAGTCATGGTTCATATGGACTATTAGTCCTGTGGACTAACTTCTTCTTTGAGTCTTTGGTGTCCTTCATTCTCTTTTGTTCCAGACGAATGGAGACCAAAAATTGTATCTTAGATGGCTACTTGCAAGCTTTTAAGACCTCAGACGCTACTCACCAAACTAGGATGTAGAAAATTATCATGATGAACATGTTATGCCAACTGACTGAATTTTCCCACAAGACTATGGTTCCAAGCTTTCAAACCCAGTAATCTAATCCTGCAAGGTGTTTGGTTATGTCTAAGAAGTATCTATAACTATGCCCTCTATGTGGTTTATTATATATATGAATATACATGCAGTGCACATAAACATGTGTATACATATACCTATGGATACACCTACACATGCACACCCATACACTCACAAAAGCCTTGCACATGTGTCTACTGTCTAGACAGTGATTCCCCCTCCCTCCTCCTGCCATACCTGGTAACCATCAAAGAACACTGCTTTGTGTATATCTATTCTTGACTTTTTATAAAAAATGAGACCATACAATATTTGTCCTTTTGTGATTAACTTACTTCACTCAGCATAATGTCCTCCAGATTCATCCATCTTATGTTTCACAGACTCCTCATTATTCTTTGTTAGGTGCCGTTGAGTTGGTTCCGACTCATAGTGACCCTAGGTACAACAGAACAAAACAGTACCCAGTCCTGCGCCATTGTCACAATCTTTGCTGTTCTTGAGCCCATTGTTGTAGCCACTGTGTCAATTCATCTCATTGAAGGTCTTCTTCTTTTTCACTGACCCTCCACTTTACCAAGCATGATGTCCTTCTCCAGGGACTGGTCCCTCCCGATAACATGTCCAGAGTACCTGAGATGAAGTCTCGCCATCCTCACTTCCAAGGAGCATTCTGGCTGTACTTCTTCCAAGACAGATTTGTTTGCTCTTCTGGTAGTCCACGGTATATTCAATATTCTTCGCCAACATCATAATTCAAAGGCATCAGTTCTTCTTTGGTCTTCTGTCTTCATTGTCCAGCTTTTGCATGCATATGATGCGACTGAAAATACCATGGCTTCGGTTAGGCACACCTTAGTCCTTAAAGTAACATCTTTGCTTTTTAACACTTTAAAGAGGTCTTTTGCAGCAGATTTGCCCAGTGCAATATGTCATCTGATTTCTTGGCTGCTGCGTCCATGGATGTTGATTGTGGATCCAAGTAAAATGTTTTGGGAAGATTAGGGGCCCCCATGAGGTTCCTACACCATGTGTCTGTCAGTTTGTCACACTGTGGTGGCTTGCGTGTTCTACGATGCTGAAAGCTATGCTACCAGTATTTCAAATACCAGCAGGGTCACCCATTGTGGACAGGTTTCAGTGGACCTTCCAGACTAAGACAAATGAGGAGAAAAGGCTTGGTTATCTACTTCTGAAAATTAGCTAATGAAAACTCTATGGATCACAACCAAATATTGTCTGATATAGTACTGGAAGATGAGTCCCCTAGGTTGGAAGGCACTACATAATGGAAACAACAATGAATTCAAACATGCCACCGATCATGATGATGGCAAAGGACTGGGCACCATTTCATTATGTTGTACACAGAGTCCACCATGAGTCAGAGCAGACTCAAAGGCCACTAACAACAATAGGATTCTGCTGTGTCCACAATATTTATTTTATCCATGACTTAGCCAACCATCGAATAAAATTGAAGGTAATTCAAATCTGACTTTAAAATGAAAGAAATGACCCAAGAGGGTTAGAAACTCCTATTGAATAATGGACAAATCTGCCCTAAGGTTCCTTGTTTGTTGTAGAGCTATTCAAAGGCTGGAAGACGCCGTCTAAGGGACATGAGGAAGTAGAGCAGAAAATGGAAGATTGGACCAGATGGCTGGCTCACTATCATGAACTAGACACTTCACTAGGCCCTGGAAGATTCAGATACTGATGCATGCATTTGTTTTTAATTCATTCAGAGAAGTTTTATAACCCAGGAATGCATAGTGGTTACAGCATGTGCACTAGGGCAACACTGCCTAAGTTCAAGTCCCCGCTATGCCAGACTTACTATGTGACCTTGGACAAGTTTCTCCTGGGCCTCAATTTTGACAAACATATATTGTCGTTGGAGCCCTGGTGGTGCAGTGGTTAAGAGCTCGCCTGCTAACCAAAAAGCTCAGCACTTGGAATCTACCAGCCCCTCCTTGGAAACTGTATGGGGCAGTTCTACTATGTCCTATAGTATTGCTATGAGTCAGAATCAACTCTACGGCAATGGGTTTGTTTGTTTTGGTTTGGATATTGTTGTTGTTGCTAGGTGTTTTCATGTTGGTTCCAACTCATAGTAACCCCATGCACAACAGAACCAAACCACTGCTGGTCCTGCGTCATCCTTAGAATCGTTGCTATGCTTGAGCCCATTGTTACACCCACTGTGTCAATCTATCTCCTTGAAGGTCTTCCTCTCTTTCACTGACTCTCTACCAAGCATGATGTTCCTCTCCAGGGACTGATCCCTCCTGATAACATGTCCAAAGTACGTGAGATGAAGTCTCGCTACATCCTCACTTCCAAGGAGCATTCTGGCTGTACTTCTTCCAAGACAGATTTGTTCATTCTACTGGAAGTCCATGGTATATTCAATATTCTGTACCAACACTATAATTAAAATGCATCAATTCTTTCTCTCTTCCTTATTTATTGTCCACCTTTTGCATGCATATGAGGCAACTGAAAATACCATGGTTTAGGACAGGCACACCTTAGTCCTTAAAGTGACGTCTTTGCTTTTTGAACATTTTAAAGAAGTCTTTTGCAACAGATTTGCCCAATGCCGTACATTGTTTGATTTTTTTTTTAAATTGTGCTTTACTTGAAAGTTGACAGTGTAAATTAGTTTTTCATTCAGAAATTTATACATAAATTGTTTTGCAACATTGGTTGCAATCCCCACAATGTGTCAGCACTCTCCCCCTTTCCCTTTCAAACCTGGGTTCTCCGTGTCCATTTGTTCAGTTTTCCTGTCCCTTCCAGTCTTTGCTTTCAGGCAGGTGTTGCCCCTTTCATCTTGTATACTTGATTGAACTAAGAAGCACGTTACTCACGTGTGTTTTTGTTTGTTTTATAGGCCTGTCTAATCTTTGGTTGAAAGGTGACTTCGGGAGTGGCTTTAGTTCTGAGTTACCAGGGTGTTTGAGGGCCATAGTTTTGGGGGTTCCTCCAGTCTCTGTCAGACCAATAAGCCTGGTCTTCTTTTGTGAATTTGCATTTTGTTCCACATTTTTCTCCCGCTCTCTCAGGGACCCTCTGTCATGATCCCTGTCAGAGAAGTTGGCAGTGGCAGCCGAGAACCATCTTGTTCTTCTAGGCTCAGGTTGGTCCATTAGTCCTTTGGACTGATATTTTCTTTGTATCTTTGGTTTTATTCATTCTCCTTTGTTCCAAACATGATGGGACCAATAGATATATCTTAGATAGCTGCTCGCAAGCTTTTAAAACCCCAGATGTTGCCCACCAAAGTAAGATGTAGAACATTTTCTTTATGAACTATGTTATCCCAATTGACCTAGATGTCCCCAAGACCATGGTCCTCAGCCCTCAGCCCCAGTAAGTCGGTCCTTCAAGGTGTCAGGATGTGTCTAGGAAGCTTCTATGGCCTTGCCTTGGTCAAGTGTTGACTTTCCCTAGATTATATGTTGTCTTTCCCTTTACCAGAGTTAATACTTATCTACCATCTAGTTTGTGATTTCTCCTCCTCAGCTGTTCTCTCTCTCGTAGACATCAAAGATTGTTTTTTTCTGTGTGTAAACCTTTTCTTGGGTTTTTATAATAGTGGTCTCATACAATATTTGTCCTTTGATGACTGACTTATTTCATCAGCATAATGCCCTCCAGATTCATCCATGTTGTGAGATGTTTCATGGATTCATCACTGTTCTTGATTGTTGCATAGTATTCCATTGTGTGCATGTACCATAAATTGTTGATCCATTCATTTATTGCTGGGCACTTCGGCTGTTTCCATGTTTTTGCTATTGTGAATAATGCTGCAATGAACATGGGTGTGTATATGGCTATTCATGTGATGGCTCTTATTTCTCAAAGATATATTTCTAGGAGCGGAATTGCTGAATCATATGGTATTTCTATTTCTAGCTTTTTAAGAAGGCGCCACATCATTTTCCATAATGGTTGTACCATTTTACATCACCACCAGCACTGCATGAGAGTTCCAATCTCCCCGCAACGTCTCCAACATTTGTTATTTTCTGTTTTTTTTTTTTTTTAATATATTAGTGACAGTAATGTCAGGGTGAGATGGTATCTCATTGTAGTTTTGATTTGCATTTCTCTAATGGCTAATGACTGTGAGCATTTTCTCATTTGTCTGTTCGCCGCTTGAATGCCTTCTTTGGTGACATCATTCGATTCTTGACTGCTGCTTCCCTGGGCATTGTGCATACAAGTAAAATGAAATCCTTGACAACTTCAATATTTTCTCCATTTATTATGATGTTGCTTATTGGTCTACTTGTGAGGATTTTGGTTTTCTTTATGTTGAGATGCAATCCATACTGAAGTCTGTAGTCTTTGATCTTCATCAGTAAGTGCTTCAAGTCCTCTTCACTTTGAGCAAGCAAGGTTGTGTCATCTGCATATCACAGGTTGTTAATGAATCTTCCCCCAATCCTGATGCCACTTTGTTTTTGATATTGTCCAGCTTCTCAGATTATTTGCTCAGCACACAGACTGAACAAGTATGGTGACAGGATACTACCCTGACACACACTTTTCCTGATTTTAAACCACACAGTGTCCCTTTGTTTTGTTAGAACAACTGCCTCTTGGTCTACATACAGGTTTCTCACAAGCACAATTAATTGCTCTGGAATTCCCATTCTTTGCAATGTCATCCTTAATTTGTTATGATCCACACAGTCAAATGTCTTTGCATAGTCAATAAAACACAGGTAAACATTTTCTGGTATTCTCCGTTTTCAGCCAGGATTCATCTGACATCAGAATTGATATCCTTGGTTCCATGTCCTCTTCTGAATCTGGCTTAAATTTCTGGCAGTTCCTGTTGATGTACTGTTGCAGCCTCTTTTGAATGATCTTTAGCAAAATTTTACTTGCTTGCGATATTAATGCTATTGTTCAACAATTTCCATATTCTGTTGGATCACCTTCTTTTGGAATGGGCACAAATATAGATCTCTTCTAGTCGGTTGGCCAGGTTTCCAAATTTCTTCGCATAGATAAGTGAGCACATCCAGCTCTGCATCCATTTGTTAAAACATCTCAATTGGTATTCTGTCAATTGCTATATTGTTTTTCACCATTGCCTTCAGTGTAGTTTCGATGTCTTCCTTCAACACCATCAGTTCTTGACCACATGCTACCTCCCGAAATGGTTGAACGTTGACCAATTCTTTTTGGTATAGTGACTGTATATTCCTTCCATCTTCTTTTGATGCTTCCTATGCTGCTTAATATTTTGCCCATAGAATCCTTCACTATTGCAACTTGAGGCTTGAATTTTTTCTTCAGTTCTTTCAGCTTGAGAAATGGTGAGCAGGTTCTTCCCTTTTGGTTTTCTAACTCCAGGTTTTTGCACATTTCATTATAATACTTTACTTTGTCTTCTTGAGCTTTCCTTTGAAATCTTCTGTTCAGCTCTTTTACTTCATCATTTCTTCCATTTGCTTTTGTTTTCAAGAACAACTTTCAGAGTCTCTTCTTTCTTTCTTTCTGTCTCTTTAATGACCTTTTGCTTTCTTCACATTTGATGTCATCCCACAACTTTTCTAGTCTTCGGTCATTAGTATTCAATGCATCAAATCTATTCATGAGATGGTCTGTAAATTCAGGTGGGATATATACTCCAGGTCTTATTTTAGTTCTTGTATGCTTGTTTTAATTTTCTACAACTTCAACTTGAACTTGCATATGAACAATTGATGGTCTGTTCTGAAACTGGCCCCTGGCCTTGTTCTGACTGATGATATTGAGCTTCTCCGTTGTTTCTTTCCACAGATGTAGTCGATTCGGTTCCTTAGTATTCTATCTGGTGAGGTCCACATGTATAGCCACCATTTTTGTTGAAAAAAGGTATTTGCAATGAATAAGTCCTTGGTCTTGCAAAATTCTATCACGTGATCTCCAGCGTCGTTTCTATCACCAAGGCCATATTTTCCAACTACCAATCCTTATTTGTTTCCAGTTTTTGCATTCTAATCACCAGTAATTATCAATGTATCTTGATTGCATGGTTGATCAATTTTAAACTGCAGAAGTTGGTAAAAATCTTCAGTTTCCTCATCTTTGGCATTAGTGGTTGGTGCTTAAATTTGAATAATAGTTGTATTAACTGGTCTTCCTTGTAGGCGTGTGGATATTATCACTGACAGCACTGTACTTTGGGATAGATCTTGACATGTTCTTTTTGATGATGAATGCAACGCCATTCCTCTTCAATTTGTCTTTCCTGGCATAGTAGACCATATGATTGTCCAATTCAAAATGGCCAATACCAGTCCATTTCAGCTCACTAATGCCTAGTACATCGATCTTTATGAGTTCCATTTCATTTTTGATGACTTCCAATTTTCCTAGATTCATACTTTGTACATTCCACGTTCTGATTATTAATGGATGTTTGCAGCTGTTTCTTCTCATTTTGAGTCGTGCCACATCAGCAAATGAACATCCTGAAAGCTCTACTCCATCCATGTCATTAAGGTTGACTCTACTTTGAGGAGGCAGCTCTTCCTCAGTTGTATTCTGAGTACCTTACAACCTCAGGGGCTCATCTTCCGGCACTATATCAGACAATGTTCTGTTGCTATTCATAAGATTTTCACCTGCCAATTTTTTCAGAAGTAGACCGTCAGGTCCTTCTTCCTAGTTTGTCTTAATCTGGAAGTTCCACTGAAACCTGTTCATCACGGGTATCTCTGCTGGTATTTGAATTCCCTGTGGCATAGCTCCAGGATCATAGCAACATGCAAGCCATCACAGTATGACAAACTGACAGACAAGTGGTGGAACCTTATATTAGGGGTAATAATATCACCTAAAAATTTATTTTGAAGGCTAAATGGGTTAACACATATAAAGTTGTTAGAACAGGGCCTGGCATGTAGTTATCACTTTATACATGTTACTATTACTCCACAGAATGCAAGCTTCCACAAAAGCAAGGAATTTTTTCTCTTTTGCTTATGGCTATCTCCCCAATGCCGAGAATACAGCCTGAATATAATAGGTTGCACTAATTTTCTAGTTAATGAATAAATTAGTTAATTGAGGACCTACTATATATATGTTGGGCCCTGTGTCAAGTACTAGGGATATAGAGACTAAAAAATAAATAAATAAATCTCTTCTCACATGAGGCTTGCAGTCTGGTGAGGCAGATATTAAAAACATACCAATACATTATTAGCCTGGAAGCACATTAACTCACCTAATAGCTCTTGAAAAATACCTCTGCTTGAGCTCCTACCCTGCAAAGACTCAAATATGATTGGTGTTTGAAAGGGTTCTGGCATGGATATGTTTCAAAAGCTCCTCAGGTAATTCTAGTTTGAGAATTCCTGGTCTAAATGTTCTGAGGGTCCCATGAAACATTATTCCAATGAAGCATCCAGTGATGGTCAAATTAGATTTGAGAAATATTTTATCAAATATATTAAATATTATAAACACTAGGAAGTTATATAATAAACAAATCTGTTTAACCCTAAAAATATACTGTATAAATAAATACACAGTTGTAAACCGTGAAATTACTTTGAAGGAAAGGCTAAGGACATGATAGAAACTATAATAGGCTTGATTTGTATTAAATACTTAGAAAATGCTTCTCTCGAGAAATGACTTTTAATAGAGATCTGAATGATCACTGGGTGGTTGGTGGGAGGGGGCAGTATTCTAAGCAGAGGTATCATCATGTGCAAAGTCCTGTGGTGGGGGAAATGTTTTAGGAACATTAAAGTCAGTGCTGTAGTGAATTAATGGATGAGGGGAAGAAATGAAAAAGATAAGATTTCTGCCTTCAAGGAATTTCATACCTTAGGGAAAAACTCATGTATTCTAAAAAAATTCCTTATTACTATATGGGTCTATGATTTTCCAAGTATAACAGGAAGAAGAAGAAATCAATGTCAGGAATAATCCTTCACCAACTGATATAAAGACCCAGTTTTGTGTTTGCCCTTAGGCACCTTACATAATTTTCTGAAACAGCAGATCTGCTTTCATAATTATGTTTGGCTTAGGCTAATATTAGTATTAGGCCATGTTTACTGAGAATACAGTGTCTGAGTAAGAAGAAGAAGTGACTTGGAGATTGGATCATGAAGGCAAACTGACACACAGGCCTGCCTATCCTTTTTCTTCTCCAAGTCCTTTAAACAGTAAACAAGGTATTTAAAAATGTATCTGTTAGTTTGAAAACAAGAAAGCGTTCCACTCAAGTGGACTAAAATTTGTGGTGAAGTATTAAGAGACAGAGAAACCATTAAATATCTGATAAGAATAGAGCAAACCACAGCCTTAAACATATACAGGCGACAACTACTGCAAAGGTTAAGTACAGATGGAGAAACTTAAAGCTCAGAAAGAACAAGTTCAAAGATCAAAGGAAGCCCTATGGTAACTGTAATGGATTGAATTGTGTCCCCCTAAAATGTGTGTCAACTTGGCTAGCCCATGATTTCCAGTATTGTGTGACTGTCCATCATTTTATCGTCCGACGTGATTTTCCTATGTGTTGTAAATCCTACCTCTATGATGTTAATGAGGTGGGATTAGTGGCAGTTGTATTAGTGATGTAGGACTCAATCTACAAGATTAGGTTGTGTCTTAAGTCAATATCTTTTGAAATATAAAACAGAGAAGCGAGCAGAGAGACATAGGGACCTCATACCACCAAAAAAATAGTGCCAGGAGAAAAGTGAGTCCTTTGGACCTGGGGTCCCTGTGCTGAGAAACTCCTAGTCCAGGGTAAGATTGATGACAAGGACCTTCCTTGAGAGCTGCAGACAGAAAAAGCCTTCCCCTGGAGATGATGCCCTAAATTTGGACTTCTAGCCTACTAGACTGTGAGAGAATAAACTTGTGTTTGTTGAAGCCATCCACTTGTGGTATTTCTGTTATAGCAGCATAGATAACTAAGACAGTAATTAATTAAACGGTTACATTGGAATAGTTAACAAATTAGGTATCTCCCATCCCCCATAAGCATTTGATAATGATAGTATTTGATCTGGGGATAAAACCTTCTAATTTTACCCTGAAGAAAGCAGACGAGGTCTTCTGGTCTAGATGGTATAGCAAGTTCATGCTTTGACTCACATCTATGCTCCAAAACACATTGAAATAGTCAATGAAATATCGAAGGAGAAAATAAAATAGGCTAATAAAATTAGATAAAACAAAAATGCAACATAAGGAGCATGAGCGAAACCACGCACTTGCTGGGCTCTGGGTCCAGATACAGATAACGGCACATTGGAGTTTGATGCCTGTGGAGTAACAGGAACTAGAGGTGCTCACCTTAGAGGGGAAACTGAATCAGGCTCACTGCTTGAAGCCAGAGGCTGGGGAAGGGCTCTCCAGCTCATGATAAGTGTAAACAAACAACCCTGCTTCTGATTGCTGCTTGGGGCTATGACTGATAAAAGTCTACCTCTCTTCTCCCCTAGAAAACAATCTATGGCTCTAAGAAAAGTTAGAGAGTATGGTCATGTGAATAGGAATTAAGCTGCATTGCTTCCTAACTTTGTTAATTCCTAACATTATCATTAATATCACTTTTAGGCAGAAACCTGGAGTAATCATTGTAAGTCCCGGCTCTGGATTGAGTATTGTGAGTAGTGGTAGGAGGAGAACTGAATACAGAGGTAAAGAAAAGGGAAATAATTCATAAAAATCCTTTCACTCAAAATGAGCCCGCAACCCAAATTCCAAAACACTTGAAGAAATTGAATGCTAAGAAAGATAGCTAGCAAAACGAAAAACTAGAATCTGAATTCATTACAGACGAAATTAATTCTAGAGAAGAATCAACAACTTTAAAATAAGTAAATTTAGGATGTTAAAATACATAAAATATGGTCCATGAAAAAAAAAATGAGACAAGAAAGGGCATCTATGAAAAAGAATCTGTTAGAAATCTGGGGGAAAAGTCATTAAAAAAAAAAAAAGACATAAATGGAATGAACTCTAGATTGAAATCAGTCAAAGAGTGAATTGGTAACTTGAACAAATAGCCCCTAGGAATTCACAAAGAATGCAGCACAGAGACGCAAACAAACAAAAATGAAATAGAGACATAGGAAATACATTGTGAGCATTCCAACGTAAGATGTAATTGGGATTCCTAAAGAAGCAAAATGGAGGAAGAGTTGGAAAATTAATATTCGAGGTAACAGTGGCTGATAATTTTTACAGACAGTCCTCAGATTGAAAGTGCACCCTGAGTATAAAGCAGATTAAATAAAAAACACTCCACATCTAGACACATTGTTGTAAAACTTTGGAATATTAATAATAATTAATTTATCTTAAAATTAATACACTGTCTTTCTTTGGTAGGGACAATACAAAATAATTTAAGGAAAAATACACCAAAAATGTGATAATCATGAACTTACATGCACATAACAATGTAGCTTTGACATATATAAGGCAAAACTTGACAGAATTTTAAAGAGAAACTGACAAATATTTAACTATCTGGTTGGGGAGAATATTTTATTAAACCTCTTTCAGAAAATGAATTATAAAATAGCAAAAAATTAGTAAATGTATATATACCTAAAAATAGATCACCACAAGCACAAGCAAACAGAAAAAGTAAACTGGACATCATCAAAATCAAAAACTTTCGTGCTTCGAAGGACACCATCAACAAAATAAAAAGACAGCCCACAGAATGGGAGAAAAATGTTTTTCAAATCATATATCTGATAAGGGACTTATATGTACTTGTATCTAAAATACATAAAGAATTTACAACTCAATGATAAAAAGACAAATAACTCAACTTAAAAATGGGCAATGAAGGAACAATTTCCAAAGAAGATATACATATGGCCAATGAATACATGAAAACATGCTCAATATCATTAGCCACTGGGGAAATGCAAATCAAAAGCACAATGTGATACCATTTCACACTCATGAGGGTGGATTAAAAAAAATAATAATAATAACAAGTGTTGGCAAGGATGTGGAGAAATTGGAACCCTTATACACTCCTTGTAAAAATGTAAAATAATGTGCAGCTGCTTTGGAAAACAGTCTGACATTTCAACAATAGGTTAAATATAGAGTAACCATATGACCTAGCAATTCCATTCCTAGGTATATACCCAAAAGAAATGAAAACATATGTCCACACAAAAACTTGCACACAAATGTTCATAGAAGCATTATTCATAGTAGTCAAAATATGGGAACAACCCAAATGTCCACCAACCAATGAACAGTTGAAAAAAATGTGGTAAATTCATACATTGGCTTATTCAGCAATAAAAGAAATTAAGTACTGATATATGTTACAACATTGATGAACCTTGAAAACCTTATGCTAAGTGAAATAAACTAGTCACTGAAGACCACATACTGTGTGATTCCATTTATATTAAATGTCTGTGATAGGTAAATCTATATAGACAGAAAGTCGATTAGTGGTTGCCGATTATGGCCGTTATACAGTAAGTCTTGAAATTGGGTAGACTAATTCCCCCAACTTTATTCTGCTTTTTCAGAATTGTTTCAGCTATTATGGTTCTTTCTCTTTCCAATATAAATTTTAGAAAAAAATCTTGTCTGTATCTCCAAAAATCTTGCTTGAATTTTGATAGGAATTGCATTAGACCTGTATGTCAATTTAAGGAGAATTAACATCTTTACTATGTTGAGTCTTCCATTCCATGAACATGGTATGTCTCTTCATTTATTTACTTTTTTGTTGTTGTTTATTTCATCAGAAGTTTGTATCAGAATTTAAGCATACAAGTCCTATATATATTTTGTTAGATTTACACATAAGTATGAGTAATTGTAAATATTGTGTTTTTAATTTTGGTGTCCATGTATTCATTGCTGGTATATAAAAAATACAGTTGATTTTTCTATGTTTGTATGCTTACTATGACTTTACTGAACCATGTCTTAGTTCTAGGAGGATATATTTTTTTGGGGAGATTCTTTGGGATTTTCTGTGCAGACAATAATGTTATCCACACGTAGGGACAGTTTTATTTCTTTCCTGTTTATCTCTTTTCTTTTATTTGCTTTCCTTGCTTTATGGCACTGACTAGAACTTCCTGCACTACGTTGAATAAGTAAGAGTGAATAAACATCTTTGCTTTATTCCTAATCTCAGGAGGAAAGCATTCGGTCTATATTTTTAGCTGTAAATTTTCATATAGAAGTTCTTCATCAAGTTTAGGATAGCATTCCCCTCTATTCCTATTTTTCTGAGAGTGTTATCATGAATGATGGTTGAATTTTGTCAAATACTTTTTCTGTATCAATTTATATAATCATGTATTTTCTCTCTTCAGCTTTTTAATGTATTCAGTTACATTGATTTTCAAATATTGAACCAACCTTGCATTGCTGGAATGAATCCCATTTCATCATGGCATATAATTTTTTGTATATATTGCTGAACTCTATCTGCTAATATTTTGTGAAAATATTATCTATCTCCTCCATTCTGCTGTGGGGCCATTCAAATTTTTCATTTCAGTTATTGCATTTTTCATTGCTAAAATTTCTTCTATTTATTTGCAAAGACTTTCTATTTCTGTTTCTACTTTCTATTTATTTGCTAAAACTTTATGTGTTTTCGTTTGTTTAATCATGTTCATAATTGCTCACTGAAGCATTTTTATCACAGCTGCTTTTAAACTCTCTGTCAGAAAATTCTAAATCTCTATCATCCCAGTGTTTGCATGTATTTATTATCCTTTTTCATTTGCTCGGATTTCTTCATTTTTGGTATGATGAGTGACTTTCAGTTGAAACTGAGACATTTTGGGTACTATGTTAAGAGATTCTGGATTTGATTTAAATCTTCTATTTTAGCTGACTTTCTCTGAATACTATAGCAAGGGAATGGGGGGGGGGCACTGTTTCGGTACTCTAAGGTGGGGGTAGAAGTCCAGGTACTTAAATTGACCTTGTTGACATCCAAGTGAAAGGGGGCTACTGTTATTGCTGTATGTAGGTAGGAATTCTAGCTCACATTGACTTCCCTAGACACCATAGGGGTATGTGGCCCTGTTACCACTGGATAGTAGTGAAAGTGTTTATTTTACTCTAGGCCTCCTTTGACATCACTCCAGTGGTGTCAAAGAGGAGCACCTTGTTAGTTACCTCTGGGAGTGGAATTCTATGCTCCCCACATGGTTTCCATTGACACAGCAGGATTGGGGGCTTTTGTTACCTCCCACCAGAGATGAAAGTCTTGCTCCCTAATCAGCCTTATCTGACACTACCCAGGCATAGAAGTAAGTAAAGCAGCCAAGTAAAGATTAAGAACAAAAAAACCCAAACAAACAAAAACAAAAAAACAAAGCAATAGCTTTTCTGCTCTCCCACAATAGTCAATTAGAGAACATCCTGAAAAGACAGTTCATGGACAGTAGCTACAAAAACTGCACAATATCCAGCACGAATTCCAACAGGAAAGTGTAAAAGACCCATATAAATTATTAAACTTTTCTGAAAACATTACATTAAACTTGACTGGGAAGACATATCACACTCACGGATGAGACAACGACAACCAACCAGCTGATGTCGCGTTGATGCCGTCTCATGGTGAATCCATGTGCATCAGAGTAGAACTGTGCTCCATGGGGTTTTCAATGGCTGCCTTTCGGAAGCAGATCACTAGTCCTTCTTCCAAGGCACCTCTGGGTGGAATTGAACCTCTAACCTTTCAGTTAGCAGCTGAGTTCATTAACTGTTTACACCACCCAGGGACTCCCATGGATGAGAAGTCTCCCCAAATTGATTTAGGAATAAGATATCTACCCAGTATGATTTTAGAAATCGAACTTAATGAGACAATTCTAAAATTCATTTGGAAGAGAAGATGTATGTGAAGAGCTAAGAAATTTTGCGAAATATTACCATGAGGAGGGACTAGCCCTACCAGATGTTAAAACATGCTATAAAGTTACTATATGGTATTAGCACAGGTACAGACAGATCAATTAAACAGTGTATGTGAATGCACAGACTCTTCCACTTCGAGTTAACAATCCTAGAAAAAACAATCTCACATGTAAAGCACAGAGGAAATACAAGAACTGCAACATTGTATAACAGGAAAAAATTGAAAAGAATTTATGTCCACCAGTAGGTGAATGATTAATTATGGCACATTCATCTATGGAATACTATACAGGTATTAAAAAGAATGAAGAAGATCGAAATGCAATGACATAGAAAGACATATATAATATATTGTTGAGCTGCAAACATATCATTGAGTTGAAAAAAATCCAGTTTTAGGATCAGACAAATAGTGTGATTACATTAGCTCACACAAACAAAACTATACATATTTGCGTAGATATGTATATGTGCATACACATACACATACAGAACGGATCTGTAAGGAGATACATCAACCTCTTAACAAAGATTAACTCCCCAGTAGGGATGTGAGATTGGAGGAGGGGTGAAAGGAGATTTTGGCATTTTTTCTGATACAACCCTGTACCGTATTGTTTGAGGGTTAAAAAAATGTTTTTTTTAATGATGAGGATGCAAAAAAACTATTCTTTATAACATGCTGTATTGGAAAAAGGATTTAAGGTGATTCACGAAGTGGTTAGAGAGGAGATTGGCTGGATCCTGAAACTCAGCTACTAGTAGACGAGCAACTGGAGGAAACCAGAAGGCTGAGCGTACAAAGGTCTTAGCCGCCTGGGAGAAAAGACTCTTGAGTAGTGCTGCTTTTCACTTTCCCCACTCTCTCTCACTGGACCTGCTATTTGTTCCCATCATACATTTAGTCGCTCAACTCACTGCCACATTTTCACCCTCAAGCAAAAAACATTACTCCACTGAGTTTCATGTCCTCTGGAGAAACCACCCTCTACCCCTCCTAGTTGCTATCATCTACAGATGATAACACCTGTTATAGGGTACCATTTTGGTCATGGCTGTACCTTCCCGACCAACAGGTTCAATAAAGTTATATAAATCTTTTTGCTTCATGGAATTATATCACTTCAATCTAGTAACGAGGATAGCTACCTTATGCTTATGATCAGATTAATTATGCAATTAATTAAACACAGAAAATAATCATACCATCTAAGGCAATGCATTTTTCTCAGTAGACAAATCTTTCAAACTATGAGATGTAGGAGGAAAAGAATAATAGAAGAACAAAGAATATAAATTAGCAAGCACTGTGCACCCATTCCAGAGAAGTCAGTTTTTTCTCAAGTCTTGTGAAAAGATGGCCCAAGGTCATCAAGTTATGATCAAGTTCACACTATTGTTATAAATGATTGACCCTGAGGATTTTAATGGGTAAAATGTGGACTCTCTCTGCTAGAAGCTGAAATACCCCCGGGCATCTCCCTGGAATTCTTTGGTTTCCTCGCCTTCTGAGAAATAAACTGGAGGTGGTGGTTGTCAGAGGCACCAGCCTGGTCTCTGCAGAGGGAGATACACACTAGCTAATGCAAGGCCCTGGCAGTCTCTGCAAAGAGAAATGCTTTTTTATTTAAAATAAAATATGCCATCAAATGAACAGCAGTTAAACAATTTGTTATTATGAGTCTTCGTAGGGAAGAATTAGGATGACGGTTTCTGATCCATTAGGAAATGTCATGGATTGAATTTTATCCCCCCCAAAAACGTGTGTATCAGTTTGGCTGGGCCATAATTCCTGGTATTGTGTGATTTTCCTATATGTTGTAAATCCTGCCTCTATGATGTTAATGAGGGAGGATAGGTGGCAGTTGTGTTAGTAAGGCAGGACTCGATCTACAAGACTGGATTGTGTCCTGAGGCAATCAATCTCTTGAGATATAAAAGAGAGAAGTGAGCAGAGAGACATGGAGACCTCATACCACCAAGAAAGCAGTGCCAGGAGCAGAGCGTGTCCTTTGGACCTGGGTTTCCTGCGTGGAGAAGCTCTTAGTCTGCGGGAACACTGATAAGAAGCCTGACAGAGAGAGAAAGCCTTTCCCTGGAGCTGACGCCCTGAATTTGGACTTTTAGCTTACTTTACTGTGAAGAAATAAATTTCTCTTTGTTGAAGCCATCCACTTGTGGTATCTCTGTTGTAGCAGCACTAGATGACTAAGACTGGAAACAAGATGGGAAGAGAGGTGGACAAGGACACCATCCTGCACCAGGGTGCTGCCCGTGGTTACTGTACCCATTAATTGCAGCAATACTGCAGCATCTTGTAATTAGCAAAGCCAAGTGCGGCCACGGCAAGCCCAGATTTTTTTTTTTTTTAAGTTAGAAAATATTTCATCCCGTGGATGGAAAACAGATGCTGAACTGCACCTGTTATAGGGTACCTTCCTATCCATCCCTCAACCCTTGCAAAGAGCAGCAAAAGTATTTTTGAACATGTTTTCTGCTTCAGGCCTGCAGAGAAATTTCAAGTCCTCTGTAAATGAGAGGTTCAGGCCCGTTACCCAAGGCAGTGAGGAGAAAATGTGGAACAAGTTTCTGGCAATTGTCCAAAGCATGAAAGCATCTGAAACAGCACTACTTTTGTTCTATAAGTCATGAAAATTGTTAAGATGAGACCAAAAGATGCAAAGGCTCTTTGAATGGGATGAGGAAACACCTACAAACAGATTGTAGCTTTCTTAGCCCCATTTTACTGCATTCAGGGGATATGCAGGCAGAAAGACTCAGTGGGTCTCACTAAAAAACTTCCCTGTGTTTCAAGCTGAAATTGATGCCGTTAATCTCCAGGCTGTGATGGCAATTGGCTTGATGCACAGCCCTCGGAGCTGAAGAAGGCTTATAAAGAGATGCTCTTAAAAAGATTTGAGGATATCAACAAACTCTTAAAAAACAACACGTTGAAGAGTGTAAACAAATGAGACACAAAAGGATTCGGATTTTTTTTTTAAACAAACACTGGCTTAAGCATGAAGGGGGAAAATACCCAGTTGTCAAAATAGGCTTGAGGTTTTGCTGAACCCAGAAATTCTGGAGAGTAGTGTGAGATATTTTTGCCAAACCCCAAATACTACAGGGTTAAGCCTTCCCTCTAACCAGTTAGGTAACTGCCATCTCATTCTGTAAATTTCTCAACTGTTTCTTTTAAGCAAACAAAATAATTAGCTTTGTCTCTGGGTAATTTTGCTGATATTTCCATAATTTAATAATTACTTCAACCCCTGAATTAAAAACTGCCCTGCTGTCTTGGTGGGTACAGTAGATTGCCAGCTTTTTAAATAACTCTTGAGATCAGTCAGGTTAAGAACTCAATTTATGACCTTATATATTAACATGAGGAAACCCACTCCATAATGCAACAGACAATTCTATTTATAATGCTTAATTAATCCCCTCCAGTCACTAACAGAACGCATTTGTGCCCTTTCGTTTCAACCTCACCCTGATGCAAGTCTCCTGAGACGAGAAGTGTTAATATGTGAACGCCGGCAGAATTTTTTGGCACTATGGTCAAGTGTTAAATATCTGACAGTCTGGACGAATTAGCCCCTGATAGCTCACGAATCAAATGCAAGAAGGCAAAGCCGAGCTGGACAGCATTGATGAAATCCTTCATCAAAAGCTGGAGCTGGAGAGAGGTAGAAGGTGGAAAGTGCCTAAGTCTGACATTGCCTGCAAACTTGTGCACTTGAGTTTCAGCAAGTCTTAGCAAATGAGACAACCAAGAGAAAGGATCAGAATTGTTTCAAGTGAGGCTGTGGGAGGCCATCCTGGGTGGTTCTATTTCTCTGGGGTTGTTAGTACCCTAAGGCTGCCTTCTCTTGGACTGATATCAAAAACCCAAAGTGATAACCAATTTAATGCTGTCTTAGGTATTACAAACAGAGTTATCTGGAAAACTTCAAGTACCCCAGAAAGCTACAGGGTGTGGACAGAGCAGTGTTATTTGCAGAAACGGAAGTTCTCCTAGGCACAGACCTTGGGAAAGAGGAAGGAAGGCAATGGACTATTTGGATATTTTTGCAGGCAAAGGGAGCAGCACTGATCTGAACTCAGAAACTCTGCCCTGTGGCTTGACAGCTTGAAATATACGTAGTATGCATTATCAGATTTTAGGACTCTTGGGAGGGTATTTCCGTACGTCCTTATGAGTCAGGAAAATAGATTTCTTTCTTTTTTGTCCTTCACATTCAAGGGTCAACCTGTTGTGATAACTTCTGGCTCTGCTGTGAGCCCTTAGGCAAGTCTGTTAACCTCTATGCTTCAGTTTTCTCATCTGCAAAGTGAGATCTTTAACAGTACCTACTTCACAGGGTTGTAAGGATTAAACTGAGTTAATACATCCAAAGGCTTTAAGCAGGGCCTGGAGCATAGCAGGTGCTATGCTTGCATTGGCTGTTACCATCCTGATACTCCCGTGCTATCTTTCTCCTCTGGTCTCCTTCCTTTCCCAGTGCTGCTACCTACCCCTAGGCAGGTTGGGCAGCACAGCCTCTCTCCTGAATAGCTTCCTAACTCTGAATCCCTGTCTGTTCCAATACATTATACACAGTATTGCCACTTGAATCTTTCAAAAGTCTATCTGTGCTCTTGCCCCTCTTTTATTCAGTGATTCTGC
>NW_004443990.1:6861903-6926970 GCF_000243295.1 Trichechus manatus latirostris
CCATAATTAACCTCTTTCTTCTCTGACCTCCAATGTACTTTACCTCCTTATCTTTTTTCTTTTTTTTTTTTAATCTTCATCCCTACGTACCTGGTGTTATAGCTATCAATTTACATGCACCCTCTTTAGTACTTTCCATGTGCAAACCTGTAATATCCTTGAATCAAGTCTGGCTCTTCATTGCGTCCTACTGAGACCATCCGTAACCACGTGCTATGTGCAGCCCAGTCTGGTGGTTCATCCTTTCTGTGACTTCTCACTCACCTTATTGCTCCTTTGCATAATGAGTGTCTATGGAAATACTTTAAACTCCAAAAGTAAATGGGATGAAAAAAAGGAAAAACACACACACAAAATGTGCAGCTGATTCCCAAATAACAGGTTCTTTTTTAAGAAGGAGCAATGAAAACAATATCTGGAGCGCAGTACCTTTATATCTGCTTACTACAGCTGCGTTGACACTAAGAGGCTCCTGAAAGGTGACAGTGAGTGATGTGCTGCTGGTTACCATGAGACAGACATTGACTGGCACCTCGGGAGCTCCTGGGACAGAAGGAAGAACACAAAGATCTTAACATAGCAAATCCTTTTCAAACAATGTTCCTGCCTCTTCAAAGGACACCCTAAAATGCACACTACAGAAGTATTTGTTTGTAGAGCCTAATAGCTTTTGCTTTTGAACATTTTCATTAGAAGTCTCGAAGGCTTTTATTTGTTGCCATCGTGGTCTTATTTGGGTATTAGAACATCTTCTGAAGGAGTAAATAACACCAGTTAAGCTTTCCCAAAGTATCCTGGAAACACAATAGGAGTTTGGGCTGGACTAGAAGAGAGGAGGATCTTACATTGTGAATAGAGACCTTTACATTTCATAAAGTACTTTCATGTAAGTCATCTCATTTGAGCTTTTTCACAACTCTGTGGGGGTAAAAAGGGCAAGTAACAGCATCCTACTTTTAGGATGAGGAAACTGCAGCCCAAAGAGGCCAGATGACTTGTTCTGGGACACAGTGCAGACACAGAGCTAGGGTGAAAGCTCAAGGTTTTGAACACCTAATTCTGGGCTCTTTCTAGCATGAATGCTAACTCACCTTGCTCTCATGCGGCCTCCTCCTACATTGGGTAGTGTTTTCTGAGAAAGAATTCATGGGTGAATGTTATGCTCACTAACTCAGGTTTTAAAGGACTCCTGAACACCCATAAGGTATTCCTCAACACCCAGAAGGTATTTCGTAATTTAGAAAATTACCAAAAAAAAAAAAAAAAAAGACATCATTTAGTATTAATCTGTCCTAAATGAGGCACAATAGCAAATATATTTATGAAAACAATTGCTGAATGTCATTAAACATTCCATGTATCAGCTTGGCTGAAGAGAGAGGTAATATTGAAAGCAACTGTCATTAATGTTGCTGAAGTTATTTGCTTCAGGAGAAAGGTTTATGTCTAGATTTGGTACACAGACACAATTTTCATTGCCTTTTGGTCTTTGTTTATATTACAACTAAGGTTCCTGCATCAGAGGATAATAATTTCTAAACTAATGATCTGGGCTTTCCCTTAAATCTAAAATTTCAAGTGTAATGTTTTTATTGTTTAAATGAAATCTCCTTTTAAAATGAGTTTTATGTTTCACAAGTGTTTGAATTTTGTATTTTCTTTTTTTACATCAGGGGCTGTACTAAGCAGTATTTTCCAGAGTATTATCCAGAAAGAAAGCTTTTCTTAAATTAACAGAAGAAACTGGTAAGGAGAATGGAAGTGTAGACAAAAGCATAATTCATGATTCAATTGACTGTCCTTCTCTGTTGCCTGTATTAAGTGAAGTCTGGTTTATAACCCTATATAAAAAATGCAGTAGAGAGTTGAAACAAATAGCTAAAACTTCAGCTTGAAGCAGAAACTGGACAAATAGGCAAACAAATATTTTTCCATCTCCACATCCCAAAATCTGGCCACTTAGGGCATCAGACCATCCAGGCATTAAGGCATAGAGGGTAGAAAGTGCTAGATGAGTGTGACATGGTGGAGGGAGGCCAGAAGCACTGAAGCCTCATGGCTGTGGTCAGAGAACCTATCAGGAGCCAGAAAATTAAGCAAGACAAAGATCCTTTTATAGCCCTTGCTCCAAATAGGCTGACAACGGCTATCCATGACCTTGTAGAGTTGCAAAAAAGCAGTAAAAGAAGACCTGGCTGTCTCAAACCAAGGTTCGGTCTGGTTAAATGTAGAAGTCGTCTACTTATACTCACTGGCATGCTCAAAGCCCGTTTTCATGCGTCTGTAGAGCCGACACCTCCACTCCCAAGCTTTCAGCTGTTTCTCTTTCTCTGTGTTGTCCAGACTGAATCCTTCATTTTCCACCTGGGCAGATAGTTCACTCACCCTCTCCTGGGCTTCCTGGACCAGAGTGTTGAGGTGCATTGCTCGGCTTTCCAGGCTGACAACTAAGTAAAGGAAAAGAAATGGGGTGACTACCTTTCTTCTGGGGAAATGCTGCTTCCTTGAGTCTATTATGGGTTTTAAAAAAATGCCGGGGGAAAGACAGTGAGATCCATGTTTAGTATTAACTATCTTATTATGACAAAGTCTAATTAGTGACATTTATAACTAGATTAAGTGGTACATTCAACAAATTAAAATATTCCCATTGCTCTCTGGTCCTCTTGTCATACCCACTCCCAAGTAGCTACTTCACACTGTTAATCAGGATTTCACCATCAAGTACCCAAGAGGACCATTTCTAATTCAGATTGCGCACATTTGTTTCTATGACCTTTAGAGGGACAAACACTTGGGAGGAAAAGCTCTTTAGGACTAGGAAAGCCATTGAAAAAGTTGTCCATGAAACATGTTGCATTCTGCCAAAATTGCTCAACCATGTTTGCTCATTTTTGTAGAACCTGATTCACATTTTCTGCTCTTATCACATTCTCCCCAGCTCACAGACATTTTTGTATGTATGTCTTAGAGGCATTTTATTTGCTGCTAACAAAGTGTTCCACCACTGCTAGCACAGCTGAGTTAGTGAATTTTGATGGCTAGACGACCTGGGTGTGATCAGATGTTGCTGTGTTCTCTTTGATGTGGTCCCATGTGTAGGGATGGTCGTCAGAGCTGCCTATCCCCAAGAGGGTAGTTTATACTAGCTCTTCTTGCCAAGGGAGGTCATAGAGCTTGATTTTTCTATTTTATCCAATATGTGATAGTGTCTATTTGATTTATATCATGTTGCTTACCCAACTCACCCTATGAGAGTGAATATTCGTTAATGATGGAATATTCTGTTAAGCTAGGAGGCTGCTTCCTGCAGTCTACTCACGGCCCTTACCCATGTGAGGGCTTGCCTAGGTGGTCACCTGCCCACTTTGGTGGAGCCACTCCTGGTTAGTGATAAAACAAGAGAAGACAGCCCCAGTATGAGCACGTGGCAAAGGATCACACACAAATAATGAGGTAAATCCGAACGAAGTTCTGCAGATCTGTTGCCAAAATGTGTTTGATACTTTCTGTGACCAAAACAATATTTCCCCCTGGTGGGTGGGTAGGTAGGGGAGGATCCAACCATTTCATTCTTCTAATTAAGGGGGAAAATGTTATGAAGATAACTCAAGTGAAAATTTGCTAGGTGTATTTTGAAATGGAAATTAGGTGGTTCTGTATTCATATTCTCTGTGTTCATAGGCATGTTTGTGTTAATTACAGGAAATGAGTACTAATTTATTATTGCCCCCGCTCACCATCAGTTTTAATTTATTTACAGATGAGGTCAATGAAAAATTAGTTGAGCCTTTTTTCTTTTTCTTTCTTTTGAAAGTTGCTGTTCAGAACACTCAGGACTCTGTTTTGCTACAGATTTGTCATGGTTCATGAATGTTGCTGTAGCAGTCAATCATGTACTCTAAATACCGTCACACTTTTTTTTTTTTTTTAAAGCCTCAGTCATGAGCCATGACAGAAAAATAAACAAATAAATATAAAGCTAAAAAACTCTTTCACTGAGCAGCTACACTATGCAGAATCCCCCTGGGAAGGCTAAAGGAGGCCAGAATAAATGATAATATAAGTGCTGTGGACGTAGGGAAGCAATGATGGTGTATGAACACGGAGGTTCTGCAGAAAAAAAATACACATACACACATGTGGGCGCATACTCCAGTGGAAAAATTGGCAATATTAGTAGCCTCAAGGTGCAATTTCCTGGAGCAGTGAGATTGACAAGTCAGTACTAAATGCTGTTAATTTAACTAACTTTAGATTAATGGTAGAGTCTGCTATGACTGAAGCCCTGAAACACAGTCTCATTATAGCCTTGCTGGGAAGGTCCTAAATATAGGCATTGACAGTTTAAAACAAATTCGTATACATTTGTGTATTTTTAGACATAGGTTAGGCGTCAGAGTTTGTGTCACAGTTTTCAGGTTGATTAATTGACCCAGTAACTGCACCCTCTACCCACTCCCCCCTCCTTCTTCCACTCCAAACTATAGAGAAAATGGGGGAATTGTCCTTGCTAAGTCATTCAGTGGGCTTTTTATTGTGAGCCTGATGTTTGAATTGCATGCATGCGTCAACACTTGGGTGATAGGCACATGATTTATAAAAATAAATTTTTCTAATACTATGAAACCCCCCTATTAATTTTTATACCCACAACAGTTATTACTGGTGTGAATTCCAGGTGGCATTTCAGATGGACAGCTTCTCTTTAGCTATGCTTGGCTCCCCCTGAAATTTTTCCTACTTTCCCTAGCATAACGCATTTTGTTTCTGCACTCATCTTTCCCTTTTCTACTAGGCTTTAGACTTGATGCTGTTTGAGTTGTAGTAGTAAAGGGACTTTACATCTTCAAGATAAAGCATTTTGCCTCTTCATAAACCAACAGGGAAGACTCAGAATTTTATAGCCAGGTGGGTCTTCCAAGATCATCTAGAATCCTGTGCTTCTTACACTGGAGTACCTAAACGCCAAGGCAATATGGTGGTGCCAGTACAGCGAGCATCCCTGAAGCCAAAGTTTGAAGTCTGAATATACGTAAGTCTTTGTCTTCCTATAGAATTGAATTTTATATGCAGATTTTGGTGAAAGCTCATTATTTAGAAATTAAAACACACACTTTCATTACGGAGGAGAATGGAGACTTTTCCAAAAAGTTGAAGATTACAAACAGAGAGATTTTACAGAAATCTCTCCTTTTCTTCAGGGTGGGTCCTCAGGTCCCCCCTGCGGATACTACTCACTTGCCTCTGTCATTAGAGGTATTTTCATGGGTAAGTTGACAGGCATTAACTGAGCCAGTGGTTTCCAACCATTTTACCAAGCATACCTTTTATTATTGCTTTTTTATCCAAATATTTTTTAAATTGCTTAATAAAACATTCTCTTTTTAAAGGTTGTTTGTTTATCAAAACAGCTGACTTAAAATCACTTTTATCTCTAATGTTAATGACCTATATAACTGCCAATAGAAGCATCTTTTCATTATGAGATAGTCAACACATCAAACTGGGTTGATATATTTTTTAAAAAAGCAAATACATATGATAATTATATTAGACTGTGTAGTTGTATCTTGAGTAATGGTGTGATAGGTTAGGTTTTTGGAACCCTTGGAAATTGTTCTGGGAGCCCCATTTCTATCTTTGTGACCTCAGGATGGGAACCATTTCAGTCCCTTCCTTTTGAAGATGAAGAAACCAAAACCCTTGGTAAGTGGGATGATTTATCCAAGATTTTCTTAAAAACCTTAAAAACTCAGTGAATTTCCTCTATACTAAACGGAATACAAATCAACTTCTTATCTATATATTGCAATTTTCTAATTGCTGTCTATTTGGCATGAGATTGGTCAACTCATTTTGGCTAGTTGATTGGTTATATGAGAGAAGAATTCTCCAGATGTTTATGGGTTTGGTGACTTAGAGATGAGAGAGCTAGAATAACAGCCAGCCAGGATTTTCTTAACACTTTGAACTTCCTGATTTATTGGAGAAAGTCTATGTCTATTTTATGATTGATTTTCCTACCCACCCTCTTCTCTTTTTCTTGGGTCCATTCCCCTCCCACTTCCATCCACTGGCTATTTTCCTCTTGAGTCCAGCACTCCTGATCTGTTTGCAAGGCTTGGCCTCTTCTCTCTTATTGCCATTAGTCCCTTCTCCAGCCAAGCAACTGTCGCTCCGAGCAGCCATCGCCAGCACAATAGTGGGTCAGTGAGTGTGTGGTGAGCAGACTGAGGGGGCAAGACAATGGAGCGGCTCCTGAAATAGGCTCCATGCTATTGTGGTGTTTAATTATCAACAGCATTTCTACCACCCAGTGCTTCTGAGTGGGTATTTGTTACAAGACTGCCCAGCTAATTAACTACAGGGTGGGGGTAGGGGTTAGGGCGGGAACTTGGTGTTCAAAGAATACAATTACAGTTACTGTTTAAATCCTGAGATAAATATCAAGGCCTGAATGGATTTTCTTCACCATCAGAATCCAACCTACAGATAGCCAACTACTTACTATACCTTAATTTCCCCTGTTGGTGAATTTGGGCCTGGTTGATAATTGCTTAAAGCTTGAAAATATACTGACGGTAAAATGTAAACTAATTTTAAATTTTAATTGAGTCTCCTAGGGAACAATTCATTTGGCTTGCTTGAAAAAATGGATACATTTGACCATTGCTGATAATATGCCATTTTTCAATTTAGCAACAACTTTTGTAATGTTATTAGCATTTTCCTCTTTTTATTGATGAGAAAAATCAGGCACCGAGACAATCATTTAATCTGTGTTAGAAGGATTCTTACAACCAACCTTAGATGCCTCTTCCTGTAGTACCCTTGGCCCTGCTGATTTCTTCTATGTGGGGAACTCAATGCTTACCAAGACAACCTAATCCATTTTCACACAACTCTGAATTTTAAGAAGTGCTTCCTTATCCTGAGCTGAAATCTTCTTTCCTTTTATTTCCAAGGTGGAGGCAATGTGGTACAGGGATGCTAGGGTCCTACAGAAACCCTGGTGGCGTAGTGGTTAAGAGTTTAGCTGCTAACCAAAAGGTGGGCAGTTCGAATCTACTAGGCTCTTCTCGGAAATCCTATGGGACAGTTCTACTCTGTCCTGTAGGATTGCTATGAGTCAGAATCCACTCGAAGGCAATGGCTTTCTGGATAAATCTATGAGTTGGAATTGACTCGACAACAACGAGCTTGGTTTACGCATAAAGCATAGTCCCTTACAAATGTGTGACCCTAACCAGTTATAAATGCTGCCATCTTGAGCCCAAGTGCCTCATCTGCATAATAATAGTGTTTGTTTCATACATTGCGATAAATTAGTGATAATCTACACAGAAGGCTCTCAATCAATGGATATTTGCATTATTGTTATTCTACACATTAGTCTTTGTTATATTTTTCAGAGTCACACAAAACTAAATCAAAATACTTGTTCTATAAAATAACATTTAAGTTCTTCTATCTCACACACACACACACACACACACACACACGTAATCTCTTTACGCCAGGTAGATATTTCCCATTCCAGCTACTGTTCAGAAATATAATATATACCAATAAGTGGTGTCAATTTCACCTCCACCTGTTATTTCAAAGGAGAAAAAAAGGTCACCAAGGTATAAACCTTGAATTGTAAGCCAATATCCTCTGGGCAACCAAGAATGGCAGTTAATAAAATTTATCTTTGTTGATCACAAGTGACAACCTTCTAAAAACTTCACAACCAACTTGTCTTAAAGTAGAAACATCAAAAGAAATAATACAGAACTATTCCAAGAATTAAATGTTTTAAATAAAAAACAAACAAAAAAAACCCTCATACCAGACAAAGTTAAACATAAGTTTCAATTTACCCATCTTGCTAAGGTTCAGGACTCACAACTCATTTTCGCTTCACTTAGGTCTCAACCTGTTACCTTACTGTCAGGTTTTCCCAAGGACTCTGCGAGGATAGCTCCAGAAAAGATTTGGAGATTAAGTATCTCACTTCATTAGAGTGAAACTTTCTTTTCCTAGAACTCAGTACACCCTGACATGCTTTTCTCAAATGTTCTTCCCTGCTATGCTCCAGCAAAACATGGACTCACAAAGTCCATGTTATGTAAGTTAGGTTGTAACTGGCAGTTCTTTAAGAAGCCAGAGACAGTGGCATGGAGGGCGACTTCCTGCCCAGGTCTGACCAACCTCAAAGGGCAAAATGGACATCTTCTCTGAAATGAACACAAAAAACACTTGAGCAAATTATTTAGAAAATCCAAAACAGACTACCCAATGACGTCACAGGGGGCTTAAGTATGAAACAAGATAACCATATCTTCTGCCAATATTTTCAGCGCCGTCCAATAGAAATATAATGTGAGCCACAGAACTTAAATTTCTTAGCAGCCACATCAAAAAAGTAAAAAGAAATAGGTGAAATTAATTCTATTAATATATTTTAGTTAACACAATGTATCTAAAGTATTATCATCTCAGCATGTAATCAACTTAACAATTATTAATGAAATATTTTATATTCTTCTTTTTTTCCATACTAAGCCTTCGAAACCCAGTGTGAATTTTACATTTACAGTACATCTCAATTTGGACTGCCACATTTTAAGTGCTCAATAGTTACATGGGTTGGAGGGTACAGTTTTAAAACATAAAATTCTACAAACTGTAAAAAGTGCTTGTATTGGGAGCAGTGTTTTGCAACATGAACTATACAACAGATGGGTAAAATATTTAAATTCTTTGCCAGTAACCCTTGGGTTGTTTTATTTTGTTTTTGAGAATTCTATTAGCTAACTTTTTTTTTTTTTTAAGAGCATTTATAATGTGCTAGATCAGGCGAGAAATATTTTTAAAGGATTATTCCATTTAATTCTCAACAATCCTAGATACGTGGTGTGGTAGCCAGCTTCTAAGAGGGTCCCCAATGATCCCTGTTGCCTAGTACTGACACCCTTGTGTAAACCTCTCCTACACTATACCAGGGTTGGTCTGTGTGATCAACAGAATTCAGCAGAAATGATAGTATGTCACTTCTAAGATTAGGTTATAAAAATACACTGTGGCTTCCATCTTGGTTGGTCTCTCTCTCTCTCATATTATTTGCTCTGGAGGAAAATAACTGCCATGTGGTGAAGCAACTCTTTGGAGAGGCCCACATAGTAAGGAACGGAGATGCCTCTTGCCAATAGCCACCTGAATAAGCTTGGAAGTAGACGCTCCAGCTCAATCAAGCGTTAAGGTGACAGCAACGTCATGGGAGATCCTGACCCAGAATTACCCCGCTAAAGTTGTGCTCAGATTCTGGACCCTTGGAAACTGTGAGATAATGTTTATTGTCTTCCACTGCTAAGTTTTGGGGGTAATTTGTTACACGGCAATGTTAGGTACAATTATTACCTACAGTTTACAAATAAAGAAACTGAGGCCCAGAGAGGTTAAGGCACTCGCCCATAGGTGGTATGTGATAGAGGTGGGATTTGGAGCCATAATTGACTCCAGAAACTTGATTCTTAGCTGCACAAAAAATAAAACCCCACTATTTACTCTCCATTTTTGTTTTTTGTGTGAAAACACATGGGAAAAGTCTGCGTACCCATAGCACTGATATCAATAGTTACGTTGGGGGAATTGAGGGTGGGGAACCTAGATTTTGTGTGGTGTGTGTGCATGCATGTATGCTGAATACGCTCTCAAAGGCAGCTTTAGCTTTATCTATAATGTGTTTTAATTTTTGACAGGGAGGATGTATTCTGTGTTGTGTGGATATTAAAAAATTAAAAACAAAAGAATGCAAAGACAATGATCAATGCTTGAAGAACAGATGACTAGAACTTAGGCTGTGGTCACCTTAAGTTTAAACAATTGTTTGGAAATATAAAAAAGAGAAAACGGCCAGTTCGCTTGATATTTAGTAAAATCATTACCTTCAAAAGAAACAATATGTTCAGACCCATCAAAAGAAGTAGCCGTGGAATTCATTCATTCAATTAAATATTTATTGAGTGCCTACTGTTTGCTGGGGATACAGTGTTGAATAGAAAAGACAAGGGTCCTGCTCTCATGGAACTTACATTCTAATGCAGGGGAGACAGAAAATAAGCAACTAAAAATAGAGAAAAATATCTTACAGTGATAATTGCTATGCAGAACATTAAAACAGAGTAATGTGATTGGAAAGTGACATTAGACCTTGGACTTGATGGCTGGGGCAAACCTATCTTGAGGATGTGACATTTAAGTTGAGATAAGAATGTTAAAAGGAGTTGGCCATGTAATGATCAAGATTAAAAGCATTCAACATTCCAAGCAGAGGGAACAGCTAGTACAAAGGCCCTATGGTAAGAATAGCTTGGCATGTGCAAGGAATGGAATGGAGGCTGGTGCGGCTGAAGCATTATGGGTGAGAGGCAGGCAGTGTAAGATCAGGTTAGACGGGCAGGCTTGTAAGTCAGGGTGAGGATTTAGACACCTATTTTAATGAAGCAGCTAAAAATATTTGGGAACTCATTCTGGAGACCTGCTGAGGGCTTGTTCTTTAATATTTAATGGCCTCCAATCTTTGTCCTTTGAGGGTGGATTTGATTTCAGGAAATGCTCTAAATCATTTGAGGCCGAGTCTGGTGAACATGGAGGGTGATGATGCTGACTAGTGCTGTTTTGGAACAAAAATCAGGTGTGACTCTAAGCAACGAGTCAGATTTTCTCATAAACTGGCTCTGAGGACAATTCCAAAAGTGTTTAGAGCAATGGCAGTACTGTTGGGGCAAGTGTGGGGCCTCCCATGAGGACCATGTTAAAGGATAACACTCGTTTGGATTGTAGACTTTCTGGTGTGTTTGTTTATATAAAGCCAGCCTCATTAGTTTATAGTCACACCTCTTAGACGTGGCCTGAACAAGCCCAACACCACCAAGCCTCCCTGAGAACCCCTGACTACTGCAGAAACTGGTGGGCATCCTGACAGGCTTGCTGAAATTTAACACTGATGTCTGCACCATACTCAGATGACCGCAACTCTGCAATCACGTTGTATAAAGTAACTGAACACAACTAATTCTGGATGACATTTCCTAGTTCCACAGGCATCACTGGAGAGACAGTGAAAGTAATGCAAAGGGAGGAGAGAGAAGGGAGAATACAGCTAAGGGAATGGACAGAAAGCCTAAAAATTAGGAGCATTCTACCATTTTCACTGGTCCATGTTGATAAACAGTGTAAAAATAAAAACAATCAGGCTGCGCCTGCAACCAAATTCCACAACAGTGCCTGGAAAACTAGTCCATTAGCCAAATTAACAACAACAACAAAAGGTACCCAAAGTATAAAGGTTTTTCTCATACATTTTGTGTGTGTGTGTGCGCGCGCGCTAAAATTTAATACTTCCAATTAATTCTCAGCCCCATAAGACCAGGTTATCAAGAGGACAAAACTTTCAACTGAAATTTTCTGAGTATCTACTACCTGCCAAGTACTAGTGTCAAAGAGATGAGACAAAATCCATGAGAGCAACCAGATTCACACATGGTTCCACTGCCACTAAGTTGATTCCGACTCATAGTGACCCTATAGGACAGAGTAGAACTGCTGATAGGGTTTCCAAGACTGTAAATCTTTATGGAAGCACAGCGCCACATCCTTCTCCCACAGAGCAGCTGGTGGGTTCAAACTGCAGACTTTTCGGCTAACAGCTAAGCACTTAACCAGTGTGCCACCACGGCTCCTTTCACACAGGGTAATTACCCATGAAGAGTTAGTTTCTTCACTGATTACTGTCTATGCCCTGGTGGCGTAGTGGTTAAGAGCTCGACTACTAACCAAAAGGTTGGCAGTTCAAATCCATCAGCCGCTCCTTGGAAAAACCCTATGGGGCAGTTCTACTCTGTCCTACAGGGTTGCTATGAGTTGGAACCGACTCGACAGCACCTAACAACAACAGCAATAACAATGGTGCCAAATAAATGGCAGCCTCAGAAAGGCAAGACCTTCATTGATGATTCAGCAAACCTCTTATGGAGCCTGTTCAACTGGGATTTGAGGGTGGGGCACAGCATGAGTTTGTCAGAATAAGGGAGAGATTAATGACTGGGGGCTTTTTAAAATAATTTATTTTTGTTGTTATTGTTGAGAACATAGCAGAACATACACCAATTCAACAGTTTCTACATGTACAATTCAGTGACATAAATTACACTCTTCGAGCTGTGCAACCATTCTCACCATCCTTTTCTGAGTTGTTCTCCACTGAAATAAACTCAACGCCCCTTAAGTTCCCTATTTAATCTTTCAAGTTGCTGTTGTTAATTTGATCCCATATAGATAGATCTTAAAAGAGCACAATGCTCAAGGCATTCTTTACAATTATGCTAAACTATTGTTTGGTTTCAAGAAGACTTCAGGGGATATTTTTGGTTTAAGGTTTAAAGATTATCTCAGGGCAATAGTTTCAGTGGTTTATCTAGCCTCCCTGGCTCCAGAAAGTCTGGATTCTATTGGAATTTAAAATTCTGTTCTGCATTTTCCCTCTTTTGATCAGGATTCTTCTATAAAATCTTTGATCAAAATGTTCAGTAGTGGTGGCTGGGGCTCCATCCAGTTCTTCTGGTCTCATGGCAAAGGATGCAGTTGTTCATGGAGGCAGTTAGCCACACATTCCATTTCCTCCTATTATTTCTGACTCTCCTCCCTCCTCTGTTGCTCTAGGTGAATACAGACCAATTGTTATACCTTGGATGGCCACTTGCAAGCTTTTAAGGCCACATGACTTGGGGCTTTTATATGTGAAGACAGTAAGTCCTTTCTCAAATAGCAGTCATTCAACTGAGCATGAGTCACGGCACGTGGAGTGTATAAAACAATCAGGAACATAGCCCTCAGGTGTCTTGAGTTTTCCTAGTTTTACTCCTTTCATATTCTGTGCTCATTTTCTGAGCTCAGGATGTCAGTCTGAGAGGAAGTACTTGGGAGTCCACTTCAACAGTGTCTGCTGTTTTCTTCTACAAAAACTAAAAAATCGAACCCTTTGCCATCGAGTCAATGCTGACTCATAGCGTCCTTATAGGACAGAGTAGAACTGCCCCATAGGGTTTCTAAGGGGGTGTCTTAGTCATCTAGTGCTGCTATGACAGAAATACCACAAGCGGATGGCTTTAACAAAGAGAAATTTATTCTCTCACAGTCTAGTAGGCTACAAGTCCAAATTCACGGGAAGTCTTTCTCTCTCTGTAGGCTTTCGAGGAAGGTCCTTGTCATCAATCTTCCCTTGGTCTAGGAGGTTCTCTCCGCAGGAACCTCAGGTCCAAAGGATATGTTCTGCTCCTGGCATTGCTTTCTTGGTGGTATAAGGTCCCCCCATCTCTCTGCTTGCTTCTCTCTTTTATATCTCAAAAGAGATTGGCTTAAGACACTATCTAATCTTGTAGATTTCATCAATATAACTGCTGCTAATCCATTTTATTACATCATAGTGATAGGATTTACAATACACAGGAGAATCACCTCAGATTACAAAATGGTAGATAATCATACAATACTGGGAATCACGACCTAGCCAAGTTGAGAGATATTTTTGGGGGACACAATTCAATCCATGACAGGAGGGGCTGGTGGATTTGAACTGCTGACCTTTTGGTTAGCAACCGAATGCTTATTACTTTGTACTTTACTAAAGGTAGGAAGAACAGAAAAAAGTCACGAAATAAAGATAGTGGATTCACCCAATGAGTAGGCCGAGGTTTTGCATATATTTAACCTCAGAGTAATGTGCAAGGTTGGGTGGCCACTTCTGGGGCTTTTCCTATGAATAAGGAAAGGTCCGTGGCTCAGTTTCAAGCCATGTTTTTAAAGAACACTTCCATATAGCTTTGCGATTGTGGGGATAAAGACTGGAAGGTGGACCTGTCCAATGGCTTAGGCGTTATGTCCCTAAACCCATCTGTGTCTTTGTGATTCCTGTTTCAAAATGGGGGCAATTACAGATGTCACTGAGGATTTCTTCTGAGTTTTGCTGGTATCCTTGGCTTGCATAGTGGAAAGAGTAGTGGACTAGTTTTCAGAAGGGAAGGGAAGAAAGAAAACTAACCTTGTTAGAAACCCTACACTCTACTTTGAAATACTTGACTGTCTTTAGGGTAGGGTCAGGAAAAGAAGAAGCTGAGCACACTCTGTGTGCCAATCAGGTTGCTAAAGTTTTTTCGAAAATACCAAAGCATTTAATACAGAAGATCTGGGTTCGAATTATGGCTCTACCACATAATAGTTTTGTACCTTTGAGTGAACTCTTTGACTTTTCTTATTCCACTTTTCTCATTGGTAAAAATGAGGAAGACAGCTCCCACCTCACTAGCCAGTTGTGAGGATCAAGTGAGATGATGCAGGTTAAAGCATTTTCGTATTGTGTAGAACACTCTAAGAACTTAAGGCATCAGCATTATTTTCTTCTCTTTTACCCTGCCTCTGTAGTTTCTGGGGAACAGTTTGTGGCAGGTATTTGCTCATTTGGTTCTGGCTGGCAGATTGTGGTTTTTCTCATGGGCCGGTTCATACTCATACACAGAAGCAATTCTGTTTCTTTTGCACTAGATGTATAAAATGAATTTAAAATCCCTGAAAACAAATTGTGTTGTTCTAACCTGGCTTTCTCCAACAGGAGTGGCACCTTAGTGCATAGAACAGAACAAAGAAATACACTGCAGGATTTTAACAAACAGTGCAGAGGGAAAGGCCCTCCATGTTGGTTATCTGGGAAGGCAGGACGTTTGTGCGAAGGAGCCCAGTCACTGGCATCCCACAGACTTGAGTCCCTGACATCTCTATTCATTTGCTAGATGTGTGAACTTCAGCCAATCACTTAAACTCTCAGAGTCACAAATTCCACATCTTCGAAGTGGAGTTAATAACATCATTCTGCAGGGTTAGTGTGAAGACCAGAGATTATCTATGTGGATAGTTCGTAAGTACCTAGTCAATACTCCTTTGCATTTTCTACACAAGTGTGAGTCTCTAGATGCTACTTTTCTCTTTGACTTCTTGGGTGGCCAAGGTGACTTAGATGTGGTATTTCCTGCAGGCTGAATCTTGGGTTTATCTCTTACTGTCTTTACAACTTTGTGATGATAACTTAGTTATCATTCCAGAGGGGACAAGGGAAACCCGGGATCTCTAAACAAATTTGCTTTTGGTTTAATTAGTATTTACAAATTGAGTTCTTTTATGGAGGTTTAAATACGCACAAAGGGGCTTTGGGAGGTTGGGGTCTTACTGTTTTCATGGAAAATGCAGAGTTCCTTGTAGCGTCTCAGGTAAGTAGGACTAATGTTTCATCTAGCCAGTGCGGGATGGCCGTGGCAAAATCTGGATGAATGGTCTCCTTGTTCCTATAGAATGGGGCTCAGTCTGCATTCTCCATGTTCAGACCCACTGATTCTTTCTCCACCCCTCTCCCACTGGATCTTTGGGACAGACATTATTGCAGAATAAATCTGAAGGCAGCAAAGAAGTGTTTTCGATTTCTTTCCACCCTTATTTGCCCATTCCTTCAAATCCGCCAGTTCCATTAAAAAAGGAGTGACACGTTGACTATGGAGCTCTTTTGGCAAGCCCAAACCCAACCGAATATCTTTGCTCTCTTTGGCATGGACGTGGTGAACTTAGCATTTTTAAAATAAAAGAGTTTTCTGATACAAGGACCGGCCTCTGTGCCTCGTGTAAGGGCCGTCTTTGGGTGGTGGTGGTTCTTGAAATTGAGGAGCAGGGATGTGGCCGCTAATTACAGATTTGCTTGCTTCTCTTTCAGCCTTCTGGGTCTCACCACTTGGAAGTAAGTGAATAAGCATTAGTGAAACTAACAGTTTGATGAGTTTACTTTTTTTCTTTTAGGAAACATAAAAGCCGTGCCTCAGAGCCATTTGTGGTCATTGGGTGAGAGAGTTTGCACCAAGGGGAATGTTAGGACCTACCTCGTGGTGAGGACTAAAGGAGTCAATGCATGGAAAATCTCAGAACAGGGCCTGACACAGAGTAAGTGCTGTATGATATTATCCCATCCACTCCTGGGGGGAGGGCTGTAAGGACTGTGAAAAACTTGCATTGAGAAGGTACTATCAGAGTCCCTGGGTGGTGCAAATGATTAAGGGCTCAGCCACTTACCAAAAGGTTGGCAGTTCAAATCCACCAAGAGAGGCTTTGAAAGAAAAGCCTGGCTATTTCCTTCTGAAAGGTCATAGTCATTGAAAACCCTATGGAGCACAGTTCTGAAACACGGGGGAGCTGTATCATGAGTCAGAACTGACTTGACAGCAACCGGTTTGGTTCACTGATAGCAAATACTACCAGTTCTACTTCAAAATGCATCCAGAAAGAAGCCAGTTACAAAAAACTGTATATTATATGATTCCATTTATATGAAATGTCCAAAGTAGACAAATCTAAAGAGACAGAAAGTAGATTAGTGGTTGCCCAAGGCTGGGAGGGGTGAAGGGTTGGCAGATGATAGCTAAAGGGTATGGGGTTTCTCTTTGGGGTGATGAAAATGTTATAAAATTGATTGCGGTGATGGCTGTACAACTCTGAGAATATACTAAAAACCATTAAATTGTACACTTTAAATGAATAAATTGAATGGTATGTGACTTATATCTTAATAATGTTACAAAAAAACGCATCTCCAGAGTTCTACCACTGCTCACCAGCGCTGTCACTACCACTCTAGTTTAAGCAACCAGCACCTCTCTCCTGAACCACTAAAATCGTCTCCCAATGGGTCTTTCTTAACACGCTTGGCTGCTAACTGAAAGGATGGAGGTTTGACTGCCCAGAGGTGCCTTGGAAGAAAGGCCTGGTGACCTACTTCCAAAAAATCAACCATTGAAAACCTGTGGAGCACAGTTCTACTCTGACGCACATGGGATCACCATGAGTCAGAATCAACTTGGCGGCGACTGATTTAGCAGATCTTCCTAATTTCACATTGCCCTGCCACTGTCTATTTGTAAAAGAGTGCTGTAGTGATCTTTTCAAATGTAAAGCAGAATATGTCATTCACCGCCTTAGGCTGCTTCACTGTCTTCCCGTTACACTACGAACAAAACTTAAGCATCTTACTATGGCCTGCGAGGCCCTGCATGATTGGTCCCAGTGACTTCTCTCTCAGCTATTACTCTTCCCTTTACTCCCTTTTCTTTACCCACACTGGCCTTCTTGTTCCTGAAACAGGCCAAGCTCATTCCTGCCTGCCTCGGAACCTTTCCACTTGCTGTTCACTCTGCCTAGAATTTACCTCCTCATCTTCCCAAGGCTCACTCCTTTATATTGTTTAGGACTCAGTTTAAATATCACTGCATCACAAAGGCTTTGCTTGCTTATCCTATTTTAAATTGTCCCCTCCTCATCAACCTCTAACTACTCATCCATTTCACTTTATTCATAGAAGTTATCACTATTTGAATGTATATATTAATTCATCGATTTACTTGTTTGGGGCCCTGGTGGCACAGTGGTTAGGAGTTATGGCTACTAACCAAAAGGTTGGCAGTTCAAATGCACCACTATGCCTTAGAAACCCTATGGGGCAGTTCTACGCTGTCCTATAGGGTCGCTAGGAGTCGGGACAGACTTGATGGCAATGGGTTTAGTTTATTTACTTTAGGAGTCTCCCTCACTAGCATGTAAGTTCTATAAGACTAGGGATTTTGTGTTGTTTTATCACTGCACTCCTAGGACCTACAGCAGTGCCTGGCACTTGGTGTTTATCGAACAAATGAATGAATGAATGAATATGGCCCCACAGTGACTGCAAGACACCAAGACATGAACACACACATGCTCATTCTTTTTCTAGTTGTACCGTCTATTCTATATCCTCACTTAGGCTATCTCACTTAATATTTTAAAGCTCAGGATAAATTCTTAGAAGAAAGTCCTTCGGAGGCTTCTTTCAATACCAATCAGTATATTCTATTTAGAATGAACATTGATGCTTAGCCTGATAAACACCATATTTTTTTATTTACATAAAAGTCCTTAAAACTAAGCCAATGCTTAGTCAGACATTCCTGCTCTGAAGACCAACAAAAGCTATTTTGGTGGCATAAAGCTGGTGTCTAGTTTTAATAGTATGTAAGTTTATTCTCAGGTTTACTTACAGTGTGGACTTTCTCGGGCCCCTGTCCTCAGAAGAATCCTAGCAATGGGCACATTGTTTGTCATGATGGCAATATCCAGGGGCGTCAACCCCTCACTGTTCGGCGTGTTGAGATCCAGTTCTTCTGGTGTGTACTGATACAGAAGGATCTGCACAGCATCCATGTCCTGCTGCTCCACTGCCTCAAACATGGCTTCATTACCCTGGAAGTTCTGGAGGGGAAGGACAAAAGCACAGTTTCATAAAGCAGTATGTCTTTGTAGCTTAGCGATTCTGAATTTTAGAGACTGCTTCAGTGACTGCATTCCCACTTTATAAGTGACATAACTACAATATATCCCAGGTTCCCCAAAGTAAATTCTGTGTTGGACCTTCTCTCCATCATTTCTAATGGGCATTGAATAGATCTGTACATTTAGATGCCCTTAAACAATAGAGTAGAACACAGCTAGTCTATAAATAAGAACAAACAAATCAGCTTTTTCCAAACCTATGTTCTGTGGAATACTGTTCTAATAGGTCACTAAAAGGTGTTCAATGAAGAAAGCAGCATGCGGGCAAATAAATTAGGTGAATATTGGATTACACCAAGTTATCCCATTACTTTACTGTAGGGGCTCTTAGAAACTTCAGTAATTTTAACATGAACTGTGGGTTTCCAAGAGGGGAAAATACAACATGTTTCAAATACTATTTGATCCCACAACATGTTTTTCATTGTGTTTATTTTATACATGATCTTAGCCAAAGGCTGAGAAGCAATCATTGCATTTATTTAACTGCCTCTGGAACCATGTTCTGCAGAACACAGTTTGGGAAATCCTGGCATAGATAATGTGGCACAGGTAGTTTTAATTTATTACTAGCTTGGAATTGAGAATACATTTTCTCTGTTTCTTTCAAATCCATCCTCTCCCTCTATCTCATGTCTCTACTATTGCTCAGACTGTTAAGATCCCTTTCCTGGACCATGGCAACGACCTGCCTGGTGCTGGTCCTAGTCTTCTCTACATGCTCCATACTGATGCAAGAATAATCGTCCTGAAATACACAATGCTACATGCCACGCTTCCCTATTTGCCTGCAGGCTGATGTCCAAACTCCTAGACTCCTTTCTGCTCTAACCCTTACACTTTCTCAACCCACAGCCCCACCATGGAACACTTGGCATTTCTGAGTCCTAAGGTGAGGAGCACAAGTGGTGGTGTCCAGGTGGTGTTCACGGAAGAAGAGCAACACACGGACTATTTAAACATCTATCTGGTATCTTCTCCAAGACCTGCTTGATCTTTGAAAATGTTGAAATACCATTGTTCCTGACCTAGCCGAGGGCTCGCCTGATTAACGTGTGATAGATCTTCAGCGACCAAATGCTTAGGTGGCCAGGTTTTATTTTTAGTTTCATCAAAAATGGACTCTCCCTGTCAAAGGCTGCAGGTCGGCTTTAGCTGAGCACATAACACATGATTGGAATTTGAGGGAAATACAAAGCTATTATGCAAATGCCTGTTTTGACAGTGGGACCCAGGGGAGAGAGCTATTTTGGTATGCAGCTCTCTTTGCTGAATGGAAAAGTGTTTTGTCAACAATCTGCCAAACTGAAGAGCCTCTGATGCTTGGGCCGCAACTCAACCACAGCCAAGCCCTCCCAGAACACGAATTTGAAATTAGAAAACAAATGACTTCAAAGTTAAAATGGTGCCCCGTCCACAGTTGTGTATTTGTTTGTGATTCTTGGTATTTCTCATTTCTCATGTGCTATATTTGCTCTCACTCTCAAGTTATTTCCTCCTCTATGCTTTTATTGGCAAACTCTAGCATGCTTCTATCTGGAAGGGCTAGGACTCATTTCTGTTTTAAGCTTAAACAAATGGTGCCATTACCCCCTGCAGAAATATCCTGGCTCAGCATGTTAATAGTATGCTCTCAGCTTTTACTGAAGGTTCGTATAAGAAACTACTATATGGGAAAGTCTATAAGGTCACCAATACTACTTTTTACACCATTCTCCATTACATAATTCACTATGACATCAACAAAGACAAGAGAATTAAGCAACAGGAAACATTTATTTGTCATGATGGACTGATGTGCTTTCTGTTATCAGTTAATGGGATGCTATAACCAATTGCATTTCTCTTTCTGCTTTGACTGCTAATGATAAATTTTAGATACTATATTTGCCTATAGAGCCCAGGTGGTACAGTGGTTAAACGCTCAGCTGCTAACTGAAAGGTTGGCCGCTCTATGGAAAAAAGATGTAGCAGTCTGCTTCCATAAAGATTCCAGCCTTGGAAACCCTATGGGGCAGTTCTACTGTCCTATAGGGTTGCTACGAGTCGGGATGGACTTGATGACTGTGGGTTTGGTTTTTTGGGTTATATTTGCCTATATCTGGGAGTCCCTGGGTGGTTCAAACAATTAACACACTTGGCTGCTAACTGAGGTTGGAGGTTCAAGTCCACCCAGAAGTACCTTGAAACAAAGGCCTGGTGATTTATTTTGGTAAAATTAGCCATTGAAAACTCTATGAAGCACAGTTCTACTCTGACACACATGGGGCCACCTTAAGTTGGAATCTACTTGAGAGCAACTGTCCTCCCCACAGGACCCACTGGATATTTCCCTAGGATTTTAGTTTATCTATTTCTCTTCCTACCACCAATATTTTCTTTTCAAGGTTTTTTCTTTTTCTTTTCATTCCTTTTTTTAAAAAGCCCATTATATAATACATATGTCTAATGTGTTCTTTGCTTGAATTCTATCTTGAATCCCTTTGGAAAGCTTGTGAGTTATACATTATAAATAAGTAAATAAAACGGTCCCATCAATATATGAATGGACACTAGAGCTCTCACAGAGCCTATTAATCTGACACTCCATGTTTGTCACACTGCTATTATTCTGAGATTGGTTTCTTCAGTCTTGTAGAGAAAGGAAAGTAGAAAATCTCACAACCACTCAAACTTCAGCTAATAACACCGGTATTTGTGGTCCCTGCCTTTCCTGACTCTGTTTCATCATTTATAAAATTGCAAACATCAGATTCTGAAGTAAATGTCGATCATCTTAGAATCTCCTTAAACCCAAACATAATCAAACAAACCAAACCAAGACAACAGTAAAGAGCTTTATTACCACGGAGGTCTTCCTGAGACTCAGCCGGTCAGTTCTTGTTCTGAAATAGGCCTCATCAAACGACGAGTGGCTCCCCTTCAGTTTTTCAGAGAGGTTCCTGTACAGGCGTTTGGCAGCATTGGGAGAGGATGGTGCACTATGTTTTTTTGACTGGGAAAGATGTAAGTTCTGCATTTGTTGGGTCATTTTCACTCGGCAGTTCCTAAGAAGAGGAAAATCTGATGTCTCATTTACAGAACATAACTATAAATTGACAAAGATTTTTTTTTCATCTCCAGTAACCATATGGAATCCTAATAAAATATAGCTTGAAGGCATCTTACAGATCAACAGATCCAGCTTTTTCATGTTACAGACGAGAAAACTGAACCAAGGGAGAAGCAGCTTGCTTATGGCCACATAATTGGTGGCAGGAATGAGATGACAACCTCCATTTACTATATAAACATATACTACATTTTCATACCAATATATATGACATGGGCCTCTACTCAAAGTCTTTTAGTCTGTATCCCACTGGGAGGAAGTGTCTCTTTTCTTTAACCTAGGGGGTCTGTTCCATTCCTCTTGGATATAAGTAATTAGGCTTTTCTCACTTACCTCCCCTTAGCTGCTGCTTTCTGTTGGGTGTATAAGAAAGTGCAGTTGCACTTTGCAGACCTCTCCCTGTCTTGAGGTAGCAGTTAAATTGTGCCTGTCCTCTGACATTTGGTGAGCTACTCTAATGCCCAGATGCTTGGGGGATTGGTACCCATGGGCCCCTGCCTGCTAATGTCCTCCGGGGCACTCACAACTAGCATTCTCCAGCAGTAATTTATTGTTCCAAATATCTCTAACCACAATGTCACAACTGAAGTCAAGTTTCCAGGAGATTTGACATGTCATTTTAAAAGTCATTCACCATTGTTTTGGGTATTGCCATTGAATATTGATGCTACTAAGGCTGTGGCTGCCTGGTGTGTGAATGTGCATTGGATGAACAAACGCATGAATGAAATAACAGCCAGAAGTTACATGCAAAGTGTTCCTACCCCTGGTGCAGTCTCTCATGCAGTGGGCCCAGGGCTCTCTGGAACATGCTGCTGCCTTCCCACCATTCTTCAAATCTCCAATGGAGTCTTCCATTTTTAACGCTGCCATTGCTACTTAGATCATCTAAGGCCCTTCGATCATCTCCAGTCCTTGAGTTTTTATAGCCTTATGGACCCCATGATATAATACCATGTAGAACCTCTTTTATTAATCAAACTCTTCATAGTATTGACTTCAACGATTCCCCAATTACTACAAAATAAAATTTATTTAGGTTGACATACAAGTGCTTACCTCTCCTACCACACTTACTACCACACTTCTACACTTTATGTTTCACACTTGCTGACCTCCTTAGAGTTTCTCAATAGTTCAAACTCTTTCCTACCTCTGGGTCTTTGCATATACTACTTTTACCGTCTGGAATTCCATCTCTGCCTTCATCACCTAGGAAATCTTTGTTGATTCTTGAAGTCTATGCTTAGTCTCTGACACTCCCAGACAGATTTACACATTTCTTTATTCATTTACTTAGTATATACCTCTATGGTATATTGTACCATATTGTATTATAATTACCATATTGTATTATAATTATTTGTTTGGCTCTCTGTCTCTTCACTAGTCTATATGCTCCTGGAGAATAAGGACCGTCATATTTTAATTTTTGTATCTCCAGCACCTATAATGTGTCTACCTAGGGGTAAAATAAATATAATATAAATTAGGATATGAATTCCAACTCTTCCATCTAATGATCTTGGGCAAATTACTTAATATGTCTGAGTATCATTATTCTCATTTATAAAATGGGGATGATGATAGCATCTTTGAAGTATGGTTGTGAGGCTTTTAATGAGATAATGCAAGTAAAGACCCAGAATATAACAAATAGTCATGGTAGCTATCATTTTTGTTATGGAAGGCACTCAGTAGATACTTTAGAATAAATTAATGGATAGATGAGAGTCTATTACAGACAATGCTCCATGGGACTACCCAGAAGGCACATTTCCTCCCCATGCCTCTGAAATGGGGTCCATGTCCACGAGCACCAACTAACTTTGCTTTACTTTCACTGCAACAGAAGGGAATTCATTTTCTTTACCTTGGTGAATGTCTTTAGGCACTTTTTAAGTCTTGTTTTCAACTTCTTCCAAGACAAAAAGACTTCCTAGTGCTTTCCAAGGTGGTCAGATTTAGTCAGTCTTAGACATGTCCATCAGACCCTACCTAGTCTTAGCTAAATGGATATTTTTACTTTAGAGAGAATGATGCAAAGCACTGTCTGTAATGTGTATGTATGTGTGGGTATATATTTATAAATCTTCAATAATATTTTAATTTATATAAAAGCAGAAACAGAAAGGGTGCATGATCTGGCATCTTTTCCCCTCCATCTTCAGACCCTTTATCTTTGATTTAATACCAACTACAGAGTTTTCACTTATTTCTTTCCATTTCCACAAAAATTTCAGATTCACATGCAAGCCAACTCATGTGGGGACTGTTTTTTTTTTTTTTTTTTTAAATATTTTATTGTATTTCAGGTGAAGGCTTACAGAACAGATAGTTTCTCATGTAACAGTAGCACACATGCTGTTTTATGACATTGGTTAACAACCCCACAACATTTTAACCCTCTAAATTCTCAACTTTTCTTTTTCTTTTTGGTGAAAATACACATAGCTAAAGATACGCCATTTCAAAAATTTTTTACATACACATTTAACTGACATTGACTACGCTCTTCTAATTGTGCTGTCATTCTCACTTAAGATGAAGGCTTACAGGACAAAATAGTCTCCCATTTAACAGTTACTACAAATGTTGCCCTATGACAATGGTTAACAATCTCACAACACATCAACAATATCCTTACTCTACTTTGTGTTCCCTATCATCAGCTTCCTACTCCCCTTCTGCCTTCTGGGCCTTGTCACTGGACTCCTGTACCTCATTACTCTCATGGTTTTACTGGGCTGTCCACTCCCAGGCTGAACAGTGAACCTCGAAGGTAACTTCACCACTGAGCTAAAAGGATGTCTGGGGGCCATACTCTCGGGGTTTCTCCAGTCTCCTTTAGGCCAGTAAATCTGGTCTTTTTTTTTTTTGTGAGTTAGAATTATGCTCTACATCCTTCTCCAGCGTGGGGACTGTTTTAACCTCTTTCTTTTTGCCTTCTGTTTCTAGCCTTTTCCTTCAACATTAATGTCCCAGTCAAGCCATCTGTCTTGTCTACGTCATCATTCCCAAGATAACTCTACATTCTTTTGTATCTCCCACAGTGCCCAGAAGTCCAGTAAATAAATTCTTGTCAATTGATCAAATTCTGGCTACTTGCCTTCTAACTGATGACACCTACCCACATGGCCCCTTTTGTCTTTGCTCATCTCCCATCTGTTCCCTTCAGTCAAAATAAGTTGACTTTCTCTGTCTCTTTCACTTCCATCTCATACTCTCCCAGATGTCCCTTCCTTCCAGGATATACTTTAACATGTTTCTATTCTTCTAGCTTTCATCTATCATTATGTTGCCTTTTACTCTTCTAAATTTAAAATTTTGCCTGATGACAGATAGTGAGAAAGATAACTTTCTATTATCTGTTCCCATAAACATGTAAGTCACTCCCAACTAACTGTGACCTTAAGTTCTTATCTTCATGGAAACGGAGAAGCATTTGAGAAGCACAGTAGCTTTGGTTCTAGAATTTGGAAGAACTGGGCCTGAATCACAATATTATTACCTATAAACTACGTGACCTTAAGCATCTTATTTAAATTCTTTGAGTCTGTTTAATACTATGTAAAAAGATAAAAATAGGATATTTCTTACAGAGTTGTTATGAAGATTAAATGAACAAATGAAAGGTACCTATCCTGTCTGGCACATAGTAGCTACTCAATAAATAAAACCAAAAAACCAAACCTGTTGCCGTCAAGTGGATTCCAACTCATAGTGACCCTATAGGACAGAGTAGAACTGCCCCATAGGGTTTCCAAGGAGTGGCTGGTGGATTCAAACTGCTGAACTTTAGGTTAGCAGAAGAGCTCTTACCTTATGCACCACCAGGGCTCCACTCAATAAATAGCAGTGATTATTAAGGTTATCCCAAGTCTTCTTCCCAAATCAGAGACACCAAAGTACTTTGCAATAATTTAAATAGTTTTTAATTGTTTTAAACATTTTCTTGAAATCTGATTTTATGTATTTACTATACTCATTAAATTTTATTTTGTTAGGAAAATATAAGTTTAGATATGTTTAATATATATAATTACAGTAACTTACAGTGAACAGAAATAGGAAACAGAACTTCAAACTTAAGAAGAGAGAATGGAATAAAGATAAATATAAAATAATTTAAAAATGAAAAAGAAATAAAAGAACAAAACGTGATAAATGGGAAATGTAAAATGAAATAGTAGGGCAGAGATTGGATATATCTGTGAGTACAATAAACTTGAAAAATTTACTTTTCCTAAAAAAAGACAAAAAAAAAAATCTCAGATTGGAATTTTTTTAAAAGCCATTTAAAAGTGTACACCCAAATAAAATTTTCATATAAATATTAAATTCAATGAACAAGACATCAATGGAAATGGCACAGTAATGACCTCCACAAATCCTCTTCACCATAAAAGCAATGAGAACATTGAAAATTAACCAAATGCAGCCAGCAATCCAGGGAGTGTTTTTTTCAAGAAAATGTCTGAGTCTCAGTAAGAACAGCAAGCTTTGTGACATTTTAACTTGTCCTACTCCCATCTCCCCTTCCCCAGCTCTCCAGTAGTCTTGAAAACCAACAGCCTGTAATCACAGTAAAAAGCCAGTAGCCTGGCAGACACTGGAAGGGGCAGAATGAAATTGGAGCTTGTTCAAAGTCCCATTTCCAGACAATTGTCATTATTTGACCTATTTAGTAGTCCGCTGGAAGATGGTAGTCACAGACTTGTCTCTATTTGATTTGACTTGGAACTCGCCTAGTACAAACAGCCTTTACCCCAGGGGCATTTGTTAAAAACAATCATCAGCAATTATTTAAAATCATAGCTTTCTGGGGTGGTGGATAACAATGGAAGAAAACAGTGGACTAATAAAAGTCATAAAAGGAAAAGCAAGGGAACGAGATTTCTATAAGGGGCTTTGAAAAGCTCTGACATATACCTAGGGATCTAGCAGGGCACATGCATGCCCAGGGCTGGGTACAGGCGTATGCTCTGAAAAGACCTGGGAAGGACCTAAGCTCTTATCTCTCACCTCTGGCTGACTTTGAGGCTCTGTGAAAACAGGAATTAAAGTTAAGGCAGAGTTTACTGCCTGGCTGAGTGTTGAAGATGCGGCCTAACATGCACACAGAGCCCCTCTGCTAAGACTGAGAGACATATTGTTTCCAGGCATTTAAGGAAATCTCTGCCCAATCATTAGCTGACCACCAAGCTAACTGAGCAGAGACTTCAGTGGCCACACATGACAAAGAAAACAGACTTTTCAGCTATAGCACAGAGAAGTCACTAAAAAAACAAACAGCAATGAAAAGACACAACAAAACCTAGGGAAGGGGAATAATCTGGTTTCCAGAGTTGCCACATAATATTTAAGATATCTAGTTTTCAACAAAAATTATAAGACATGCAAAGAAACAAGAAAGTATGGCCCATAAGCCAGAAATAAAGCAGTCAATAGAAATTGTCCCTGAAGAAGCCGAGTAGGATTTGTTAAAGACATTAAATTTGCTATTTAAAATATGTTCAAATATTCATATTTATGCCTTTTCCAAAGAAAGATAATCCAACCAAATGTAGAAATTATCAAACAATATCATTAATACCACTTGCAAATAAAATTTTGTTGAAGATCGTTCAAAAGCAGCTGCAGCAGTATATCGACAGGGAAATGCCAGAAATTCAAGCCAGATTCAGAAGAGGACATGGAACCAGGGATATCACTGCTGATATCAGATGGATCCTGGCTGAAAGCAGAGAATACCAGAAAGATGTTTACCTATGTTTTATTGGCTATGCAAAGACATTCTACTGCATGAACCATAACAAATTATGGATAACATTGCAAAGAATGGGAATTCCAGAACACTTAACTGTGCCCATGAGGAAACTGTACACAGATTAAGAGGCAGTTGTTCTGACAGAACAAGGAGATACTGTGTGGTTTACAGTCAGGGAAAGTGTGTGTCAGGGTTGTATCCTTTCACCACACTTATTCAATCTATATGCTGAGCAAATAATCCAAGAAGCTGGACTGTATGAAGAAGAACAGGGTGTCAGGATTGGAGGAAGACTCATTAACAACCTGCATTATGCAGATGACACAAACTTGTTTGCTGAAAGTGAAGAGGACTTGAAGCACTTACTGATGAAGCTCAAAGACTTCAGTATGGATTATACCTCAACATAAAGAAAACAAAAATCCTCACAACTGGACCAATAAGCAACATCATGGTAAATGGAGAAAAGACTGAAGTTGTCAAGTATTTCATTTTACTTGGATCCACAATCAACACCCATGGAAGCAGCAGTCAAGAAATCAAACAACACATTGCAATGGGCAAATCTGCTGCAAAAGACCCCTTTAAAGTGTTAGAAAGCAAAGATGTCACCTTGAAGACCCAAGCCATGGTGTTTTCAATCACCTCATATGCATGTTTGATGGTTAAGGATGTGTGTCAACTTGGCTAGGCCACGATTCTCAGTATTTTGGCAGTCGTATAATGTTGTGATCACTTCCCTGTTAAGATCTGATATGTGATCACCACATGATGGGATCTGCTGTGAGTGGCCAGTCAGTTGAAAGGGAGTTTCCTTGGGTGTGTGGCCTGCACTGAATATAAGCAGACGTTCTGGCAGGATTCAGGGGCTTTTTGCTTGCACTGGATCCTGCAGCTGGCTCCTGTTTGTCTGACCTCCGGTTCTTAGGACTTGAGCTAGCAGCTTACCCACGGTCTTGCCTGCCAATCTTGGGATTCATTGATCTTCACAGCCTGTGAGCAAGAGCCCTACTCTCTGACCTGCTGAACATCGGTTTGCCAGCTCCTGCGGCTGCATGAATCAGGAGAAGCCTCTTTCCTGACCCACAGACTTGGGACGTTCCAGCCTCTACAACCATGTGAGCCATTTCCTTTATACAAATCTCTCTCTATATATATATTTATATGCTTTACAGGTTTTGCTTCTCTAGAGAACCTAGCCTAAGACAGCATGAAAAGGCTGGACATTGAATAAGGAAGACTGAAGAAGAATGAATGCCTTTGGATTATGGTGTTGGCAAAGAATATTCAATATACCATGGACTTCCAAAAGAACAAACAAATCTGTCTTGGAAGAAGTACAGTCAGAACGCTCCTTAGAAGTGAGGACAGTGAGACTTCATCTCACATACTTTGGATATGTTATCAGGACGGATCAGTCCCTGGAGAAGGACATCATGCTTGATAAAGCAGAGGGTCAGCAAAAAAGAGGAAGACCCTCAGCAAGATGCTTGACACAGTGGCTGCAACAATGGGCTCAAGCCAAACAACAATCATAAGGAGGCGCCAGACTGGACAGTGTTTCGTTCTGTTGTACGTAGGGTCTCTGTGAGTCACAACCAACTCTATGGCACCTAACAACAAAAGAACTAAAGGAAACCATGTATAAATAAATAAAGGAAAATATGAGAATTATGTCTCATCAAATAGTGAATATTCCATATAGATAGTTCTTTAAAAGGGCACATTGTCCAAGGCAGACCAAAAATGAAATTAATTATTTAAAAAATAATGAATATCAATAAAGAGATAGAAATTATGGAAAACAAAATCCATTTAGAAATTCTGTAGTTTAACAATACAATAAGTAAAATGAAAAAAAAAATCTCTAGAAGGGCTCAACAGCAGATCTGAGCAGGCATAAGAAAGAATTAGTGAACTGGAAATTAGGTCAATTGGAATTATTCGGCCTGAGGAGCAGAAAGAAATGGAGAAAAATGCACAAAGCTTCAGAGACCCATGGAACACCATGAAGTATGCCAACATATGTATAATAGGAGAGAGAAAAGAATATTTGAAAGAGAGGAGAGAGAGAAAGAGAGGAGAGAAAGAGGAAAGAGAGAAAAGGAAAGAAAGAATATTTGAAGAAATAACAGCCCAAAGCTTCCCAAATTTGATGAAGAACATTAATCTATACAACCAAGAAGCTTAAAAACTCCAAGAACAATAAATTCAAAGAGATCCACACATAGACTCACCATAATCAAATTGTCAAAAGCCAAAGACCAAGAAAAGATCTTGAAAGTAGCAAGAGAGAAATAATTCATTAAATACAAGGGATCCTCAATAAGCTCAACAGCTGATTTCTCATCAGAAACCATGGAGAATAGAAGGCGTTAGGATGCCATATTCAAAGTGCTTTAAAAAAGACTGTCAACCAAGAGTTTCTATATCCAGCAAAACTATGCTTCAAAAATGAAGGACAAATTAAGACATTCACAGATAAACAAAAAATCTGAGAGAAATCATTGGTAGGAGATCTGCCCTAGAAGAAACACTAAAGGGAGTCCTTCAGGCTGAAATGAAAGGACACTAGACAGTAACTCATCATGAAGAAACAAAGAGCACTGGTAAGGAAACTACATAGGCAAATATAAAAGACAGTATAAATCTATTTTTGTTTGTAACTCCTTTTTTCTCCTTTCTGATTTAAATGACAACTGCATAAAGCAGTAATTATAAATCTGTTTTGTTGGGCATACAGTACATAAGCATGTAATTTATATGATAATAACAGCACAAAGGAGGTGAGATGGAACGGAGCTATATAAGAACAAAGTTATTGTATACTATTAAAATTAGTTTTGTATTAACTTGAAATAGATTGTTATAAAATGTTAATTGTAATCCCCAGGGCAACCACTAAAACACACACACACACACACACACACACACACACACACACATATAAATATATATAAATTTATATGTATATAAATAAAAGAACAAACAGATATATAGATTAGGTAGATAGATACAGAGAGAGATAAAGGAGGGATGACAAGAGAAGTAAAATAGCATATTAGAAAAAAATCTAATACAAAAGAAGGCAGTAATGGAGGAATAGAGGAACAAAAAAGACATAAGACAAAGAAAACAAATAGCAAAATGGGAGATGTGAATTCTACCTTATTAGTAATTACATTAAATGTAAATGGTTAAACACTCAAATCAAAAGGCAGAGATTGGCAGATAGAGAAAACAAACAAATAAGAAAAAACAAACATGTGATCCAATTATATGCTGTCTACAAGAGACACACTTTAGATTTAAAGACAAAAATAGGCTGAAAGTAAAAGGATGGAAAATGTGATACCATGTGTCTTAGTCATCCAGTGCTGCTATAACAGAAATAACACAAGTAGATGGCTTTAACAAAGAGAAATTTATTCTCTGACAGTCTAGTAGGCTACAAGTCCAAATTCAGGGTGTCAGCCCCAGGAGAAGGCTTTCTCTGTTGACTCTGGAGGAAGGGCCTTGTCATTAGTCTTCCCTCAGTCTAGGAGCTTCTTTGTGCAGGAACCCCAGGTCAAAAGGACACACTCTGCTCCCAGTGCTGCTTCTTGGTGGTATGAGGTCCCCATGTCTCTCCACTTGCTTCTCTCTTTTATATCTCAAAAGAGATTGGCTTAAGACACTATCTAATCTTGTAGAGCTCATGACTATAACTACGCTAATCCATCTTATTACATCACAGTGATAGGATTTACAACACACGGGGAAATTCACATCAGATTACAAAATGGTAGACAATCATACAATACTAGGAATCATGACCTAGCCAAGTTGACATATTTTTGGGGGACACAATTCAATCCATGACACCATGCAAACAGTAACCAGAAGAGAACCGGAATGCCTAACCTAATTTTAGACAAAATAGACTTTAAGACAAAAATTGTTACTACAGACAAAAAGGGAGACATTTTATAATGATGAAAGGATCAGTCCATCTAAAGGATACAACAGTTATAAACATATATGTACCTAACAACCAAACCAAAAAACCAAACCCATTGCCACTGAGTTGATTCTGACTTATAGCAACCCTTTAGGACAGAGTAGAACTGCCCCATAAGTTTTCCAAGGAGCAGCTGGTGGATTCAAACTGCTGACTTTTTGGTTAGCAACCAAATGCTTAAACCACTGCCCCAAAATGCATGAAGCAAAAAACTGACTGAATTGAAGAAACAGACAATTCAATCATAACAGATGAATAGTTCAGTACTCCACTTTCAATAATAGATAGAACAACTAAAGAGAAAATCAGTAAGGAAATAGGAGACCTGAAGAACACTACAAACCAAAACCTAACAGGCATGTATAGAACACTCCAACCAACAATAGCAGAATACATATTCTTTTCAAGTGCACAAGAAACATTCTCCAAAATGGACCATATGTTAGGCCATTAAATAAGCTTCAATAAATTTAAAATGATTGAAATCATACAAAGGATATTCTCCAACAACAATGGAATGAAGCCACAAAGAAATAATAGTAGGAAAACTTGAAAATTCACAAATATGTGGAAATTAAACAACACACTCTTAAACAACCAATAGGTCAAAGAAGAAATCACACAGGAAATTAGAACATACTTTGAAATGAATGATAATGAAAGCACAGCATACCAAAATTTATAGGATGCAGTAAATTAAATGCTTAGAGGAAAATCTATAGCTGTAAATGCCTATATTAAAAAAAGAAGATCTCATATCAATAACCTATCCTTGCATCTTAATAAACTAGCAAAGAAAGGGCAAACTAAACCCAAAACAAACAAAGGAAGGAAATAATAAAGATCAGAGCAGAAATAAATGAAATAGAAAAATCAACAAACGCAAAAGCTGGTTCTTGAAAAAGATCAACGAAATTGACAGACATTTAGCTAGACCTGACAAAGGGAGAAAAAAAAGGACAAGACTCAAATTACTAAAATCCAAAATGAAAGAAAGGATATCACTATCAATCTTACAGAAGTAAAAAGGATTATAAGGGAATACTAAGAGCAATTGTACACCAACAAATTAAAAAACCTAGATGAAATAGAAAAATTCCTAGAAACCCACAAACTACCAAAACTCACTCGAGAAGAAGTAGAAAATCTGAATAGACATATAACAAAGAGACCAAACTAGTAATACATAATAATAAAAATTCCAAAAAGAAAAGCCTAGGTCTAGATGGGTTTACTTGTGAGTTGTGCCAAATGCTTAAAGAAGAATTAATACAAATCCTTTAGAAACTCTTCTAAAACATTAAACGAGGATGGAATACTTCCCAACTCATTCTATGAGGCCAGTATTACACTGATATTGAAATCAGACAAAGACATCACAAGAAAAGAAAATCCTGGAAAAAACCCTAGCAAATCACCAGCAAGTAAAGACGTGCTAAAACAAAACAAAATAAAATGAAACAAACAACAACAACAAAACAAAAACAAAAACCCCACAATGATGGAGGTATGTCAAAAGGACACAGGAGTCAACTCTAAGAGCTTCCAATGGCCAAAGCTGGAACAATTTGAGCAACAAAATAAATCAAGTAATACTGGATTATAACCCAAAGCACAAAATAAATATGAGTCCATGCTGATATAAATAAATGATTGAATAAATAAATAAATGGGGAGAAGAGACAAATCTTCCATGAATAAAAATTCCAAATAATTAATGTACCTACTCTGCCCTCAAGGATGTGGAGCATAATCTCCACTGCTTAAGTGAGGACAACACAGTTGCAAGAAATAATACAGAGAATTTCCTTAACCTGAAAAGAGCATTGTCTTAGTTATCTAATGCTGCTATAACAGAAATATCACAAGTGGATGGCTTTAACAAGGAGAAATTTATTCTCTCACAGTTTAGGAGGCTAGAGGTTCGAATTCAGGGTGCCACCTCCAGGGGAAGGCTTTCTCTCTCTGTCAGCTCTGGGGGAAGATCCTTGTCATCAATCTTCCCCAGTCAAGGAGCTTCTCAGCACAGGGACCCTAGGTCTAAAAGACACGCTATCTTCCTGGTTCTTGTTTCTTGGTGGTATGAGGTCCCCATGTCTCTCTGCCCGCTTCTCTCTTTTATATCTCAAAAGAGACTGACTTAAGACACAACCTAATCTTGTAGACTGAATCCTGCCTCATTAACAAAACTGCTGTTAATCCCACTGCATTAACATCATAGAGTTAGGATTTACAACACATAGGAGAATCACATCAGATCACAAAATGGTAGACAATCACACAATACCGGGAATCATGGCCTAGCCAAGTTAATGCATGTTTTAGGGGGGACACAATTCAATCCATGACATTCTACCCTTTGGTTGCCCAAAATTCATGTCTTTGCCACATGTAAAACACAGTCACCCCATCATATCATAGCAAACATTCTTAAATCAATTCCAAGTCCAAATTCCATCCCGGGGCAAAATTCCTCTTCATCTGTAAAATCTAGAATACAAGTTATCTGCTTCTAAAGTACAATGGTGGGACAGGCATAAGGTACACATTTCCATTACAAATGGGAGAAACTGGAGGGAAAGAAGGGATAACAGGTACCAAGCTAGTCAGCAGAACACATTACATTAGCCCTCAAGGCTTGAAAATAATTCTCTGTTCTCTGAGACCATTTAGACAATGGCCCTGCCCCTCAGACTCTGGGTATTCACCACATTTTCAGGATTCTGGGTGAAGGCCCCTCAGCCTTGGGCTTCAGCTCTGCCTTCCAGACCCACCGGAACACGAACTCTGCTCCCTCACAATTGGGTGGCCCCATTCTCCAAGCCCATCTGAGTGGCGACTCCACCCTTAGAAACTCCAGAGGTCATGGCTCCACCCTTTGAGATCCCAGAGGTCACCACCTTACCCTTTGAGACTGAGGCAGCTCTGCTTCCTGTGTTCCTTGTCTCTTCAGCTTTTGTTTCCTGGTTCCTTGGCCTCTCAGCCCCTTGGGCCTTGCAGCCTGCATCTGCCCTGCTGGGGCAAGTGTTCCAAAGCTCTTTAGCTCCACTGATAAGTGCCTGGAGGCACCCCTCTCTGCCAATAAATTTTGGCCAGAAGGCACTCAGCTCTCTTGCTCCATGGATTGGCAAGCCTAGCTCCACCGATAAGTGCCCGTAGGTACCCCACTCTGCCAGGAAGCCTCCTGCACAAAGGCACTCAGCTCTCTAGCTCTGTTGGTCAGCTCCAGCACTGTGTCGTACTTGTCTCCTGGTTCTGCTGCTTCCTGCTGCCGTTTCTCTGCTGCTGCTTCTTGCCATCTGCACTGTCTCCATTTTAACAGCTCTCCTGAATTCCTTTCTGAGTCCTCACCAGAATTGTCTTAGATGTCTATAATTCCACCAACAGTCTCTTCAAGGCAATCTCGGCTTTTACTATTACGCACTTTAAAACTCTTCCACCTTCTACCCATTCACATTTTCAAAACCGCTTCCATATTTTAGGTATCTATCAGAGCAGCACCCCACTCTCGTGGTACCAAATTCTGTCTTACTTATCTAGAGCTGCTATAACAGAAATACCACAGTGGATGGCTTTAACAAAGAGAAATGTATTCTACTACAGTATAGGAGGCTAGAAGCTCAAATTCAGGGTGCCAGCTCCAGGGGAAGGCTTTCTCTCTCTGTCGGCTCTGGGGGAAGGTCCTTGTCATCAATCTTTCCTGGTCAAGGTGCTTCTCAGCACAAGGAACCTGAGTCCAAAGGACAGGCTATTCTCCTGGCTCTTGTTTTTGGTGGTATGACGTCCCCATGTCTCTCTGCCTGCCTGTCTCTTTTATATCTCAAAAGAGACTGACTTAAAGCCACAACCTAACCTTGTAGATTGAGTCCTCCCTCATTAACATCATAGAGGTAGGATTAACAACACATAGGAAAATCACATCAGATGACAAAATGGTGGACAATCACACAATACTGGGAATCATGGCCTAGCCAAGTTAACACACATTTTTGGGAGACACAACTCAATCCATGACAGGCATCTATGAAAAACCCACGGCTAATATCCTACTTAATTCTGGAAGACTACATGCTTTCGTCCTAATATCAACACCAAGACAAAGATGTCTGCTCTTACCACTTCTACTGTATATTGTACTAGATGTTCTAGTAAGGGCAATTAGGCAAGAAAAAGAAATAAAAGGCATTCAGTTTGGAAAGGAAGAAGCATAAATTATCTCTATTTGCAAATGATATAATCTTGTATATGGAAAATCCTAAGGAATATGCACGCACACACACCCCCCAACTATTAGAGCTAATAAATGAGTTCAGGAAGATTGAAGGATAAAAGATCAGTTATAAAAATCAGTTGTATTTCTATATACTAGGAATTAACAATTTGAAAATAAAATTTAAAAAAATTCCATTTTCAAAAGCATAAAGAAGAATAAAATAATTAGGAACAAATTTAACAAAGTAAGTACAAAACTTAAAATTTAAAAACTATAAAATATTGCTGAATGAAATTAAAGAAGATCTAAATAAATGGAAAGACATCCAATGTTCATGGATTGGAAGACTTAATATTGTCCAGCCAATGGGAGGCACCAGATGGAAATTGGAGTGAAGTGGTAATATTTATCCCTCTACATCTCTTGGGTATCCTGTCCCAAGTAGCTACTTTCTTTGTGTTCCAGAAACTGCTCCCTCCTTTGGCCTTTCAGGGTTCACTATTCCTTATTAGTTTTTCTAAGCTTGCCCACTCCTTTATAAATGTTTTCATTATTAACCCTTCTCAGTTACTCTTTTCAATGTGCCATATGGTTCTTGCTGGAGTCCTAATACATCTTGTAATCCCTATAGCACCCATAAGAGTGTCTTGAAAATGACAGTAACTGTACTCTTTACATCTTTGCATTGAATTGAACTGAGGAAAAAAAAAAAAAGACTCAAACGTTGAATGAAATACAGATACAGAATCCTAGGAGGAGACCTTTGTTGTGTGACGTCTGGGACATCACTCTGCAAATGAGCATTTCTTGTTAGCAAGTTTCACTGAAAAACCTAACAAGTTGAGGTCTGATATATTTTATTCCATTCTTAAATCCCTAGATAATATGGAGGTTTTAAGTACAGTATTAAAACTAGAGACTTTAATATCAGATTGATCTGATTCTGGGTTTCAGTTTTTCTACTCATTAACTGTATGACCTTGAGCAAGTTATTTACCTTCCATAAGCTTCAATTTCCTTTTCATTAAAATTATTCCTCATCTCAATAATAACAAACTTGTTGCCCTCGAGTCGATTCTGACTCATACAGACCCTATAGGACAGAGTAGAACTGTGCCATAGGGTTTTCTAGGCTGTAATCTTTACGGGAACAGACTGCCACATTTTTCTACCACAGAGCGACTGGTGGGTTCAAACCACTAACCTTTCGGTTAACAGCCGAGTGCTTTAACCACTGTGCCACCAGGGCTCCTTCAATAATAGTTATGTCTAAAAGTGATATCTTAAGTTTTAAGTGACAGGATACATATAAATTATGCCTACCAGAGTGCCTGAAACAAATAGGCATGCAATAAATACTAGCTATTATCTTCTAACAGCTCTTTTGAGGCATAATTGACATACAATAACCTGTACATGCTTAAAGAGTACAATTTGATAGGCTTCAACATAGGTATATACCATGAAACCATTGCCACAATCAAGATAATGAACATATCCATCACCCTTAAAAGCTTCCTCATATCCTTTCGTAATCTTTCTCTCCCACCCTTGACCACACCCCTCTCCTCCCTCAGCCCCACCATTCCCAGGCAACTACTGATCTGCTTTCTGATACTATAGATTAGGTTGCATTTGTCTAAAATTCTATTAAACTGAATCATCAGTTTGTACTTTAAAAAAAACAGTCTGGCTTCTTTTACTCAGCATAATTATTCTGAGATTCATCCATGTTGTTGTGTGTATCAGTAGTTCATTATTTTTTATAGCTGAGTAGTATTCCATTGTATGGGTATACCACTGTTTGTTTATCCATTCATTAGCTGTTATTTTAACAAGACAAAATTAAAACCCATAAGCTTTACTCTAAAGAAAGAAGATATAACTTCTTCTCTTCTTTCAGTAAGGCTTAGGGGACTTGGGCTCCAAAGAGAGGAGCCGTAGATATGTTGGTAGTAGGTGGATGACCACTGCAACATGGCTGCAGACTCAGGGTTTAGGAGGTAATTAGCCATGTGGAGACCCGCTGTGGAAAAGCTAATTTTTAGTTTTACATATTTTTCCTGCATCCTAATTGCTTTCTTTTATCCCAAACATTTAACAAAAGTCATGTTAAATGTTACAGCCTGCCAAACATTTAAGGAAAAAAAGAATACTAATTCTACACAAAACTCTTCCAGAAAATTGGCCTCATTTTTGAGGCCAGCATTTCTCTGACACCAAAACCAGAAAAAGATATTACAAGAAAGGAAAACTACAGACAAATGTTCCTCATGAACAGAGGCAAATCCTCAACAAAGTGTTAGCAAGTAAAGTCCAGCAATATACAAAAAACATGGTAGATCATGACCAAGTGGGGTTCAGTCCAGGAAAGCAAGATTGGTACAACAGTCAACCACTCATCAATGTAATTCATCACATTAATAAAGTCACAAAATTGTATGGTCATCTAAATATGCAGAAAAGGCATTTGAAAAAATTCAGCATCCATTTATCATAAAACCTTTCAGCAATTTTTTAGGAATATAAAGAAATTTTCTCAACCTGATGAAAAGAATCTGCAAAAATATATAGCTAACATCATACTTAAGAGTGAAAGACTGAATGTTTCCCCCTAAGATCAGAAACAAGGGAAAGATGTCCACTCCCACCTCTTCTATTGTAGCAGACCTGTTAGGCAATGCAGTAAGATAAGAAAATGAAATGAGTCATATAGATTGGAAAGAAAGAAATCATATGATCTTCATTTGCAGATGACATGAAAGTTTGTGTAGACTAATAAATATACAAAAATGCATTAATTTAACAAAATATATGCAAGACCTGTACACCGAAAACTATACAACATTAATGAGTAAAATTAAAGAGGATCTACATAGACAGATATACCTGGTTCATGGATTGGAAGACTTAATATTGTTAAGGTGTCAATTCTCCCCAAATTGATCTATAGATTCAATGCAATCCCAATAAAAAACCTGGCAGGTTTTTTTTTTTTTTTGGGGGGGGGGTAGAAATTGACAAGCTGATTAGAAAATTAGAATTGCAAAGGATCTATCTAAAATAGCCCAAATAATCTTGAAAAATAACCAAGTTGGAGGACTTACACAATCTGACTTCAAGACTTGCTATAAAGCTACAGTAACCAAGGCATGTGGTATTGGTGCAAGGATAGTCATTTAGATAAAAAACAATGTGGTAGTGGCATTAGGATAGACATATAGATTAATGAACAGAATAAAGAGCCCAGAAATAGCCTACACATATATGATCAACTGATATTTTATAAAGATATCAAGATAATTCAATAGCAATGGCATATCCGTATACAAAAAAAAAAAAAAAGAATTTCAACCCCTATCACATATCATTTACAAAAATTAGGTTGAAATAGATCATAGACCAAACTGTAAAAGCTAAAACTATAAAACTTCTAGAAGAAAACATAGTAGAAAAATATTTGTGAAACTGGATAAAACAAAGATTTCTTAGAGGAGACACAAAAAGTACAAACAATAAAAGAAAAAACTTGATAAACTGAACTTTATCAAAATTAAAAACTTCTGCTTTTTGAAATATTACAGCCTGATCTCAGTGATACTTTGGAGACTTGGGAAGGACCTTGGAACACATGTAGGGCCAAGATGTGAGTGAAGAGTGACAGCAGCCTGGAGAATCCTGGTCCAAAATGCAAGCGTAGCCTGTGGAGAGTTGAGCACCTGCTGGAAAGGAGCTGGCTGGCTGAGGTGGCAAGCGACAACTAAAACAGTTCATGAAACACAGTCCCGGGCGATTTCCAAAAATTTCATGGGGGAGGGAGACCTGGAGAAATGGTAGACTCCCTGTATTTAAGTAGGGTGGTAGCTCAGAGTACTGTTCTTTGAGCTTTAAAGAGTAGTTCGGCTTCTCTGTAGGGTTGCTATGAGTCCAAACTGATTCGATGGCAGTGGGTTTTGTTTCGTTTGTTTGCTTATGGCTTCTGAATGCTAGATAAGATGGAAACTTCTGTACAATAATAGCATCTACAATGTACACAGCACTTACCATGCGACAGGCACTGTTCTATCAACTCATTTAACCCTGAATGAGACCCAGTTCAGGATCTCCTCAAGTTTACTTCAAAACCACCTGTTCCCTGGGTTTTGGCCATTGGCTCCAATAGACAGCCTTGGCTGCTGCCATCCCCCTGTCTCAGGTGAGGGACTGATTCCAGCATGACCCCTATCATGCCTGCTGTGATGGTAGCTACAGCACTTCTGACCCAACAAGACCCACAGAGGCACCACCTTCTCTAATGGCTACCCTGAGAAACTGAGTAACACTAACCAGAAATGGGGAAAATGTGAACTGAACCAATGAGAGACAGTAGAATGGAAGGAGCCAGCAGATAATTTCCTCTTCGTTCCTCTCCTGGTGGACTGTTCTCAGGGCTTCCTGGAAGCTGTCACTTACAGTGAACCCTGTGAGAGCCAGAACTCCACGGACCACCTTGTTTTTCTGGGTCTCGTAAGTTTTCTGCCTTTGACAGGGTGCAGTCTTATCACTTTGCTATCGCTCTTTATTAGTGGAAGATATTTGCGTTTTCCTTCTCTGACAAGTTTCCGCCTTACACGATTTCCAGCTTTCACAAGTTTTACTGTATGTATAAACAACCAACCCGATGTGTTTTCTTGTGAAAACACATTTGTTTTCTCTCCTTCATTGCCTCATACCCCTTTCTCCTTCACTCTTGATGCCCTGAGGTTATAACTCCCAATACCCAATAAAACATGAGCATTCGGCTTTGCCTCAGGCTTTGTTTTCATGGGTTAAGACAAAATGTAGCAATACCCTGTGAGAAAGTAAGTACTATGATTATATCCCCAGTTTACAAACGAAGAAACTGAAGCCCAGAGAGGTTAGGTAAGTTGTCCAAGATCTTACTTACATCCAGTAAATGGAGGAGACAAGATTTGAACTTGGACTCCAAAGCCCATGCTCTTAACCACTCTGCTTTATTTTGCCCAAGGGAGCTTAGTCTGGTTGCCTATCAGCTTGTCCTTTCTAGAAGCTTGAAGATAAGACCTTGCGCTTGGAATGACTTCTGGCACTTGCAGAGTCCATGCTTCATCAGTGCTCGTTTGTGGGCCTCTCTCATTGTATTTGTTACTATGAAGGCAGATCTGAGCCACTTTGGGTGAGCAGCAGTCGTAAGACATAGCATATTAGAAACAGAAGCTCTAGCCATTCTTGACAGCTGGGTAGGCAGATACATTCAGCAAAGGGAACATTTTTGACTGGGACAAGATTGCTCTTCAGGCTGAGATGTGAACTAGGGAAACTTCAGGCTTCAACCTGCCTGTCACTAGACAGAAAACAAAGCGTAACCCCTCCCATTCCCCACCTGCTGTTAACATGACCGGTATGCCTTTGATGGTTAAAGGGTGGCCAATTCTATTACAAAGATGATATATAGCAGGGTGAAGGTAACCTTTCCAGGGTCTATGGTGGGACTTTTTTGTTTTTAATAATGATCTATTTAGTGGTAAGTTTGGAAAAGTCAGCAGTGACTCCACAGCAAGAAATATACTGAATTTTGAAGTTTGAAAGCATATATTTATAAGGATGAAGGTGGAAAGATAATATTGATTTTAGAATTCATCAAACACTTAAAGATGATGTACTTTATAACTATGTATCTTATAATAGACCCTGGGGATTCAAAGATGAATATGATAGGGTTCCTCATAATGTGACCAACCGTCCTGGTTTGCCCAAGATTGAAGGGGTTCCCAGGAGGCAGGACTTTCAGTGCTAAAACTGGGGAAGCCCCAGCCAGACTGAGGTAAGTTAGTTGCCCTACCTGTATTCCCAAGGAGATCACAGGCTAGAGAGGCAGTCAGTTATGCAAATATCTAGCTATGGAATAGTGTGATATGTGAAATCATGGAATAATAGTAATAGCTTACACTTCTATAGCACTTCTTCTGAGCTGGGCACTATTAAGAATAACGTCTTTACATGTATCAACTCACTGAATCTCATAGTAGCCCTGTGAAGTAAAGAACTATTACTATCCCCATTTCATAATAAGAAATTGAGGCACTACTAAGGGGCAGATTTGGGATTCAAACCCAGGCAATATGGGCCTAGATCTGAAATCTTAAACAGCTAAATGCTCTTTTCAAAATGCATTAAGGCAGAGAAGCAGTGCAGAGGGGTGAGCAATTAACTTTGTGGGTGACAGGAGGTGGTCATGGGAGAAGGGAGAGCAGGGTTGAAGAAGGTGATGCCTGAGCAAGACTTTGAATGGTGAATGAGGAATTAATGGGCAGGAAGGAAAGAAAACAGCGTTCCAGGTATAAAAGCTCGGCTTACAATATGGACACATAAAAGCTCAGCTTACATATGGTGTTGTTGGAAGGTCAATGCCAGTGGGGGCTCTAACCATAATCACCTGGCTTCTGACACTTCCAGTGGTACATTCATCAGCCATGTCAGGGCCTTGGAAAGGAGCTTGGAGAGGTAGCGGGCCAGATCATCAAGGGTCTAGCATGCTATAATAAGGAGTACAGATTTTAACCTGTAGACACCAGGGAAGCACTAAAGAACTTTGAGTAAAAGCCAAGATTTGCAGCTGTAGAGAATTACTCTGGTAGCAGCCAAAGGATGGTTTGAGGGTAGGGGTGGAACCAGTGTCATAGGACAACCAAGTATGAATCTCTTGAGAAAGCCCCAGGGAGGTCTGGTGTCTTCACCTACACACTGTAGCAATGGAAATGGAGAGAGCTGGACAGTTTCAAAAGATGCAGCAGGTAAAATGGACCGAACTTGGTTAGTGATTGGAGGAGGGACTAAAGAAAACAGGAAACCTGAGGATCGCTTCTGTGAGTCTTGCTTGTATATAATGGTCCCACCAAAAAAAAAAAAAAAAAAAAAGAATCAAGAGGAACAGTGGGCTGAGAAGGGGAAAGATAGTGAGAGTGAGTTTGGCTTTCCACAGTGTGACTCTCAAGGGCCTATAGAAAATCTAGATGGTATTGTTCAATGCAAGTACTCCATAAAAAGAAGGAAATAGCTTTCTCTAAAGACTACTTAGTTGTGCTGATAAAGTGTGAAATAATAACTATAAGGCAAGTTCTTGGAGACAGGTATGAAGTAAATAGAAAGCAGAAGTGTTAATATTTAATTCAACATCCTTTGGGTTGCCCCTGTCATAGTAGACAAAAATTTAATACATTCATTTATGGTAATGTATGAGTGGCTTAATTTATTGTTCCTCCTAAGAGTATTTGTGTTTTATAAAAGACAGCAATACTTACTGAATCCTTGTAGAAAGAATATCAGGTGCCTTAATCCTAGAGGTGGGAAATTTTTTTTTTTTTGGCAAATAGGCCTTCTATCTGTTGCTGTCGAATTGATTCCAACTCATAGCGACCCTACCAGAACTCCTCAAATCAGTACCTTTGCAGCTGCTAACTCCAGGTGCATGGGAGTAATATGCATACTCCCTTGGGTATGGGAGTAATCTGAGCAAACTTAAAGTTATCATAAACTCTATACATGGACTCTACCCATACCTGAACTATTGCCCCTGCCTGCCCAAATACTTGCATGTTGTTTGTTTCAAAATATTCAACACCTTCAATATCTTGGGATTATAATTATAGAAAATAAGTTATTACTGATCAACATTGAAGCAAAAATCCTGGTTATCGGCATGATCAATTTATTTAAATTTAAGTTTTTTTGTTTTGTTTTGCTTTTTAATGACACTTTTCAGTGCTATTCTCCCCTCTAATCCCCGTGACCATGCCAGTTCAGTGTGCTTTGTGACCCTTACATGGGAAAAGGGACGTGCATCTCCTCCATTACTACATAAACTCTCATCTGTGAGTTTAAGGTGAATGGTCTCTGGATTAAAGTGCATGAACAATGATCGTGATTATCAGTTGCACCCTTTCCTGGGAGAACTTAAAGTAGAATCTCATGTGAATACATTAATTGGGCTTAGCATGTCATCCTTGAAACAATCAGGAATGGAGGAGTGAAGATACATGGAGGGTAATGGAATTTCCCAAAGACACACACTTAGTTGAGGAACTAACAAAAGCGCCCTTCCACCCTGACATCTCACCAGTCCTCTAACCACTAGGCAATTCTGTTTCCTGTTGGAATGCCATCATTTCCTGAAATAGCCAAATCACATGGGAGAATGACCCTGCTCTTATGATTGAGTGGGCTGGGGATCCTTTCAACCAGGCAAAACTTCACCCATCTCTCAGATTTCCTAACTTTGGTTTTTATTTAGAGAAGCATGCTGCTCACTCTTCCGACACCATCCATCTTTGTCAGCACCCAAGGCCACAACTTTGTCTGAACGGCCAGTGATATACGGCAGATAGAATGCACCGAAGACATTAAACTCTATATGACATTTATATGGACTCTGAGCCCACCAGAGATGGATTGATGCTGCCATAAAGCTTTGCAGTAGCCAGGCAAACAAAAGAGTAAGGAGACTGGTAGGGTGGGAGGGGTTAGGAAAAGCAATAGCTTTCTCCACTCACTTTTCCTCCTCTGCAGAGGTTGGCTCACATCTTATTTAGAGAATGAAGAAGTGAGTAGAGGGATTTGTGGGGCCCACCACAGAAGCAAACTCAGCCTTGATTATCAACAGTACTTCCAGTGGCCTTGGCTGGGCCAATGACCAGCACAGGTTAACAGGACACTTAAAATAACCCACTTGGAACGCGGTGCACCCTACCAACCACATGCCTTCACGGCACAATGAAAGGAACACAGATGCAAAAGTGGCAATGGCTCAGGCAAGTGTTTGCCTCCACGTCCATTGTACCTCCTTGGCAGGTATCCTCAGCATCATGGTCATAAGGTTATTTACAGGCGTGCTCACCCAGTATGGAAAGAATGCTGGCATTTCACTCTGCATGGCCGGCCTGTAAATTGGATTGAAGACAGCAATCTGCCTGGCTTGGTATTCAGAATTATCAGCATATGGGACCTATCTTTACCTGATCCAACAGGTACTTTGTAGGTACTGAGGAAACCGATGGGAAAACGATCTTACACAGTAAAACAGCAATCTGTTTTCCATAGCTAATGCTAATCAGTTATGCAAGCATTTAATGTGCTTAGCTTGCTACAAACAAAACCTCCAATTATCAGAAATGGGGCTTCCCCATCCCCACCCCTGCCTCTCCACATGGACATGTATGTGCTGTTGCAGACCACAGTGTATTATGTGTTTATGTGCATTCTCCATGGACTGCCTGCTGCTAACTTTGGAAGATGCAGATTTTGCTATCATTTAAACCACGGCAACACACACACGTTTTAAAAAATATTCAGTGCCTAAAAAGCCCCACGTTCATATAAAGAAAGACAACAATAAATTTCACTTACCAGTTCAGGCTGTTTGAGGCAGCAGAGGGACAAGTTGTTGGTAATTGTCCAGTGCTTTCATTCAATAAATCACATTGGCTTTGCCTTCTCCTGTGGCTCAGCCTCTGCGCAAAGCAAGCAAACCTCCTTCCTATTCTGTGTGAAGAATAAAATGCGAACAGGATCACTACAGGCAAGAGCTGAAGTCATGATCACTAAGCCACTCTTAATGCAAAATAAAAGAGCAAATGATGCCCAGGGAGAGAAGGGGAGAGGGAATCAGCTTGGCTGAGAATCTAGGTGTATTCTCGTGCCTGCAGCCCCAGGAAGGCTTGATTTCTCAAGCTCGTATGTGTAGTAAAAGGATGCCATGACTTCAGAGTGTGTTTAGCCTATTGTATCTGTGAGGACCATTCGCAACAGTGTGCAGGGATAACAAGCTTCATGGCAAACAAGACTGAATTGGAACCGACTGTCACTCAGGGTGAGCAAAGGGGCAGTGAGGCAGCTTTGCACGCCATCAACCGCAGGGAAAGAAAGATCATCTAGCATCCAAGAGCCCATCCAGTAATGTGGGACTGCAAATGAGATTCAGCTCTTCTGGGTCCAGACACCCCTTTCCTCCTATGGCTGCCTGGGACCGGAAGCACACAGGTGGCAGTCACATCCCCTCGCCACAGGGCACCTGTGCAATCCTTTATGCGCTTCCAGCATGAGCAACGGGCATCTTAAGACAGCTCCAAATCCAGCCAGGCTGCTCAACCAGTGCTTGAATTTTTGTCTGAGCAGGTTCTGAGACAATGGTCAGCACACATGAGAATCAGGACGCTGAGAGGCTCAGTCAGGAGGAAGATGGCCAGTGCTGCTTCTATGCCAGCATATATGGGTGCACCTGGCTCCCTTCACGGCGTTCTGCTTTACACAAGTAATGAAACACACAGAAAGGATTTCCTAGAAAGCCACATATGTAGGCATTTTTCATGTTTCTCTATGAAGGGAAATGGCAAAAGACCTTCACACGCTGCTTATGTTGGGGGGCATTGCTGATTAAGAGTACACATGAATAGCACGTGCACACACACACACACACACACACACACACACACACACATGTCCCTAGCAACAGCATTAAGTCTACTTTCTAAAGCTCTATTCAGATTCTCTCTCTGCCAAATGAATGTTTAGTTGCTGTGATGACTTCAGAAATAAGTTTGGACCCTTCCACCAGGCACTGACTCTGTTCTGTTATCCCTGGAGCCAAATCAACTCCCAGGTTTTGAATGTAACTCTTCAGCAAATCAAAAGAAAAGCTCTTGGTTTTAAACAAGAGGGTGGGGTGTTCATCTTCGGTCTGGTAATTAATTAGAATCCTGGGAATGGCATCTTGTATTCCTGAAAATTCTCCCTTTTCTTAGAGACAGCATCTCACCCTGGCAGCTTACACCCTACTGACAGGTGGCTGTTGTGGAGCTGGGACCTGAGGCGAGGCTCAATGACTCCTAAAATCTGGATCTCCAACGGAAAACCTCAGTTTAGCTTCATGAAATTGTCCTACTTTTTCGTTTCTCATAAGAAAGTCAGAATCTCTTTCTGGAACTTATATTCTTTCTTTCTTTGGACTTGCTCGTCCATGGAAGCTTTGCTACAAATAATCTAATTTGGGAATATTCATGCCCTTGAGGTTCCAAAGGTTATTTTTTCACTGAAGATTAAGAGTCAAACTACCCACTTGCAGTTTAAGCTTAAATGACTGCCAGGTAAAACTTTACTCTTTGACTCTAGAAAAACTTGACTTTAGTGCAGATTTCGTCCACCTGCTGAGGTAAACCCGGTGATAATGAAAAACTCTGCTAAGGTTGGAAGCTGCCTCACAGGGATCGTGAGTTCAAACTCCTGTGTAAACCTAAGGGGATGCTTCATACTGTAATGTGGCACTGCCTCCCGGAGCAAATACTCAAGTCTGAGTCAATAAGCCCATGTCCATTGCAGAGCAGATTCATGCGTTCATCCATCCATTCCTTAATGCACTCTTCAATGGATATTTAAGCACCTCTTAATAAGTTATTTATACTGTGCCAAATACTTTGTTTCCCATAGCCTACAGATTCTACCATCCATCTCTCAGTTCGTCATACTCCAGTGGTTTGTGTGTTGCTATGATGCTGGAAGCCATTGCAAACACCGGCAGGGTCACCCATGGTGGACAGGTTTCAGTAGAGCTTCCAGACTAAGACAGATTAGAAGGAAAGGCCTGGCAATCTACATCTGAAAATTAGCCAAATAAAACCCTATGGATCACAACAGCAGAATATTGTCTGATTTAGTGCTAGAAGATGAGCCCCCTAGTTTGGAAGGCACTCAAAATACACAGTGGCTGCAACAATGGATTTGAGCGTATCAACTATCGTAAAGATGGCACAGGACTAGGCAATGTTCTGTTCTGTTGTACATGTGGTCGCTGTGAGTTGGAGCTAACTTGATGGTTAACGACAGCAACATAGATGAAGTATAAACTCCTTGACATCCCTCTGCAAAGTTCTCCATGTTAAGACCCGGTCTACCTCTCCAGCCTACTTGTTCTCCATGCTGTAGCCTCTTTGAATGTCTTTCAGTTCCTTAGACATGTCAGACTCCCTTTAACTCCACACCTCTGCATACTCTGTTCTTCTACCTGGAATGCTCAGTCCCCTCTGTTTGACTAACTCCTAAGTAGCCTTAGAGTCTTGGCTTAAACATCACCTTCTAGGGTTATTTTTCTGGGCCCTGGGCTGTTAGGTACACAGATCTGTGGTCCTACAGCCCCTTGCCCTTTCCCATCACTATATCCATCGCATCTTACTGCATTTCATCGGTTAACATCAGTCATCCTCATTATACTATAAGATTCTGCGTGTGAAGTGTCTTACTACCATATCTCCACATCCAGCAAAGTTTCTGGCACATAGAAAGCATTCAACAAATATTTAGTGAGTTTTTTTTTTTTTTTAACTGTTTAGCATGTATGTATTGAATGACTGAACAAACCACCTCAGAGAATAATGGGGTCTCAGAATTGAAAGGAACCTTAAAGTTCACAGGACATCTGATTTTTTCTTGCCAAGTGGCCATCCACTCAAGGCTTGCCCCCTCCCACTAGCCTTTCTTGACTGATCCCAGCACACACTGATGACACACATCCTTTGTCCCCCAGCCCCAGCACTTTCACAGCATGTTCTTGCTTTTGTTCTCTAGTTGTTTCTTGGGAGTTTATCTCATCTCTACAAACTGGTATTCTCCATAACTCCTAGCATAAGCCTGCAATTATCTGATGCTTGATTCATTCAATAGCAAACATCTGAACAGAGAGTTAAATGATCAGTCTTGCTCTAGGGAGATTACTTCGGTATTGGGGGAAGGACAGATCAAATTGGCCAGACCCAGACAGGACTGTAATAATGACTACCACCCAAGGAAGGGATTTAAAAGAAGCCTTGCCCTTTCTTTGCCTCCACCCCTTCCCTATCACCCCACCCTCCATGTCGTAACACCAGTGTTCTAATTCGGAACACTGAGAATGTTTCATTCCACACTCAGCACTTCCCCTCCACCCAATTCCACCTCCACGGTTAGTTCACTTGTTTATGTTATTTGTGAACATGTCTCACCGATTAGATTAAAAACTCCTTTGAAGACAGAGATTGAATTTTAGTTATTTTGTATCTTCCTCCTCTAGCCCTTATATTGTATGGTCTAGTGCTTTGCAGATAACAAGTGCTTAATAAATGTTTTAAAAAACCCCGCTTATTATACGCAAAACATTGGATTAAGCACTATGGTGGGGAGGGGTACAAAAATGAATGAGACATCTTTTCAAAGGTAAAAGATCTATTTAGTGAGGGAGATGCAGCCCATTTCAATACAAGGCAGAATGAAATAAGTGCCATAAAAAGTATGAGCAATGTGCCAGGGTAGCAGAAAAGTAAGTATTACTTCCTTCTGGGATATTAGTGAAGATTCACAGAGAAGACTGCATTTGAACTGGGTCTTGCAGAATGAAGACCATCTACAGGGTAAAAAGAAAACAAGGGAATTGAGTCAAGGTCCGGAGTCAGGTGGGACAAGAGCGAATGCTGATGGGTATATCTAATGGAATTTAGTATCAAAAAGCAGGCAGGGGCTAGATCGAGGAGGACTTGAAATGCTGTGTTAAAGAGTCTGGATTTTTTCTAAAGGTGATGGGAATTTGAGCAGGAGAATGTCGTTATAGCCATTAACATCCTCTGGTCTAGCCATTGTGGACAATAAGCTGAAGTGATGAGAACCTGGAGGCAGGGAGACACTGTGGTGAGGGCCTGTGAAAACGCAAATTAGGAGATGAGTATAGGACACACTTTGGAGGTAGAACTTGTAGAGTTTGTCAATGGTATAGGTGGAGGTAGGGGAGGAAGTGAGAGAGAGAAAGAAGCTGAAGATGACTTTTAAAGTTTTAACCTGGGAGATGGCAGATGATGGTGACATCAATTGATCCCACTGGCAATCACAGAGATAATTTGGGCATTCATGTTATGGTCTATGTACTTTTTTAAGATAGGGAAAAGAGCAGGAGGCTGAATCCTTGGGGGCCATGAAAATGTGCTTAGACTGCTTTGAAGAAGCCATTTAGTACATGGTAGAGGATCCCTGGTGGCACAACTGTTAAGCTGTTGGCTGCTAACCAAAAGGTTGGCAGTTCAAATCCACCGAGCGGATCTGCCAGAAAAAGATCTAGCAATCTGCTTCCGTAAAGATTACAGCCAAGAAAACACTGTGGGGCCATTCTACTCTGTCACATGGAGTCACTATGAGTCAGAATCGCCTTGACTGCACCCAACAACAACAAAGGAGTCAGTTCAGGCTGTGAGAGGGGAACTTCCTCTGACAACTAGCAGGGCCATTTGCAGGGGGGATGGGTGTAGAGTTCCCCTTGGAAGAGGTCTTCCCGGTTAAATGTGAGAGCTTGCAGTTTCCCATGGAAGGAGTTGTTTAGCATAAGGGAAAGAACCTGGGTTTAGGAATGGGGAGTTTGAGCTGGAGTCCTGGGGCTGCTCCTCACCAGCTGTATGACCGTGGGCAAGTTACTTTCTATCTCTGGGCATCACTTTCTCACTTGCAAAACAAAGGAGTTGGACCATTTAAACTCAAAGGCTCCTTTCAATAGTATACTGTTGTCTGATTTGTGAGGTACAATATTTAGAATTTCAGAAAAATGCTTGTGAAATCAGGCCAAATCCCACCAATATCAGATGTCAGTAATATCCACTCTTGCCTGCAAAATCCTGCCCATATTTTGAGAAGATCCATTTATCATTACAAATGCATGTCTGCCCTGTGGTTGGTCCCATGTGGTTGGCTTGTAAGAGACAAACTTAAATCGATCACTTTTTGATGGCCACTTTTTAAACAATTTCTTACTCTTTTTTTTTTAGCAAAGATTTCCTTTTTTTAGGGGGCATCTTTTCATCGGAGTCTCAAAGTGAAATTATGGGAAGAAAGCAGCAGTCCCTGGCCGTGGTCAGCAAAGCGTCTGGCCAGCCTGCTTCCGCTCCCTAATCTCCTGACCTTCCTCAGGGCGCGGTGCTCAATCAGCTTCAGCTCTTTTTTCAAAAATAAAATGTGCTACTTATCGAAAGCCGCTAAAAAGGGGACAAAACATAGGAAAAGAAAACTAACACCCCAGGGTGTATCTGAACATGCTTATTATGTGCGAAGTTGTTAGTAATGAATGTGAAACTCTTCCTCCTCCTCCCTCTGATTTCTAAGCCCCAAAGGAAAAAAGGGAGGGGAGGGGGAGCTTTGGCTATTCAGTCCAAAGCAGATCTTTTCAAAAGGTGCAGCCTGTTCATAGGCATGTTATTTCTCGATGATTTCAATTTAAGCACCAGTTGACCTTTTTGACTAAAAGTTAAAAGTTCCCGAATATCCTGAGAACCCCTCTTTTGGAATTCTTCTCTAAGTCTTGGAGCCTAGAAACATGGCATTCAAGAATACTCTTAGAAAAGAGATGGTCCGCCTGACTTCTAGTGTGATTTGATGACAGAATGTTTGTCGCACTAATCATGTGAGATTTTCCAGTGTTGCGTTTTTGAGAAATGGGATTCTCTTCAGGAGGTTACAAACACTTCACTGAAAGCTTTCCAAGAACCTCTCAGTAGCCTCTTGCAGGGCTGCAGCGCCGATGTGATAATCAGGGTCCGTGCTTCTGAAAAGTCTTCTTGTTCTGGCTGCCACCCTCCTTTCAGTCATCATTAGAATTCTCAGGCTATGAATCCCCTATTGTCTGTAAGGGCCCGGGATCCCCCACACCATGCCGAGGAAGGAATGTGAGCCTCCTAGGTCTGGCTTGAAGTCCTCAACCTTATCCAGCAGGTCACAAAGCCCCATTTATACGCAGCTCCAAAGTTTTTATCATAATTCTTTATCTGCTCAGGCCCATATATCGTCTAGGGCAGTCAGGAGGTGTTTGCTAATGAAGCCCATTTATCCTCATTTTCTCAATTGGCACACTTAAAGTTCTAATATTTATGTTCACACTCTCCTAATTTTGGATGTCAAAGATACTATACTGGACAAGTAGTATTGTCAAAGTATAATAGAACCACACAGAGGGGTTCACCAGAGTTGATACATGATGTGGTTTGCCATATTACCAATCATCACATCACAAATAGGCACTTTTTAATCGCTTAGTGGAAAAAATAATAATAAATGCTGCCATTTATCAAACACCTCCTGTGTTCTTTTTTATGGATGGGGAAACTAAGGTTCACAGAGATTAATTAACTTGTTTATGTGCATTAAGTAGTAGAGTTGAGACTCAAATCCAAGTCTGTGACCGCAAAGTTCATGGCACATTTCTACCACGCTGCTTTGCCTCCTAACAGAAATACATTTCATAAGAAGTTGTTTTAAGTAAGTATAACATACTTATTCTTCATCACAAATGTATGAAGAATTATGAACTTAAAGAGCTGTTAAAAAATGCTTTGGCCAACTGAGTAATGAGATATGCTTTGAGAAGCATTAGCACAATGTCAGGTCAGAGTAGGAATTTGTGGCATATATTTCACCTATCAATAGGTGGCAGTATTCACCTAAATCTCTCCAAGAGTAGTCAGCACAGGTCACTTCTTATAACCACCCCCAAGGCCATCTATATTCTCTGATGCACTGGGATTTTATCATAATGATACCATTTACAATAAATGGGTTGCTAACTGGATCTTGATCCTACCTCCGTATAGTTAGATTTGGACTGTAGTGGGGTTGTGGTAACAGAATATGATCCATCCCAGAGATGTTGGGCTCCCTCTCCATTCATGACATTCATTTTGGTCATTTCTCTGGGGAGGTCTTTTGTTTGCATCTCAAAAGCGAACGTTGACTCTTGTGTCTTCACTTATTTTAAGAAAGTTGTGTAGAATTCTCAAATAATTAAAAATGAAATTGTTGATGTCCTCAGATTTGATGATTCATAAACCACAGAAGGAGTTTGATAAGATCAGATCAATAAAGCAATCAGTATACTGCACAGTTTTAACTTCTCCAAAACGCTACGTAGATGTACACCTACCCATCAAGCCATTTGAATCTTCACCAATAAGCATGAAAACTAGAGTTCAGTGTGTAGGTGTTCAACGTACAAGTCAAAGTGGCCAAGTTGAGGCAAAGTACCAAAAAATAAATGACTTTGCTAAACATTAAGCAGACTCTTTCTCCTCCACTTCCTTTTTTTTTTTTTTTTAAGAAAATCTTCATATAAAAAATGCCTATAGTTCAAGGTATTAACACAGAATCAGTCTATATTCTAGCTGACAACACGAGTCTGCCTAGTAGGATTTAGTTTTATAACACTAAGAAAACAGGTGTAGTGGTAGATAAAAGGATAGACTGAGAGATTCTTAGGTCTAACTTTATGCTGACTTCTCCAATTTCATCTGGAATACTTGGAATTGATCATTATCAAAGATGACCAAGAAGCACTCAGGAATCAGATGAATCCTGACTTGTAAAACTAAGGGGTTGACTCAAGTGAGATTCTTGGGAGACCTGACTCTCTCAAAAGAAACTGAATTGGCTGGTGGATGAAGGAAGGTCTTGGATACAGCATATTCAACGTCTGTTTTATGTCCCCAAACGGAATGAGTGTCTTTCTCCTCTTCCACTGTAGTATTTGTAACTATGTTAGTGCTCTCAGCACAGCCTACCTTTCATTAGAGTTACTTGGAGCTCTATCTACTTTTCTTACTGGATAGGAAAACTCCATGAGGGGAAGCCTTTGACTTTTCCTCTCAGCTCAAACATTGGGACCTTGTACATGATAGATGATGTTCAAATAATATATGTTTAATTACACTGAATTAAAGAGAACGCAAAGGAATGCATTTTACACTTTTGTTTGTAGGATTAGAGAAAAATTGCAGTTTGGATGTTGGACATTATGCATGGGTCACATTTCTTGTTTCTCATCTGGTTCTTCCATTTCAGGACAGCATTGGTAAGTGACTGTAGGCATATCATGCCAAACACCACTCTACCCCCGAAACCATTAACTTATTTTATATCCTTGGCGAGGCCACCTTACTTTGGAGAATGCCCTGGGCATCTGAAGGTTAACTGCAGAGGCAGACAAAACAGCAGTTGCAAGGGACATAAATGACCCATATCTAGTGTATCATTCCAATCACTAATGTTTCCTGCCTTTGTGGTTTGGGTACCCAACCTGCACTAAAAAGCTGAATGCTACAATGCTGTTTGCTAATGGTAGCTATCATTGTTTCCCATATTAGGGCAAAGCTAAGCACAAGAGGAGACATTCATCTTCAAAAGCTTACAAAATTACATTCAACCCATTAGGCGTATCAGGAGATATTGCCATGCTCGGGAAATGAATGACCCAGCTGAATATCACAGGCATAATGAAGTTGTCAACAGCAACAATGCAGCTGTAGATTTTCTGATTACGTGTTGCCTGTGCTGGCCGTTCACGGACACGCCAGGAAGGAAATTGTTGTCTCACTGTCCACCACATTCCCAGACCTGTCCCCAGCCACGATGATAAACCCGATACCCCTAGGAGCACACGGACAACAACAATGACAACAACAAACCAGAAAAAAAGCTCATCCTGATGGTCTCTTGTTCCTCACATTTCTGGAGTCTCTCCCCTCCTGCTGCTCCAATCTGTCATCTTCTTAAAAAAAAAAAAATGACCATGACAAAGAGTGTAAGTTTAGATTCTGGCCCCTCCAAACAAACATTTCATGATAGGCTTCCTTAGCCTTTGTTAACTTCGAAATCAGCAGCAGTCCAGCAAGAAAGCTTTGACTACGTGGGTGGGATTTACACCTTTCCTATGAGTCAAGATGAAAGCAGGCTAAGTTGTTCTTTATGCAGAAGGGACTGAGCAGGTTGATACTGATTTAGAAAATAATATTTGGAAACATTATTTCCTGATCCTGAGCATGGAGAAATGTGACCCAGCCGGGGCTGGGCCCTCACAGACTCACAAAGACACATCAACTGGGCCCTGAGATAAGACAACAGATGGGACAATCTCAGAAATTATCTCAAGGAAGTTTTCACAAAAGGGCAATAAAACCTAACCCAAAGGACTTCTCACCTTTTGTCTTTTTCTATTAACATTTAGTGAACAGGAATTTGTTAGACCAATGAAGACCCTCCTGACTTTTGTAACTGAAACCTGTACCAATGATTGTTAAGAAAGATGATTCAAAATGTTAAGATTATAGTTTCTAGCCAATCAGTGAAAAAGTGATGCTTTCAATGATTCTACCCATTTTGTGACAGTGATATATACTGATGATTCTGTAACCTTCCTTGGACTCGGGCAGACATGGCTGTGGCAGCGTGCTTGTCCGTTTTCCCATTCTTGCCTATTCTGTAACCTTCCTTGGGCTCGGGCAGACATGGCTGTGGCAGCATGCTCGTCCGCTTCCCACTTTTGTCCTTTTGAATATACGCCCAATAAAACTTTCTTTTTACTTTACTAACCCTTGTGATGTTTTTCCCCTACAACAATACATACTGTCTCTTGACATCAGCTAGAATCTTCCCGAAGATCCTCCTGGATGGATATATTTCTTTTTTTTAACCCTTTCAGCTTTCTCTTCTGTAAAGTGAGGGAGTCAAAATGATCTTGAAGGCCACTTCCAGCTCTTTCTAACATGCTGTGATATGAAGAGGCCAACAGAGCACTTAGCACATAAAAGTGCATTTCTGCCAGGAAGACAAAACGCTTTGTTTCTACCAGCTACACTTGGTAGTAGTGCTCAACTACTAAACCTAAAGGTTGGTGATGCGAACCACCAAGCAGTTTTGTGGAAGAAAGACTGGTGATCTGCTTCTGTAAAGATTATATCCAAGAAAACTCTATGGAGCAGCTCTACTCTGTAACACATGTGGTTGCCATGAGTTGGAATCATGGATGGCAACAAGTTTACTCTTGCTTTGTATTGGACATATGTTCTGGCACTTCAGAGTCAATATATGTGACATCTTTCCCCCTAGAGTGCACTGAAATCTGCTTTAAACGTGTTATTTATCAGGAACGTTTGATTATTTAAAAACTAATGTAGACGTCCCTCACTCATTAATAGAACCCTATATCTATGCAGGTTTTCTTCAGATAAAGCCAACAAGGTATTTCTATTGGTGGGACTGGTACTTTTTACTTGCTCATAATATTGCACAGGAGCTTTTGATTGTTTGATTATGCCAGGTGGCCCCACTCAGTGAGAGATGATTTGCATGAGTAATCTGAGTCATTAGCTGGTGGTCAGTCAAACCATAGAGAAAATTCTCCTTCCTCCACCCTCCAGAAGCACTTCTGTTTGGAGTTTGAGTCCCAGGCTTAAGGTGAATTCGACGTCCCCAAGACCAAGTTTCAGAAAAGGTCTTCTCACTGTTGGTTAACCGCTGAATAAATAAATCTCCAAAGAAGCCTTCCCTCTTTTCTAGGTCCTCTGTCCCCACTCACTCCACAGCATGAGTTCCTCATATGACATTTGTGTGGCTAGTTTGTGACCCAGTCTCCTGCCAGATTGCTTACTGTCCTGCCCTCATAAGAAATGCCTCACCAATTTGACAAATGGAAAAGGCCCCTTGGTTGATCTCCGTAACTTCGTGACATCAAAGCTTAGTAGAGACGAGAGAATTCTCTGTAATTAACTGTGGTGAGATTTCAAAATACTAAGATAAAGGAGTAGTGAGGAAGTTAATTGTATTTGCACATTCCAACATAATAATGAAGTCCTAGAGTCGTGTGATGGGACCTAGCAATTATCGATGCAGTCCGTGCTGCAGTTAAACCCTGGACTGTAGATAAATGCCACTTTACCAATTAAAATTACTCTCAGCTGAAAGGAAAAAAAAAATTACCCCTTTCTCCTGAAAACACCAGATCAGGTTTGCTGTACTGAACAAATGTCAGGAGTATCTGACCTAAAGCACACAGTGGCAAAAAGATATTTAATGAATTGGTGAAGAAAGGAAAAAAGAAAAAGTTAAAGAAGTTGTAATAACACTTTTTAAGAAGGCTTTAAAGATTCATCATTAAATTCTTGCCTCCTTTCTATTATTCCAGTCTCCTCCCCTCAGACGTTGGCACAGCCCTTTTATTCCTGGCCTAGTTCTGTCTTCAGACTCCTGCCCCACTTTCCTTTCTTTACTCTGTCCCAGACTCTGAACTCCCAGCAGAGCGACACAGCAGGCCTGAATAGGGTGCTCTGGCCACTGTGTGGGCTTACTCGGCAGAATTTTTTCAAGGACCACATACGCCAAGTACTCAAAGCAACTCTTCTCTGGCATTGTGGGACCCACCGGATGCACCTCACAGGAGAGCGAAGGCATTGAATAGAATTAGAGGCTGAATGGCTTTTTCACTTCATTCATTATTTGGGAGGAAAATCCGAGACTTTGCTCAGAGAGGATTAAAAGGACAGCAACAGGCGCCTTGCATCTGTGCCGCCATTCTAGCTAGAAGAGTCTCCTCTTGGCTTGAAAGGGGGGCACAATGTTGCACTTTGTCCTCAGACACTCAACACTCAAACTCAGGGTATCAAATACAACCAGACCTAGTTATTCACTTGCTCTTTTCCTTCCATGATTTACCTTTAGCATCAAGGAAAAGTGGGGATTTTCCATGACGATCCAACGCCAAAATGTATTTACTTCTCAAAGGAGGAAAAAAAAAAAAAAAAGCCACCATCTCCTCCAGATATATTTTAGGGAGAAAATCAAGTACTTAGAGGCATTTACACTTCATCAACCAAATATTAATCTAGTGCAGTGTGGCATATGGACAGGAGAAATTGTGGCCATTTTAACTGATTGAGTTACATGAAGCCTGGTGACACGCATTTTGCACTTGAACAAGAAGAGCTCATTTTGAGCTTGGCAGCATTGAGTGGTTGTGACTGAGAGTAGATCTCTGCCTCAGAGGACATCAGGCATCACATAAGGACCCTAGAATTAGAGTGAAATGGTTCTGAGGTCTATCTTAAAAAGAAATCACTGATGCTTTCAATTAACCTAAATTTATTCCCCTCTTCCTTTCTCCATATCTATTGCTTCCTCTAGAGTCCCTACAAATGGTTAATGTGCTTGGCTGCTAACTGAAAGGCTGGAGGTTTGAGTCCACTCAGGGGTGCCTTGGAAGAAAGGCTTCGCAATCTACTTCTGAAAAAAATCCCCCATTGAAAACCCTGTGGAGCACAGCTCTCCTCTGACACACATGGGGTTGCCATCAGTGGGCACTGACTGAGTGGCACGTGGTATACCTTCCTCTACTGCATCCTCATCTAACAGACCCTGAGGTTCAGGATGCTGTAGAATGTCACAGATAAGAGCAGCTGAGGCTGGGGATTCTTTGAGGAAGTAGTTCAATGCATTGGAAACGAAATGTCAGTTGGAGTAAGAGACGTGAGTTAAAGATTCGGGTTTGATACTTATTAGCCATGGGTCTTTGGCAAATCAATTGACTCCGGAGTTTCAATTTTCTTATCTATAAAATAGAATTAACAGTAGTCACTCCGCAAAACGCTCGAATGGACAATCACAACAGAAGTTATACAAATGGCCATTAAGCACATCAAAAGGTTCCCTACATGATTAGTCACAGAGAACTGCAAAATAAAACCACAGTGAGATACCGTTTTACACCCACTAGAATGGCTAAAATGCAATGTTGGTGAGGATGTGGAGCAACTGAAATGCACATATATTGTTGGTGGAGTATAAAATGGCATCACATTGGAGAACTGTTTGCCAAGTACTCATTTACAGAACAGTTTTTCCCAAAAGATTTAACTCTTCATACAAATCAATTTCATTTAAGTCCAAATTTAATTTTAACTGTAAATGTATTCAATGGCATTTTAATATTTCCTCTAACACTTCCTGTAACTTGTGGAGATTGTACAACAAACTGAAAGTGGCTTCATGATTTGTATATCATTCAAAATGCCTGTTCATGTATTCTATTGCTATATCTTCAATGAGAAAAAATTAATTTTAAAATTGTCTTCCTCATTAATCCCCGATTCATTCCATGTTTCATGTGAAAACAAGGTTCTTTTTTGGTCAAGTGATATGATCTTTTCTATTTCTAGAAAACAGAACAAATAAACCAAATTAAGGAGAAGGAAGGAAGTAAAAGATGACAGCAGAAATCAATGAAACTGAGAACGAACAAACAACCCCCACCAAAGAGAGAACATCGAGCAAGGATTTAGCAACAATCCTGATCACAGTGTTAATGTACCACTTAGGCGGACTTGAAATGTTTCAGACTCTAGATATTGATAATAATCTGCATCCTTGGAATTCACGATGAGCCTTTTCCCTCCCACTGGTATTAAATTTCCCAGTATTGAAAGCCAGTATTCTGACTTGAATTGAACCCTCTCCTAGAAGATTGTTCTTGCCTCTGCTGAATCCAACCTGAGTAGTTGGAGGATGCGTCCTTCCCAACAGGATGGATCTCCTGGACATCTGACCAGGACCTACCTATGAACATGAGACCTGTGTGCTCTTTCCTCTCCAGTACCTGACCTTTTGTCTATAATGTACCAATCATACAAAACTCTGATACCCGCCAGGCCCCATGGACTCACTGAATTTCCAAGACTGGCCACTTCCGGTTAGCTGCTTTCTATCCTCATTCAAGATCCAAAGTAGAAATAATATGTAATCTCAGTTCCCTTGTTTGGTGTTCAAGTCCTATAGACTTGCTCATTTCTTGCCCTCCACTCAGCCATCCAGGTCCAGAATTTCACTGCTTCATCCCTATCATCAGCTAACTTTGGAGGGGAGCTGTCCAAAGCTGTGTATCTTCAATGAGTCCAGCTTTTCTGTACCCACCTGCATTTAGATAACAGCAGAGCCTTGGGCACACTCCTTGATTGAGCCTCTTATTTGCAATTTTGTTTTGAGAGATGCATGTCCATACGGCTTTTTGGTCTCTATGGCAGAGAAAACATCAGCCATTATGTTTCAGAGTTCTGATGCCATATAGTGAAAACAGAATGGGATAAGTCAGCCAAATAGTTTTAGAGTACTTTGGATTAAACCAAGCTATTAGAGTTGAGTTGTCCCATACTACTACATGCCAAGCACTAGGAGACTGTGGCCCTTACTGTCCAGAAATATCCAATCCAATCTGGCAGTGAACACACTGCCAGAAAGGAGGCAGACCACAGTTTAACTCCAATTGATGGCAGAAGACGTGGCTTGGCTAACAACCCGGATCTGATGCAGGTCAAATAACTCCAAATATTCCCCCTTAGGGCTAAGAGGTAGCATCAATACATGGGACATTTCTGCCTGCACCACGGATATCTGGGGCATTATGTGAATACTTCCAGTGACAGCTAACTCACTAGCTTTGGAGTAATGCCATCTTTACAAAGATTTATAAGAACATTTCTTTTAACTGTTAACATAAACATGCCAACTTCCTGTTTTCTCTCTCTAGGGCTGTTGAGTAAAACTAAATTAGAAAACAGATACTATGTTACAGAATTAGAGGTTACAATTCTTCTGGACTGCCTGTGTGCATGAATTTCTGGTGCTGACCTTTAGGATTTGATCAAGGTGGGGCGACCCAAATTCTAAGGAACATGGAGCAGATCTCCCAATACTGAGATACAGATGGGAGAGAGACTCTCAGCCTGGTGGGCAACCAATAAAATATCTGAGACTCTATCACAACACAGAGAGGTAGTCGTGGCTTAGTGGCAGAATTCTCGCCTTCTATGCAGAAGACCCGGGTTAGATTCCCAGCCAATGCACCTTATGCTCAGCCACCACATATCTGTCAGTGGAGGCTTGTGTGTTGCTATGATGTTGACCAAGTTTCAGCAGAGTTTCCAGACTAAGACAGACTAGGAAGAAAAGCCTGGCAACCTACTCCCAAAAATCAGCCAATGAAAACCCTACTGATCATGGGGACGGTGCAGGACCAGGCAGCATTTTGCTCAATTGTCCACAGAGTTTCCGTGGGTTTGGGGTGTGGGGGACGATTTTAAGGCAGCTAACAACAACATCATAACGCACTGCCAATTACTGGCATCTGCCTGGGTGTGGAACCTACCTCCCTCCCACTCTCAGAGCCCTGGCTGGAGTGACAGTGGAAGAACCCATTTTCTCCTTGAGCTTGTGTCTGACCCATCAAGACTGACCTTGAGACTTCTCAGTTTGATTCATTTTCTTTAAAAAAACACAGTTTCCTGTGCTTTTTGAAAAAGGGCGGGGGGAAGGTTAAAAAATATCATTATAAAAGCTCCAAAGATTTTTGGGACATCAAATTGCTCTGACAAACCATTTTTATGAGTTAAGTGTAAGGGAAACAGAAACATACGGATTAAATTTCCCTTAAAATACACATGGGCTTAAAAATTAAGAGGGAAAGAAAGACTTGGTAACAGGGGTTTCAGGCTTTGCCAAACCCCAACTCCTGAGAAATAACTTGAGATGCTTGACAAACCCAAAAAGCAGCTGGTTTTGCCCCACGCCCTTCTCTAGCGACACCTAGAGGCCCCTGCGACTGGAACCTCTGTAACTGAAATACCCTAATTTACAAACTCACACTCTGATTCTTCAAATTACCCCAAACATTCTCCATTTGTAAAATTTCTCCCTAAAGACCTAGAACTCCTCGGCTACTCCTTGTGTCCGGGCAAAATCACAGGAGATATGTTATAATTCACATTTCGTGGGTGAAAACACAGAGCTCGATGAAGTCTAATCTTGATGGTTGGTGGCAGATTTGTCAAGACAGAAAACTCACTCATATACTCCCCATCACTTCCTCTCTACACCTGCCTTAATAATAGAGAATCATTGGTTCATTAAGTTCTACAACGAATTTGTAGACAGACGGCAAGTATAAACTCCCCATCAAGCATCGAGAATTCGGAGGGGTGTGTGTGAACTTAACTAATAGCATCCATTCATTCATATATCCAATAAACAAATGCTTATGGAGCACAAATGTACTATTTGAATCACAATGGAGAATAGAAATAAAATCAGTTAACATTTATGGGGTTTCCTATGTGCCAGACATTGTGTGAGGCACTTCACCTGCAGTATCTCATTTAATCCTCACTTTAACTCTCAGAGGTCAGCACTAGGACTATCTGCATTTTACAGATGGAGAAGGAGGCACAGAAAGATTTAGTAATTTGCCTAAAATTGGCTATAGAGGTCAGATCTAGCATTCAAAGCCGAGACTGATGTTAAAGAACCCTAGAGTCTTCTGGGTAAGCTAAGACATATTCAAATATAAATACAACAAAGTGATAAATGTCCTGGAGACATTCGGGACATGGAAGGACTACTTTCTAGTGAGGAAATCAGGAAGATTTTCTGTAGGAGGCAGAGCTGCATAGGATTTTAAAGAATGAATAATCTGAATACCATGGGAGGTGAGCAGAGTCCTTCCCATGGAGAAAACATCCCAGGGATGGAAAAGAAAGAGGAAAGCCTAGGAAACAACAGGAGGTATTACAGAGATCCAAGAAATCACACCAAATACACCCTTAACTCAGGCAAACACAATTACTGTATTGTTATGCAAATAACTCACGCCTTCTATGTTTGTTGGCTAACCACTCCCTCTCCCCTTGGAGGTAAGCACATTTTAGTAAGCACACTATGCTATTTTTTTTTTTTAGAGCAACATGTAAAAAAAAAATAGCATAGTGTCGTTTATGAAAATACCTCAGTAGGGGGAGGGAGTGGTTGGCAAACTAATGTAGAAGGTGTGAATTATTCGCATAAAAATATGGTAGGTACTATCAACCAAAAACAAAACAAAATCTCCAAGATAAATGAAACAGCACAGGCAATTTCATCTGACATTGCCCAGACAATCAGCATAAGAGGGAGCGTCTGTTACTTCCTCAGGAAGACTCTGACTCTGAGGGCCTCACGTGGTGTGAGCACCTCACAGTGCTACCTAATTCTAGAGATTTAAGGTGTGTAATTTTTTTGTAACACAGCCCTCATCGTGCTAACTGGTGCTCACATGAGGTCTGTTCCAGGGTTGGAGGAATAACAATCTATGGCGGTGTTACTAAGATGGAGTAATTTTGGCCATGTGTGATGTTGTTGTTCTGACCGATAGCGGTAGAAACACTGCCCAGTACTGCGCCAGCCTTACAATTGTCGGTATGCTTGAGCCCATTGTTGCAGCCACTGTATCAATCCATCTCATTGAGAGTCTTCCTCTTTTTTGCTGTCTCTCTACTTTACCAAGCATGATGTCCTTCTCCAGGGACTGGTCCCTCCTGATAACATGTTCAAAGTCTCACCATCCTCTATTTGAAGGAGCATTCTGGCTGTACTTCTTCCAAGACAGGTTTGTTCATTCTTCTGGCAGACCATGCATGGTACATTCAATATTCTTCACCAACACCATAATTCAAAGGTGTCAATTCTTCTTTGGTCTTCCTTATTCACTGTCCAGCTTTCTCACACATTTGAAACGACTGAAAATATCATGGCTTGGGTCAGGTGCACCTTAGATCTCAGAGTGACATCTTTGGTTTTTAACATGTTAAAGAGGTCTTTTGCAGCAGATTTGTCCAATGCAATACGTCATTTTATTTCTTGACTGCTGTTTCCATGGGGTTGACTGTGGATCCAAGTAAAATGAAACTCATGGCTTGGGTCAGGTGCACCTTAGACCTCAGAGTGACATCTTTGCTTTTTAACATTTTAAAGAGGTCTTTTGTAGCGGATTTGCCCAATGCAACACGTCATTTTATTTCTTGACTGCAGCTTCCATGGGGTTGACTGTGGATCCAAGTAAAATGAAACTCTTCACAATTTCAATATTTTCTCCGTTTATCATGATGTTGCTTATTTGTCCAGTTGTGAGGATTTTTGTTTTCTTTATGTTGAGGTATAATCATTAACAACCTGCCATATGCAGATGACACAACCTTGCTTGCTGAAAGTGAAGAGGGCTCGAAGCACTTACTGATGAAGATCAAAGACCGTAGCCTTCAGTATGAATTATCATATGTGATACTTACTTTAATTGATGATTTTAGAACTTAGCGCTCCTGTATAAATGCCAACTCCCTATATCTTCTTGCTTTGTAAACGAACCCGTGACTTTAGAAAGGTCAAATTGTTAAAAATGCTTGGAGCAGATGCGGTTAAAAGAAATCAATCTAAACAAAACGTAAATCGTGCATGAAAATATATGCACAGGCTAGAGCCATGACTAATGCACGAAAATATATTAGCCACTAAATATATACAAAGGGAGATACACTGCTTTGAAAAAACAACTATTTGCCTACCTGTGACAAATCAAGCATAAGAGACTTCAGACAGTTTCCAAAATGTTATTTATTAATCATAGTAGAGGTTTCAACAGTTGAGGGTGGGAAAATCAGTAAACAAGCAGCAAGGCTGAAAAGACTTAGCAAAGAAAGTATAGGGATGTTGGCTTGTAAGAATAAGAACTTGAAGAACACTGAAAACTCTTCATGAAAATGTTGACGTGGTATAAGTTGACATGATATGTGTAGCAGAAATATAACTTTACCCCTTCAACTTCTATTTTCTCTGATTATAAAAGCAAGGGACACTCATTTTAGAAAAAGTAGAATATACAAAAAACACAAAAAGTAAAAGATAAACAAAAGAAATGATCCATAATCCTAACACAGTGAGAACCACTTAATTTTTTTGTGTATTTTCTTCCATATATGTATACTTTATATACTTACATTGGTTCATACTCTGTATGAGTGGTTCTCAAACTTGAGCATGAATTAGAATCACCTGGAGGGCTGTTAAACACACATTTCTGGGGCCAGCCCCCAGGGTCTGATTCAGAAGTCCTGGGTGGGGCCCGGGAATGTGCATTTCCACCAAGTTTCCAGGTACTGCTGCTGGTCCAGGGACCACACTCTGAGATCTACCGCTCCAAAGAGTTTTGATTCTTGCTATTTTCACTTCACTTTGCTTCAGGACCATCTCCCCAAGCCATTAAAAGCTATATGAAAATAACTTTTCTAATGGCAGCATAATATTATGGTAAAATATTATGATGAACATAATACATTTTACGACTTCTTATCTCCTACAGTTGAACAGCTTTTTCATACCCATTGGAGGGTGTCATATTTCTTTAAGAAAAAAATTCTATGATCAGTGAGATACACCTCTAGTCTTGAGACGGAAACACACCTAAGGCTGTGAGGTAAAAAGAAATATTTACACTCCCCATGGATACCATGGACTGCCAACAGAACAAACAAATCATTCTTAGAAGAAATACAACCAGAATGCATCTTGGGAATGAGAATGGTGAGACTTCAACTCACTGACTTTGGACATGTCATCAGAAGAAAAACAATTGTTAGGAAAGGGTATTATGTTTGGTAGAGTTGTTGCTACTATTGTTGTTGGATGCCATTGAGTTGGTTCTGACTCATAGTGACCCCATGAACAACAGAAGGAAACACTGTCCAGTCCTGCACTATCCTCACAATCATTGCTATCTTTGAGCCCACTGTTGCAGCCACTGTGTCAATCCATCTCATTGAGGGTCTTCCTCTTTTTTGCTGACCCTCTACTTTACCAAGCATGAT
>NW_004443990.1:6927669-6997219 GCF_000243295.1 Trichechus manatus latirostris
TCTTTCTGGTATTCTCTGCTTTCAGTCAAGATCCATGTGATATCAGCAATGATACCCCCGTTCCACATTCTCTTCTGAAACTTACTTGCATTTCTGGCAGTTCCCTGTTCATGTAATGTTGCAACAATTTTTTAATTATCCTCAGCAAAATTTTACTTGTGTGTGATATTAATGATATTGTTTGATAATTTCTGCATTCTGTTGGATCAACTTTCTTTGAAATGGGTAGAAATATGGATCTCTTCTAGTCAGTTGGCGAGGTAGCTGTCTTCCAAATTTCTTGGCATAGACGAGTGAGTGCTTCCCGTGCGGCATCCATTCATTGAAACATCTCAGTTGGTATTCTGTCAATTCCTGGAGCCGTTTTTCGCCAGTGCCTTCAGTGAAGCCTGGACTTCTTCCTTCAATACCATCGGTATTGATCATATGCTACCTCCTGAAATGGTTGAACGCTGACCAGTTCTTTTTGGTACAGTGACTCTGTGCATTCCTTCCATCTTCTTTGGATGCTTCCTGTGTTGGTCAATATTTTGCCCATAGAATCCTTCAATATGGCAACTCAAGACTTGAATTTTATCTTCAGTTCTTTCAGCTTGAGAAATGCTGACCACATTCTTCCCTTTTGGTTTTCTAACTCTAGGTCTTTGCACTTTTCATTTTAATACTTTACTTTGTCTTCTCGAGCTCTCCTTTGAAATCTTCTGTTCAGCTCTTTTATTTCATTATGTCTTCCATTCCTTTTAACTAGTCTATATTCAACAGCAAGTTTCAAGGTCTCTTCTAACATCCATTTTGGTCTTTTCTTTCTTTCCTTTATTTTAATGATCTTTTGCTTTCTTCATGTATGATGTCCTTGATGTCATCCCACAACTCATTTGGTCTTCAGTCATTAGTGTTCAATGCGCCAAATTTATTCTTGAGATGGCTCTAAATTCAAGTGGAAAATATTCAAGGTTGTACTTTGGCTCTCATGGACTTGATTTAATTTTTTTCAGCTTCTACTTGAACTTGCATATAAGCAATTGGTGGTCTGTTCCACAGTCTGCCCTTGGCCTGTTCTGACTGATGATATTAAGCTTGTCCTTCCTCTCTTTCCACAGATGTATTCGATTCGATTCCTTCTGGCTCAAAGGACCACCACCACTAGTCTGTCAGTTTGTTGTACTGTAGTGGCTTGCATGTTGCTGTAATGCTGTAAGCTATGCCACAGGTATTTCAAATACCAGCAGAGTCACCCATGATGGACAGGTTTCACCAGAGCTTCCAGACTAAAACAGACTAGGAAGAAGGATCGGGCAATCTACCTCTTAAAAAATTAGCTAGTGAAAAACTTTTGAATAGCTGCAGAACACTGTCTGGTATAGTGCTGGAAAATGAGCCCCTCAAGTTGGAAAGTACTCAAAATACAACTGGGGAAAAGCTGCCTCCTCAAACGAGTTGACCTTAATGATATGGATGGAATAAAGCTTTTGGGAGCTTCATTTGCTGATGTTGCACGACTCAAAATGAGAAGTAACAGCTGCAAACATTCATAAAATAGTAGAAACGTGGAATGTACGAAGTATGAAGCTAGGAAAATTGGAAGTTGTCAAAAATGAAATGGAACAGCTGAATACCAATATCCTAGGCATTGGTGAGCTGAAATGGACTGGTACTGGCCATTTTGGATCAGATAATCATATGGTCTACTATTCTGGGAATGACAAATTGAAGAGGAACGGTTTCACATACATTGTCAAAAAGAATATTTCAAGATCTACCCTGAAGTACAACGCTGTCAGTGATAGGATAATATCCATACGCCTACAAGGAACACCAGTTAATACGACTATTATTCAAATTTATGTACCAACAACTAGTGCCATAGATGAAGAAATTGAAGATTTTTACTAACTTCTGTAGTCTGAAATTGATCAAACATGCAATCAATAGTTCTTGACAATTACTGATGACTGAAATGCAAAAGATGGACACAAAGAAGGATTGGTAGTTGTAAAATACGACTTCGGTGACAGAAACGACACTGGAAATGGCATGATAGAATTCTTCAAGACCAACGATTTATTCATTGCAAATACCCTTTTTCAACAACACAGACAGTGACTATTCACATGGACCTCGCTGGCAGGGACGGATTACTCAATAACGAAGGTACGCACGGGTTTACTTATGCTTACATACTAATCTGTGGTACACAATTTCACCTATGTGAGCATCATCAAAAATAAGGCTATCCCTCAGTGAGATGGACTGACACAATAGCTAGACACACAATAGCCAGGTAACAGTGGACTCAAATATACTAATGATTATTAAAGTGGCCAAGGACTAGGCAACGTTTTGTTCTGTTATACATAAGGTTGCCATGAGTTGGAGCTGACTCAACAGCAACAACAACAACATGGCTACCCTGGATATTAGAGGCTTATGACCCTCACACCACCAACAGGAAGGGTCCTGGGCAAATAATTTTAGGTGCACATCAAAGATTTTGTAAGGCAGTTATCACTGTTTTATGCAATGGCCTGATGGTTCTTTTGAAATACCAGGAGAAAACCAAGGCGAAAGTCTCAAAGACCATTGTTTTGACATGCAACCAGCTACCAAGCTTGTTCCAGAGCCTGCTTGATAAGTTTATGGTTACAAAGAGACCTTTGAAGCTCTTGGTGAGCAGGCTCTTATCAGGAACAGAATAACAACGTGGAATGCTCTGGCTCTCCTGCCTTTGCCTCATCCTCAGCAATGAGCAACACAAACAGTTAAACCGCCAGCAGCTCCCAAACAGTGGTTTCCGCCCTTAGAGACTGCCAGCCCCTGAAGGCTCACCACACACAGCCTCAGAGGTCTGCCTCCGAAGCTCCTCTCTGCCCAGACGCCCTAACAATGAGGAGAAAGGAAAACTGCGGCCACCGCAGAGCTCCAGAGGCCAATGGTACAAAGCAGCCTCAGGCCTGCCAACGGATTCCCCTCACCCACTACCATCCCTTACCCCAAAGCTCACACAAATCTAGGGCCCTCTTTCTCATTCACTGTCTCACACTGTCCCTGTGTCTCTTTAAAAAAAAAAAAAAAAATCCTGACTATATGAATCCCATTAGTGCAAAACTTGATATGATTGAGAATATTACAAATTATTCCCACAGTTCTAAAGAACAATTCCAAAGAGATCTAAAGAAGCTACATTTCTGTTCTCTTCACCATGGGTGAGCCCAGGAATATAATAATAACACAATAAGACTATATGTTTGAAGAGTGATATTTGCCAAGCAGGCTATATGTATACTATCTAATTTAAGTCTCACCAACCCTAGGAACTCAGTACTATAATTACTCTTCCCATTTTACGGATGATGAGATAGAGAATAAGAAAAGTTAAGCCATGCATCCAGTGTCACACAGCTGTCTAGTGATGGAGGTGGTCTTAAACCCAAGTCTATCTGACACCAAGGCCCATGCTCTTTATCTCCATTCTAATCAGCTGCTTTTAAGGAGATATTTAGTTTTTGTTTAATCTTCTGTTCATTAGACTCATCTAAGAAGCCTTGATGGTACAATGGTTAAGTACTTGGCTGTTAACAGAAAGGTTAGTGGTTCTAAGCCACTCAGCAGCTCCGCAGGAGGAAGACCTGGAGATCTACTCCTGTAAGGAAGATAGCTTAGGAAATTCTATGGGACAGTTCTACCCTGTCACTTGAGGTCGCTATGAGTCTGAATCGACTCGACGGCACCCAACAACAACAACAAATGCCACAGAAGGCCAAGCATTTCACTTCTTTGCAGAATCTTAAACGGTAGAGCCTATTTTAAACCAGCCGATAGAAAGTTCCCTAATTTCCTGGGTTAGTGGGACAGAGACCACAAGTAGCATGTGGGCATGGTCTAAGAGGGGCTCAGAGTCATCGTTACAATTAGCCAGAGGTTTCAAAAAAAGCTCCTACCCTATCAAAAAACAAAACAAAAAGGTTTTTTTTTTAAAATCCATAAAAAGTACTGACAAGTTGAAAATAACAGAATACTTGTAAACAAATGTATATCTTTCTGGTTTGGAAAACAAACACACACATATATATCTACCTTTCTTTTTATATTACGATGTGACCAAGACTTCTTAATGGAGAATTGAGCAGTGGTTCTCAAACATTATCGCACACGGCTCACCTGGAGGGCTTATTAAAACACAGATTGCTAGACCCCAGCCCAGAGTTTCTGATTCAGTAGGTCTGGGTGGGACAGGAGAATCTGCATTTCTAACAAGTTCCAAGTGATGCTGATACTACTGGTCTGGGAACAACCTTTGAGAATGACTGGAGTAGAGGATATGTCAACGGAGGCATACGGGCTTTCGCTTACAGAAAAAGAGCCATTTCCACGAAACTTTCAAGGAAATTGCCCTTTCTCCTTGAATTTCATGTCACATTGCTTTAGTGCTGAAATGACTGATTGGTGATAAGACCAGAGAGGATGACCCGCTGGAGAATTAGGCCCACTTCAAATGGAGCCTTCCACATCACGACACGGGAGGTGTCCTGAGCAACGGCTGGGGCCCTGAAGTCCCTGGGGTGGTCATTAACAGATAAAAGCCAGAGGAAACTAGACGTTTTCTGATGGGTTGTTTGACACATTCTCTTTCCATCAATAATGGGAAAGGATACTGGCTTCGTTGTTATTTGATGTAATTTCAGAGACGGTTGCAGACAAACTTAGTCATTTTCTGTAGCTGTCCCAGCAATTGCCCTTTCCTCCTGCTGCCAGAAAGATCATGCTCCCTTGCTAGGATGGTGATTGATTTCTCAAATGTGCCCATCGAGATGCCCTCTGAAATGTCACCCAGGCCCCTGATGGCTCAGGCCTTGCCCTGTGCGCACTGTTTTCCGAAGTTCCTTGTTGCACTGGAGTAGAGGGAGTTTTGAATCAGTGATCACTCAGTAACATTTTCATCTAAATTAAGGGGTTGAATTCCGTGGCAGAAAATTTCTGCTATTTTTGCCAGACTTTGGCTGTCCCTGAATGACACAAGGCAGGTCAGGCCCTTGCTCCAGTTTGAAAACCTTTGTGTTTTGAGCTATTTAGCTAAAGTGAAACAGCATGCAAAATGCTGTACAAGGCCACCCATTCTGTACTATTAAATAGAATTCTCAAATGGTTGCTATCTCTCCTCAGAGTGGAGAAAGGCAGCCTGTCTCTCAATGCTAGCATTCTGAGAGAGAACCAGAAAATGTCCGTCTGTTTTGTTTCTTTGATAAACTTCCTTGGCAAAGTACGATGACCTGAATTACGGCATGGCCTGTGGCCCAAGAATCCCGAAGCTGGCTTCTGGCTTCGCAGACCTCTCGCCTCTCTTCAGGCAGTGGAGTCTGGCCCACAGGGCTGTGGGTCACTCACTTGGTTTCCAGTAGCAATAACCATTCTCTTCTTGATTGCCAGCACTACCGGCGGGAAGCAGAGCCACAGATAACCCCGAACAGAGCTCATCCAGAAGCCAATTCTAGTGTTTGGTTTGGGAAGGCGTTATTCCCTTTCTTTTTATAGCCATTTGCCCTTCTAGCTGATAGCAAAACAAATTTTTGTTCCCTGAGTACATACAGCCTCATGGTGGGAGAGACAGACCTGCAGTTTGCTAATCAGTGAAGGAACCGAAGCCTGGAGTTTAAGGGGACTGGATATGCCTATAAAGGGTGCTCTCCTGGCAGAGAGAATGTGCCAGGTGGCTGAACCACACACAGGAGAACATGTTTATGCCTCGAATGTTGAGAAGGGAGTTTGGAGCACCTCCAGTCCAGAGGCGTCAGACTGTTCCCTGGAGCCCTGGAGAAGGGATGGAGGCGCCAAGGCTACAAGAGGTGAATAAGGCACAACTCTTACCCTCAAGGAGCTCATGGCCCAAAAAACTACTTAAAGCTTATCCAGTCATTCGTCCAACAAATATTTGTTGAACGCTTAGTACATGCCAAGCAGATGGCTTTGGTAATCAAATCTCAAGAGTAGAAAGAGATGCTAGATTGGAGGTCAGAAGCCTCTTGGGTAGCATCTCTTCTGAGCTGAGCTTGAGAGGTCATCACCTGACCTTCAACCATACCTTGGGCAGAGAGCTCACCACCTTGTGAGGCCACATATCCCTTGGTTCCACAGCACTCATTGCTCAAAGGCTAACTCTGCACTGTGCTGAATCCATTATCTGCCTTCTTATGACTTTCCCTGATAGAAACCTGCAGGAATACTGGGGAATAACTCGTGAACTCTGCCCTCCAAAAGGAAGTCCACTCTTCTTTCTCCCTAAATACAAACACATACAAATACACACATGGAAAGCCTGAAACGTTGCTAGGTTGTTTTGGCTTTGGTGTTTGGCAGTGTTGGTGGTGGTATATGTGTGGTACACTGAATTAAAAAAAGGGTGGGAAGAAGATTAGAACATTGTGTCTGTTCCTATGCCTAACATGCGCTTGGCACACGGTAGGTCTTTAGGAAATATCTGCCAAAGGAATGAGTGAATGGATGACTTAATAAATGAGTGACTAGAGTATGAGTTACTAACTGGGAGGTAAGTTTTTAGTGTTATGGACTGTCTTATACATCTTCATAAGCCCAGTACCTAAGACAGTGCTTGGTCCATAAACAACCCATTGCCGCTGAGTCGATTCTGACTCATAATAACCCTACAGGACAGTGTAGAACTGCCCCATAGGGATTCCAAGGTTATAATCTTTACTGTAGCCGACAGCCACATTTTTCTCCTGTGGAGCCACTAGTGGGTTCAAATCACTAATCTTTTGGTTAGCAGCTGAGCACTTAACCACTGAGCCACCAGGACTCCTGGGCCATAAATAAGGGTTCAATAATAAGTCAGTTATAAATGAATGGGTGAATGCATGAAATTGAAACCACTGGCATATACAAAAAAAAAAAAGGAAAACAAAAACAAAACCCGTTGCTGTCAAGTCAATTCCAGCTCATAGCAACCTGATGGGACAGAGTAGAGCTGCCCCATAAAGTTTCCAAGGAGTGGCTGGTGGATTCAAACTGCTGACCTTTTGGTTAGCAGCTGAGCTCTTAACCACTATGCCACCAGGGCTCTACTAGCATATATAAGTGGGTGCTAAATAAATGTTGTCTAAATGAAGGAATGAACACATGAATGCGTGAAGGAAAGAAGGCACAAGTCAAGGAGAGATGCTTCACTAGAAGAAGTTATGATAGTTATTCTGCTTCGGCTGAGGGGCATCATAGTTATTGTGGGTAGGTGAGAAAAGTATGGCTGTATTTAACAAGGCTGTTGGTTGCCTTTTCAGCATGAGAAGCTCTTGCCTATTGTTGACTCAGAAGTTCAGGCAGTCTGCCTTCATCCTGCGGTATTTTCTAACACGCTAGGGTTAGCTAGGTGAGATGGCAGAAGTTGTTTTTTGGTTTTTTAAATTAAACTCTGCTTTGCTTAGAGATTCTACAGTTATTTGATTTGCTTTCCAATGTATGCTAACTAAAAATGGTTACAGATGCTAACAGAGAAGCTGCCTGGCTTGGTAACAGAAAAGAAAGGTCTGGAGAAAGTAAACAACCCAAACTGATGTCTGCACCCTTGTTGTCCTAGGGCCACCTGGAGACCCATCACAGACACAAGAAGAGTGGGCACGCCATTTGTCCCAAGAGGTATCCTCCTGGATCTGGCACATTCTAGCAGAGCAAGGCCAATTCCCCCAGGCATGGTCCTTAGCTTCTCAGAGCCACACTCTCTGAAGATGAAACCACATTTTGTTTTTGATCACATCATCCCTGGCCCCTGGAAGGCAGCCCTAAGATGGTACTACAGGGTCAAGAGTACTGAGATCTGCTTTGTTTTTCCTCCTGGGATCGTTAGACCCTCCAACCTCTGAGTCAGCTCGGCAGCACTCCCCAGGAAACCAGCTTTTACTTTGTCCTAGCAGGAATCTGACTCAGCCTCTGCCTCTTTGGAAGGAACTGTAATTTCCATGTCAATGATGAGAAGCAAAACCAGGGAGGTACACATAATGCCCTCCACTTAGCAATGCACATTCTCACCAACAAGCTCCTTTTAAGATGCTACCTGATTGGCTCTCCTGTGCTCTACTGGAATGAAGAACCAAATACTGGCAGCAGCTCTAAAGATGATAAAGAATGTGTCACAAACTATAGGACATCAACATGTTGCCTATTGAATTAAGTGCCCTTCTCTCTGAGCTAATTAACTCCTGGTTCTTTGTTAAATTGGGGTCATTTGTCAATTAACTTTCAAGGCAAGTATTTGGCACTAAAAGATACTTTAAAGAAATAGGAGAACAGACTAGGGAAGTTCAATGGATGCCTCTGGACCAAGTGTCAGAAGCCACAGCCCGCCCTTCCTTCAAAAGGGGCCCTGGAGAATGTCTGGATGGCCCATGGGAAGAGCCAGTAGCATGCTGGGTGGTCAGGCTGTCTGCTGGCCCTGCTATTAAGTTCCAAGCCCTGTAGCCGGGGACTGTAGGCCAAGTTGGGCAAGAAGGGGAGGCGACCCAAGGCCACTGCAACTGGCTATAGGCAGCTGTCTAGTGTTCAGGTCAGTTCAGCTAGATGAAGTCGAAGTTAGTCAGTTGGAATAAAATCAGGAGCCGCACTTCTAGGCCTCTGTAGTGGGTTGAATTGTGTTCCTCTCCCCCCCAAAATATGTTGATGTTCTAAGTCCCGGTACCTGTGAATGTGAACTTATGTGAAATAGGGGCTTTGCAGATGTAATCAAGTTAGGATGAGGTCATACTGGATTAGAGTGGTCTCTAATCCGATGACTGTGTCCCTATAAGAAGAGGGAAATTTGGGCCCAGGCACACAGAGAGAAAAACGCCATGTGGAGACACAGACAGAGGCAGAGGGGAGAAGCCCAGGTGAAGAGGGAGGCAGAGGCTGAAGGTATGCATCTACAATCCAGGAACACCAAAGATGCCAGCAATCACCAGAAATTAGGAGACAGCCTATCCTGCCGGCACCTTATTTCAGACTTCGAGCCTCTAGAACTGTGAGAGAATGTATATCTGTTGGATAAAGCCAGCCAGTTGGTGATAATTTGTTACAGCAGCCACCCCAGGAAACTAATACAGCCCTTCAGTGTGCTCTGGGCGGTCAGATGTCTGGGAGTCAGAAGGTCAGTTCTATGCAGTAGGATAGCTCATGTCCATTGACATGGCCTTGACCTGGGTTGATCTGCCTTACTTGGACATTAAGGGTCATTTCAAGCAGGCATCTCCCAATCATGTGAACTTCTTCTGATTTTATGAGAGTGAATCCACTCAAAACAGAAAATCCCACATGTTTGGCTGATTAATGACTTTAACACCATCCAAGGCCCTTTTAGAGGGGAATTAGACAAGCAGTTAAGGAAGATCTAGAACAGCTTTCTGAAGAGATGTGAATATGAGACCAACACATACAGAGACTCTTGAAATGATCCAGTGACATTCTCCAGTAGACATCTGCCCCTTAGGAATAACTGATAGCCTAAAGAGGGTTCCCTTGATTCTGGTCACTTCTCAGGATGGCAATAGCTAAAATGATACCAGAACCTCATTTACAAAGTAGAAATTCTGCTTCTAAGAGTTGAGGAGCAGGGTTTGGGAATATTGCCTTCTTTTGCCTCTCTAAATTAGACTGCAGGTATATAAATGCACAGGTCTTAGTTCTCTAAGCACTATAGGCCCCTCAGTCTGGAGACTGGAGGAAGGCACTCTTCAAAGTTGGCCTTCATGTCGTTAACTTCCACAGGGGAGGAGGAAATGAAATCAGACACTGTTCCACGAGTAATTCTGATATCAGATATTCCTCCAAACACCTGCAAATCAATAGAAATTGAGGTGAGAGGGGGTATTAGGAGATGTTGTGCAGTGACTAATGAGCTAGTTACCATCTGCCTAAGCTGGACTGTGAATAGACAATTGAATGCTTTTGCTTTGAATTGCTGAGATATCATCCTCATTTAGAGTTCTGGATAGGTTCTACTCTTCACTAGAGCCTTGGACTATTTAGTCTGTATGTCGTCTCAAATAGCAGAGGCAGTGTGAGGAGACAGGCAGTGGGTTTGGTTGCGACTCAAATGTGCCAATCTAATTCCAAATTTTTTTTAAAAAAAGAGAAAGTAAAAATTGCTACAGCAAGGCACACATAAATTTGATCTAAAGAGATACAGGTTGTATGTAGCTCCTCTACCAATATTTTCTTGGGCTCTTCTGACTTTTAAGAACATTTTCAACCCTATTATCTTGTAGTTATCCGTTCAATATCCTTATTTCACAGATGAAGAAAATGAGTCACAGAGGCAAAAAAAAAAAAAAAAAATTCCTGTGAGTTGTTTAAGCTGCTGTTTAAACCAAACCAGTTGCTGTCGAGTCAACTCTGACTCATGGTGACCCCATGTGTCACAGAGTAGAACTGCTCCATAGGGTTTTCTTGTCTGTGATCTTTATGGGGAGCCCTGCTGGCATAGTGGTTAAGAGCCCGGATGTTAACCAAAAGGTCGGTGGTTTGAATCCACCAGGCACTCCTTGGAAATCCTATGGGGTAGTTCTACTCTGTCCTGTAGGGTCACTATGAGTCGAAATTGACTCAACAGCAATAGGTTTAGTTTGTTTTAATCTTTATGGAAGCAAATCACCAGACCTGTCTTCTCTGGCACTACTGGGTGGGTTCAAACTGCCAAACTTGAGGTTACTAGTTGAGCACAGTTTGCGCCACTCAGTGAAGATGGCGCTATACCTCTACAGTGTTCATAGTATCTGCCTGAAATTGTTGTTGGAAAAAGAGAGTTGAAGAAAGATTAGAGAGATTGAGAGAGAGGAAGGACGAGAGGAAAAAGAGAGAGAGGGGAATAGGGGAGGAAAAGAAGGACTAGAAAGGGAATGGAAAGAGGAAATAAGAGAAAGGGGGAAAGAAGAGAAATTACACCACTCGACCGCGGTAGGGGAAGAAGCTACGGGCTGGGAGTTGGATCCCAGCCCCGCCTACAACTAAACTAGCTGCATGATTAAAACGAACAAAAAAAACCCACTTGCCATCAAGTCGATTCTTACTCATGTTAACTCCATGTGCGTCAGAGTAGAACCGAGCTCCATAGGGTTTTCAAGGCTGCGACCTTTCAGAAGTAGATCACCAGGTCTGTCTTCTGAGGCACCTCTGAGTGGATTTGAACCACCAACCTTTCAGTTAGTAGCTGAGTGTTTGTGTGCGGCCACCCAGGGACTCCATGATTAAACCTGTCTGAATCTCAGTTTCCTCATCTGTAAAATGGGACTAACTACATCTGTCCTGCCTTCCTCACAGGGTTTGTCAGACCACAGGAGAACACGTATATGAAAGAGCTTTGGAAGCACAAAGTGCTGTTCAACTTGGAGGTGGCACTACGGCAGAAACAGTTACTCTGTATTAGGGAATTCAGGTCTCTGGTTGCCCTGGAGGGTCACTTAAGACGTTTGAACTCCCCACTGATATTGAGTGAGGAGTGCCACATGTTACAAGAGGGCCAATGTGGCCTTAGTTTATAAACAGCCAGGATTCCAAAGCAATCCCAGAGGAAGGAGGGTGAACTGCCCCAAACGGGCTCCAGGCACCAGAAGTGGAGCTGTCTCCCTGGTTTTTCATGCCAAGACATCCACACTTGGAGCAGCCACAGGGCAAGTTTGCTCGGGAACCAGCAAAGCAGAGAAAGACCTCAATTGAGAGGCTCTGCCCTGTGGGCAGGTTTCCTGCTGACTTGAATGGGAACTTTACACTGGTAAGGAGTTGTGGACTGAGTTGTAAATTTTAAGTATCCCTCGGGCTTTCTTACAAGCGAATCTGCTGTCCTTTTGGCCCTGGAAACAGAATTGAGGCCTCTTAGCCAGGCCCAAGTGATGGGACAGACGAAACAGAAAAACTATTTCTGAACTATAACAAAATGGCTTTTTCTCAGGGTCTAAGAGGGAACTCCTAGGACCATAGTGTGAGACACGCCTATCCCCACCATGACATAATTCTCAGATATAAGCGCTGGTTAATTTAGCCCCTCAAGCATAAGACCTCTGCCAGTAGAACACTCTGTTCTTTTGAAACAATGAGAGCAAAATGCGGGGCGCTTCAATGACTCAGAGTCCACCCTCACAGAAACTGACAAATACAAAGGTACATTTAAATAGCATCTGAAGGTAACCTGTTGAACAGCCTCTTTTTGTCCTAACCTTATACTTGCCCAGATATCAAGGGAGGCTAACCTAAAGTTCATCCATTACATATATAATATCCATTGCTGTTTACAAAACACGAATTCCTGTTCTGCATAACAAAGCTAGCACCACATCACCAGGAGCCTGTATATGCAGCCTTTTGAGCTGGAGCTTCAATTACTAGCCTGTATCCCTTTCAGTGCAGTCTCTGGGTGGTGCAAATGGTTAATATGTTTGACTGCTAACAGAAAGGTGCAAACGGTTTGCACCGGATTACTAACCTAAAGGTTGGCGAACAAACCCAGTGGTGATCTGTTTCTATTAATATAACAGCCAAGAAAACCCTACGGAGCAGTTCTACTCTGTAGCACACGGGGTCTTCAAGAGTCGGAATCGACTCGAAGGCAATGGGTTTGGTCTGGTTTATCCTATCCAGTGGAATCCCTGGATGGTGTAAATGGTTAACATGTTGCCTACTAACCCACTCAAAGATGCCTTAGAAGAAAGGTCTGGCAATCTACTTCCAAAAACACCAGTCATTGAAAACCCTATGGAGCACAGTTCTACTCTGACACACACAGGGTCACCATGAGTTAGAATCGACTGGACAGTAAATTTGTTACCCCATTCAGTATTGTTCACTTACAGGGGCTTGAGAACTGGTTGCTCTTTGTAAGGTTTCTTCTTCAAAATGCCATACAGTATTTTGCTATGAGAAAAAATCTAAATTGTGATTTGAGGATGGATCCAAAGGCTCTCTCCTCATCTACACCCAGATTCAGAGAATCTCCCGTATCTGTGTGTGTGTGTGTTTTAAACATTTTATCGTGCTTTACCTAAAAATTTACAGAGCAAATTAGTTTCTCATTCAAAAATTTATACACAAATTGTTTCGTGACAGTGGTTTGCAATCCCCGCAATCTGTCAGCACTCTCCCTGTTTCCACCCGGGGTTCCTCGGTTTCATTCGTCTAGTTTTCCTGTCCCTTTCTGCCTTCTTATCTTTGCGTTTGGGCAGAGGTTGCCCATTGGGTCTTGTATAGTTGATTGCTCTAAGGAGCACGTTCCTCAGGGGTTATTGTTTGTTTTATAGGCCTGTCTAATATTTGGCTGAAAGGTGAACTTCAGGAGTGGCTTCGGTTACGAGTTAGAAAGGTGTCTGGGGGTTATCTACCCTATTTGTTGCTGCTGGGATGAATGTGTATTTCTTAAACGTCTTCTTGAGGAAACCTGACCTTAAAATGTTTTGTCGCCTGTCAGGTCACACATCATTAATAAAAGTGACTATTAGCTACCATCTGGGTGGCAAAGATGTGTCAGACACTGTCCAAAGTACTGTACAAACATCACTTAATTCCACAGAAGGAGTGAAATATGAAGTAGGTTTTATTATCTGCATTCTAGGGATAAGAAAACCGAAGCTCAGGGAAATTGAGATAAGTGCCCAAAGCTATAGAAGCAGGATTCAATCCCAGGCTTGTGTGGTCTAGAGTCTGGGCTCATGCCACTGTGCTGTGCTGTTTTCTCATTAGGAGAGGCTAGTTGATAGTGGAAAGAAATCTGGATTCCAACCCAGCCTAACTGCTTTGAGTTCCAGCTCTGCAGCCTGGGTAAATTACTTACCTGTCTATGCTTCCCTTCTCGATGGTAAAATGGGAAGAGTGATGCCAACCTTATCTGCCTCACAGAGTTGTGAGATCAAATGCAAAGATTCGTGAAACTGTAGCACACTTTACAACTGTTAGGGATTATACTGGTGTTCCAGATTAGAAAATTACAATGTCAAGGGACTTAGCGTAAGAACATTTTGATGGAAGGAAGTAACAAGGCTGATGACACCTTATCTATGGTTGTTGGAGAGTCTGGAGGGAGTGGCAGATTATATTTTCCAAAGATGACCACAGATTTATAGATAGGTATAGATACAGATATCTTCCTCCAACCATTTGTCAGTTTGTAGTACTGTGGTGAGCTGCATGTTGCTATGATGCTACAAGCTAGGCCACGGGTATTTCAAATACCAGCAGGGTCACCCATGGTGGACTGGTTTCTGCAGAGCTTCCAAACTAAGAAAGACTAGGAGGAAAGGCCTGTCTACTTCTGAAAATTAGCCAGTGAAAACCTTACAGATCACATAAGAACACTGTTTGACTGGCTTGCTTTGGACACATCATTAGGAGGGATCAATCACTGGACGACATCATGCTTGTTGAAGAAGAAGGCCAATGAGGGTGACAGAGACACTTGGTCAGATGGATTAGCAGAGCAGCCACAACAATGGACTCGAACATGCCAGCGATTGTGAGGATGATGCAGGACTGGGCAATATTTTGTTCTGTTGTACACAGGTTGCCATGAGTCAGAGTCATCTCCATGGCAGCTAACAACAACACAGATAACCTATCCTGCATGATCTCCTTTTAATGTGATTATACTCTTCCTGCAGAGGGGTGAGGTCTCATGTTCTTTGCCCTTGAATCTTAGCAATGTTTTGCAACTTTCCTCACCAAGGGAGTACATTGGAAGCGACACTATGTGACGAGTGTTAAGTGAGGCTAAGTCATAAAAAGGATGCAGCTTCCAGCTGGCTCTCTCTCTTTGGATGCTTGCCCTTTGAACCCAGCCACCATGTTGTGCGAAAACCCTGGTCACGTGGAGAGGCCATGTGAGGTGTTCTAGGTAACAGACACAGCTAGACCTTCAACTGATAACCCGAGTCAACCTCCAGACATGTGAGCAAATGAACCATCAGATAATTCCAGCCCTCAATGTTCATATCTTCCAGCTGAAGCTCCAGATGTCCTGGGGCAGAAATAAACTGCCCCTAGTATGCGTAATCTGAATTCTCGAACCACAAAACTGTGAGAGGTAAGAAATGGTTATTTTTGGTTTAAGTCTTAAAATTTGGGATGATTTGCTATGCAGCAGTAGATAACTAATAGAGGGAAACATTAAAACAGGGTCAAAAGGACTCTAAGCTAACATCACAGTTTTCCCTAAAGTTGACCCCTGCCAGGGGAGCTTTCCATTCTGGAAGCTCAAGATGATGCTGGAAGGCAGGAGATAGTGAGTTTGGACCAATCTGGAATTACAGACTACGAGGATGAACCAGCTACAGGCCACAGAAAGACAGCTAACAAGGCACGCAGAGCCCAGTACTGGGTAGGATGACTTTCCACACTGAGATGCTTTTGAAAGTCAAAGGGGTATTTTTATTAAGAGGTTCTCTGGGACAACAAGTATAAACAGGAGTATCCTGAGTAAACAGGGTTTTTTTTCCCCTGTTGCCGTCGAGTCGATTCTGACTCATAGCGACCCTATAGGACAGAGTAGAACTGCCCCATAGAGTTTCCAAGGCTGTAATCTTTACAGAAGCAGACTGCCACATCTGTTTCCCGAGGAGTGGCGGGTGGGTTCGAACCTCTGACCTTGTGATTAGCAGCTGAGCCCTTAACCACTGTACCACCAGGGCTCCTTAAGCAGGGATTTAGAGACATTGAAACTAGTTGTGACACTGGGGAGGTCGCAAGAGGTGACGAGGGTTCTGATAGGCTAGTTGACCACTGCAGGGGGAGATCTAGAAAGATCACTATTTTGACATCTGGGTGAGGAATTCTGTTGGTAGTAGTTACAAAGTCACAGGGCTAGGGTGCAGAAGCAGGATTTGAGTCCTGGGTAGGGAGAGGGAGGCCCAGTCTTAATGACAGAAAAACTGCGAAGGAAAACACATCAGTGTTAGATTGCTACAACTCTGAGACCTCTTTTAATCAAGAGGGCAAATATCGAGTATCCATTTTGTTGTGAGTAACTCCTTACCTAGAAGAGGGGTAAAGATGGAGAGGGGTATAAAGAAGCCATTTAGAGTGTGTGTGTGCATGTGTGTGTGTGTAGGGAGAAGAGAGAGGTGGGGAAAGGAGGGGGGTAGAAAGAAGCTTTGAGGCGAGCATGTTTTGGGGCACACTTGTGCTAGGGCTCCGGCAGCTCCAAGTCCTAAAGAATGCAGTGAGGCTGGGACACCCCTTTCAGCTCAACAGCTCCATGGAAGAAGCCTCTAGCAGCCTGTCCAATCTCTGCTTCATACTCTTTAGAGAATAGGAATTTGTCTGCAAAGGAAAGACCACACACAGTCACCAACCACACCCCTGCTGTCTCCCTAAACGACACTGGTGTGGCTCAATTAACATTTTGTGAGAGGGGAAAGGATAACAAGGACATCGTGGTTGTAAATTTCTCCATGAGATGACTCGCTGAAGGAGTCAAAAATGCCTTTCTATCAAAAAATGATGTTACTTTTATATACTCTCAGAATAAATAGACTCTTGACTGGTGCTTTGTATTTTACATAGCTGATTCCAGGTAATTTGGGTCCTTTCTGCCATGTTTCTAACAATTGAAGATGATTATTTCCCCTCTGGAAAGCAATAGGTTGGCAGGTCAAACCCACCCAGTGACTCCAGGGAGTAAAGACCTGGTGATCTGCATGGGGTTGCTATGAGTCAGAATTGACTTGATGGCACACAGCAACAGTGTTCCCTTGTCACACATTCTGCTTGAGCTCAATGGACTAAATAATGTCTATTTATATGGTTGCTCATAAATTCCCTGTTAGTTTCTGAACATCGTGCACTTCTGTATACTGACATTTCTAAACCAGATTTAGACTTTCACATTTGGGCTGTTGAGTGGACATTTTGTGCTATTGCATAAAGCAGGGGCTTCTAATCCTCTTTGACCATGATTCACATGAAGAAACACATTTTACATGTGTGACCCAGTAAACACACACACATTCCATATATAAAACTGAAACAGTGCCAAATGTTATTGACTCTCACAAAGCACTCTACTTTGTGCTCTAATGGCTTCCATGACATTCTAGTCTGAGCTGTGCTTTCCTATACTGGGCTATTCTATTACATTAAGGGAAATTCAATCAAGATAAATTGAAAATCCTTAGCACTGATTGAATATTTCTTTACACTTAAGAAGGTTAACTGGCTAACTGTGTGTTTATTCGTTAAGGAAAAGACCCGAATGAAAGATATCATGAGTATTTTTGAAATTGTACCTTCAAAGATAACTTTAAAAGGTGAGTTACAACTGGGGATTTTATAACATTTTTGAGTATTCTGGAGCCCTGGTGGCTGAGTGGTTAAGAGCTACAGCTGCTAAACAAAAGGTGGGCAGTTCGAATCCACCAGCCCATCCTTGGAAACCCTCTGGGGCAGTTCTACTCTGTCCTATAGGGTCACTATGAGTTGGAATCAACTTGACAGCAACGAGTTTGGGTTTGGATTTGGGTATTCAAGGAACAGAATTTATAACATTCAAGTCAATTGGTGGACTTTCACAAGTCAACTTTTCCCCACGTTTTGGGCATACTGTATGTATGAAAATAGGAGGATACTCATAGTGAGATTTAAGCAAAATTCTCCTCTTTCTCATACACACGCACATGCATGCGCACACACGTACCATTGCCAGATCTCTCTGGGAACTCTTATCAATCGTCAAATACCAGGGTATAAAGCATTTAATCTCCTAATCATAAGTGTCTAAAAATCCATCGCTGGGTATGGAAACACATAAACCGCAATATAGTCACATTAAAACGTCATCAGTCTTTCTTTAGCTGTAAATAATATCAGATTATTTCCTATCTTGAAACGGGGTGGGCGGTGGTGGTTACAAGGAATATGATCTAATCATCTAATTAGAGGAAATAGTTCTCTAAGAAGGAAATATCTGTATAAAGAATAAAGGAGAAGGGAACTGACAGTCAGCCTAGGTGTTAGGTGCTCTGCTAACCCTTCAAATAAATTGTTTCATCTAACTATTACAATAACATTGTGAGGCTGGTATTCATTCACCGAACCATGTAGTTTGCAAAATACATTTGACACCTATTATCTGTCCTTGAGTGATGTAAACAATTTGTGCTCAACTACGAACCTAAAGATTGGCGATTTGAACCCACCCAGCAGCTCCGTGGGAGAAAGACCTGGTGATCTGCTTCTGTAAAGATCATAGTCAAGAAAACCCTATAGAGCAGCTATCTTCTGCAACACATGGGGTCGACATGAGTCGGAGTCGACTCAATGGCAACCAGAACGTTTTACATGGAGTTCCTGGGTTGTGCAAACAATTAATGAGCTCAGCTGCTAACCAAAAGTTTGGAGGTTCGAGTCCACCCACAGGTGCCTCAGAAGAAAGTTCTGGTGATCTACTTCCAAATATTCAGCATTGAAAACCCTACTGAGCACAGTTCTACTCTGACACACATGGAATTGCCATGAGTCTGAGAGGACTCAATGGCAACTGGTAACCAGTAATGTTTTAGATACTGGTTAGATTAATAGTGAGCAAAGCCCTCAATGAGCTTAAAATCCAAAACCAAACCGGTTGCTGTCGAGTCAATTCCCACTCATAGCAACCCTACAGGACAGAGTAGAACTGCCCCATAGGGTTTCCCAGGAGTGGCTGGTGGATTCGAACTGCTGACCTTTTGGTTAGCAGCGGAGCTCTTAACCACTGTGCAACGAGGGCTCCTCAGTGAGCTTACACTCTATAAGTAGATGTGCATTTATACTAGAGTTAAGTGCTCTGAAGGAGAGGCTCCTTGTGTTATATATGAGACCATCTAATAAGTGGACTTGAATATCAAGGTCTTCCCTGATAGAATGATTTGGGGAGCAGGGGAAGAGTATGTGGAATGCACTCTAGGCTGAACCCCCAGCGTGGGCAGCATCCCTGTGCCATATTTGAAGCTCCTAAAGAAGACCTGACTGTTGGAGCAAGCCCTGCCATCTCTACAACTGTGTCCGGAATAACTGGTAATACCAGGTACTGATAAAAGAAATAGGACAGAGAGGGGTTTTCTCCTGGGTGTCTGTACTTGTCGTGACTCAGCAGGAATAGTGCTCCTGGAAACTAATCCTGATCTCTGTTAATGGAAGAGGTGTGTGTGTGTGTGTGTGTGTGTGTTATAAAAAAGCGGATGGGGATTTTGCTCCTGGAGAATTTATTGAGATTTTATTGTATCATAATATACTTAAATCAGTTTTCATATTTTAGCTTCATGCACATATTTCCATATAGGGTTGTGGTTACTTAGAGAATTATGTCTACAGAATGTGATTTCTAGTGTCACATATCTTAAACTTCTACTTTTTTCTACCTCAATTCAAAGGTACCTACTAAATGAAAGAAAGAAAAGACCAAAATGGGTATCAGGAGATACTCCGAAACATAGAGTAGCTAAAGTGAATGGAAGAAATGATGAAGTAAAAGAGCTGAACAGAAGATTTCAAAGGATGGCTCGAGAAAATAAAGTATTATAGTGAAATGTACAAAGACCTGGAGTTAGGAAACCAAAAGGGAAGAACACACTTGGCATTTCTCAAGCTGAAAGAACTGAGGAGAAAATTCAAACCACAGTTTGCAATATTGAATGATTTTATGGGCAAAATATTGAATGACACAGGAAGCATCAAAAGAAGATGGAAGGTATACACAGAGTCACTGTACCAAAAAGAACTGGTCAACGCTCAGCCATTTCAGGAGGTAGCATATGATCAAGAACCAATGGTACTGAAGGAAGAAATCCAATCTGCACTGAAGGGAATGGCGAAAAACAAGGCTCCAGGAATTGATGGAGTAGCAATTGACACGTTTTAACAAATGGATGCAGCGCTGGAGGTGCTCACTCATCTACATCAACAAATTTGGAAGACAGCTTTCTGGCCAATCGACTGGAAGAGATCCATATTTGTGCCCATTAAAAAGAAAGGTGATCCAATAGAATATGGAAGTTATTGAACAATATCATTAATATCACACACAAGTAAAATTTTGCTGAAAATCATTCAAAAGCAGTTGCAGCAGTACATTGACATGGAATTGCCAGAAGTTAAGCCTGATTCAGAAGAGGACGTGGAACAAAGGATATCATTGCTGATGTCAGATGGATCTTGGCTGAAAGCAGAGAATACCAGAAAGATGTTTACCTCTGTTTATTGACTATGCAAGGGCATTTGACTGTGTGGATCATAACAAATTATGGATAACATTGCAAAGCATGGGAATTCCAGAACACTTAATTGTGCTCATGTGGAACCTGTACATAGAGCAAGAGGCAGTCATTCAAACAGAACAAGGCAATACTGTGTGGTTTAAAGTCAGGAAAAGTGTGCATCAGGGTTGTATCCTTTCACTATACTTATTAAATCTGTATGCTAAGTAAATAATCTGAAAAGCTGGACTATACGAAGAAAAACAGGGCATCAGGATTGGAGGAAGACTCATTAACAGCGTGCAATATGCGGATGACACAGACTTGCTTGTTGAAAGTGAAGAGGACTTGAAGCACTTACTGAGGAAGATCAAAGACCACAGCCTTCAGTATTGATTACACTTCAACATAAAGAAAATAAAAATCCTCACAACTGGACCAGTAAGCAACATCATGATAAATGGAGAAAACAAATATAGAAGTTGTCGAGGATTTCATTTCACTTGGACCTACAATCAATGCCCCCGGAAGCAACAGTCAAGAAATTAAATGACACATTGCATTGGACAAATCCACTGCAAAAGACCTCTTTAAGGTGTCGAAAAGCAAAGATGTCACTTTGAGGTTTAAGGTATGCCTGACCCACACCATGGTATTTTCAATGGCCTCACATGCATTCGAAACCTGGACAATGAATAAGGAAGATGGAAGAACTGACACCTTTGAATTGTGGTGTTGGCAAAGAATATTGAATATACCATGGACTGCCAGAAGAACAAACAAATCTGTCTTGGAAGAAGTACAGCCAGAATGCTCTTTAGAAGCAAGGATGGCAAGACTTCATCTCATATAATTTGGACATGTTATCAGGAAGGACCAATTTCTGGAGAAAGATATCATGCTTGGTTAAAGTAGAGGGTCATCGCAAAAGAGGAAGACCCTCAACTAGATGGACTGACACAGTGGCTGCAACAACGGGCTCAAGCATAACAATGTTTGTGAGGATGGCGTAGGACCAGGCACTGTTTCCTTCTGTTGTACACAGGGTCGCTGCGAGTCAGAACTGACTCGATGGCACCTAGCAACAACAACTAAGAGTACCAGCAATTGCTACACAGAGTGACTGTGCAAATACTTTGTCACAGTTCAAGGTTCTATATCATTCTCTATGCTGGACCTTTTTATTTTTTATATTTTTAATTGCTAGCTAGAGAGGTTAGAGGGTACTACATTTATTTTCTAAGTTTTGAAACAAAGTCATCTTACTGATCCAGTCATGTCAAACTTCCTGATGAAAACTGCATACTAGGTGCCGTATGATTATTTGGCATCACTTTAACACTCTATCCATCTCAAACTCATCTTTTATTTTGAAGACTTTTGTCTTAGTTATCTATTGCTGCTGTAACAGAAATACCACAAGTGGATGGCTTTAACAAACAGAAATTTATTCTCTCATAGTCTAGGAGGCTGCAAGTCCAAATTCAGGGTGCCAGCTCCAGGGGAAGGCTTTCTTTGTAGGCTTTGGGGGAAGGTCTTTGTCATCAATCTTCCCTGGTCGAGGAGCTTCTCAGTGCAGGGACCCTGGGTCCAAAGGACATACTATTCTCCTGGCTCTTGTTTCTTGGTAGTATGAGGTCCCCCTGTCTCTCTGCTGGCTTCTCTCTTTTATATCTCAAAAGAGATTGACTCAAGAGACACAAACTAATCTTGTAGATGGAGTCCTGCCTCATTAACATCATGGAGATAGGATATACAACACATAAGACAATCACATCAGATGACAAAATGGTGGACAATCACGCAATACTGGAAATCATGGCCTAGCCAAGTTGACACACATTTTTGGGGGACACAATTCAATCAACGACAACTTTAAGAAGTAAAATACTTCCTAATTCTTGTATATTACTCTGTAGTTAAAAAAATTTTTTTTAATTTTGTCTTTGAGATACAGTAAAACCTGCAAAAGTTGGAACCTGTGTAAGGCAGAAACCTGTCAGAGAAGGAAAACTTCAAATATTTTCCACTAAAATGGGCACTAGAAAAGTGGTAAGACTGCACCCGGTCAAAGGTGGAAAACTCGCGAGACCCGGAAAAACAAGGCAGTCCCATTGAGTTCCAGCTCTCACAGTTTTCACTGTATAATTTACAAAAAAATCTTAAGTATATAGTCTGATGAGTTTTAACAAATGTTTTGGCAAAGGCAGACACCCATATATTCCAAACCCTGATCAAGACAGAATACTGCCAGCATCCCAGAAAGTTCCAGTCTATTGCACAATCCGCACACACATAGAAGCAACCACTGTTCTGATGTCTATCATTACATAAATGGACTCATACTGTATGCTTTTCTTGTGTCTGCTTTCTTTCACTCAACATGTTTTTGAAATTCATCCATGCTGTTGATTGTATTAGTTTATTCCTTTTTATTGCTTACTATGAATATACCACAATTTGTTTATCCATGTACCTGCTGATGTACATTTGGATTACTTCCAGTTTTGGGCTGTTATGAATAAGGCCCCTATGAACATTCTTGTACATGTCTTTGTGTGGACATGTGTTTTCATTTCTCTAAAGTAAACAGGAGTGACATTGCTAGGTCATAGGGTAGGTATATGTTTAACTTTATAACTAATTGCCAAACAGTTTTCTAATGTCATTATGCCATTTTACACTCCCAAAATTCATGTGAATTCCAGTTGCTCTATATCCTTGCCAACATTTAGTGTTGTAAGTCTTTTTAATTTTAGCCATTCTAATGTATATGAGGGGTATTTCATTGTGATTCACTGCATTTCCTTGATGCTGAATGAGTTTGAGCACCTACTTTATGTGCTTATTGGCTATTTTTATATATTTTGTGAGGTGTCTACTCAAATCATTTGCTCATTTTTAAATTGGGTTGTCTGTAATTAAATTTTAGAAGTTATTTATATATTCTGAATACAAGCCCTATGTCTTGTGAATATTTTTTCCCAGTCTTTGGCCTGCCTGTTCATAGTTTTTAAAGGAAAATCTTTGGAATTTTTACTTTGGATGAAATCCAGTTTGTCATTTTCTTTCTTTTATGGTTAGTACTTTTGGTGTCTTGTTTACAAAATCTTTGGAAACATTTTATCTTCTATTTTCTTCTAGAACCTTTATAGTTTTAGCTTGTACATTTAGGTCTGTGATCCACATCACATTAATTTTTGTATATGATGTGAGGTATAGATTGAGATTAATTTTTTTTCAAAATTATTCTCTAATTGTTCTAGTACCATTAATGAAAAGGTTTTTCTTTTCCTGAATGAATGGCTTTGGCACTTTTGTTGAAAATTAATTTACTGTGTAAGTGGTGGTCAAACGTTGCATTATCTATTCTCCTCCACTGATCTATTTGTCTGTCCTTATACTGATACCACATGTCTGGAATACTGTCCCAACCCACTGTTGCTGAGCTGATTCCGAGTCATAGCAACCCTCCAGGACAGAGTAGAACTGTCCTATAGGGTGTTTAAGGCTGTAATCTTTACCGGAGCACACTGCCACATCCTTCTCCCACGACTGGTGGGTTCAAACTTCCAACCTTTCAGTTAGCAGCTGAGTGCTTAACCACTGTACCACCAGGGCTCCTTTCTGGAATACATCCACACCTCACTAACCGACATGATTAGGTTCCAAAAACCAGATTGTTATGCAAAATGGAAGATGAGCACATTGGATCACAAAATGGAGGATGATTACATCATTACATAACTGCCAATTTACACCATTACATAACTACCAAACCACCGAGAATCACGGCCCAGCCAAGTTGACACATAATCTTAACCATCCCAGCCAGCATTACACTTACCTCGCATCTTGGTATTCATTATTGCCTGACATTTGTCATTATTGCCTGACATTTGTCATTAATGCACAAAGCAGGCAGACAGAAGATTTTTTACAATTACCATAAATGTGAAATGTCGGATAACGAGATAGTCAATAAGTGAGGAGTAGGTGTACTATAGCTTTGATAATCTTGAGGCCTCCAACTTTTTTTTTTTTTTTGCAAGGTTATTTTGGCTATTCCAGATCTTTTGCATTTCTATATAATTTTTAGAATCAGCTCATGACTTGAATTAAAAAAAAAAAAGCATACTGGGATTTTGACTTGGATTGCATTGAAGCTATAGGTAAGTTTTTAATAGCCTGTGCCTCATAATAGAGATGGGCAAACTGAAGTTCAGCGAGCCATGAAATTGAGAACATTAGAGCTGGAAAAGACCTTGGATAAATTGTAGTTTTCTGCAGTGGTTTCTTAACCTTGTTTCACACTGGAACCACTTAGGGATGTTTAAACAAAATTGGTACCTTGCTCCAACCCCAAGGTATTCTGATTTAATTGCTCTGGTGTATCACCTGGGAATCAGGATTTTTAAAAGCTCAACCAGTCATTCTAATGTGCAGCAAACTTTGGGAACCACTGGTTTCGTGCTCAAATTTACAGGTGTGGAAACTGAAGCCCAGAAATTATGAGTTGCCTAAATTTGCAAAATTGACAAACTGACTCATTCGAAACCCACCGCTTTTCACACAATGTCATATGGATATTTGTTCCAAAAAAACTAATGTAAACCTTCAAAACAGCAACCCACCACAGGTCCCAAAGAAAATGAAATCGCTGCCACTTTCTTGCCAGCAGAGAATGTTATCTAGCTCTTTGTGTTCTACCCAGCAAAGTTCTAACTATGAGAAGGAACAGAGACAGAGGAAAGATTGGAAGAAAAAACACAGGCATCAGAACCAGGTGTGTTATTGTACCCCCGGATGCCAAGTCAATTGCTGTCTCTGTGTTGTCAGTTTTCAAGCTATAAAAACAAAAAGACTATTGGGAGAAACACTATGAAGCCTGAGGCCTTAGGCTTCTTGGGTAAAAACAGAGAATATCTGATAATATTACTAATTTTAAAATTAGCAATTTCTATTTAGATTTTAAAGAAAATTGCTTTTAACATCAAAGGAAAATTTTTTTTAACATCATAACATCGTTGCTCAGCATGCACATTTATTCTCTATAGAATTCAACTTCCTTCGGTTTGGAAATAGAAATTATAGGAAATAGATAGAAAACGGATCTTATACAATTTTTTCACCACCTGTCTCTCAGTTTATCACGTGGTGGTGGCTTGCGTGTTGCTATGATGCTAGAAACTATGCCACTGGTACTTCAAATACCAGCAGGGTCACCCATGGTAGACAGGTTTCCATAGAGCTTTCAGACTAAGACTAGGAAGAAAGGCTTAGTGATCTTCTTTGGAAAATGAGCCAGTGATAACCTTAAGGGTCACAACAGAATATTATCTGAGTTGTTTGCCTTGGACATGTCAACAGGAGGAATCACTGGAGGAAGCCATCATGTTTAGTGAAGTAGAGGGCCAATGAGGGTGAGGTAAATCCTTGGTGAGATGGATTGGCACAATAGCTGCAATGATGGACTTGAACATGCCTGCGATCGTGAGGATGCTGAAGGACCGGGCAATATTTTGTTCTCTTGTACCTACAGTTGCCATGAGTTGGAGTCAACTCGATGGTGGTTAATAAACAAACATACACTTTTCAGTTCCTTTAAATTGAGCATATTAGAATCTGTGGTGTTTCCTTCCAGCATAACATTTTTTAAGCTCCTTAAGGGCAGAGGCCACATATTCCTTAACTTGGTATTCTCTCATTAGTGCAGTGCTTGGCACATAGAGGGCTCTCAGAGAGTGGTAACTTGAACTTTCCCACTAAGGAAGAAAACCTAAAGGGAGGTCAAAAAGTCTCTAGCAAAAGTCCCATTGCTTTTACCTTAAGAACCAGACACTGTTCATTTCAAAGCTTTAAAAAAATCCATACTATACACATCTTTCACTTTTAAACTGCATGTTGAACATCATTCAAAAATAAATGTCACGGTCTCACAGTTGTCTCACTTCAACACAATTCTAGACAAAAGAAAACTGTCCCAATGTATCTACTCAGTTTGGATGTTTGGGCTTTTGTAATTTGTTTATGACTGTTTTTGTGTTTTGGTGTAAGGCATCAGTGGTCTTTCAAGCTATTGGCTTTCAGTTCTCAAAATTGCTCCCGATAAAGGATCCATTCTATTACTTTTGAAATACAACTGATTAAAAAAAAATACTGATGGTGTGCCAGAAGCATATTCAGAATCAGCCTGAGTATTCCTAAAGCAATCGTACTTTTTCTGAACTGAAGGTGTATGTGGGGTCCACCCTCAAGGTGTCCTGTTTGGACAGGGTCAAATGAAGAAGGAGGGTGCATGAGATCAAGGACAGTCTGTAAGTTTACTTTTGGGAGTGTAGAGGATACAATGAGACTCCAGACAGACATATCTTTCTGTTATTTTTATCTCCTACATTAGAGGAGAAAATCATGAGGGAATAAACATGTACTTAATACCTAATTTGGGGATCAGGAAAAATTTAGATCCAAGGAGATGACTGAGGAAGGGGGCGGTGGCTGCAGAGGAAGACCGAGTCTTTGGGAGCCATCTTGCCAGAACCTGATTTCTAATCTCCTGCAGTTACCTTTGAGAATGCCAGCTGCTGTTGTTATGTGCCATCGAGTCAATTCTGACCCATAGGGGCCCCATGTGACAGGGTAGAAGGTTTCCTAGGCTGTAATCTTTATGGGAACAGATCACCAGGTCTTTTTTCCCACAGAGCCGCTAGTGGGTTCGAACTGCTGACCTTTCAGTTAGCAGCTGAGCGCATAACCGTTGCACTACCAAGCCTCCTTGAGAATGCCAGAGAAGTTGGCAAAGAAGCATTTAGATAAGACTTCAATGTTAGATACAGTGGCTTTGATCATTTTGGTATTGTGGATGAGAACTGAAAGTGGCTTTTATTAGGAATTGCTTTAAAAAAGTTATTAATTGACAATAAAGAGCTCGTGTATTTTTTTTTTTATATTTGCTGATGAATGTTGGCTTTCTATGAGCAAGGGTTTTTCAAATCACCCTTATCAGAAATGCCGATACGCAGAGTGGATATCGGCTGTTCCTCTTGTTCCTACAGTCATATTGAAAAGGTCACCTATGGGGACGTCACTGACAGGGACACGACTGTCTTATGTTATCAGGAACACTATAGATCATACGATTCAACAGTCTCTTCTGTAAAAATCTGCCTGCACCGTTAGCTTTTAGGGCTTTGATCAAATCACTCTGTCACTCCCTTGGATGAGCCATTTGGGCTAAAAATACTATTCTATGGCAGTGAACTAGATTTTTTTTTAAACCCAAAATCTGAAGGGTTGTAAACTCAATTCTAAAGCAGTGTAGGCCCTGAAGCTAGCCAGTTTGGGTTTGATTCTGATCTTATTATTTACTACTCATAAGATTTTAGACACAATTCTTTGAACTTTAATGCCATCTTCTGTAAAATGGGGATATGAATACTTACCTTGCAGGGTTACTGTGAGGATTACCTGGTAAAACGTACATATTGCACTCAGAACAATGCCTGGCACATGGTAGGCCCTCAATATGTGAGAGCTGCTATTACTGTTATTATTATTACTATCATTATTGTTAAGTGCTTCTGCTAGGGTCAAACAGAGAGGAGGCAGCATTTGGATCTGCTCTCTGCCACTTACTAGCTGTGTGAACCTGGAGAAGTCAAATAACCTCTGTGAACCAATGTTTCCTTATCTGTAAAATTGTGGCGGTCCTTTTGTGCCTCAGTATCTACTGAGTGGAGCCTTGGTGGCACAGTGGTTAAGCGCTCAGCTGCGAACTGAAAGGTCAGTGGTTCGAATTCACCAGCTGCTCCATGGGAGAAAGATGTGGCAATCTGCTCCCATAAAGATTACAGCCCCGTAAGCCCTATGGGGCAGTTCTACTCTATCCTACAGGGTCGCTATGAGTCAGAATTGACAGCAACACCTTTTTTTTTTTTGGTTTATCTCTTGAGTCTTCTTCTGGCCACAGGATCTCAAATTTCCTTTGGGGTTCTGCCCTTGACCCTATTCTCAGCTTGTGTGCATTGGGTGCCATTTGAAGTGACTCAGATCTAGCCAGTAAGAGAGTTGTGTTCCCTGGTCATAGAAACATGACTCAGTGAGAGTCAATGAGATGCAATGAGGCTCTGGCTCAGACTCTTGGAAAATAAGCCGAGTCTGAGAATGAAGCAAACACAGAAGAAGTCACAGACAAGGTATAGAGAGAAACTGAGTACCATTTGAGGCCCTGAATCAAGCTGTACCTGAAGCCAAAGTTACCCCAGACCTTTTCAGTTAAATCAGTCAGTTGCTTGGGGTCTTCAACTGAAAATGTCCTAACTGCAATACATAGCTATTGTGAGGATTAAACATAGTTTTGTACATAAACCACAGTTTGACGCACATTAAATGAATAATGTTAGCTATTTTTATTTTTCTCAGAGTCTAAGCCTATAGTTTGGGAACTTAAGCATTTTTATACTTTCAGCTTTTTCTTTTATTTCCTTTAGGATTTAGTAACATGCTTTTTCAAAAATCCAGGGGTAGAGCTAATAAACATAAAAAATTAGCCTCACTAGTAATCATATATATAAATAAAAATGAGATTACCTAACTGGTTAGACTCCATAATTGTATTCTTGAAATCAATTTGAAAGTACTATCAAAATCCTTGAAAATATCTTCAGGTTTTGATCCACAAATTCACTTCTGGTACTCTCTCTTAAGAAAACTACATAAAATGCAGACAAAGATTTACATATCACAACATTACTTACAGTAGTGAAAAATTGGAAGAAAACACCTAATTGTTGAACGACAGGGAAATGGCTAAGAATATTATAGTCAGTCATAGAACTGAATACTGTATATCCATTAAAAAAAGATATTTACAAAGAGCTGTTTGTAGCAAGGAAAATAAATATGGTATAATGTTGAAGGAAAAGGGATACTAAAATGTACACATGCTATGAATTCAGCCATGTAAAATAATTTTATGCATCTTGCTGTTGTTGTTGTTGGTAGGTGCCATTGAGTCGGTTCCGACTCACAGCAATCTCAGGTCTTTTCTCCTGCAGAGCCAATGGTAGGTTTGAACTGCCAACCTTTTGGTTAGCAGCCAATTGTTTAACCATTGCACCACCAGGGTTACCTGTATCATATGTAGATGGAAAAATTGGGGAAAACATCAAAATATTAGAGAGGGTTAGACTGCCAGACATGTTCAAGCATCCTGTAGAAGTTAAAATTTGTTGTTTGTGTCAAAATGATAGCTTGGTGTCTTAGTTATCTAGTGCTGCTATAACAGAAATACCACAAGTGGGTGGCTTTAACAAACAGAAATTTATTTTCTCACAGTTTAGGAGGCTAGAAGTCCAAATTCAGGGCACCGGCTCTACAGGAAGGCTTTCTGCCTTCTCTTTTTGTCGGCTCTGGAGGAAGGTCCTTGTCTCTTCTGAGCTGTTGCTCCTGGGCATCTTCATATGCTTGGCATCTGTCTTTCCCCATTTCTGGTCTGCTTGCTTGTTTAATCTCTTTTCTATCGCAAAAGAGACTGACTCAAGATACACTTTACACTAACCCTTCTCATTAACATAACAAAGATAACCCATCCCCAAGTGGGATTATAACCACAGGCATAAAACAAAACAAACAAACGAAAACAACTCATTGCCATCAAGTCGATTCTGACTCATAGGAACTCTATATGACAGAGTAGAACTGCCCCATAGGGTTTCCAAGGAGCAGCTGGTGGATTCGAACTGCTTTTTGGTTAGCAGCCGAGCTCTTAACCATTATGCCACCAGGGCTCCGCATTAGGATTTACAACACATGTTTTAGGGGGACATAATTCAATCTGTAACACTTGGGTTGTTAAGATGCGTCAACAGCTATCTCTGGAAAAATATACATATTTGGACTATTGAGCCAGAGGCCCAATTCAAGCATCATGTATCAGTTTTCCTGGGCAGGGATTTAAAGGAAACACACCAAAGAACCTTTTCCCTGACAGGCAGGATAAGTGTGGATTTGTGCCCCTCCAAATATCCCTCATACATGGTGTTCCATTAACTGCTTGCATCCTCCCCCATCAGTCTCCAGTTAACAATGTAAGTGTTAGGTTGGTAGGCTGAGGAATTCCCCAGATCACACCAGTCTGGAGAAGGCCCTATCCTAATATCGTAACAAAACTGTATTTCTCTGGTTCATCCTCAGAATCTTTACAAGTCTATTCTCCCTGATAAGAATAAAATTAAACTAGTTGCCATTTGAGTCAATTCCCACTCACGGCAACTCCACGTGTGTCAGAGTAGAACTGTGGCTGATTTCAATGGCTGATTTTTCAGAAGTAGATTATCAGGCTTTTCTTCTGAAAAACCTCTGGGTAGGCTTGAACTCCCAACCTTTGGTTAGCAGCCAAGCACGGTAATCGTTTGCACCACCCAGGAACTCCTCCAATAGCAACTGAACACTCATTTTATATTGAATCCTGTGTTTGGTACTTTATACATTCTATGTAACACTCTGTAGATTAGATACTATTATCCCCATTTTACATGGGGAAGTGGGCTTCAGGAGGGTAAATGATTTATCCGAAGGCACACAGTAAATATCAGAGCTGGAATGTGAGCCTCAGTTTACCTGGCTCTGGCTGCCTCTCCCTAAGCCTCTCTGGTACGTTTGCAGGTGTCAGGTCCCAACTTGCCTCTGTAGCATCTAGCATTCCAACACTCTCCAAAAGTTTGGGCCAGAAGCTGCTACTACAGTGGTCTGTTTTAGGCTCCCCAGCCCTTCCTAGTCTCCATAATAGCAACTGCCCCAAGGGTCAGATTCTTGAGAGCAACTGACTGATGCTACCTTATCCAGGGCAGAGGCAGGGCTTTCACCAGGTCAGCTTGCTCCAGGCATCTCCCTTGGCTCTTGAGGTTTCATGCTACTCTGGGGTTAAAAATCATTGTCAATGGCTTTTATTCATTCACTTGTCCACTCAACAAATATTTACTGAGCTACTACACTGTGTTCTGGGAGTCCCTAGGTAGTGCAAATGATTAATACACTCACCTACTAACCAAAAGGTTGGAGGTTCAAGTTCACCCACAGGTCCCTTGGAAGAAAGGCCTGTTGATCTTCTGAGAAATAAGCCATTGAAAACCCCATGAAGCACAGTTCTCCTCTGACACACATGGGGTCTCCATGAATAAGAGTTGACTCCATGGGAAGTGGTTAATGGTTACCCTGTGTTCTAGGTTCTATTTTAGGCAGAACGGCTCTTGATCTCTTGAGCTTATACTCTGATGGGAATCAGCAGAAATAATCATATAAACAAAGATATAATTAAGATAATTGCAAGCAGAGTACGTACTAAGGAAAATTAAAGAGCCAGTAATCTTTGTTTAATTTTCCTTTGTTTGGAGGAGCCTCTCACAAGTTAGGGTGGAGGTGCTGCTTTAGCTGGAGTGATAACAAAAGATGTATCTGAACGAAGAAATGAATAATGTGATGGAGCCAACTGTGTGTATGACTATCTGAAGGAAGAACATCCCAGGCTAAGAGAACAGCAAATGAGAAGACCCTGAGGTTGAAATGAGCTTGACGTGTTCAGGCCGGAGGATGGAAGCTCTTGGACTGCAGTAGTGGATGACAACGGGCAGTAGAGGATGAGGTTGGAGGGGCAGGGGAGGCTGGGTCAAGCTGAATCCTTTGGCCATGGCAAGGATTCTGGATTTTATTCAAGGCAGTCTAGAAAGTCACTGGAAGTTTCTATGCAGGGAGGACATGATCTGATTAATGTTGTAAATGATTACTCTGGCTTCTACCAGAGTATACTCTAGGTTTTGGGGGGTCAAGAGTGCAAGAAGAGGTATCAGTAGGCTGTTGCAGTGGTCCAGGTGAAGGATGAGGGTAGCTAAGGCTACTTGCCTTATGACCAGGGCTCTCTTTCCCTGGGGTGACTGTCTCCTTCCAAGCCAGCAATTCTGTAGCTTTTCTACGCTGCTTGTAAACACGGCTGGGCAGGGATGGGGAAAACCCTTAACCTCAAGTCTCTGGCCCTGTCTGCTTCTCACTGGTCCCTGTGGTAGGCCGCATGGGCCCGGCTCTGGGCAAGCTGCCCCATCTTCAACTTCTTCAGGCTCCCTTTGTTTTGCTCCATGACCGTGGAACTCAAAAGACCCTGTTAACCAGAGGTGGCCCTCTTGGTCTCTGAGCATCTCCACTAGCTTCTTTGGGTGTCCTTTGTTTACATGAGTCAACTCAAGCACGAACATGCCAGTAAAAAGACTTTCAATGCCTTATTAAGAGGAAAAAAAGAAAAGACTCCAAAAGCTTTTTGGACACCAGATAGCTCCTCCAAAACACAGCTTGATGAGTTAAGTGTAAATGAATCAGAAACATGTGGATTGGATTTCTCTTTGCAGGCACTTGGGTTTAAAAAATGAAAGGCAGGGCTTAGGGGAATGAGGAAAAGCATGGCTGGGTTTTGAAAGGACCTGAATGAGAACTTCACAGAATGGAGGGCCTCAGACATGGTGAGATTTTCCCCTGCCCTAATTTCTTTCATCCCCAGACTGTGAGAGCGGCTTGATATACGTGGCATTCTGCTACATTTTCCTTTCAGACACTGTGTTCCTGGTATTCCTTGTTTCTTTGCCAAAGACCTTGTTATGTTGTGGGTAAAAACTATGCTTCACCAAAGCCATTTTGACTTAAACATCCTAAGAAGTTCACCGACTTTGTTCTCATGGGGTTCAGGCTTTTAATGGCATAAACTGAATCTATCTTTTAGGCTGTGCAGCAGCCTTGTGTGGACTCCCTGGGCAGTGCAAGAACTTAACGTGCTCAGCTGCTAACCCAGAGGTTGGAGGTTTGAGTCTACCCAGGAGTGTCTCAGAAGAAAGGCCGGGAGATCTACTTCCAAAAAACCAGCCATTGAAAACACTATGGAGCACAGTTCTACTCTGACCCATCTGGTGTCACCATGAGCCGGAACTGACTCGACCACAACTGCTTTGGCTTTTGGTTTGTAGCCCTGTGTAGTTGAAAGAAGGCAGTGTCTTGACTTCATCCTGGAACTCATACCAGCTCACTGCCTTGGACAAGCCAGTAGTTATATCTCAAACTCAGCTTTCTCATCTGTAAAATGGGGACAGGATGATTCCTTCCTTATCTGCTTCAAAGAGTTGTTTGGGAGGGTTGTGTAAATTAGAGAGCACATAAAAATGGTATGACTGATTACAATGAATGTACCAGAAAGGTTGTGGATGGCTTTGAAATGATGCATCCAACTTACATGGAAGTGAAATGTGGTAGAGGGGGCAGACATGAATTTTGCACTCTCTTCTCATCTTCTATGTTGAGAGAGTCCACATGTAGCCTAAGTTGGAATGAGGTAAATAAGGAAGAGCACAGAAAATAGCATCTGTCCAAGCTACACAGTTGTCCATGACTTAGAACTATAGAGTTTTAGATCTTGGAGAGCAGCCTGTTAATCTCTTTATTTCACACTTGAAGAATCGAGGCTTAGAAGGGGGAAATGATTTACCAAGGATATATAACTACCTCACTAAAAATATTACCACTGCTTATGGCTGAGAGGATAAGGTCCATCCATAGTAGTGGGACAGTCACAAGGAATGGAGTTCAGATATTTGTTAATCATTGTCTGAGTACATTGTATTTTTAATTTTTTTAATCCCCAGTGCTTAGCATAGATTCTGGTACACAATAGATATTCAATAAAAAATTTGCAGAATAAGTAAATAAGTCAAGAATAAGGCAGGGTAGGGAGGGATAGAAAATAAAAAGAAACCATGGTTCCTGTCCTGGAGGAGCTTACAGTCTAGCTGTGGAGACAAGATGTATATGAAGAACTGTGAAAGCACTGTAAGTGAGAGTGTTGTAAGCAAGAACATTGTAGGTTACAGAAAAGTGATGGAAAGTGACTGATTTAAGTCAAATGAAATAACGCTTTTTTGTGTGTGTGTCCTTAAGGAAGAAATTTTTAAAGAAAATGCCTCTAGAACAAACAAGACATGTGTTAGTATTCATTTGATGGACCTGTAGATTTTCCTGTCATTAACCCCTCCTTGAGTAAATAGGGTCTGTGACTCAGGTCAGACCAATCAATCTACATAACACTCTCATTTCAGCTCTGGGTCCAGGGATGGGCATGTGACCTTGCAAGCAGGTCCAACCATAGCCCCTCCATGTTATTTGGTATATGAATAATAGGAGAGAGGGCCCTTTCTTTGTTTTTCCTTTTGGGTTGTCCATCTACAGGATGTAGACTTGGGTGGTTAGTGGCCTTCTCACCCAACATGCAGAAAGATACTAAGAATGAAGTCAACAGAAGATCAGAAGTGGAGCCAAGAGAAGAAGAAAGGAGCAGATATGATGACTTAATTTAAGTCCCTGGATTCAGCCATGCCATAAGAACACCCTTGGACTTCTAGTTACATAAGCCAATACATTCTTTTCCTCCAAAAGGGTTTCAGTCACTTTTATTCAAAAGGTCCAAATATAATTGGTAAGTAGCTTAGCCTGTTAGGATTGGCGGGAAGGCTGTGTGAGTTGATAGAGATGAACGGATCAGCTGCAAAGGCCAGTAATGGAGGGCCTTCAACATCTGGCTGAGAAGTTTAGGTTTGAAGTGCTGACTCATGAAGGAGAGTGGGAAGTAGGTAAGACCACCCTCCATCTCCTCACTGACCCAGTATCACCTCTACTTGCTGGCCCAAGTACCTGAAAGATCCACCACTGGAATCCATTATTTGGGTTAAGTCAGAAGTTCTTAAAGTTTGTTTAGTAGAATACAAGCTTCTCTGGGTGCCACATGAGAAAGGACTGTGTGTTCCAATACATTTATTTTCTTTACTTCTCTGAGAATCTCTGGGAGGCAAATGGAATATATAATATTTCCTAAACTTCTTTGTTTGAAGAATTCTTTTTTTTTTTTTTTTAACCTTATTTGGAGGAGCCTCTCACAAGACATCTGTTGATAGACTTTGAGGTTAGGCATCGTTTCCCCAGTAGACCTCTGTAAAGTACAATACTACTTGAGGAAAGTAACATATTATTTTAACTCTTCATTCCACAAAGCATTGGAGATTCAGAGGTGAGAACAGTGTGAATGTAAGAGTAAGAGACCAAGAACTGAGTGTTGGAGACAGAAGGAAGAAAGAAGAATGCTAGACAAGTCCAGAAGCCTAAGATAAGGAAGCAATGACAACTGAGTGAAAGTCTTGGAACTGAACTTCTTGGTAACAAAGGCAGAAAGGAGAGGAGATTGATGACGAGTCTCTTTCCTGAATTATTAAGAAATCACTCTCTAATACTCTTGAGTTTTGTAGTTCTTAACACCTACTAAAAGCATCAGCATAGTTCATTGGGAGAGACAATGAACTTTTTGCTTATTTTTTAGCACTGAACCCTAAGAAAAAAATTGATCACATGGCTCCTTACATAAGGGACACTGAATAACATAATGGATGATCTTCAACAGAAAATTTACAAAAGATGCAGAAACATTCTTCATACGGCTGTTTCATCTATTGACACTCAACAAAAACCAAGGACATAATATGAAATTACAGCTGTTTGAAGGAATGTCTACAGCGAACTAAGGACACACAGCCTGACACATTGCTTAGGTGAGCTCAATTCATATGGGGAAAGATAGGGCTTAGGGACTTTCAGGAGGTACAACTAACATGTTAACTCAGCAGTTAAGCCCCAGTGTACAAAGAGTAGGTTATCACCTTAGTTAACTGCTACCAGAGACAGCTGAGAACAGAGTCTTGAGCAAAAGATATGTAGGACAGGGCCATTTTGAAGGTAGAGGACAAAGGCAGCGGAGTGGGAGAGGGGGAGAAGAGGAAGGTAGGAGGGAAGGGCTTAGGTGGAAGCAGCATAAAAACTCATGAAGATTCAATAATGGTGGTCTTGGAGGCCATGGAATTAGAATCAATTGCAGGTCAAAATCTCACTGGGTAGATGAACAGTCTAAGACAGTGTTGGTACAATGGGGCCTAGCCTGAGGCTCCAAATCAGAAAGTGAAAGAACAATAAAGAGCCCAGAGTTCAAAATTACTGTATTTCCAAATGGAAGAGACCCCTAAATTCAGATAAACAGCATTATTCACTTATGACTCAAGTACAGTTGAAAAATGTCAAAGAAATTTCATCCTTTACCAAAACCTCTCTGTTTCAGAGAAAAGTCAATAACTGCACACCCCCAATGGTTATAACGTGTTTTGAGGGGAGCTGCCCCCCATCCCAATGATGAAATATTATGCCCTTTGACTGGCTACTTTGCATATACAATCCTACCATTGGCCTGCAAGCTGTGATGGTCCCATTCAGGCTCCCCAAATCCCTAGCCACAGCCTAAAACCCTGACTTTATTAAACATTGCACCATTTGCTCAAATCTTGAGTTTCTTCTCAGAATATCTGGGAATCTTTAATTCCCACAAAACCCATGAGACTATATCAACATTTATTTTTCGGTAGTCTGAAACTAGTATGGAAAGGTAAATGTGGAATGGAGAAAGGCAATGGAAACTATTCAGCGTAGCTATGATTTAGATGGGGATATCAGCCAACGAAAACCCTATGAATCACAATGGACGTATCTGCAAGCGATCATGAGGATGGCGCAGGACCAGGAAGTGTTTTATTCCTTTGTGCATGGGTTCAGCATGAGTTGGGGGCAGACTCCACGGCAGCGAACAACAACCACAACATAAAAAGAATGCTAAAAAGCATGTGATGATAGAACCAGAGCTTGAAGGCTAGGGGAAGGTTCAGAGGATGGTAATGCTCTTCACTGCAAAAAAGCAAAGTCTATGGAAGGAGAGGAAAGAGAGTAATAATAGGTTTTATGGGTCCCAAACAAAAGGAACTAGAGAAGGCAGAATATGAGTTATGGAAGGGAATTTTGAGACCATCTAAGTAACTTCCCAATGTAGTCACTTACAAATAAGAAAACTGAAGTCCAAGTAGACTGTCATTTTTCTAAGGTGAGACAGTGGCAGAGCTAAGACTAGAATCCAAATCTCTAGGCTCCTAGTTCAGGGCTCTCTTTGCCATGCTATGCTAAAGGCATGCTGGTATAGGAGAGAGCTGTCTGGCTATCTACAGAACCGGGTTGAGCTTGAGTGGAATGGAGAGCACACGGAAGATCAGATATGCTTGGGAAGTCTTCCCAAATCAACAGAAAAAGCAGGGAATGGAGCGCAAGTAGACTCTGCAAACTTCCTGAAATTTGCTTCTGGTGTCTTAAAGAGCTCCTGAAAACCAGAGCTGCTGGAAAATACTGAGACTCTGCTAAGTTGGGGAGGTCTAAGAGGCAGAGTAGGCTTACAATGCATGAAAAACGCCCCTGCCAAGCATGCAGGGGGCATGCAGCCAGCTGTTTGTATTTCAGGAAAAGGGCAATGATAGCGATGAAATCTTTCATCAGAGGAAAAGAGGCTCCAACATATTGAATAAGTTACACAGTTCACCCTCTTTACAGACAACACAAATCCGCTGTGGTCACTTGACCTCACTCCGTGGCTTTCTCATCATTTACTTGACCCACATTTACCAGCCTTCACACAGAGGAGATGCTCTTTTCCCAGAGCACCCCAGCTCCTTTCCATTGCTGATAATTTGTGAGCAGCTCCTACTGGAACCTGAGTCCCTATCATCATCTTTAGTGAAAGTCCAGGCTTGTCTAGGTGGAGGAGAAAAAAGTCCCACACAAAACACTCCCCCGCTCCCTTTCTCTCTTTGATCTTTACAAAATATTAAGTCACACAATGGCAGCTTTGGAGGTCAGACTTCCATTGTTGGTTGGCCCCTCAGAGGAGTCCTTAAATCTAGACCCATCAGAACCCCTTGGGATGGAGGTTAAGGTACAAGAGCAGGTATCAGAGGGACTGTGACAAATGAGACTGGTGTCAAGAGAGACTGTTTAAATAAACAGTTGGATGTTTGGAAGGACAGGCTAAAGACCTCAGATCTTTCTCTCCCCTGTTTTTTTATTCCCCCCAAAACAGAAGATTAAGTTTGCTGTGAACATGAGCTGATGAAAAGAATTCACATAGTGCTTTGAATAGGACCCCAGACAGACCCACAGGAGAGCTACAAATTGCTTGTGGAGACACCAGTCTCCCTTTACAGAAAGTTAGCATAAAGTCCACATATCTTCTTTCTATGAGGTACTAACTTGTAAATTAACCTTTAATGGTATATAAATGATGTTCTGAAAGAACTGCTTATGCAGCCATATTTATGATCTAGCAAATTGCAAATATTTACAAGATTATAGGTGTTAATGGTCTGTCAAAAATGTTTGTATATTGTACATACATTAAACCCCGGTTTCAGACCACCCTGGTATAAAAGACCACCACTCCCTAGTCCCATATAGTGTTTCACTTTGATTCCATATATGCCAATCCCTATAATTAGCCTGTTCCCTAATACAGATCAAGTCCACTTTATAGGGAATTCTCCCAATAGTTTTCATTTAGTTTAAACCCAGTACCCAGGCTGCCTATGTAAACTGTTTGCTAAATGGCCCAGGATGGCCAATCGATCTTATGTCAGCCCTTCCAAAGCTCCTGGGCCATGGCCTGTGAACTTGTCTGTCTTGTTTCTGAGTTGGCCCCACTTTAAGCCCTAAGTGCCCCCGGTCTGATTCCTTTCCTGAAAGTACACAATGAAGCATATATATGCATGCTCCCAGGGACTAAACCTCTCTGCCAATGTTAGGTCATTCAAGTGCTTAATGTACACGAGCCACAGACATAATTCGCTTCAAAGAGCTGCTATTGTTACAACAGCACCTTCACTCTGGTGCTTGACAACAGAGAAGTATGCTGGACAAAGGGGGGAAAATCTCCTTTGTCCTATAATTGTTAATTCTATTGTGATATGTCTTCTCTGAACTCTCTCCCCGCGTCACTGTTCCACGCGGGGGTGTGGCAGAAAGAAAATAAAAAAGGTCAACAGGTTGTTTTGAAAAGGTTCTTCCATCCTCGTTTATTATCTCATTTGCACATTTTCAGTAATGTCAAGCTGTTTCCATGGCTGTCTCAAGATGATCAGGCTCCCAAGACATCTGCCAGAGGTTTGTCTGCTTTGCGGGGATTTATAGAGCACGCTTATTTTCAAACGTTACTAAAGGCACCAGCTTCCCACCTCCTCTGATAAAAACATGCAGAACAATGTTTGCCCAAGTCCTGACGTCTGAATTTTTATATAGATCTCCAAATAATCACTCTTTCCCACGCCACTCCCCCACTCCACTGTCAAAAACAGAGCAGAGGAATCATAAAATCAATTTTCCCTTAAGCCCTTTCACAAGCCCTGAAAACACACTGAATTTTCTTGAAAATAAAATACGTGTTTGGGTGGCTGTGACAGATTGAAACCATTGAAGTCTCTACAGAGGTCTTAAGTGGAACAGGCCGATGGCCCTGGGCCTGAAATGAGGAGCAGAACGCACCACAGAGTGAAGGGTAGAAGCTCGTGACCGCTCGAAGGAATCAGAATCACTGTGTTGGGAAGAGAAGGACCCACTGGTACGCTTCATCCTCTCTCCAAGACAATTCTTAGAACTACCAAGTCTTTCTACCTGCTTAGTATTTGGGAAAGATTTGTCAACATGATATCAGGACTCCTGGAGGGCTCGCACTTAGATAATTCCACTGGAGCTGGACTGGAAATCTTCTCTCCTTGAAATGCCTTTCGAACCTGTTAGGGAACCTGGTCCCTTAGGGATCCATGCAGGGAGAAATGGCTTCTTCGAGACATTTTCAACATGTCAAAGATGCTCACTGGAGTCATGGAGCTACTTATGACTCCAAAACCAAAAAAACAAACCCACTGCTGTCAAGTCGATTCTGACTCATAGTGACCCAATAGGACAGAGTAGAGCTACCCCATAGGATCTCCAAGGAGCAGCTGGTGGATTCGAACTGCTGACCTTTTGGGTGGCAGCCGAGCTCTCAGCCACTGTGCCACCAGGGCTCCAGACTCCAGCTACCTGGAATCAGATCACAAAGGAGAACTAAAATATATTTTCTTTCCTTTAGCTAAAATTCTAGCAACTCAATGTGTTTGTGTTGGCTTTCTTACGATGGCAGTTTCTGATTAATAATGAAATGAGGAAATCAATGACTTCTCAGATCTGCAGCTGGTTGAATAGACAATATCAAGTTCAAAATATGGCACCTGGGAGGAGAGGACAATAAAGAGGTCCATGGAAATGAAACGTGGGAGCCACGGGTTTTGGAGCTGGTGAAGACTATTGTGCACCAGGTCACCACGTGTTTTATTCAGGCGCCAAATGAGGCAACTGAAAGTACACACAAAATGCAGACACCATTCAGGGGCAGATTCCAATCTCTGTTCAATTGCCTTTTATGTTTATCTCAGAAAGCAAATAGCTGAACCACCAAATGTCCTATCTCTGCTTGCTCTCAGGAGAGAGGAACAAATTGCCTTTCTTTTTTACTCAAAAAGGGTGTGGAAAAAGCCCATCCTGAAATTAGGAAGCGACCCAGACATCAGGCAGGTGAGACTCTTTGAAACATGGCTGCTCCCACTGCTGTTCAAGAGGGAGGTACTTGGAATAGCCACACAAGTAGCCACGTTCTTCTTCTCTGCCTGGAGTAGCCACACAAGCAGCCACGTTCTTCTTCTCTGCCTGGAATAGTCACACAGGCAACCAAGTTCTTCTTCTCTGCCTAGAAGAGTCACACAGGCAGCCATGTTCTTCTCTGCCTGGTGAGGCTGGCAGGGCCTGGGAGGGACTCATCAATTATTTCAAACTATATTTTTGAACATTATGGGTTTGGCAAAACCCCAGACATACTTTACCAAGTCCTTTTTTCCTTCATTTTGTAATCCCATGTGTATTTCAAATACAATCCGTATGTTACTGATTCATTTACACTTAACTCATCAAAAATGCCGGTTGGGATGAATTATTTGATGCCCAAAGAGAAGTATGGTCTCCTTTTAAAGAAGATGTTAGAAACCTTTTCCTGCCCTACCCCCACATGCCAAATGCAGTTCAAAGAGAATCACTATCCCCACCCCACCCCTGCCCCCACCCTACAACAAACACCAATTTTTTAATAACATTAGAAAAGGCAATTCCAAGGAGCACTAAATTTGGGGAAATTCTTCATTCCACTCTCCCTCATTTAAAAATCCTTTTGTATTTTAAAGGAAATCTAATCCATATGCTTCTGATTCATTTACACTTAAATCATTAAAATGTTGTTTGGAACAAGTCACTTGGTGAACAGAAATGAGTATCAGCCTTCTTTTATTATTATTTCTTGAAGCTCCTTTCTGAAAAACAGGAAGTCACATTGGAAACTTGAATATCAAAAAGTTTAAATTTGGTATGGTAATTCTTTGGCTGCCATGGTTTAGATAAATCTATTTTCGGCTATCCTCACATGAAACCCAGAGCAGAGCTTAGCTTGGATGTCACATATACACTCATAATTGCACGTAATCAGCTAAATTGCATCTGCAAGAAAGTTCCTTCCTTTAAGTAATTTGAACGGAGGGTGTGTTGTGTGTGTGTGTGTATGGGGAACCAGGCAGGGGTGCGTTAATACCAAATGTTCTGGACCCTAAATACACCTGGTAGGATGAGAGTGAAGAAGGAGCTGCATACTCAGAAATAAAAAGGGAGGGGAGAATCTCCTTGAAACTGTTTATATATTTGCCACGAGCATTAATGGGAAATGCACAGCTTATAGTCTTCTTTCACTAGTCCTAGTTGAAGATTAGTTAAGGTCACTGAACAGTGAGTGTCATCATGCTCGTTGGCAAATTGTTACCGTCTCCTTTTTGCTCTGTCCTCTGTGATAACAGATGCTGGTGGACCTCACTCTCTTTTTAATCTTTTTTGTCTCCCTTTCCTGAGTCCCACAGTAGCTCACGGTATTGGGAACACCTCTATATCCCAATCTTTTCATTTTACAGAGGAGGATCAGAAGTCCAAGAGTTAGTGACAAAACTGAGACTAGGACATAGAAAATTTGGCTTCCAAAGTCAGGTACTTGCCACACTGTTCTAATAGTAATTAACAAAAGTTGAAGGCACATCATGTACATTAATCTCTTCTAGTCCTTAAAATAGTCCTAATACAGCAGGTATTATTGTCCTTATTTTCCAGATTAGGAAAGTGAGGTGTAGAGAGATTTTGAGCCAAGTCACTGAGCTGATAAATGAGCCGGGATGTGCTCTGGCATGGGTCTCAAGTCAAAGCAGTGCAGAAGAGTGGTGAAAAATGAGGAGCATGCGGTGTCTTTGAATACTGGCTCCACCAGTCTATAGCTGGTGACTTTAGGGCTGTTACTTAACCTCTCTGTGCATTCACACCCTCAAAAATGAGGATAATAATAGTATCTATACCGTAGAGCTGTCGTGAAGATTACATGAGACTCCATGTAACAGTGTCTAGATAGAGTAAGCATTCAACAAATTAGAGCTAATATTATTTCTACTACATTATACAGACACTCTATGTCTCTAATACTTTGGAAAATTTATCAAGGCAAAGAAAAATTCCTACCAATTTATGAATAAAGAGACCAATAGTAGCTCCCAGAGGGGCACATAACTGATATATGCTCTGAATTCCTCTCACTCTCTAAAACAGTTAGTTTCAAGTCAATGACAATTCATGGCAATGCCACATGTGTCAGAGTACAGCTGTGCTCCATAGGGTTTTCAATGACTGATTTTTTGGAAGTAGATCACCAGGCCTTTTTTTAGAGGCACTTCTGGGTGACTTGAATCTCCAACCTTTGGGTTAGCGGTGTGCATTATCCAGGGACTCCTCTCTCTCTTCCTCTCTCTCTACTAGTCCCTTCTTTCAAATCCTGCCTAGTGATGGGCAGACTGCACTTGACACATAGCTCTGCTGCAGGGAACACATGGTACCACTATCGTCATGACACGGAATTCTGAATAAAACCCTAACATCCTGTGAGAATGTGAAAGCAAAACGGAAATGATTTGTTGCCGTCATTGTGTGCTGTCAAGTCAATTCTGACTCACAGTGACCCCATGTGACAGAGTAGAACTGCCCCATAGGGTTATCTAGGCTATAATCTTTCTAGGAGCAGAACGCAAGGTCTTTTCTCCCATGGAGCCAATGATTCAGAGCCACTGGTGGGTTCGAACTGCCAATCTTTGATTCGCAGCTGATTCCAGGGCTCCTTGGAAACAATTTAGAGAGGAAAAAACAGCATCACAGCAATCATTTATTAATGTAGTCATTGTTTTCACATCTACAGCCTAGTGCTGTCTTTAAAAATATGATTTTCAGCCACAGCTGGGCGTTCACCATGGGTCATGAAAGTTCCTAGAAGTTCACCTACCAGGTAAAGTCATCTGAACCCCATTAGAACTGTGGAATGGAAATTTCATGGCAAATAAAAATGCTATATCATTTTAATAAAATCATCATGTGCACATGAAAACGGAGGCAAGAAATAGCGAATTTGTCTTTCCCCAGCTCTTCTTACTCTGGTTTGAAATCCTAACTTCCAAGAGAAGAGACCTTCAGCAGCCACATCATCAGTCTGCTACAGAACAGGTGTTAGTTTCTAGTTTTTTCATACACTAAGTTGAGAAGCAATAAATAGTCAGATTTCCAGAGTAACATTTGAATAGGGAAACTTGAATTGCACAGGGCAAGAAGCAGCCATGTGCTCTTGGAAGGGAGGTGGGTAGGAGGGAAGGAGAAGCCTTCTCTGGGTATGATAACCAGCGTATGTTTCCTGTTCAGTGCTAAAATCCCCTCCTGGAGCTCTGAATGTTGCTTGAGAAAACCAACCTATGACAACCTGTTTTTTAGATCCAGCGGTGACACATCCTTTAATATTAATTTCTTCAATTGTCCAAAGGAAACCATGGCTAGGCCTGTTTCAATGGTGCCAAACATCTGGATGAAGGTTGCGGGGAGAAGGAATCAGTCCCCTGAATAGCCCCATGTCCTCATTTACTTGTGGCCTGGAGGGTCAGTGGCTGTGAGTACATTGGCAAGATTTCTGAAGAGAGCATCATCCCAGGTGAGAAACTGTCTAGCGGAGGCTTTTACACACAGTTGGAAAACGCTCCCACTATGTCATCTGGTGGCTGCAGGCCCTGAGCCCGTGGGATTTACCCTCTTTTTCTAGATTCATGAGCAAGAGAGAGGCTGTGTCAATGTTTAAGGGCCAGTGAATAATCAGTTGTGTAGCATGGGCCTTTAATGTGGTCCTGTTGTTTGCAATTTTATCTGCAGCCAGAGGCAGAGAACAGATGAAGCTCAAATGTCTTTATAGGCTCTAGGATTCAAAAGTCTCTAACCATTATCTTAGCCTTCTAGTACCAGCTTTTCTTGGTAGGGAACTGACACCTCTACTCCCAGTACTACTGCATTATCACCATCGTCATCATCACTACCACCGCCATAAGGCTACTGAGTGCTTACTATGTCCAGGCACCACTCCAAGGGTTTTATCATTTCATTTAATCCACAATAACCCTTTGAATTCAATCCTGTGGCCTTGGCTGGAAATATATTGCAACTATCAGATACAAAGGACCCTACTTCTTCACCCCTTTCTGTAGATCCTGCCTCCTGCCATCAGACTAGTCTGCCTTTGAAATCCATTAACACCAAGGCTTAAATGACTGTTGTCTGAGGGTCAGGGGAAAGGAGGAGTGAAAGAAGGAGAGAATGAAGGTGGGGGAGAAAGCCATCAGGGAAAATACTGTATCAGTTCTTTCCTACCCTTGGCCGTGGCCATTGACTCTTCTGATTCCCACTGGTGCCAGCCCTGTGTTGGTGGTGTTTTGGTAGAAGCAACACTGGTGGTTATCTTCCCATAGTCCTTGAGCTGGAGGCTATAAAATACACTGGAAAGAACACTGGTGTCTTGGGGTGCAGAAGGGATGGAGAAGGGGGAAGGAAGTGCCCCCTTTTCTCAGGCTTCCTGCTTATATTGCAGGCACAGGGCTATTCTGAACACCTGAGATGAAGGACTCTGCTCTCTCTGGCAAAGCAGTCCACCAAGCACAGAAGTTTGCCCTAGGAAAGGACACTCACTACTGCCTTTAATCTCATGCAAGGTGGAAGTGTGTATTCCTTGTAATGTTTAATGACTTGTAAGAAGAAAAGGGTGTGTTTATAAAACAGGAACTCAAGGTCACCAAGGTCTCGAAGACAGCAAGTGACAGAACTAAGACTTGACCTCAAATCCTGTGATGTTGACCAGTTTGCAGTTAGGTAATGCAGGCCTAAAATAAATGAATTAATAAATGGATGAATTAATGAGTAAGAAGGCCCATTTTAACTTTACTCACTTGGGTGACTCTTATAATCTTGAGAGACAGTATCGTTTGGCAGAAAGAAGGTTGGGCTTGAATTCCAGATATGTCACTTCCTAGATATTAGATCTAGGCAGGTAATTATATATTTCTGAGTTTAATTTTCTCATCTGTAAAATGGGAATAATACTAGCTACTTTGTAGGTTTATTATAAAGCTTACTGTGCATAAAATATGAAGTACCTAGTTCATAATTTAATCAAAATGCTGGTTGGGATGAATTATTCTTTCATACATATTATGTTATTTTTTAATATTTTAAGTGTTTATTTAAATTTATAACTGAATGTGGCCTAAAACCATCGTTCAAGAAAACAGAAAACTATGGGCTAGTGGCAGTGACGGGAAGCTGGCCTTGTTCTCTGTCCTCTTACCACCTATCATGCCGACACCTTCAGAATGTAAGACACCCCTTCTTCGGTTTTTTATTCCATGTTTTTCAGCTCCAAACAATTCAACTCCATGATGAAACAAACCCCATGAGTTCCAGCCTCCTTTCATGAGTCTAGAGAACTAGAAGAGGGAAGACTTGTATCTGCCAAGAGACAAATATCTGGGTTTTGAGGTACTAAAGGAAATATTATATATTCTTAGGTTATAATTTTCAAATAATTATTTCCTTCCAAGCTCACAAATAATGGATTAAAATCAATACTTCCCTACTTCCCAATAAAATGACCAGACTTCAGTCTTTGAAAATGTTTCCATTAATCTTTTCCCACTCCTACCCAACTGTTCTCAGACTAACTCTCTAGCACTGGGGATTTGTACTGCTGGACAATGAAGGGATTCAGAATGGAAATGGTCCCTCTTTGGGCAGATCTCTGCTCACAACACACTCTTTCTTTAGGCAAAAGTATTATCTACTAATTTTTCTCCATAGCAATTTTGAAGTTCCTACATAAATTCCCAGAATTAGAATGTGAAGGCTTAACTAGTAATTGGGAAATATAAACAAGGTGCCTAAACTTTTTACACTCGATTGTCTTAATGTCTAAAACTTAGCAAGCTTGTGTAAAAGCTGTGTGATATATATGGTCCAGTGAAAAGTTGACTCATTTACAAAGCATGATTGGGTTACACTGTCACCCTGACCTTCCTGCTTTTTAAACAGGCTACGTTTTCACTGAGGTAACATACGGCTTAAATTTCCATTAAAAATCAGTGACTTCTAAATTTAGGCAATTAATTCTGACTTCTCTTTGGAATCAAAGAAAAGATGGAAATACACTCTATTCTTCTTACAAGTCTACTTCTCACAAGGAATATTCCCTTCCACCTTGCCTGAGATTAAAGGCAGTAGTGAGTGTCCTTTCCTAGGGCAAATTTCTGTGCTTGGTGGACTGCTTTGCCAGAGAGAGCAGAGTTCTTTATTTCAGGTGTTCAGAATAGCCCTGTGCCTTCAAAATAAGCAGGAAGCCTGAGAAAAGGGGGCACTTCCTTCCCCCTTCTCCATCCCTTCTGCACCCCAAGACACCAATGTTCTTTCCAGCATATTCTATAGCTTCCGGCACAAGGACTGTGGGGACATAACCACCAGTGTTACCTCCACCAACAGAAGGCTGGCACCAAAGAGAATCATTGAAGACAACAGCCATGGCCAAGGGTAGGACAGAACTGATACAGTATTTTCCCTGATGGCTTTCTCCCCCACCTTCGTTCTCTCCTTCTTTCACTCCTCCTTTCCCCTGACCCTCAGACAGCAGTCATTTAAGCCTTGGTGTTAATGGATTTCAGAGGCAGGCTAGTCTGGTGGCAGGAGGCAGGATCTACAGAAAGGGGTGAAGGAGTAGGGTCCTTTGTGTCTGAGGGTGGCCGTATATTTCCAGCCATGGCCACAGCATTGAATTTCTCCCTGCCAGAGCCCTGTTGGTGGCCTCTGTCCTCAGCATCTCTTCTCACTACATCCCTGATACCAGGGATCTGGAGCTCTCACTCACAGTGTCCTCTCTTTAGTCTCTGTCTCACTTTTGTGTGGGTTCCACCCAAGAAGCACTGAGGTCAGTGGTCTGGGGCACAGTTTGGGTGTCAAGCTGTTTCCTCTAGGTGGTCTAAATGTTATCACCAGATGAAGGCAGTCCATCAGTGATCTGAACACCTGGACTGCTTGGTCAGATGGTTTCATTGTCCTGTGTGTTGGCACTCACACTGGACTTCATGAAGAACCAGCCTACTGAAATGTACTGTTTAATTGATAACAGCAATGTATTTTCTGAGGACCCACAAGAGAAATTTCATTGAGGCCTCTGGGCCAGGAGCAGTTATATCACCAGTTAATGCTGTACTTCCTAACAACCAGAGCAAGGAAGAAAACGAAATTCATGGTACCCATCAGATAAAATCAATCTAGATTCTCAGGAGAAACACTTTCCCAGTGTGACTTCCGATTGGCAACTGTGTAGAACTTTATGGCTGCATTTAGTCTAACAAAGTCACCTCTTGGTTCACCAAATTTCTCATTCCAGATTCCCTCAATTATTACTTTTAAGTTATTACACTGTATGCATTTTAATTTAAAAACAAACCAACCAAAAACTCTTTTCTGAAGAAGTGAGTGGAAAGCAAACAAACAAAGAAATAGATACAATGGGTCTATGAATACATTTAAATAAATTTTTAAAATAGATTTACTGTCCCATCTCTCTCTCTCTCTCTTTTTTTTTTTGAATGAAAATAACACAATACCAAGAGCTCTGGTCTTGGTTCCTTCATTGATTAGCTATGTACTTTGGATAAATCACATTATCTCCCTAGGTCTTCAGTTGCCTCATCTGTAAGGTAAAGGAGTAGAAATACATGATTTTTAAAGTCTCTTTCAGGGGTGAAAACCTGAAAAGAGTTTACATTCTCTGAGCACATATCAACTCACAAAGGTACTGAATGGCAGAAGGAAGCTAGCTTGTGATCCAGTGTTCTGTGGTTAAGCCACAGAATCTATAATTCACAGGAAAATACCCAACAGCTAGTTGCCTTAAGTTGACTTGTTACGTGCCCTCAAAGGGTTTAATCTAATGGATATCCTGAAATTCATTCTCCTCAATATCCTAAAGAGAGAGGGCATGTAGTAAACATTTAATAAATTATTTGTTGAGGGAATGAATGGAGGGAAGAATGAATGAATAAATGAATGAATGAAAACATTTGTGATGGTTAATGTTATGTGTCAACTTGGCTAGGCTATGATTCTCAGTGTTTGGCAGACATGGACTGATTGCTCTTTCATAATATAATATAATGTAATCACCTCCATGATGAGATCTTATATAATACAATAACCTCCATGATGAGATCTGCTATGAGCAGCCATTCAGTTGGAAGGGGAGTTTTTCTGGGGGTGTGGCCTGCCTCCAGTATGTAAATGCATGTTCCAGCAAGGCACTCTCTTGCTCTGGATCCTGCATCTGACTTGTCATCATCTGACCTCTGGTTCTTGGGATGTGAGCCAGCATTCTGCTACCTGACCGGTAGATTTTGGGATCTGTCAGCTCCCGCAGCTCCATGACCAGCTGCCTGCAGTCTGACCTACTGATTTTGGGTTCATCAGCCCCCGCAACCACGTGGGAAAAGCCATCCTCCACAACTGTGTGAGCCATTTCCTTGAATTAAATCTCTCTCTGTATGTATGTATATATATATATATATATACATACATTATACTGGTTTTGCTCCTCTAGATGAACCCAACCTAAGACAACATGCATGAACAGTTTCTCAAATTTAGGACTGGGGTGTGTGTGTGTGTGTGTGTGTGTGTGTGTGTGTGTGAGCTCACAACATCTCTTCCTACAGAAGACGGGAGTATTGGTTACTTTTCATTGTTGTTATTGCTAACTCTCTTGATAGAACATGCATTTCCATGTTAGCTTTCAAGCTTCATCTGGAGTGAGAGATAAAACAAATTAGATGAAGCCAAGTGAATGGTCTTTAGCATCAAAATAAGTGGAAATGAAAACTGCTCTTCTGAGACGAATGCCTAATCTGGACAACTGGACATTGGGGAGAAACCCTTTGGGACAATTCGAGATTTACACTCTATGCTAGTTGCTTAACAAAAGTCTTTGTTGATCTAAATGCAATTAACACAAGTGTTGGCTCAACTAGAATGAAGCCTGCCCTAGAAACTGAGGCTTCATTTTTTTAAAATCAGCTCCATACACTTTTATAAGATTTCATTTATTACTTTACTCCTTGAGTCACGGATCATGCTTTTGGGAGTACTTCTTAAAAGTCCGTGTTAAAACATTACTTTACACCATTGCAAAGCTGTGCAATACTCCTGTATTAAAGGAGACCAATTAAAGAAATACTGAGCAAACACAATTTGGCTTTCATTGGAAAAAAATGATCAATTCCCAAGACTATCTTTTTTATTAATGAAATTGTATATAGTTCTTATTGTAAGCAGCTTCAAATATTTTTGGAAAGAGGTGAGGTATAAATACATTCAATAAATAAAATGATGTGTCAGGTCTAGCTTGCCCTCCAACTTTCCTGTATGGAAGAAATTGTTCAAAAGTTTTAAAGTTTCAGGTGACAATCAATTATAGCTATGCTATTTTAAATTCATGCTTCTCCATAATTGTCTACTGTATTGAGAAGGGAAACTTTTGGGCTGTATATCATATTCCTTAATCAACTGTTGGCTCCCTAAAGTCAAATGACTTAACTCTTGAGGGTATGTTTTCCTCTTGCAGTTGAGAGCAGCTATAACATGATGTATATATCTAGTTCACGTGGTGTATTCCAACCAGGTGTGTTAAGAAAAAGAACTTTGTGGGTAAAAATTAGTACTGATTCACTATTTGGCATACTAATGCCAAGCTCCCTAGATTAATGATATAATAATTATGTTTGTATTTCTGGGTAGGAATATGTCAATTAAAGAATGATACATTCTCAGCAAACATGCTATACCTTTTTCATATTATGCTCATGGCAGGCATTACTAATCAACCCTACCATTCTTTTTCATAAGCTGGGATTTGGCTCAGGACCATTTAGCTACTGTTTTAATAGGTTATAGTTTACATGTAAGATGAAACTTATTTGCCATCCATGAGCCAATTATTTCAATTTCCAATTCTTCAACTTTGGAATTACATATTTTGAAGCAGGCAAATTATAGCAGAGAGTCTATGCAATGTTTTAAGTAGGTACATATCGGCACTATCTGGGTTCTAAAGAGTAAATCTGGGTTTTTCTAATTTTAAGTTTTTAAAAGAAGTAGAGAATAGTGGATCCTTGAGTTATGTTCTCTTTTCTGCTCCCTTTTTCCTTTTTTCTTTTTAATGAGGAAAAGGGCCTTCTGGTCATATGGAGGTGCTGTAGGGGTGGCTCAAAGGGCGATCAAGTCTATGGAGCTCCAATGTCCCTGCCCTTGCTTCAACCACTGTATGAATGTGTATGTACATATACACACACACATACATACTATTCTACAGAAGTTGTTTTTTTCCTTGGAAAAAATGCTAACAACAGTACAGTAGAAAATTCAGAAGCACTGGAAGCCATCCCGTGATTAAATCTCAATAAGTGCTATGGGGTTTTTGGCTTTCCATATGGAAGAAAAATAAAATCAGTCTTCCAACTTATCTCTATATGAAAAGCCAACAGTCCACAGCACTTATCGAATAATCCACCCTTCCCCACTGATGTGTAATGACCTCCTCATTTATTTACCAGGGCCCCCTATGATCTGTTTCTGGGATCTCTGTCCTATTCTCTTTATCTATTTGTCTCTCCCTTTGATAATTCCACACTATCTCAATGACTGCAACTTTATAACTCCAGCTATCTGCTCATTACAAGTTTGCTCAACCTTTGTCCTTTTATAGATTTTTCTTGGCTATTCTGGAACTTCTATTCTTCCACATAGATTTTAGAATCAATTTGTCAAATTCTATGAATAATCCAGTAGGAGTTTTGATCGGCCTTCCTTCAAATTTATAGATTAGGAGATAACTGACATTTTTATAATATTGAGACTTTCTGCCATCAATTTATCTGGTCATTTATTCACATCTATTCTTACGTCTTTCAACAACCTTTTCCTGTGAAAACCTCAAAGGTTAGGGTGATCTTAGCTACATGTAAGTTACTTGCTTAGTGATTTCCTGAGCTGTTCTATCCAGACCTAATTCTTCCCTGTGCATGACTTGGGAATTTTCAGCCCATTCTACAATGCTCCCACTGGGAGTGCTCTCCTCACCATCTTCCCTGACTCCTTTGGTGGGGTAACTCTGAGGAGCTTGTTCTCCAGTGGTTCCTAGCCTCCCCGGTAGGGTTAAGCTCCAATTGTCAACAGTGTTATCTTGCTGGATAATGCACTCTTTTGGGCCACCTTCCCTTCCGTGGCTCACTTACTCACTCTTTTACTTGTGTTTACTGGGATCATTCCCTCAATAAACCACTTGTACTTTCATTCTGACCTCAGGATCTGCTTCTAGGGAAACTTCAAGAAGCGTTAAATAGATCTGCATGTTCAAATGTAATAAAAATATAATTCTCAGAACTTAAAAGAAAAAAACAACACCAACAAAAAAGTGAAATTCCACTAGTGGTAACGCCTGGGCAGGGTCATGCATGGGAAGAACATGGCAAGATTCATGGGGTCTGATCGATGTTTGAATTCCAGTTCCTGATCAACCTCTGTCTTCTGTCTTACATAAAAGTAGTAATTTAAGCCTCATAATATTGTTATGATTATTAAATGAAATGTTGAATCTTACATTCAACAAATATTTATTTCTCTAGGTATAACGTGTAAGGAACTTAGTTAAGTTCCTGGCACAGAACATGTATACAAAAATGGAAACGATGGTTATTGCTGTACACTGATGAATGAGGAGCAGACCTAAATCATGGTGAACTTGTGACAAACAAGTGATATTTGGTAGCAGAGGGATGTGCATCTGCCGGAGAAGAGTCAATTACTCCTTCTGCCTATAGCAGTTGTGCACCAGGGCCCCTGATGCTTTGCATCATGAGTGGGCCACTGAAGCCAGACAGACCTGGGTTCAAATCCCAGTGTATTAGCTGAATAGCCTGTTAACCTCTGCCTGGGGGATGGCAACCATGATACCTAATATTATGGATTGAATTGTGTCCCTCAAAAATGTGTATCACTTTGGCTAGGCCATGATTCCCAATATTGTGTGACTGACTGTCCATCATTTTGTCATCTGATGTGATTTTCCTGTGTTGTAAACCCTACTTCTACGATGTTAATGAGGCAGGATTAGAGGCAGTTATGTTAATGAATCAGGACTCAATCTACAAGACTAGGTTGTATTTTGAGTCAATCTCTTTTGAGATATAAAAGAGAGAAGCGAGTAGACAGAAAGGGGGGCCTCACACCACCAAGAAAGCAGAGCTGGGAGCAGAGAGCGTCCTTTGAACCATGGGTCCCTGCACTGAGAAGCTCCTAGACAAGGGGAAGATTGATGACAAGGACCTTCCCCAGAGCCAACAGAGAGAGGAAGCCTTCGCCTGGAGCTGGCTCCCTGGATTCAGACTTCCAGCCTCCTAAACTGTGGGAGAATAAATTTCTCTTTGTTAAAGCCATCCACTTGTGGTATTTCTGTTATAGCAGCACTGGATAACTAAGACACCTACCTAAAGGATTACGGTGAGCAGTCCATGAGATAATGGACATAAAGCCCAGGCTCTCAGCAATGTTACTTTTTATAACCTCCCTTCCTGTAGGTCTCTTGATTGCCAACTATTGAGTAAATTGCATCATTTTCTCCTGACATGGTAACACGTCACATCCAAAGGTACCTGAACAAGTCTGATTGGTGGTCACTATCTTGGTACAATTCTTCTCCAGAATTAATAGTTGATAAAATTTATATTAATCAAAATTATACATTTCATATAGGCAACAAACAGGACCCTACTATCCATTATCTAAGAAGTTTTCTAGAAAGTAGCTTTAGAGAAAACATACACCGAGACCAAGTTACGAGGCCAGGGAATGTAAAAATTTTATTCAGTCTTAATAAGAAATCTTAAGAATAGGACAATTAAGTATAAAAGAAAGACTATGGGTTTTGGAGTTGGATGAACTTCATTTTAATCCTAGTTCTGCCATTTTTTAGCTACATGGGATCTTGGGCAAAGTGCTTCATACTTGATCTTCAGTTTCTTTTGTAAAATGATGAAATAATTCCTGTTTTGCAGTTATTAATAGGATTAAATCAGCTTATTAGGAAAAATCATGTGTATAAAATGCCCAGTTTAGTGCCCTGGCACATAATATTCATAACAATTGATATGATGGAACTATTATATAACTATGAAATATTTATCCTAGTGTTTTCTTATCTAGGATTGCTAGTCCAAGGTTTGAAATATTTGTGGGAAATCTGCCTTACTTCCAATACATGTGGTGTTCAACTTTTATAAATTTAACTTTCAAATGACCTGTACTTTTGTATATTATATAATAAAATGCCTAAATTTATTTTCCTGTATCAAGTTTAGACTTGTACCTCACTTTACCAAATAATCATTTCAAGTCATCTTATGTGGTGTTTGTTGCCAACTACTTTCAGCAGCAATGCCATCTTTGTCTACAAAGCAACATTTGTCAATTATTTGAGTAGTCTGTTGTCTCTTATTTCATAAAAATTAATGGAAAATGGAAAAATGATAGATATGATTCTAGTGATACACATAGATTTAAGACAGAAATCATTCTACATGCTGAAAGCAGCAAATTTTTAGCCTCAATTTGATATTCTTCCAACTTAAGCTGGTTCACTATGTGTTCTAAGATGAAGAAAAATTAAACAGAACTTGAGGGAGTAATTGAAACTTGAAACTTGTGCCTAAAAGGCAAAATGCAATTAGGGATTTTATAATATTCCTTAAATGCTCATGCAAATACATGCTCCCTTATAACATGTCTGACTACTCTTTAACATTCATGTATTACACTGTATAATAATTTTAGTGATATACTGCATATATCAATAGGAAACTGCCTGTATTTCTAAAAATTCTAATCAATTATGGGAAGTTTCTTTGTTTCTTCATGGAATCATAATAATTCACATGGTAACACTGATCACTTCAGCTAAACCAAACTTCTGATTGGCAATTTTCTATTTAGATTAGTAAAAATTGTAACATTTATCATTAATTATTTATTTAGTAAGTTAAGTCCTTCAAAGCATGAGCTCCACTAGGGGAAAAACAGCAAAAGGGATACAGGAGGAAAATAATAAGAAAATATTGGAAACCACTAAATTAACCAAAAGAAACATTTAACGGGTCCAAACCAAGCATTGCTGTGCAGCTTTTTAACTTTAGCTGGAGCCATGAACTTCAGCAACGAGTCCTAGTGGTACAGTGGTTAAGTGCTCGGCTACTAAACGAAAAGTTGCTGGTTTGAACCCGCCAGCGGCTCTGTGGGAGAAAGATGTGTCAGTTTGCTTCTGTAAAGATTACAGCCTTAGAACCCTATGGGAGCACTTCTACTCTATCCTATAAGGTCACTATGAGTTGGAATGGACTGGATGGCAATGAGCTTTTATTATTAACTTCAGCTACTGGTCAGTGGCTGACTGATATTATTGTGCATCTGTTAAGGGCTTCATCAGGTTCCTGCATGGTGCAAATGGTCTGTTCTCGGCTACTAACGGAAAGGGTGGCAGTTTGAACCTATCCAGTGGCACCATGGAAGAAAGGCCTGGCGAAGAAAACCCTATAAAGCTCAGTTCTACTCTGCAACACACGGAGTCACCATGAGTTGAAACTGACTTGATGGCAATGAGTTTGTTTTTTGTTTTTTTTTGGTTAAGGTCTTCATCTCCTTGAGAAGATTAGTTTCTTGGGTACAAACAGGCAAAAAAGGTCTCCATTCAGTCTCCCTGAAGCCTCTGCCTATGAGGCTATGAATGAGGTAGCTTGCTCCAAACATGCAAATTAGGAAACAGACCCTTATCTAGGTATCCTATATCCCAAGTTCTATTTCTAATGCAGTTTGTAATCACTTTGCCACAGTTAGTGATTTTTTTCCTCAAGTGACTATAGAAAGGAGCAAACATTGACTCCAGATGCATCTTTTTGGACAAATACCATATTTTTCTACAATAAATGCTATCTGCACTGGCAGGACCATTTAATCTGATTCAAGGGAGGAGGCCCATCTGCTTTTTTCTCTCTGACCTTTTAGTAGGTTGATGCTGTCTGTCTTCTCTTTTAATAAATTGCAACAAAGCTCTCCTATTAAAAGAATCCATAAAACATGACTTAGCGCTGTAGCAAAACTACAAAAACCAATTACTAGCACAGGTCCTGCAGGTCTGTGGTGAAATTTCAGAATAAAAGTGGGATTCTCTAGTTTCCTTAGGGAGGTGACTTTTCTCTTGATAGTGACTCTTAGCCCATTCTTTATTTAGTCTTCATTTTAATGACATAATTAAAAGGGACTAGAATGTATTCTCCTTTTAAGCAATGTAAACCAAATGATCTTCTCTTGTACACAGATAGTACAGTATTATTTTAAGTGTTTGCTATCTGTTTTAAAATGTTACTGACAAAATTTAATAATTACAATGAAGTCACAGTTCATGTGGGGTTTAAGTTGTCAAGTCGTCGTGTAAAATTACAAATTGTTGAAATTACCAGTGAAATCACTCATACAGGACAATATGGAACCGTCTTTCAGTCAATCCAACACAACCAGTGTCATGGAAAAGAACACTGTGGTATAGTAGGTAAAGTAGTTATCCTGTGCTTAGGTGGCATGATGTGTAAAAAAAAAAAAAAAAAAAAATATATATATATATCTTTAAATATATATAATCAGACTCCATGGTGAGACCATCACTCCATGAGTGTCATAAAGGGTCTGAAACGAATGACCTGAAGAACCAGCAGTTTCAGGCCTCCCATCTGACTCTGGTGCCTGGCAAAGGATCACTGAGTGGGAAGGTGGGCAACATTTTCCACATGACTTAACTATTTTTCTTTTCCTTTTTTGCTGAGTTTTATAGAGTTAAATTTGAATATTGCAAAAATGGACCACTGAATATTATAATTTAAGACAGTGCTCGGCTGCTAACCAAAAGGTTGGTGATTCAAACCCGCACAGTGGCTCCATGGGAGAAAAACCTGGTGATGTGCTTCTGTAAAGATTCCCTGTTGCTGTGAGTGGATTCTGACTCACAGCCACCCTACAGGACAGAGTAGAACTGCCCCGTAGGGTTTCCAAGGAGCGGTTGGTGGATTCCAACTGCCGACCTTTTGGTTAGTGCCTGAGCTCTTAATCACTGCCTAGGAAACCCTGCGGGACAGTTCTCCTCTGTCACATGGGGTCCTTATGAGTCGAAACACAATTTGATGGTACCCAACAACAATAACAACAGTATGTTCTGGACTTACGCTCAGCAAATTTCAAGGGGCTATAAACCATTAAGTACTCAGTAAGTGTTTGCAACACAATCCCCTATTAAAAAGCTAGTTGTTTTCTGGCATCCCCCGGTGGGAGGCAACATCAAAACCTTTAGATAAGGAAGGGTAAGGAGAGTGCGATGGAAGCAGAGAGAGAAATAGAGGAAACTCTCAAAGGAAATAAGATAGAAATACAATCCCCAAAACACAAAGAAACCCAATGCTAAGTAAATGTAAAGAAGAATATAATGACAAAAAAAAAATTACAGGCCACTCTCACAAGTGAAAATAAGTGTAAAAATTTAAATAGAACATTTGCAGATAGTATAGCAATGTATTTTTAAAAATCAATACCAAGTTAGAGTTCATGCCAGGAACGCAAGATAGTTTCGCATCAGAAAGTCTATGACTCTAATTCATCACATGAATAAAGGAACAAAACCATATTATTATCTCAATAGATGCAGAAAAAATATTTGAAAAATCTAAACACACCATTATTACAAAAAAAAAAAAAAATCTCCGTAAACAAGGAATGGAAAGGATCTTTCTTAACTTGGTAAAAGGCATACAGCAAACATTATCCTTAATGGTGAAATATTAAATACATTCTTATTAAAGTCAGAGGCAAGTCAAGGATGTCTGTTATCACCAGCGTATTCAAAAATGAATTGGAGACCCAGGACAATGCAATAAAATAACCAGAAATCACAAACACCCACCCCCAAACCACACACACACACACACACACGCACACGCACACACACGCACGCACAGGTATTAGAAAGGACGACACAAAAAATTTTTTTTCTTTTAAGGAGTATATAATAAAATCGTCTTTGGAGAAAATCCTTGGATAATCTGCAGAGATACCATTTTTTAAAATGTGGGAGATTAGTAAGGTTGCTGAAAAACCAAACGTGTTTCTAGAAAACACCAACAACCATTTAGAAAAGGTAAGAGAAGAAAGATCATTAACATGGCAACAAGCTATAAATATAGTAATAAATGTACCATAGCATGTGTATTTTATAGAAAAAATTATAAAACATTTTCGAAGTTCATAAAAAGATTGAAAATACTGCACAATATATCATGCTCATGGATGGGAAAGTACAATATAATAATAAAAATGTCCACTCCCCTGGTTAATTTATAAATTCAAAGCAATTGCAATAAAAATTTCAGTTGAAATTTTTGAAACTGTCAAACTGATCTTAAAATTCACTTGAAAAAGTAAAGGGCAAATAATGGCCGAGGCAATAAAGAAGAGAAAGATCAAGGTACAGAACCTTGTGCAATCAGATAATAAGAATTAATATAAAGCTAGAGTATTTAAAGAAAGTGTCTTATGTGCAGGGACTATCAGAACATACTGGAGATCTCAGACAGATGCAGACATATATGGAAACCATGTTCATGACAGAGACGGTACAACAATTCAATGGGGGAAAATCAAGGATTATTAATCTGGTAAATCATTCTGGGACAATTGATTTTCCTTAGAGAAAAATATAAAATTAGATTCCTACCTCACACCGTCCATAATATACATTCCATATGGATCCAAACCACAAATATGAAATCAAAACTTTATTAGAGGAGGGAAGAAATAAAACAAACCCTAAATGAAAAGCTCAAAAATTTAGGTTACATTAAATGCAAATATTGCTACAATAAAAATTCCTATGCATAAGGTAAAACAAAGAGCCAACAACTGACCTGGGAAAGATATTTGTATATAACAGGTAGTCGATTACTATCCAGAATAGATAAATAACTTCTACCAACTAATAAAAATAGAATAGTAACTGATTAAGAAATAGCAAAAGATATGAATAAGCAGTTCATGAAAGAGGAAAACTGAATGTCCAGATGAGAAGATGCTCAACTTCACTAGAAATTTGAGAATTGAGAATTAGAAAAATGAGATAGTTCACACTCATTACACTGGAAAAATTTTGAAGTTTGAAAATAACACCTGCTAGCAAAGATTTAGAGAAACAAGAGAATGTAAGCTGTTCAACCATTAGAGCAATTTGGCAATATCTAGTAATAATTATAAGGTACAAACCTTATTACCCAGTAATTTCACATCTAAGTACCCTGGAGAAAATTCTCCTCAGGTGCATAAGGCAACTACTAGGATAATCATTGCAGCATTGTTATTCATAGCAAAAAATTAGCAACAACCTAATTGTTCATCAATAGGAGAATGAATAAGTAAGAAAGGTTCAGCGATCTACTTCTGTAAGCTAATGGAACTGAAAGTGGATATTATACTGAACTGAAAGTGTTTCCATCTGAAGAATCCCATCTATCTGCTGGCCTGGCAAGAAAAACAAAGGCTCAACCAAGTGGATTTCTTTCCTTTGATTTTGTAAACAGCGTGGATTTCCCAAGTGGGAAGTAGAGCTAAAATGTCATATTCACTTGATATTTGCACCTGCCGTTTTGGGCCACGTGCAATCTGAGGAGCAAGCCGATAGACTTGGTCTACAGAGGCAGGGGTTACCATGAGGCCTAGAGAGAAGGGATCAGCCTTGATTCTTGACAGTTCTCCTTTTCATAGTTCAAGTTAGCAGTAAGTCCAACTAAACTTTGTTTCCTGTTGATGCACTTCATTCAATACCTACATTCTTATAGTTCTTGTCTCACTACTTCTTTTTTAACTTAAACTTCTGGTTCATGCAGCCTAAAATAAAAATGTTTAGAAAATGTATCATTATAGAATCTCTGAGTCAGTAAACTAAAGATGAAAACATACTTAATTGCTAGGTAAGTGGCTTCTGAAGATTTAGGAGATTGTCTCTGCTATTTGGCAAAAGACTAGAACAGACTTTTTAAAAAAAATAATAAATTTTAACTTGGGAAAAATTAACTTGTGAATATTCACAGCCATTCTCCAAACTCCATACACCATACTCCCATTTCCTACCCCACCCCACTATGGTCTAAAGAGTAAGGACCAGTGTTGTGCTAGAGATGGCTTGTATCAGTTCAGGAAGGGCAACTGTTTTACTTTCAGGAATTTGCAATCTGTTGGTTAAACACAGATGTTATTAAAATAAAAATTATATAAAGTTACAATTAAATAAGTTGTTGGGTTAAACATTCAAGTATTAGCCAAAAGGTTGGTAGTTTGAACCCACCCAGAGGCGCCTTGGAAGACAGGCCTGGCGGTCTGCTTCCGAAAGGTCACAGCCTTGAAAACCCTATGGAGCAGTTCTACTCTGCACATACGGAGGTGCCGTGAGTTGGATTCAACTCGATGTCAACTAACGACAACAACATTAAAAATAAAGGAAATAAATTCATCACTTCCTAATTATTTTACTACATTTTATTATTAACTATTTTTTGAGGTTGTTTTCATCTATTGTATCTGAACGGTGGAAATACTATATAATGGCTTGCTACTGCACATCTCTTATCTACTCCATATTCAGTGACATCATGTAGGCAGCTTGAAATTGTCTGTGGTGGGAATATTTACACCATGGAAATTGGCAAGTACCACAAATCAGGGTTTGATTTATTGTTTTGTTGATTGTCTAAGCTTAAGGAAGTGATGGATAAAATGTTAATAATGCAGATTAAACAAATAGGAGTGCTGCATCTATAGCTGTCACATTGTGAATAGCACAGAAACTTGAGGAAATATTCAACAGAATTGAAAAACTACTATACCATACGATTTAGCAAAGAAGTTGCTCACATCATTGATGGGTGAATAAAACTGTGGCATACATCTTTGGTGTTTTACTCATTAACAAAAGTATCTATCAATATTTTCATGGGAATTAGATTCATTTGTCAATTGCAGCCATAGGCTGGCTACAGATATAAGAGTTTGGAAAAAATCAATGAAAGCATTCTGTGAGAATCAGTTGACTATATGGAACTTACAATAAGGAGTGTTACATAATTTATTATTATTTGTAAATTGTGTATTACATGTCCATTATAGTCACAGGTTTTATAATAAGCTTATGTACATGTATATATACATATAGGCTTGTTTTTCAGAGAGCTGGCTGTTAAACATAGATTTCATGGCATTGCTTGGAGAATGGCAGTATGTATAACTGAAAGCAGAATGGAAGGGCCATGTTGAAATTACATGAGAAATGAGTTGTTGGTGATAGAAAATAAGAAGAGTGGTAATTCTGGAGAATTGGGCATGACAGGAGAGAAGAAATATGTGAAACACTGTAGCACAAGCTGGGATTTTATTATACAGAGGAGAATGGAGAGAGAAAGGTGAGATTTTTGAGCACCTACCATGAGGGATTTGGGTAAAGAAGATCTTTAGAATGTTTTGTTGGGGAATGTAATAGAAATCCTCTTTGAGGGGTTTTAGCGAAAATGTACATTGCTTCCGTCTTTTTAGATATTTGTGTTTCTTCTGAACATATACCTAAACTTAGGCCATGAAGCAGTTCATTTATATTCAGGTTGCACAGCATTTTTGACAATAAAATGATTATTGGGGTCAATATGGGTTTACTATGAACAAGTTTTGCCAAACTTGCCTTCATTCCTCTTAGGATAGCGTAATTATACTAGCATAGTTTTAGAGTAACAACAAAGCATAGAAAGCAACAACAATATACCATTAATGAATACTACTATTAATTATTATTTTTATATTACCAGAAGCTGTGCTATATTTTTTAGGATTAATTCATTCAATCTGCACAACATTATGAGGCAGATACAAAGAAGTTATTATCATGATTTTATCAATGAAGAAGCAGACCCAGGGTGGTGGTGTAACACGCCCTAAGACACACGGTTGACAAAGTCTACTAGGATTAGAATCCAGGTGTTATGGATTGAATTGTGTTCCCCAAAATATATACTGAAGTCCTGACCTCTGTATCTGTGGATGTGATCCAGTTTGGAAACGGTTTTTTCTTCTCTTATGTTAATGAGATCATATCAGGGTAGGATGGGTCCTAAACCTAGTCCCTTCTGAGTGGTATCTTACAAAGGGGAATGGTTAACCCAAAGGTTAGCAATTCGAACCCACCAGCCTCTGTGAAAGATGTGGCAGTCTGTTTCCATAAAGATTTGCAGCCTTGGAAACCCTATGGGGTAGTTCTACTCTGTCCTGTAGGGTCACTATGAGTTGGAATCAACTCGACAGCAATGGGTTTATGGATAGACACAGAGAGACAGACACACAGGGGTGACACTATCTGATGACAGAAGCAGATGCATCTATAAGCAGCAAAGGAATGCCAAGTGTGGCTGGCAGCTACTAGAAGCTGAAGGAGGCAAAGAAAAACCTTCCCTTAGAGCCAATGCCCTGAGTGTGGACTTCTAGCCTCCAAAACTTTGAGAAAATCACTTCTTGTTCTTTCAAGCCACCCATTTTGTGATATCTTGTTATGGAAGTCCTAGCAAACAAAGGCAGCAGGTGATCTAGCCTGGGAGGCCATGCTGTTAGTTATCACATAATGCTACAAAATCACCAATGTTCTCTTGGCCAAGCATTAGCAATGCAGTGTAAGATTAGCCTTCTTCTTATTTTCTAAAGGCCCTGATATCAATCTACAGTCAGGTTTCCAAGGGTGTTGGGAAACCCCCTGTATCTGATTTCATTAACTGATTTACAGACCATCATTGAGCTACTAGTTGTTTAAGAGAATGTCACAGGCATTTCAGAGTAGTGAAAGATGAGTAAAACATGGTCCCAACTTTGAAGCACTTAAAACCCAGATAGTCAGTGTTCTTCTCAATCTCTTGAATGAAGTCAAGAGGCAAATCGAGTATGTGGATTACCCAAAACAGGGACAGGATTTGAAATAATTCCAATTTTAAAAGATCCTAATAACTTCCACTGACACTCTGAAACTAATAAACATCACAGGGATAAGCATAAAGGTTTGCATAGTGTCATGGATTGAATTATGTCCCCCCCCCAAAATGTGTGTATCAATTTGGCCGGGCCATAATTCCCCGCATTGTGTGGTTGTCCTCCATTTTGTGATTATAATTTTATGTTAAAGAGGATTAGGGTGGGATTGTAACACCCTTACTAAGGTCACATTCCTAATCCAATGTAAAGGGAGTTTCCGTGGGGTGTGGCCTGCACCACCTTTTATCTTACAAGAGATAACAGGAAAGGGAAGCAAGCCGAGAGTTGGGAACTCGCACCACCAAGAAAGCAGTGCTGGGAGCAGAGCATGTCCTTTGGACCTGAGGTTCCTGTGCTGAGATGCTCCCAGACCAAGGGAAGACTGATGGGCCTTCCTCCAGAGGCGACAGAGAGAAAGCCTTCTCCTGGAGCTGATGCCCTGAATTTGGACTTGTAGCCTACTCGACTGTGAGAAAATAAATTTCTCTTTGTTAAAGCCATCCATCTGTGGTATTTCTGTTATAGCAGCTCTAGATACCTAGTATCTAGACACGTAGTATTCAAAACCAAGGGCATAAATAAGGCCTGGAAAGACCTGATTTTATAGCAACTTTTATGCAATAAATCTAGAGGTTTTAGGATTAAACTAAGGACTAAAGTGCCGTTAAAATTTTTGAGGTGTTCTTGGTTTACAGGACAAGAGGGATTTTTTTTCTTTTCTTTTTAGCTCTGTGATGGTCAGTCAGTCATCTTTGCCACGTCACGGTTTAAGAGGGACATTGAAAAATGTGACTGGGACAAATGGAAAAGGATAACACCAAGTGATCACATGAAGAATGGCTGAAGGAATTGGGAAGAATTGGCTAAAGAATTAGCCTGAACAAGGAAGACTCAACAGCATATATGGGATCAGATTCCAAAATATTTGGAGAGTTGTTATGTGGAAGAAGGAATCAACTTTTTCTGAGCTGCTCCAGAAGGCAAAACCAGCACAAATGACCTGGAGTAATAGGGAGGTTATCTCAGGTTAGCAAAAGAAAGCTCTCAGCCTTGAGCTATTAAAAATGGATCCGGCTACCATGTGAGACCACGGAAGAGATGCTAGAGTGGGGTGCTGTGTGGGAGGATATGGGGCGGGCTATGGAAGTAGATCATGTCAAAGGTATCCTATAAATTAAAAATCCCATGATTTATGACTCCATACCAGAAATAATTCCCTAAACTTTTAGAACACACACAGTTCAAAGATCATATATTCCCCAAACATGCGGGAACCATACAATTAACATATGAAGAGTGATTATATTTATATTCCGTTTTCACATTCTCCTTCAGGTCCCTGGGTGGCACAAGGGTTTGTGTTCGACAACTAACCCAAAGGTTGGTGGTTTCCAGTGGCACCATGGAAGAAAGGCCTGGCAATGTGCTTCCGTAAAGATTACAGCCAAGAAGACCCTCTGGAGCACAGTTCTACTCTGTAACACATGGGGTTGCCATGAGTCAGAATCGACTTAATGGCGACGGGTTTATAGAAGCAAAAGAAGCATTGACATCTAAGTCATGCCAAGAGAAGAAGCAAGCGGCCTGTGCAGCTGCCTTTTTGCACAGAAAGCCCCTGAACTACGGACATAAGCCTCAGGTTTTCCGCTCTGAGAAGGACAGGGGCTATTTTGATATAAAGTCATGAACAGAGAAGGAATACAAGGTTTACGCTGGACACAACTTTAAATCGTTCAGCACAGTGTGAGCGGCCATAAAAAAGGCAAACAAAAGTTGGCAAATCCTTTCCAGAGATGATGAATAGACAGCACAAATCACTCTCGCCGAAATGAACACCGCATCCCTGCTGCCTGTGGGCCACAGACTTTCCTCAGCGAAGGGCAGTTCAGCTGCGGGGAAGGGGAAGAAAGGGCAACCAGAAGGAGGAAAAAAATTCTGGCACATGGATCTTGAGGTCATTCACACAAACCAAGTGAATGTAATTGGCAAGTGGACACCTAGAGACCAAGTATTTAAAGAAAACCCTGCCAAGACCAGGAGAGGCTGGAGAGAGCCAGTGGGAGAGACTGCTCTGGGCTCCTCAGCTCCAGGAGGAAAGAAGCAAACAGCCTGCGATTACAACCCAGACAAAGCTCGGCGCAGAGCTGAGCAGAATTAAGGAGAACAGACCTTCGCCCCACCGAAGCCCAGCCGACGAAAGCCCCAGATAAAACCTCAGCCACACCATGCAATTTATTAAAAGTTGTTTCTTCCCCACTAGCAAACCAGCTTCCATTAGTCTCCAGCATTCTTTCTGACTTATTTTATTAACATTTCCTTCTTTCTCTGGGGCAGTCAGAGCCCCAGGGAATCTCTCTTTGCTTCCCTTTCCCCCCCGCACCAACGGGGCACTGAACGAGAGCCAGGGTGTTGTCTGTGTAAAGAGAAATTGCAAAACCACAAATTGCAGAAAATCGTTACTGCCAAAAAATCGAAAGGAACACACAATATCACCATGCCTCTTAAAAAGCAATTGCGCATTTTATAGGCCTCTGGATAATTCAGGTTTGTGTGGCAACTTTCTCACCCATACCACCCAGAAGATAATTCTCTTCCCAGTGGCGTCACTAGGGTTGGTGTCACCCAGTGAGAACTAATGGTGTCACCTCCCCCCGCCATGGACCTCCTCCCATAGCAGACCATACAGAATCCTTAGTAACATTTTTTGTACTAATGTTTCTCAGAAATTGTAATTCCCGTATATCACTCTTTCTTTTCCTTTAATTACTACTTCATTCTCAAAAAAGTTGTTGCTATAGGTTCACAAATACTGATTACCACAATATTGTAGCTAAAACACCAGAAAATCTGACAAAATCAGTGACTATAAGAACACCAGCAACAGCGAAAACAACAGTGCGTGTTGTACCTCGTGCAGATGAAACCACGTGATTTGAAGCATCATTTTCATTGGGTAATAATGACAGCTCTGACTGGAGCTCATTAGAAAGGTCAAAAAGTAAATTAGCATAGAGTTTTAGCCTTGTAAGTATATTGATACACATAAGCTGGGCTTTCGAAAAATGTTTTTGTTGTTATAACTAACTACAGGGATATTTTTATAAACACTCATTTTGGTGTCACCCCCTCTGACAGTGTCACACGGCGTGGACCACACCCCTCGCAGACCCCTAGTGACGCCACTATCTCTTCCATCAGAGGCAGTGGTTCTAAAGAATATGTTTGGTGAGAAAGAAACAAAAAATGTGGGTGCAAGTCCTTCCGGGGGCCTGATTTGACCCAGTAGGATTCTGTTTTCTTCTGTCGTGTAGTATTGATTTGAAGGCCCAAAGCTTGCCAACAGAGTCCCAGGCACTCCCACTTAAACAGGGAGACTCTCAATAGTTTAATAAGATTCCCTTAAAGATACGAAGCATTTTTAGATTGTAAAAGACTTCCTGAAATCTTTTCTTATGTGACGATCACAACAATCCTCAATGTAGCAGGAAAATCGTTGCACATTTGCCAAACACATACCAAAATTTTCTTCCATATAATAGGTACTGTTATAGATTGAACTGTGTTCCCCAACAATATGTGTTGTAAATCCTAACCCCTATACCGTGGATATAATCCCATTTGTGAATAGGGTTTTCTTTGTTATATTAATAAGGCCCTATCATGTAGGACACGTTTTAAGCAAATTCCTTTTAAGATATAAAAGGAGCAGATAAGGCACAGAAGCAAGCAGAGACAGAGGAAGATAGATGCCATGCCACATGAAGATCACCAAGGAACAGAAGCTGAAAAGAGAAAAGGACCTTCCCCTAGAGCTGACAGAGAGAAAGCCTTTCCCTGGAGCTGGTGCCTTGAATTCGGACTTCTAACCTCCTGAACATGAGAAAACAAATTTCTGTTCGTTAAAGCCACCCACTTGTGGTATTTCTGTTATAGTAGTACTAGAAAACTAAGACAGGTACTAAAAGGACATCACATTTGGTAACGTGGAGGCTCAGTGAAAACAAGGGAAATCTTCCAGGAGATGGATTGACACAGTGGCTGCAACAATGAGCTCAAACACACCAGTGCTTGTGAGGATGGCGCAGGACTAGGCAACGTTTTGTTCTATTTTACGTAAGGTTTCTGTGAGTTGGAGCCCACTCTACGGCAACTAAGAATGACAGGAGGTTCACTAACATCCTTGAAGTCATACCACTTCTGAGGGGGTGGTGATCTGGGACACAAATATGGGTCTTCTGATTTTTACACTGGGGTTCCTTTCATCCCCCAGTCCTATTTCTCTATGGGCTGTATCTTCCTGACTTCACTCAGGCTGCTCTCCATTAGTGGGATTGGGATTGTTTCTGTTGCAAACACATTTCTAAATCCTTTACTATCAAGCTCTCTGCCATTCGCTATAGATACAAGCCTCGTCTGAATGGTGCACTGATTAGATCGTTTTCCATTTGTATTGGTTGGCTAATACAATAATCAATTATGACCTAATGCCGACTCCAGAGGGATGGTCGCATCTGGCTGCCAAAATGAACCCAAGGCACAACTGCCTGGTGATTTGGATGTGTTTCCACAATTCCATGGCTCATACCAACCTTCCACCAGATGCTCAGAGATAACCCAGGAAGATGTGTAGACCCATGTGGTCTAAATGGTGTAAAATCCTACTGCAAGTTTACTTCTCAGAATATTTACTAAGAAAATAGGTCAGCCAAGATTTCATATGTCCTTGAGATAAAATGTGAAAATAAAATGATCACAAATTGACCCCAGTTAGTGGTAGAGTTCCCACCTTCCATGGGGAGACCTGAGCTCAACTCCTGGCCAAGGCACCTCATGTGCAGCCACCATCTGTCTGTCAAAGAAGGCTTGCATGTTGCTATCATGCTGAATATGTTTCAGCCGAGCTTCCAGACTAAGACCAACTAGGAGGAAAGGCCTGGCTATCTACTGCTGAAAATCATCCAGCGAAAACCCTCTGGGTCACAATGGTCCACTCTGCAGCTGATCACTGGGGTGGTGCAGGACCAGGAACGTCTTCTTCCACTGTTCCTGGGGTCGCCATGAGTCTTGGGTCTACTCAACTTTGGCTAACAACAACAAGGTAAAATATCCAGACTTTTTTTTTTTTTCCTATCTGGGAGGTAATGCATGCTTTCAACTGAAATTCTGATACAGAGATCTTGGGATAATAGGCACATATGTGTTTATATATTTGCATATACTGACTTAAAATGCTGCCTTAGTAATTTCTCCTTGTCTAATTTTTACCATGGTCACATATCAAATACCTTTTAGTATTTTAATATTAAATCATTTAGAAGCAGAGTTAATCATAAGTAGGCAATAACAGTGTGATAAAGGGCCACCAAATATGAATAACAGGAAAGCAAACATGGGCAGTTTCCCTTGAACAGCACTCTTTTCTCAAAACAAAGAATACCTTTAAGAGTTAGTATCTGTGCAAACAAAGTACTCATGATAGCACACGAAAAGGGGGTCTGTTTATAAAATCTAACATGACTTTATTGGTAAAAGCTGCTTAAAACATCCATAATATCAAAGTGTCTTGATAATGCAATAAAGACCAAAAGCAATATAATACAGAGATTTACATTAAAAAAAAATTCAGGGAGTACATAACACTTTGACATAAAATGTAAATGATTTGAGGGTGAATGTCTCTCGTGTTGATGTTGGAATGTTTGGTATATAGTAATTGGATCAATTTACTCTAGACAGCAAACAAACAAACAAATAAAAAAATCAGCCAGAGAAATCAGAAAAACTCAGTTTTTCTTACAGTTCAGCCGAACGTACAATTTTCTCAGGACTGTCTGATTCAAAAGAAAGTTTATTAGAACATGTGTAATTCAAGTAAGACCTTTGGATTCCAACGGATCTAAGAATGTCTAATTAAATGCTTCTTCTGAGATGCATCTTCCATGGGAAATTCTGTATGAACCAGGATCTGCAAGTGTTGCACAAATGGTGAAGTGATTAACCACTGAACAAAAGGTTGGTGATTCAGGTCTACCTAGAGGTACCTTGGAAGAAAGTCCTGGCAATCTACTTCTGAAAGATCACAGCCATTGAAAACCCTATGGAGCACAATTCTACTCTGAAACATATGGGATCACCATGAGTTAGAATTGACTCAATGGCAACTGGTCTGTTTTTTTTTTTGGGGGGGTGGGTATACTCCCTGGTTTACCTGGTTCAGCCCTCTACCTTGCTTACTCACATGTAGAGATAAGTAACTCATCACTTTTGAACAGCCAGAGTCTTTACATTGAGTCTAAATCTGTCTTCTGTTTTGAACTTGAGTATTATCAAATTATTCCAGAAACAGATAGAACTTCTACATTTTTTGTTAAAACCTTTATAAATTTCATGCTGTTAAAAAAGAAAAGAAAACCATCCACATTCTAATTCCAAAAAGCAAAACTCTGAAATATTCGGAACTCCCAGTTCAGACCTATTGTAATTATATTTGGTCGTTTAGACAGAGGGAGTTTGCAACCTGGGCATAGACGTACCCCAGCCTGGGAGTACCAAGAATGAAGAAACATAATACACAAGAGATTAGTTCTAGAAAAAACACTGATTTACAGAGTGGCCGTACACACAGGCAGGAATCATGGGAACTAGGATGCTGTTAAACAAGAAACAAGTCTATGACTACAAGGTGAGGAGGAACTGGGCAAAGAAAAATAAGTCAGCCGTTGGAGAGA
>NW_004443990.1:6998368-6999532 GCF_000243295.1 Trichechus manatus latirostris
ACTTTTCAGGGTAGTAGGTTTAATTGGGGATGGCAGTTCAGTCCTCATGATTAATATGAGCTATTTGTATTCTGAGATTGAAGTGGTTCCAGGTTGTCTCCAGGACTGAATACTCAACTCATAGAATCCTCAGACCTATGGAAAGATCCTACCATGCCACCCACGTCGATCTGGATAAAAAAGTCATTTTAGTCACTGCAATGAGTAATATTTTTCCAAGCTCTGCCATTCTTTAGGAGTGTGACTCCTGCAGTTGACGCAATGCTCAGTGATTGATAGAAATAATAATAGTGACTATTTAAAAGAATTGTTTTAAGAGTTAAATAAGAAAATACATGTGAAACAGTAATATAAGGCTGGCTCAGTATAGGGACTTGATAAATGCTACCTGGTGTTGCACTGTTATTGCTATTATTATCATCAGAAGACCAATATGGAAAACCAAATTAAGAAGATTGATAAGTCCACGAAATTGGAGCTACGAAGGTAGGTACGAACAGAGTCTTGCTTAGGGTAAGATGTCTCTATTCTTGGCAGCCAAAGCTGTATCATTGTTCCAAATTTCCTTACTAGACTGTCTTCCTCTAATTGTCATTCCCCCAACTGCCAAATGTAATTTGAGTTATAGCAACATCCACATTGGAAAAACTTTAAATGATTTAGCAAGCCAACTATTTCTTCATTCACTGGTCATGGAGATGGTTGGGGGTGGGGTGTCATAGATCGACAAATTGTTATATTATTGAATTGCTGGGTCCGTGAAGAACAGGGACTGTGAACAATTCAACCTTCAGAGTTCTATACCCAAGAAAGGTGCTCAATACATTTTGTTTTATTTGTGATGAATTATATACAACAAAACATTCTCCATTTCAACCATTTTTATGTGTAAAACTCAGTGACATTAATTATGTTTACCAAGTTGTGCAACCATCACTGTTTCCAAGTTTTTTTCATCACTCATAACTCAGCATCCCTTAACCTCCCCATTTCCCCCTTCCCCAGTCCCTGGTAACCACTAAGAAACTTTGGTCTCTCTGCATTTCCTCATTCTACATATTTCACACAGTAAGATCATACAATATTTGTCCTTTTGTGTCTAACTGATTAGACACATTATATCACTCAGTATAATGTTTTCAAGGTTTATCCATGTCATAGCAC
>NW_004443990.1:7005556-7012683 GCF_000243295.1 Trichechus manatus latirostris
GAGGAGTGTGCCTCTTAGCTCAAGTAGATACAAGAGACTAAACGGGCAGCTTCTGTCCGGAGATGAGATGGGAAGGCAGAGAGGGTTAGAAGCTGGTTGAATGGACATGGGAATCGTGTGGAAAGGAGGAGTGTGCTGTCACAGTATGGGGAGAGCAATTAGGGTCACATAACAATGTAGGTACAAATTTTTGTATGAGAGACTAACTTGAAATATAAACTTCATTTAAACTAAAACAATTTAAAAAAAAGGAAAAAAAAGAAAGAGAACCCTTAAAATTATTAATTAACTCATTCACCATATGTTCATTGAGTTCCTGCTATGTGCAGGACACTGTGCTAAGCCCTAATAATACATTTGCTGCTCTCATGATAAATTTCTTCTCTGGTTGGAGAGCAACTAGACAGTTTGGAGTGACCCCATCACAACGTAAATTTGCAAAATTACTGAGGTGGTCAGCATGAGGAGGGAAGCTGGTATTTAGTGATCTGATCTAGACAGAGAGGTCAGGGAAGCCTAATTTGTGGAAGAGTTGAGGTAACATCGAAATAAAAATTCACATTTAATGCTAATAACAGCTAACACTGCTGAGTGCTTAATGCACCCGAAATCGTTCTCAGTGCCTTTACATGTACTGATGCAATTATTTCTCACAACAGCCCAAGGGGGGTAGCTTTTTACCCCAGTAGGCAAATAGGGCATGCGGAGCACTTCAGGCAAGGCGACATCATCAAGGCCACAGACCCTGGGCAGGAGTGAGATGGCTACTGTGTGGGACCCAGAGACCAAAACCACCATTTGCATTATTTTACACATTCTTCCACCAAGTGAGAATCTTCAAAGGGTCATGGATGAGACGCTTGTATCAACCCTGGAAAATTTCATTTAGGGAAGCCTAGCCTTTCTGCTCCCCCTCAGGGGAGATGCTGGGTACTTGTGGGCTCTCTTCCCTGTACTATGCACACATAGTACCCTCGCACTTCCCTCAGTGGATGTGCAAGACCAGCAGTTCCCCATCCTGGAATTGTGATAGCCCAAGTGCCGGAGTCAGTAGCAGGTGTACTGGAAGGGATCTTGTTCATAGCCCTTGGATGCCATCTTTGGTCCCCTAGTCAAGAATTCACTCCCATATGAACTCTGATGATCACTGAGATCTGCCTCTATCTGTGCTGGCCCCTAAGGGCGCTGGAGCAGCTGATTTCCAGACTAAAGTGCTCAACCAGGGGTTTCACCACACCACCCACTATCTGGATTTCTCACCCTGGATCCTGTGGCTGATCCCATCTCGCTGTGATCCATAACCTACAATTCATACTCAGTAAAAGACAGACAAGGAGCCTTGGTGGCACACTGGTTAAATGCTCAGCTGTGAACCAAAAGGTCTGTGTACAAACCCACCAGCTGCTCTGTAGGAGAAAAGATCTGGTGATCTGATCCTGTAATGTAAAGATTAAACCCGTTGCCTTCCAGTCGATTCTGACTCAGCTGTAAATTCCTGATGGAAGCAGGCTGCCATGTCTTTCTCCCACAGAGAGGCTTGTGGGTTCAAATTGCCAACCTTTTGATTAGCAGCCGAACACTTAACCACTTCACTACCAGGGCTCCTTTCATAAAGATTACAGCCTAGGAAACCCTACAGGGCAATTCTACTCTATCATGTCGGGTCACTGTGAGTCAGAATGGACTGGACAGCACACAATAACAACAACAAGGAATAGACTATGTAGTATTTTATGATTGTTCTATGCTGATTAAAGTATATGGCTGTAGGTATCTGCTATTTAAAAATTTTTATGATATATTAAAAGACGCACCTATGCGCATATAACGTGTTTGTAAAATCTCCTATATACCTACTCCTCTCTTGGATACAAGGAGCCCTGGTGGTGCAGTGGTTAAGCCATCAGCTACTAAGTGAAAGGTTGGCGGTTGGAACCTGCCAGTTGCTCCAAAGGAGAAAGATGTGTCAGTCTGCTTCCATAAAGATCACAGCCTTGGAAACCCTACGGGGCAGTTCTACTCTGTCCTATAGGGTCCCTATGAGTCGGGATAGACTTGATTGCACATCACAGTAACAACAACTCCGGGATACATGATGAGCTAGTGCGTACATGTCCAAGATTATGAACTCTGAGGTGAAGCGGCTACTACCTTCTTATTCTAAACATTGAATGAAATTTGTTTTATGTTAATTTTATTTATATGTTTAATGCTATGATAGAAATAAAGGAGCCCTGGTTGCACAGTGGTTAAGTGTTCAGCTGCTAACCAAAAAGTAGGTGGTTTGAACCCACCAGCTGTTCTGGGGAGAAAGATGTGGCAGTCTGTTTCCGTAAAGATTACAGTCTTAGAAACCCTATGGGATAATTCTACTCTGTCCTACAGGGTCGCTGTAAGTCAGAATCGCCTCAATGGCAAAAAGTTTGGTTTTATTTTGGTTTGGATATCAAGAATATATATTCTTTATTCTACACATTTCCAGGAGTGCTGGGAACCATTAATTTGCCCTACAATTGTCTTTTAAATTAACTGGAAAATTGTCTAGTGCTGCTATAAAATACCCCAAGTGGATGGCTTTACCAAACAGACGTTTATTCTCTCACAGTCTAGCAGGCTGCAAGTCTGAACTCAGGGCGTCAGCACCAGGGGAAGGCCCTCTCTCTCCATCGGCTCTGGGGGAAGGTCCTTGTCATTAATCTTATCCTGGTCTAGGAGCTTCTGCGCTCAGGAACCCTGAGTCAAAGGATATGCTCTGCTCCTGGCACTGCTTTCTTGGTGGAATGAGGTCACCATGTCTCTCTGCTCTCTTTTATATCTCAAAAGAAATTGACTTAAAACAAAACATAATCGTATAGGTTGAGTCCTGCCTCATTAACATCATAGAAGAAGGATTTATAACACATAGGAAAATCACATCAGATGATAAAATGGTGGAGAATCACACAATACTGGGAATCATGGCCTAGCCAAGCTGACACACATTTTGGGGGGACACAATTCAATCCGTAACAGTGGATTTCTTCTTCACTTCGGACAAGTGTCCTTTAAACCTGAGACTTTGTCCTATCCCTGCTGGCACAGGCACTTGACGTTGAGAGTTCAAGGGCCTCTGCCCATGGCTTCCACCCTGGGGGAAGAGACATTGCTAACAGAGGGCCAGGAGTTCAAGTCTCAGTTCTTCCATCGACCTCTAGTGTGACCTCTAGCAAGTTATTTAACCTCTTTAAGTCTTGATGCCTTTGTCTATAAAATGGAAATACAGTAGCACCTCTATTGACTGTTCTGTTGGCTAAAGGACATAATGTACATAAAGCATTTGTCAGAGATCTTGCACACTCTAAGCGTCCAATACATGATAGCAATGATTGTTCGTAAGTCCAAACTGAAAAATTACTGTACAAAGAAATTGCATCTTCCATTTGATTGAAACATTCTGCACTAGTTCCTTAAACAATTAGAAGAGGGTCACATGCAGTCTCCAGCCTCTTTTGGCTCTGACTTTTGGGTCCTAATCTGACCCACAGTGGATTCATCTTTCAAAATCACATTAGATAGATATTTTCATACCAAAAAAACCAAACCCATTGCCGTCAAGTCAATTCTGACTCATGACTATTATTAATTTTGTTCAGAGTAGCTTTTTTTGCTGGTGTTTTAAGAATTTTCTTACCATTTCCTCTTGCTCCTCTTATGATATTGAAATTTCATGTTTTTTTCTAGTTTTAACTCTGTGCCTTTGCTGAGACCTCAGTGAACCCTTCCACTGCTTTCCTTTATCATGTTTACTTACAAACGGCTGCTTGTATTTTGATTGCTTTCTAGCTTTTTAGCAGTTTAAAAAATCAATTAAATAAGCAATTTCCATTACAGAAATTTGGAAAATATGTAACAGCACTAAAATAAAACAAAAAAGATTTATTCTGAAGTACATAATAGGTTCAACCTTCTTGAAAAGTAATTTGGAGTGAAGAGTGAATGCCCCGCCCCACACTTCAGTCCCATTTTCCAGAGGGAATTACCACCAACAGTATGGGAGGGTCTCATTCTAAAATTGTTTTCTATGCTATATAAACATGCATACATGTGCATTCTTTTATACATATACATGTATACAGTTCAATTTTTTCAACACAAATGAGTTCATGCTATATAATTTTCTAGAATATTCTTTTATTCTCCTAATGATATTTTTGTGGACATACATTCCAAGTCGGTGTATATTTATCTCCTCATGGAAATCCTATAGGGAAATTCTACTCTGTCATAGGGTCTCTATGAGTTGGAATCTACTCAACACAACACACAACACACACACAACAAGAACAACAACATTGTTTTTAGTGGCTAAATAGGAATCCATTGTACACACATGCTCTAATTTATGTAATCAATCCCATATTGATGAACATTTAGGTTGTGTGTAATTTTTTGCTATTAAAATGAGCTTGCAATGAGCAAGCATTTCGAACATTTTTTTTTTTTTACAAACTTATGCCATTGTACTATGGGATAGATTCTTGGAATTGTCTGTACTTTATAATAGGGCATATGCAGTTTAATATTAGATGGAGAGTTCCAAACTACTCTTCAAGAAGGTTGAACCTATTCACCCTCCACCGAGAATAGGACATACTCTCAATTTCCGTTTCTTTAAGTTTTTCTTCTCTGTGTGATAATTCCTCCATCCGCCTGCTTCAAGGTACCGAATTTAATTTTCAGCAATGTTTCTGAGTTCCAAGAACTCTTTCTTTTTCTCAGATTGCTCCTTTTTAATAATTTCTCTGGTCTCCCTAGGAATTCGCGTTATTTTCTTTTAGAGTTCTTTTTATTTCTTCCTTTAAGGCTACCTCACAGAGAGCCACCTGTCCTGATTACTCATGCTGTTCTTTCCTCCTTCAAACTGCTGAGTCACCTTCAAGGCCTCATGCATTTTCTCTACCCACTGTTACTTATCTGCACACTTCCAGATCTTCCTGCCCCTTTAAGGGGAGGGGTACAGACTGGCTGTTGGGGCGGGTCTCCTAAACAGCAGTGGGTTTGCAAGTGTTGAGAGGTAACCAACCAGTTGCCGTTGAGTTGATTCTGACTCATGGTGACCCCATGTGTGTCAGAATAGAACTGTGCTCCAAAGCGTTTTCAATGGCTGATTTTTCGAAAGTAGGTCACCACAGATTTCTTCCAAGGTGGCTCTGGGTGGACTGGAACCTCCAACCTTTTGGTGAGCAGCCAAGCATGTTTGCACCACCCAGGGACTCCATGAAAGGTAAAGAAGAAATCTTTTCGTAGTGAACAGGCTGGTAGGTGAGGACCCCTCAACTCAGTGGTATAGAGGAGGCAGTGGTATGTAGCAGTTCTCTTCAAGTTACTTAAAAAGAGAGCAGTTTAGCTCTTCCTCAGCCATCCATAACCAGCGGGCAGTGCTGCTGGAGCACTGAGTAGGCCAGTGCATCTCATACTTGCGTGTGCACACGGATCACCTGAGTCCTGTCAAATGCAGATACTGATTCATCAGACCTGGGATGGGGACTAGGATTCTGCATTTCTAACAAACTCCCAAGATATGCTGATGCTGCTGGTCCATGAGTCATGCTTTGCATAGCAAGGATGTAGGCTCCCTGAGCTAGGCCCCACAGGCTAAAAAGAAATGAAGTTTCCTGAGAAGCAGGAGGCATCTTCCCAGGCTGCTGACACCTCCTGCCTCCCTGCTCACTGGACCACCGGCCAGCTCTGTTGTTGTTGCTGTGTGCCTTAGAGTCTATTCCAACACACAGTGGCCCTAGTGGACAAAGTAGAACTGCCCCATGGGGTTTCCTAGGCTGAAATCTTTATGAGAGCAGATCTCCAGGTCTTTTCTCCCACGGGGCAGCTGGTAGGTTTGAACCAAGTCTGCACCATGTAGACCAAGCTTCTTCCATGCTCAGATCGCTGTGGTCCAAATCATTTAGTCACTCCAGCTGGGAGCTGGGAGAGAGGAAGTTACTAGAGCACCCTAAGATAACCTTCTTCCACGTCTTCAGTCACTTCAAATTATATCCAGACTTTTAAATGTCTTAACTGTTCTAAGAATTTGTGAATGTGTTTTGACCATTTAAAGTTGCTTTTGGTATAGATTTAAGTCTGGCTACCACTGAGCTTTTAAAAAACCTGTATAAATTTATTGCACAGAGCACAAACTTTTGTTTCATTCTCACTTTAGCAAATCACAGTAGGTCTTTTTAATGGCATTTCAATTTTTCTTACAAATTCTCATAATTTTGCCACCTTTCATTGATTCCAGGCTTTTTGTTGACAGGCTATAAACACATACACATGTAAAAATATAATCTATATTTACATATTTAATTCATTTTACTAATGTTCCCATTGGGTTAACATAGCTTCAGGGAAAATGTTTTATTATTTCATTATTTGCATTAATTAATTCAATATTTATGAATGTCTCCTTTGTTCCAGGCACAGTATTAGGCATGCGGGGTGGTCAAGAAGTGATCAAGGGGCTTGCATTTTGCTTGGGAGCACCTTGCAGAAAACTTTGAAGCTTACACAATGTTTTCACATATATCATCTCATATAATCCTCACACTACCTTTTGAAGACAGAGAATAGGTCCACCATCACCCTCAGCTAACAGGGGAGGAAACAGGGCTTGGTGAGAGTCAATGATCATTCCAAGATCATACAGCAAGTGGCAGATTTGAAATAAGACATGGATATTATTTCTTATGTCAGATGGATCTTGGCTGAAAGCAGAGAATACCAGAAAGATGTGTACGTGTGCTTTATTAACTATGCAAAGGCATTCAACTGTGTGGATCATAACAAATTATGAATAACTTTTCGAAGAATGAGAATTCCAGAACAGTTAATTGTACTCATGTGGAACCTGTACATAGACCAAGATGCAGTTATTTGAACAGAACAAGGGGATACTGCATGGTTTAAAATCAGGAAAGGGGGCTGTCAGGGTTGTATCCTTTCACCATACTTATTCAATCTGCATGCTTAACAAATAATTCAAGAAGCTGGATTACACTGAAGAAGAAGAATAAAGTTGGAGGACTCTCACTACCTGACTTGAGAACCTACTATACAGCTACAGTAGTCAAAACAGCCTGGTACTGGTACAA
>NW_004443990.1:7012783-7024969 GCF_000243295.1 Trichechus manatus latirostris
AAAAAGAAGCTGGATTACGTAAAGAAGAACACGGCATCAGGATTGAAGGAAGACTCATTAACAACCTGCAATATGCAGATGACACAACCTTGCTTGCTTACAGTGAAGAGGACTTGAAGCACTTACTATAAAGATCAAAGACCACAGCCTTTAGTATGAATTACACCTCAACATAAAGAAAACAAAAATCCTCACAACTAGACCAGTAAGCAATATCATGATAAATGGAGAAAAGATTGAAGTTGTTAAAGATTTCATTTTACTTGTATCCACAATCAACGCCCATGGAAGCGGCAGTCAGGAATTAAAACGACGCACTGCATTGGGCAAATCTGCTGCAAAAGACCTCTTTAAAGTGTGAAAAAGCAAAGATGTCACTTTAAGGACTAAAGTGCACCTGACCCAAGTCATGGTATTTTCAGTCACCCCATATGCATGTGAAAGCTGGACAATGAATAAGAAAGACCAAAGAAGAATTGATGCCTTTGAATTATGATGTTAGCAAAGAATACTGAACATACCATGGAGTGCCAGAAGAACAAACAAATCCGTCTTGGAAGAAGTACAGCCAAAATGCTCCTTAGAAGTGACTTCGTCTCATGTGCTTTGGACATGTTATCAGGAGGGACCAGTCCCTGGAGAAGGTCATCATGCTTGGTAAAGTAGAGGGTCAGTGAAAAAAGGAAGACCCTCAATGAGATGTGTTGACACAGTGGCTGTAACAATGGGCCCAAACATAGCAATGATTGTGAGGATGGCACAGGACTGACCAGCATTTTGTTTTGCTGTACACAGGGTTGCCATGAGTTGGAACCAACTCAATGGTACCTAACAACAACAACGCTCTTGCTTCTTATATTTTCCTCTTTTTCCCTCCACTTTCACATCATACAATAAAAACATATTCTTTAAGAATAATCTGTTTAATTGGAATTACCAGTAAGCTTAATTATCCTGTGGGATGCTCGATTTCTGAAGTGGAGGGGACCAGAAAGGGCCTTTAGGCTGGACCTAGGTCAACTCCCAGCATAGACAGTGCCATCATCAAAAACGTGGGATCATTTAACTTCATGGGTTTCTTTACAGATGGGGAAACTGAGGTCCAGAGGGTCACAGAGCTCTCTTTTAGGAATACAGCTTGGGTCTTTTGGCTCATAATTCTGTGCTGCTTCTAGTCGAGCTCACCGTCTATGGAAACTCTTCCCGATAAGCTGATGCTGACATTTTCAGGGGTCTCTGACTTTTGCTCTAGCAGCTTCAAGGCCTAGAATAAAAATAAATTAAAAAGCAGAATAAGAGCTATTTGAGTAAGGCTTCACTCCAAGGGTGTCTCCATGACATCATTAAATTCTTATCTGGCTTAGAATATTTTTGTTTCTTTCAAACTTGTCTTTTCAGATGTCCATCTTCTGTCAGCTGACAAGACAGAATCATAGAACCCTTTCATCTTTCATAGGCTACTGTCTAAACCTTATAATTAAATAATGAATTTCTAAGGATTAATTATTCAAATATCAAGTGGTGGTTTTTGGCAAGGAACCCAGTATCTTTCAAATCTGCCATAAATAATATGCAAGGTGATCAATGGCCAGTGTTTACATATTAAGCTATCAATTTTAATGAAACATTTCCTTTGAGGTTACTTACGAAAAATTATGAAGTCCACATGCATAAAATCTGTAAATAACCATGCTGAAGTCCTTTCTCACAAAAGGTAATCTCAATTAATGTTGCTCAAAACACTTCCAACAAGAAAGCAATGGCTCAAATTCCTCATGAATCAGAGCATGGACCCAGGCAACTTCTTACTCATCCCTGTATCTTCTGCAGTGTCTAGCAGAGTGTTCAACACATAGTGGCTGTTCAATAGACAGCAGTTAATGAATGAACCTCCAGGCTTCCCCAACAAGGACATTCTGTTTGCCCAGCAGCCTCCCACATCCACTCTGCCTCTATCATCGATCTCTGTGCCCAAGACCAGTGACATAATTTGTGGGGCTCAGAGTAAAAATGAAAATGTGGGACCCCTTGTTCTAAAATTATTAGGAATTTCAAAGCGGTGGCCAACCATGGGACTCTTCTAGGTGTGGGGCCCTGTGCAACCGCACGAGTCATACACCCAAGATGCCAGCCCTGTCTGTGCCCAGCCAGCTTCCCAACCTTCTGACTCCTCATCCATGCTAATCATGCCTCCTGTGCTAAGTGAAAACCTATACCTGAACTCTCCTTATGCCCTTCTTTCTTATCTCAATCAGCCTCCCTCCTTCTTGAGTCCATGCTCCTCCATCTTCCTTATCTTGCCTCTTTCATTGTGCTTCCCTGGACACCCGTTTTAAGGTGAGAAAACTTGCCTCTGTCTCAGCCTCCTCAAATTAATGGAAACTGGGCTCTCCCACCTCAACAGTCCTCTCCAGTGGGTATCACTATTGTTACTACTTCCAAAGTACAATTGCATAAGGGGCAGAAAGCAATCTGTTGTTGAACCCTAGTGGCCCTTCCAGACTCTTTGCTATGTTGAAACTTGCTTCACATGATTATTCATATCCCCCTTTTCACATCTTATCCTTTACCAAAGGAGCCCTAGTGACGCAGTGGTTAAAGTGCTCAGCTGCTAACCAAAAGGTTGGCGGTTTGAACCCACCAACTGCTCTGTGGGAGAAAGATGTGGCAGTTTGCTTCCATAAAGATTTCAGCCTTCAGCCTCGGAAACCTCATGGGCAGTTCTACTCTGTCTTGTAGTGTCACTCGCTATGAATCAGAAGCAACTTGATGGCAACAGTTTTTTTTTTTTTTTTACTCTTTATCATCTGTTGCCTTCCTCCTTATTCCAGCATGTAGCTCACAATTTTCCTCTTCTCTCCCACCTTTCTTGGTAATTTTAATCTTTGCATTCATTGGTGACCTACTGGGTTTCCTGGCCTCACAGTTCAAAATTTCTACCAGCCACATTTCCATTCACTCCAGTCACTCACTGCCACACCTCATACCCCCTTATTACATGGAACTACTCCATTACAAGGAGTTCCTGGGAGGCGCAAAGGGTTAAATGCTCTAATACTAGCAGAAAGGTTGGCGGTTTGAACCCACCCAGAGGCGCCTTGGAAGACAGGCCTGGTGATCTGCTTCTGAAAGGTCACAGTCTTGAAAACCCTTTGGAGCAGTTCTACTCTGCACACATGGGGTAGTCATGAGTCAGAACTGACTCAAAAGCAGCCAACAACAGCAATAACTTTATAACAAGGTATGCATTTTAATCACAGGACAACTTGGAAAATACAGAAATTAAAAAAGAAAAAAAAATCAAATGAACAAACAAAAAAGTGTAGCCACAGTTCTATCACCCAAAGACATCCACTATTAGAATTTTGGAAAATTTCCTCTCAGTCCCTTTTTTTTTCAATCCATAGAAAATTGAAACCATAAGAATCGTGATAATCTTGCCCACAAATATAGAGGGTATTGGTCTCATCTGGGGTATCACATTAAGGACGTTTATCAGGGAGTGATATTTAAGCTGTGGCCTGAAAGTTGAGATGGAGCAGCTACTTGAAAAGGAGAGGGGAAGATCATTCTGGGCAGAAGGCACAGCTTATGCAAAGGTCCTAAGGCAGGAAAGAGCATAGCCTGTTTGAGGTCCTGAAAGAAAGCCAAAGATTAGGAGGGAGGACAGTGTGAGATGAGGAGAGGTTAGTATTCCCATATTATTACTGTGGGTGAGAATGAGATTTGTCACTCCATTCCTGGATCGTTGCCAATAAACCCATAACTATATCTTCCTATTTCAGTCTCTCCCCTCCTTAGACCATTTTGAAAAGTTTTTTTTTTTCTAAATTATATAAATAACAGGCTCATGCAGAAAATTCAGAAAGTACATAAAATTATAAAGAGGGAAATGAAGACCATTCATTATCTCACTACTTGGCGATAACCTAGTGTTACATTTACGCAGTGAATAGTGGCCTGCCTTTTTATTTTTATTTTTTGCATATGCATGTATGTAGATATAGATATAAGTAAGATTTTTACCAAAAAAGGTATCATAGCACTCATCTCCATATACTATGGGAAGAGAAAAAGTCAAGGACCCTGTCAGGGCCACACCTAGGAGGTTGAGATTGGGACCAAAAAAAAAAAAAAAAATCAGCCAGTGAAAACCCTATGGATCACAAGGGTCTGATCCCATTGTGCATAGCGTCGCCATGAATTGGGGGCCAACTTGATGGCAGCTCCAACAACAACAAATGAGGGAAGATTGGGAAGATCAGAGTAGCAAGCTTCAGGGATTATTTCACTAGTGTCAAGATGACATAGTTATTGCAGCGATGAGGCAGGTTCAGGGAGTCTTACGATGATCTGTAATTACGAAACGCATGTAGTTAATCCTCCAGTAGAAGGTTCAAAGATAATGAGGAAGCTTTAAGGCAGTGGTTCCACACTGGTGTGATTTTGCGCTCCCCACCCCAGCCAGGGGACATCTGGCAATGTCTGGAGATATTTTTTGATTGTCATGATTTGGAGAAGCAGAGGAGCTATTGGCTGCTAAGCATCCTACAATGCACAAGACAGTTCCCCACAGCAATTATCCAGTCCAAAATGTCAGCAGTGCTGACGCGGAGGAACCCTGACTTGAAGGAAGCCAGGCTGGGCTACAACCTGTAAGTGCAGATGGAGTCAGATATTGGGGTGATGGAAGACTATACACTGGGTGGAATTATCCTACTTGGAGAGCTAAAACGAGGACAAGATCGGTTTGAACTACTGATGTATTGGCAGCTTCTGAAATTATTGACTGCATATGTCTTATTAAGGGGGGTTTCAAAGGACAAAATCTGGGATAGTATCGTGAGGAAAACAAGCAAATGGGCTGAGAGCAAAGAGAATGAGAAATGAGGGAAAGCTCTGGGATCCAGCCGAGGGTATGTATTAGCACCACATGTGGAAAAGGTAGTCAGCCAAATTAAGAAGCATATCACATCTTAAAAAGAGCTGAGTTTGTTTGAAGAGAGTGGAGAATGAGAGACACGAACGAAACACCAGAGGCATCTACCGCTGTGGCAGGGGCAGAGGCAGAGGCAGCACAGATGAATGTTCTTGCTACCACTGAAGCCGCATAATTCACTCAAGCCTGGGTGAAACCCAGGAAAGGAAGCAACCAAGATGCCCTTCAATAGCTGAATGGATAAACAAACTGTGGTACATCCATACAATGGGTATTATTCAGTGATAAAAAGAAATGAGCTATCAAGCTACAAAAAGACATGGAGGAAACTTAAATGCATACTACTAAGTAAAAGTAGCCCTGGTGGCGCAGTGATTAAGAGCTCAGCTGCTAACCAAAAGGTCGGCAGTTCAAACCCACCAGCTGCTCCTTGGAAACCCCATGGGGCAGTTCCACTCTGTCCTGTAGGGTCACTATGAGTCGGAATCAACAGCAACGAGTTTGGTTTTTTGGTTTGACTAAGTGAAAGAAACCAATCTGCGAAAGCTACGTACTGCATGATTCCAACTATATGCCATTTTGCAAAGGGTTGGGGGGGATCCAACTATGGAAACTCTGAAAAGCTCAGTGTTGACACAGTGAAAAGATCAGTGGTTACCAGGGGTTTAGGGGGAGAGGGAGGGCGGAATAGGTGAAACACAGGGCATCTTAAGGGCACTGAAACTATTCTGCATGCTGCTGTAACGGTGGCTATCTGACAGTAAGTACTTGTCAAAACCGATAGGACTGTACGACACAAAGAGCGAACTTTAATGGAAACCATGGACTTTAGTTAATAATAATGTACCAATACCGATTCATCAGTTGTGACAATGTACTACACTAATACAAGATGTTGACAACAGGAGAAAACTGGCTGCAGGGGAGTGAGGAGTGGCTACATAAGAACTCTCTGTACTTCGACGCAATTTTATTGTAAACCTAAAGCTGCTCAAAAAAAAAAAAAAAAAAAACTATTAAAAAAATGAGGAAAGCCCAGTTTTTGTGGATGAGCACATGGTAAGGGATGTACTGTCTTGCTGCAAGCACTTCCATTTGAGGATCTGTTGAGGATAAGTCCCCACTGAGATAAAGGTGTGGGCAAGAGAGATACATCACACAGAGACAGGTCTATAGCAGTGGTTCTCAAACTCAGCAAACACCATATTTACCCTGAAGGCTTGTCTAAACTCGGACTGCTGGGCCTCACCCTCAGAGTTTCTGATTCAGTAGGTCTGGGTAGAGCCCGAGAATCTGCATTTCTAACACATCCCCCGGTGATGCTGATGCTGCCTGTTCACGGGCTGCTTTTGAGAATCATTGTTATACAAAAAAGGACAGACAGCAAGAGATAGAGACTCTGGGGAAGCCAAAAACATGAATCTTGCTTAAACATGTGCCTTGCACAGTGCTCCAAGAAGGAGAGGAAGCTGGGTCATTATAAAGAGCCCATGCATGATTCAGCATTGGGGAGAGGGGCAAAATGCAAGGCTCAACAGTGGAATGGGAATTAAAAGGCTTGGAGTATGCATTATGGAACTGAGCCACAGCAAGATGTGGAGGTAGGGCTACCTTTACAAATTTCTTAATTTTCCAAGTAGACAGAGGTGTCTCAAAGACCAGTCTCTGAGAGAGGAAGCAGGATGTATGGGTGATTCCCATCCACCTCCCAGCCCCAGGGACATGGAAAGCACAGGGTTACAATGAGCTTCGTAACTAGGAATTTCGAGCAAAGCTGAAACCATGAACATTTTCTCTTTTCTCAAAATATTTCTCTTCTCTCCCAGATAACACTTAAGACACTGTTATGAGCCATAGCTGATAACCACGATACGGGTCTGGTTTTTGCACCCCATCTGCCACTTTGTTTTTCTCTGTGAATATTTTCTATCAGCAGGAAGGGTTGTTAAGTAGCTGAATTCATCCACCAAATTCCACCCTATGTTTCTAAAATACAGTAAAAGATTATACAACTAAATCATGAGACATCCATCTAATAAGGATTAAAAAAATTATCTTTATTAAGAGTTGTAGTTATGTAATTACACGTAGGAAATGCTTACAGTATAAGTGAAAATAAAATAGGATAAAATTGAATATGTAATATTATCACAATTACATGAAAACATAAAAGCAAACAATATATTATGCACAGACAGAATTATAGACGGAAAAGCACTGAAATGTACACTAGGCTATTTTTTTTTCAGGATTATGGGGTTTATTAGGGAAGTAACAGGTTACAATTCAGGTTCAGGAATACTCAGGATACAGTTCTTCTATCAGGACAGCCTCTTCTCAGCTGTGCTTGCAGGTATACCTCTCTCTGGCTCTGCTCTGCTCCGGCAAGTGTTACCAAGCTCTTTTAACTCTGCCAGTAAGTGCCCTGAGGCACCTCACTCTGCCAGTAAGCCTCCTGCCCAAAGGCACTCAGCTTTCTCCCTCCATGGGCCAGGAAGCCCAATGTGCTGTTTCATGCCCGTCTCTCCTGCTGGTATCTCTGCCACAGGTTCTCGCCGTCTACAGTGTTACAGCTCTCTCTTGGTCCCATGGTTCCGGGAGCTTCTCAGCACTGGGATCCCAGGTCCAAAGGACACACTCCACTCTTGGCCCTCGGTAGTGGTGAGATCCCTCTCTGCTCTGGAATTCTCTCTCTTTAAAGCCTAGAAGGATGGCAAAACTGGCCAATCCCTTCATTAGGGTTCCAAAGACCTTATTTTCATGGTTCCACCCAATCACTTGGGTGGGAGTTACAAGACCATGGTGAGAAAGGCTACACAAAAGTGATACATCACACTTCAAGAACATGTACTAATACAACAATTTTTACATGTACGATTCAATGACATTGATTACATTCTTTGAGTTGTGCAACCATTCTCACCCTCCTTTTCTTAGCTGTTTCTCCCCGATTAACATAAAGTCATTATCCACTAAATTTCCTATCTAATCTTCCAAGTTTCTGTCTTCAGTTTGATCTCATACAGATAGATCTTAAAACAGCACAATGCTCAAGGCAGACATTCGTTACTGGTTAAGCTAAATGATTGTTTGGTTTTAAGGAGACTTCAGGGGATATTTTTGGTTTAAGGAATTAAAGATTATTTCAGGGCAGTCATTGTAGGGGTTCATCCAGTGTTCATGGCTCCCGAAAATCTGGATTCCATGAAAATTTGAAGTTCTGTTCTGCATTTTCTCCCTTTTGATCAGGATTCTTCCATACAATCTTTGATTAAAATGTTGAGATAGTGAATTTTTTAATTTTTTTACTTTTTCCCGTATAAAAATTTATATATTACATTGTTATGTGACTCTTCACTTTTGCTCCTTACTGTGCCGAACTACTCATGTGGCTCCACCTATCCGCAAAGGGGTCAGGAAGGCAATCCTCCATGTGCCTAGAAGAGGGGGAGTCAGAAATATTTAATAAAGAACATCAGTTACTACTATGGGGCTCAGTAAAAGTTGAATATTGGTTTAGAATACAAGACAGGTACAATCTAGCTGGAGCTAACTACTTTTATTATTAAAGTACATAACTATCAAAGGAAGCTGGTTACTGTTAGCTGCTGTCACGTTGGCCTCCAATTCATGGTGACCCCATGCACAATGGGATAGGACTATTGTGATCCACACAGGGTTTTCACTGGTTGACTCTTAAGAAGCAGATTACCAGGCCTTTCTTCCTAGAGGAAGCTGGTAGTAAGATATAAATTGGGAATGGGATATAAATTGGGAGGGAGAGGGCAAGATATGGGGGAGCTTTCAGACTATGCCTGCTTTCTTCTCTGAAATGCTATCTAAGTTGCCCCTGTTTGGAAATCAGGCACTGTTTATGATCATACATTAATGACTGGAGAACCACTGTCATGATAGATATTTCAATGCTAATATCCAACACTTTCTGTGAGCTCTGTCCCTTTCTCTCCTTCCCAGCGTAATCCCAGTACAAGTGGTTTTGACATTTCAGTATTATATCCTTCCTGGCTTCATTCTCCTGGACCAAGACCTGTTTGGCTGGAGAAAGAGGCTTACAAACTACTATGTTTTCAGGACTGAATGAAGGGTTTATCTCTCCACTGGTACAAAGGACCAACTACCCCCAAAATATTCTTAAGATCAAAGACTTCAGCTGAGCTACTGAAGTGTTAATTGACCAAGTACAATCGTCAAAAATTAGTTTCTCTGTGAACCAATTAAAACAAGATAATTGGGAGTTATCAGCACTTCTAAATATTTATACCAGTCGATGCAAATATTTATTTACATATCATCTGTTTGCAATTTTTATCACTTCTGCTCTCTGCAAGGCTATTCGTAAACCATTAGACCATTCCTCTTGATGCTTAAATTAAAATCTAAACTTATTCTAGTTAACTGACAGAAAGCTAAAATATTTTTGTTCAAATTCATTTGACAATGTGTATTTTTGACAATGTGTTTATATTCCTCATTTATAATGGAAACTGATACTGTAACCATCCTTTCAAAGGGAGATTTTCTGATTTTTTTTCCTCCATAGCGAAGTCAGTCTGTTTTCCCATGTGGTATTCATTAAAGCAATTCCCAACTTTGTTGATTTCCATTATATCAATAGAGTGTTAAAACTTTCTTTCACACTTCTGCAGTTGGTTACCAGTACCAGCCCAGATTTACTTGACATCTTCTATGTTAGGTCCAAAATACCAAGAAATCTCAGAGTCTCTTGGAGTCTCTTGCTTCCTTATTGGAGTAGTAACCCTCCTTGTCCCCTCATAAATCCTCTCTCCAGCTACAAATCTCTCAACCACCTCAAAGTACATTTCCACACATACCTTTCTTGCCATTTAAAACTTTCTGTTTACCTGTTGTCTTTCCTGTTCCCATTTTCTTCAGGAAATAAGGCCCTCATGACTTTCTAAAGCTAATACTCACATTAAAATATTTAAAACTGATAGTTTATTTTTCCTGTTATAGATGATATTCAAGTTAATAATGGAAAATGGAATAATGGAATAAAGAATTAAAAAAATGGAATAATAATAAAGAATAAAAATAAAAAATAATGAAAAATTCTCATCACTTAAGAATAGCCCAGGGGGCCAAGATGGCGGAGTTGTCGGATGCTTCTGGTGGACCCTCTTACAACAAAGACCTGAAAAAATAAGTGATTCGATTATATACGGCAACCTGGGAGCCCTGAACATCAAAGGCAGAGCTGAGGAACCCCACTGAGTGGCAGAAGGAGGGAGAGACGGTTCGGAAGCAGCAAGAGTTGCCAGACCTGACCCAGTGAGAGCCTGAGCCCTTCAGGCCTGAGCAGCTCGAGGGTGAGCAGTGAGGCAGGCAAGCAGCCGTTCTCAGGAGGCATGTTTTCCACACTGGGAGAGACCCAGCACCAGAGAGTCTACATGGCCACCCAGAACCAGCGAGAAGCAGCCCTCAACGAAAGATAAGTACTTGTGTACGGCTTACCGTGTGGACCAAAAACACCTCCCTTAGGGAAAAACCTCTCTCCCATTTACCTCCCCACTCCCTGCTTTGCACTGGGTCCTGGACCGGCTTCAGCAACTGCCGAGTCCCCTGGGCTGGAAGTAGGATCCGTCACATGCCTGGAGCCATTCTCCCGCCCTTGGAGAGTGAACAAATTAACAAACAGGAAAAAACAAACTGCCAGCTCCCCTAAGCCAGTAACCCAGGGTAGGCTCAGCTCCTTTGCCCAGGCACAGGCATAAGGGATCCACAGACTTTGAGCGCCTTTACCCCTGCAAAGACTTGTGTGGGCCTATCTCAACAGCGTAGTCCCTCATTACTGCAGTACAACAGGGTATATACTGGAATTCTAACTTCAACTATTTCAGCTGTGAAGTGGCAGGTTCTTGACATTTGACACCGCTCTGCCCATTAAGCAGGGTCTTCACCTGCCCACATCAGGGGCCTGAGGACTGGTGGCTCCACCCATGCCATCTAACCACCTGCGACAGGGGCCCATGAATAAGAGGTGCCCCCTAGTCCTTACAGCAGAGTCCAGCTGCAAAACCCACCCACCTATGCGCTCTAGGGAACAGGGACATGCCTTCATCCTGGACACTCAGGGGAGGCCACCAGCCCCCTGCCTTGCTCAGAGTGTGTCCCCCTGCTGCAGCCAGATGCCTGTGCCTACACCAATCACCCATGACTGTCTAGGACTGTAAGTGAGAGCCTACACCACACACTTGGTGGCTATCTACCTGGGCACCTGAGATGAATCCACACAGGAGGAGTGGGTGGACTCCTCAGCTCACATACCTAGTAACAGATCTAACCACTTGATGACAGGACATTAGAGTTTCAAAGGTGCCAATAATCAAACTAGCTCATACAAGCAGCAGCCTATTTGGGCATATCAAAACAAAAAAAGAAGCTAGGACACAATAAGCAAACATGAAATAAATAAATATAATAACTTATTGATGGCTTGGAGACAACAGTCAGTATCAAATCACATAAAGAGGCAATCCATGATGGCTTTGGCAAGCTCCCAAAATAAAGAATCTAGAAATTTTCCAGAGGAGGAAAATTTCTTGGAATTACCAGAGGCAGAATAAAAAAGATTAATATACAGAACTGTTGAAGAAATTAGGAAGGAAATTAAGCAAAATGCACAACACACAACAGAGGAAAATAAAAAGATTAGAGAAGAGCACAATGACAAATTTAACAGGCTGCAAGAATCCATAGAGAGACAGCAATCAGAAACCCAGAAGATTAACAATAAAATGTCAGAATTAGACAACTCAATAGAAAGTCATAGCAGCAGAATTGAGGCAATGGAAGTCAGAATCAGTGAGATTGAAGATAAAGCACTTGATACCAACATATTTGAGGAAAAATCAGATAAAAGGATTAAAAAATGAAGAAACCCTAAGAATTATGTGGGACTCTATCAAGAGAAATAACCTACGAGTGACTGGAGTACCAGAACGGGGGGGGGGATAACAGAAAATACAGAGAGAATTGTTGATGATTTGTTGGCAGAAAACTTCCCTGATATCGTGAAAGATTGCAAGACATCTATCCAAGATGCTCATCAAACCCCACATAAGGTAGATCCCAAAAGAAAGTCACCAAGACATATTATAATCAAACTTGTCAAAACCAAAGATAAAGAAAGAATTCTAAGAGCGGCTAGGGATAAATGAAAAGTCACCTACAAAGGACAGTCAATAAGAATAAGCTCGGACTACTCA
>NW_004443990.1:7025942-7074273 GCF_000243295.1 Trichechus manatus latirostris
CATTAATCCAAAAACCACAAACTAATAAATGCTGGAGAGATTGTGGAGCGACTGGAACACTCATACACTGTTGGTGGGAATGTAAAACGGTACAACTACTTTGGAAAGTGATTTGGCGCTTCCTTAAAAAGTTAGAAATAGAAGTACCATATGATCCAGCTATCCTGCTCCTTGGAACATATCCTAGAGAAATAAGAGCTGTCACATGAATAGATATATGCACACCCATGTTCACTGCGGCACTGTTCACAATAGCAAAAAGATGGAACCAACCTAGGTTCCCATCAACAGATGAATGGATAAAGAAGTTATGGTATATCCACACAATGGAATACTACGCAACGATAAAGAACAACGATGAAGCTGTGAAACATAACATGGAGGAAGCCGGAGGTCATTATGCTGAGTGAATTTAGTCAATTACAGAATGACAAATATTGTATAAGGCCACTATTATAAGAACTCAAGAAAAGGTTTAAACACAGAAGAAAACATCTTTGATTGTTACGAAGGTGGGGAGGGAGGGTGAGGGTTATTTACTAACTAGAGAGTAGATAAGAATTATCTTAGGTGAAGGGAAAGACAGCACACACTACAGGGGAAGTCAGCACAACTGGACTAAACCAAAGCTAAGAAGATTCCTGAATACAATCAAACACTTTGAGGGACAGATAGGGGTAGGGGTCTGGGGACCATGCTTTCAGGGGACATCTAGGTCAATTGGCATAACAAAGCTTATTAAGATAATGTTCTGAATCCTACTTTGGTGAGTGGCGTCTGGGGTCTTAAAAGCTTGCAAGCGGCCATCTAAGATGCATCAATCGGTCCCAAACACCTGGAGTAAAAGACAATGAAGAACACCAAAGATGCAAGGAAAGTATTAGCCCAAGAAACAGAAAGGGCCACATAAACCAGAGACTTCATCAGCCTGAGACTGGAAGAACTAGATTGTACCTTGCTATCACCAATGACCGCCCTGACAGGGAACACAACAGAGAGTCCCGGATGGAGCAAGAGAAAGGAGGGGTGCAGAACTCAAATTCTAGTTAGAAAACCACTTAGTGGTCTGACTGAGACTGGAGGAACCCTGGAGAGCACGACCCTTGGATTCTCTATCAGCCCAGAATTAAAACAATTTCTGAGGCCAACTCTTCAGACTGAGATTGGACTGGACAGTAGGACATAAAGGGATACTCGTGAGGAGTGTGCCTCTTAACTCAAGTAGATACAAGAGACTAAAAGGGCAGCCTCTCTCCGGAGGTGAGATGGAAAGGCAGAGAGGGTTAGGGTCTGGCTGAATGGACATGGGGAATCAGGGGTGGAAATGAGGAGTGTAATGTCACAGTATGCGGAGAGCAATTAGAGTCACATAACAATGTATGTATAAATTTTTGTATGGTAGATAATAATAAAAAAAAAAGCACAGTGTACATCCTTCTACAAATCCATGTTCTTACATTATGAATCACTGCATCTGGACTGATGGGGTCAGAATATCTTCTCGAGGGAAGCAGGGCATTTGTTGGTCCCTCAAATATGAAAGGACTCAGGCAACTGGAGAGAGGAGGATGTGAAAGGCCCAGGAGGAAGAAATGGAGCAAGCAAAGCATGGGAGATATACGCTTCTTCGGGCCACCATACACAGGCAAGCAAATTGGAGGGGAAGGGAGAGAAGGAGCAGAGTGTAGAGGGCTTGTAATGCTAAGATAAGGAGTTTCCTCAATATTCTACAAGCATGGGGAGCAAAAAAAGAGCTCTGATTAGTGCTCTGTGTGCATAAAAGTGTTATAGGAAGATGGTGCTGGAACTGCGTGAAGTCTGCTGAGACTGGCGACAGACCAGTTAGGAAAGCCTTACTCTAGGCTGGGCTGAGGATTAGAAAGCCCTTTACTCTTTGTACTCATTTGTGTACTAATTGTGTCACACTTGTATGTGTTACTATGACTATTCATGTAATTTTCTTAGTGTACCCAGATGGTTAACTGCTTAGATTAGATCCCAGGTTTCCGGACTCCACGTAAGTGCTTTGCTTGTGGCTCTTCCTAGTAACAAAATATAAATCGATATATTCATTTACCTTCTGGATTTAAAAAAAAAAAGTTCTGAAAATCTAGATAACTGGTTGTACATTTCTCTTTTCCTTGGATGCTTTGGCACTGAGTAGACAGGTCATACCTGTGTGTTCCTCGATTTAAGCTTCGAAACTTTTCACAGTCCACGTGTTCAAGTAATCTACCACCTGTCTGTCAGTTTGTCATACTGTGGCGGCTTGTACGTTGCTATAATGATGGAAGCTATGCCACTGGTATTTCAAATACCAGCAGGGTCACCCATGGTGGACAGGTTTCAGTGGAGCTTCCAGACTAAGACAGACTAGGTAGAAAGAACTGGCAATCTAACTCCAAAAATTAGTCAGTGAAAACGTTATGGATCACAACAGAATACTGTCTGACTCACTTGCTTTGGGCACATCATCAGGAGGGGTCAATTGCTAAGGAGGATATCATGTTTGGTGAAGCAGAGAGCCAGCTAGGACAAGTGTGACCGTCAGTGAGATGGGTTGGCACAATAGCCTCAATGATGGACTTGAATATGCTGGCAATCGTGAAGATGGCACAGGACCAGGCAATGTTTTGTTCTGTTGTACTTAAGGTCACCATGAGTCAGAGACAGCAGCTATCTCTCTCTCTCTCAATCTATCTTTCAAATAATGCTCAGTAAACATTTGATGTTATACTTGCAAGCATTCATGAATTTTTTAATTCATCCAACAAACCTATATTAAATGAGGTCCCTAGGTGGTGTAACTGTTTTGTGCTCAACTAATAACTATAGGTTGGTGGTTTGAACTCACCCAGAACTGTCACAGAAGAAAGGCCTGGAAATCCACTTCCATAAAGTTTACAGCCAAGAAAACTATGGAGTAGTTCTACTTTGTAACACCTAGGGCCACCACAGGTTGGAATCGACTTGATGGTGATGGGTTTACTAGGTTCTGGGGATATGAAGTGCCATATAAACTTATAAGTGTAGTATAATAGTAAAGAAATGGTAATATACATACGAACATTGAGTTGTGGGATCAGGGATCACAGAGGTGAACTTGGCTTACTTGCTTTAGGGATTGGAACTGGCAGTAGGGTTTTCACTGGCTGATTCTCAGATTTACCAAATAAAAATACAGGATTCCCAGTTACATTTGAATTCCAGATAAATAATTTTTTAAAAATATAAGTGTGTCCCAAATATTACATGGGACACACTTATACTAAAACTGTATTTGTTGTTTATGCAAAACTGAAATTTAAGTGAGCATCCTGTATTTTATCTGGCAACTTCAAATGGTGCAGCTGGACAGACTAGTGGATGAAGCTCCGTGGAGTTAGTGTTGGAAAAGGGAGTGCTTATCCAAGGCACCAAGAGATGTCAGAATGCATTAAGGAGAGTCAAGCTCAAATGCCAGAGAAAGTGAGGCTATCTGGGGGTTGGAGTCGGGGTGGAGAGAGAGGGGCATCCAAGTTGGGGGATCAAAACTGAGTTTGCGATTTCATATTGCTCTGGAAGTTCACGTCAGTGTAATGAGGACCAGAACAGAAATGAAGAGAGTGACCTTTGCCTACCAGAAAAGAGAAAAAAATGATCATTACTTTCAGAAAATATCTTTGTGGGAAACACATGAGAATAAACCAAAAAATGTTGGGATGGACGAGAGTTCAGCAAGGTCACTAAGTACGAAAGAAACATTAAAAAGTCAATAGCTTTCTTTTTTAACAGCAATAACCAGCTAGAAGATATAATGGGAAAAGACTGCATTGGAAGTACTATGAAAAGCATAAAGCAGCTACAAAAGGGTTGCCATGAAACGTGTGGGCCCTAGATAAAAAACAAATTTAAGACGATCAGAGACATCGAAGGAGATGAAAATGGAGAGTCATGTCATATTCTTTTATGGGAAGGCCAAATGCTGTAAAAATGTAAGTAATCCCAAAATTTATTGTTAGGGTTAATGAAACTGCAACCAACATCTCAGTAAAATAAATATGGAACTTCAAAACAATTCTAAAATTTATCTGAGAGAATAAACTAGTAAGCACAATGAAAGAAATTTAGAAGAAAAGATTAATAAAGGGGTTAACTAACCTGTTGTTGCTGTTAGCTGCCATCGAGTTAGTCCCCAACTCATGGCGACCCCATGCACAATTGAACAAAATGTTGCCCAGTCCTGCACCATATGGATCACCATGTTGTGATCCATAACGTTTTCAATGGCTGGTTCTCAGAAGTAAATCACCAGGCCTTCCTTCCTAGTCCATCTTAGTCTGGAGCTCCACTGAAACCTGTTCAGCATCCTAGCAACACACAAGCCTCCCGTGACAGGAGGTGGCTGTGCAAGAGGTGCATTGGCCAGGAATCGAACCTAGGTCTCCCACATGGGAGGGGAGAATTCTACCATTACCTCTAACTAACTAACCATACCTGATACTAAAACAGTCAAAAAAGCTCCATTTCTTACATCTGAGCTGAGTTTGGGAGGAACAGGCAGACAAGACAGCAGAAAAGAATTGAGAACCCAGAAAAAACTCTTGTGTCTGAAACATGACACAGGAGAAAAACATAAATCCATGAGAAAGGGAAGGATGGCTTAAGAAAAGGTGCTAGAAAAAACTGGATATCTATTTGGGGAAAAAAATAATTTTTTACCTCATAGGAAACACTAATTCCCAGATGCATCATTAACAGTTAAATGCATGTAAAAATTAACCCAAAAAGCAGAAAATTAGGATGAATATTTATCTGATTATTGGATTTAAATAATTTTTGGTGTGCTTTAAAGCATTTTAAGTGATATAAATCCAGGCAATCAGAAGCCATTAAGTGTTTTTAAGTCAGTTTGTCCTTTGCAAAGTGCTTGCTGGCTGTGAGGAAGGAGTGCCTGGTGGCAGGCAGACCAGCTTGAAGACCATTGGAATAACCCAGGCCAGAGATGTCAGGGTCTAATTAAAGCTTGGTAGGGGGGAAAGAGAACAGAAGAATATGGAAAATAACAGCAGCCTCCCTAGGGATTTTCTGTGTGCAATATTTGTCTAGACACAAAGGAATATGCTTGGGATATCACTGTCCAACGGTTTATAAAAGGGTAATTTTTTTAGTAAGCCCTATTTTTATTATTCCCACATACAAGACCTCCCTCTATTTCAGGTCTTTTAAACTCCAGGCCTAGCATAATCAAATTCAGTGTCTCCCACTTTCTATGTTTTCTTTTCTCAGTCTCTGGAAACACGATATAACTAAGTTTCACTGTAATCGATAAAATATTGTACAGTGTATGTGGAATCAGATATGTCTGTGTTTTTATAAATGTACATTAGAGAGGGACAGGCGTGGAACAGAACAAGGCTGGCTTGTTCATGCTTTTTAATATAGATATGCTGTACTAAACAGCATGATATGTCATAAAACGAAACCTAATATTTGAAAATGAGATTGCAGTCTCTACATGCTTAAATGGTTTTCCTGGGAGACAAATCTTCTTTCATTTGAACAAACACACAAACGCGGTTTTTATGAAGTACTAGGAAACACCCGGCAGTAAAGTTGCGTCAGTGAAGTAAGTATTGCTGGCCAACAGCTCGCGGAACATCTACCAACACAATTATAATTAAGCCACACTTTGACCTGCTCTCAATACGATTTTGAAGTGTCAGGTTAGAAAGGGGAATGACACAATGTGTACAGCTCTTCCAATTGGTCACAACTGCTTCCTGAAGTATTTAATAGTCTATTAGGCACCAGAGTGGTTATGGTGGCTCAAAATGAAAAAAAGGCGTCAGGGATCTCCACCTCAGGATTTAAAGACACTTGATCCAGTACACCTGGATTTGCCTTTGATTAACCTTAAAACACAAGGCTTCATTCACTAGTAGAATTCCTTGGCTGAGTGTAAGAGGGAAATCATAACTCTTTACATTTGCTGTCGTTAGTTGCCATCAAGTCAGCTCCAACTCATGGCGACCTTACGTGTAACGATGAACCACTGCCCAGTCCTGCACCATCTTAATGATCATTGGCATGTCTGATTCCCTTGTTGTGGTTATTGTGTAGTGCCTTCCAACCCAGGGGGTTCATCTGCCAGCGCTGTATCAGACAGGGCTCTATAAGGTTTTCATTGACTAATTTTTCCAAGTAGATCACCAGGCCTTTCTCCTAGTCTGTCTTAGTCTGGAAGCTCCACGGAGACCTGTCCATCATAGGTGACCCTGCTGGTATTTGAAATACTGATGGCATAGCTTCCAGCATCATATCAACACACAAGCACCATAGTATAATAAACTGCCAGACGGGTGGCAAACTGAGAAGATAGAAATGTCAGTTTTCCGGGATGGCTTAACTATAATTAATGTAGTTAATTATGGCTAAAGTATAACTTATTCAGTGCATGGAAATGGATATTCTGAGAGCTGCAAAGATCACTGACCCAAGCTGGAGTAATAACTACAAATCTTGGATGACTCAATACCACTTTTTTCTTAAGGGTCCACTTTTACTTTATAAGAGCAGCATTAAAATATCTGAAGGAGGAACTAATTAGTATCTAATGTGACGCATACACATATTATTTTGTAGGCAATGCCTGAGTATTGTTGTTGCTTCTTATTTTAGTAAGATATGCCGGAAAACATCAACCAAGTCCTTCAGTAGAAGAATGGATAAGCAAACTATACCAACCAAAAACCCACTGCCGTTGAGTCGATTCCGACTCATAGCTACCCTATAGGACAGAGTAGAACTGTCCCACAGAGTTTCCAAGGAGTGCCTGGTGGATGTGAACTGCTGACCTTTTGGTTAGCAGCTGTAGCCACCAGGGTTCCAAGCAAATGACAGTACATCAAAACAATGGCGTTTATTCAATGATAAAAAAAGAAATGAGCTATCAAGCTAACAGACGTGGAATAATTTAAATGCATATTCTAAGCAAAAAAAAAAGCCAGCCTGAACAGCTATGTGCTGTATGATTCCAACTACATGACATTCTAGAAGAGGCAAAATTATAGCCATAGTAAAAAGATCAGTGGTTGCTAGCGGTTCAGGGGGAGAAGGGAAGGGATAAATAGGTGGATCACAGGACATTTTTAGGGCAGTGAAAGTATTGTGTATGATACTATAATGGTGGACACACGCCATTATGCATTTGTCAAAGCCCATAGAACTGTACAACACAGAGTAAACTCTAATGTAAACTATGGATTGTAGTTAATAATGTATCAATACTGGTTCATCAATGGTAACAAATGCACCACATAATGCAAGATGTAACTGTGTGCAGGCAATAATGTAAGAGAAACTGTGTGTGTGGAGGGCGGGGGAGGAGGTATACGGGAACTCTTTGTACTTTCCCTGAAAATTTTCTGTAAACTTAAACTACTCTAAAAAAAAATAAAGTCTGTTAAAAAAAGAAACAAAACAAAAACCCATCAATACAGATATACACCCTGTTATTGGATGGAAGCTGAAAAGCTGTAGGCACCCACAGGGCTTAAACAAAGAGAATAATATGGTGAGTGTATGTGTCATTCCCTCTGAGTCTGGCTGTGTCACAAACTCTATCATTAACTTGACAGGGAGGAAGAAATAGCTCAGGATTTCTCTCCTTTTTTTGTATACACTGTGGAAGCATCTGCATCCTTCTGAGTCCTGAGTTTTCATACAGCACCAGTTGTTTAAGTAAAGATCAGTGCTCAATTGGAGGCAAAGGGTTGTAGATAATGACACAGCTGAAGTGAGCAAATTAGAGATGAGGGCCAAGGGAGGAAGCCTGGGGGAAATGAGTTTTGCTCTGGTGACAGGGGCGGCTGACCTAATAATAAGCAAGGTAAGCATGGGCTTATTTGTGCTTATTTCCTAATCTGTAGTGAACAATTTCACACGGGTTTTTGTACACTATAGATTAGGAAGTAAGCACAAGTAAACCCGTGCTTACCTTGCTTACTGGGTAATCCGCCCATGTCAGGGATTATAAATTTGAAAAGAGGCTTTGATTCCGTAGCAAGATGCTGTGGGATTGGGAGAGAGACAGACGCCAGCCATACCTAGAAGAATCTTTAATGTGGTGAAAAAACGGAAATCGATCACTACAAATGATCTGGTAAACAAGATAAGCACTGTGCTTACTTTGTCTATTGGATAATCTGACCCTGTCTGGTGACCATGAATATATAAAATAAAATCCTCTAGCACATACCCATTCCACAAACATTTAGCAAGGACTTATCTGTAGGAGCTAGGTAGACCCTTGAAGATACAGAGATGATTTAGACAAAGGTTTTCAAGGAGAAACAAAGTCTAGTGAGTGAAAAAACAAACAAAAAACATGATTTCCAGATTACAAATCAGTTTTTAACACTCTAAGCAATGCATACTCTATTTGTGTCATGTGTTAAAATGCATAGGAGCATTGAAGAGGGATCCTAACTTCCCAGGAAGTCAAAGAAACGTCAATTTAGGTGAAAGAGTTTGACATCCAAAGGAATATTAGTGGTCTCGGGGTGAGCTGTTGAAATGTACTGATTAAATATTCTTTCTTATAGAAAAAGAGAAGCTAAGAAGTGCAACTCATATGCCTGCTTCTATCTGAATTGTTTTCTCTCTTCCTCTTTTTCAAAACGGTTTCAGCTGTTTATATGACCCCTGTATGAGTCGAAATTGACTTGATGGCAACAGGTACGTACAGTATGATAGAGAACAGGCAAGGACAGTGGGAAAGAGGGGAAGAATGGCTAGTTGACACTGTTGAGTTTTATCATTTTATTTATAAGTGATAGAGAAGAAACTACAGGTTCAGTTCAGTCCTAAGTTTTGTGTATCTCATCTGTGGTAGGCTGAATAATGGCCCCCAAAGATGGCCATGCTCTAATCCATGGATCCTATGAATATGATCCCTTACATGGTAAAAAGGAACTTTGCAGATGCGATTAAATTAAGGATCTTGAGATGGGGAAATTATCCTGGATTACCAGGTGGGCCCAACATCATCACAAGGGTCCTGAGAAGAATGAGGCTGGAGATGTAGTAGCAGATGTGATGATGGAAGTAAGAAGTTGGAGAGATTCAAGGAAGTGGCTAAGAGCCAAGGAACGCAGGTGGCCTCTGTTGTCGGTAGGTGTTGCCAGGTTGGTTCCTACTCACAGCAACCCTATGTACAACAGAAACACTGCCTGGTCTTGCACCATCCTCACAATCGTTATGCTCGAGCCCAGTGTTGCCGCCACTGTGTCAAGCCATTTCTTCGAGGATCTTCCTCTTTTTCGCTGCCCTTCTACTTTACCAAGCATGACGTCCTTCTCCAGGGACTGATCCCTCCTGATAACACGTCCAAAGTATGTGAGATGTAGTCTCACCATCCTTGCTTCTAAGAAGCATGCTGGCTATACTTCTTCCAAGACAGATTGGTTTGTTCTTTTGGCAGTCCGTGCTATATTCAATATTCTTCACCAACATCATAATTCAAAGGTGTCAATTCTTCTCTGTCTTCCTTATTCACTGTCCAGCTTTCATATGCATATGAGGCCTCTAGAAACTGAAAAAGGCAAGAAAGCAGATTCTCCCCTGAAGCCTCCAGAAGGAACGCAGTCTTACTGCCACCCTGATTTAAGACTTCTGACCTCCAGAATTGTAAGAGAATAAATTTGTGCTGCTTTAGACCACTTAACTTGTGGTGATTTGTTACAGCAGTGATCAGAAACTAGTATACCAGCCCCTCATTACTATGGACAGAAAAAGTGGTCTCGAGGCCATTGAGTTCTTAGAAATTCTCACAAGGCACAATAACTTACATTAATCTCATTTGATCTTAACAAAACCTCCAAGAAGCAGGCAGCTGTCATATTAGTCCCTCATTTTGTATGTGTGTCCTAAGGGACACACAGCTAGTCTGTGTCAGAACTGGGTTGAATGAGATCCTTCATTCCGTACTCTTCCCCTAGTGTAGACCATTTCCCTGGTTTCTAGGGAATCAAGCTACAAGTCTATTTTTCCTGGGTCAATTATTTTTCTTCTGCACCAAGTGACTTTAGAGAGTTTTGCTTAAATTTGTGCCACTACTCCTGGGCATCACAGTGGACAGAGTGGAATGCTCTGGAGCCTGACCGCTGATGGAAGGGCTGACTGACGCCTGTAGCTCCATGACCTTGGACAAGCACTTAACCTCTCCTTAACTGTAAAATGGGTTACTAACAAGGATCAGTTCTGACTCACAGGAATGCTGATGATCAAACGCGACAATATATGTGAAAGGGCTTTAAAAATTCTAAAATGCTATTCAGATGTGAAGAATTATTATTTTTATATGCTCAAGAGGGCTGGCACCCCCCCTCTCCCAGGTGACTAAAAAGTATATGTGATTTTATTGGCTCCAATAATTTCACTCTTATTAGTACCTGTTCAGTATACTGCACACGTATGCACAATGCACAAAGCATTTATTCTTCTTCTGGCTACAGTAACTACACACCCACCCCCCTCCAAACTTACCCTTGTAAAAACAAATAAGACTCGTAAAACAAAACAAAAGCAAAAAGCGGGGATAGCGGGTGGCATCATTCATGAGAACTGAGTGCCATCAAGAGGAGTCACCTGTCACTTTGCAAATGAGCTGCTTTTGAGAGTGGACAGTAAATACTTAGCACCAAACAGCTCTCCCAACATACAGGCTCTATTGCTCTTTCTTTTCTCTCTCTCTCTTTTTTTCACTTTAATTTTTAACGTGGTTTCCTAACCCTCCACTTCACGAGGTAAATACAATTCTGGCAGAGTCCCGGTCTAATTTAGTTTATTAGGGCTTTTACTACAAGTTTTTAAGCACTCGCTGATTTTCAAAAACATATTAAAATGGCCATGGCCAATCTCCTAGATTGGTACAAGTCCCACGTTTCCCGAACGACTTAATAGTCTGCAACTTGTGCCAGACAGAGAAATGATTTCACCATTTTCTCTCCCCCAGCTTAAAGGCTGGACATTGTTTTTTAACTCTGTGGTGAGAGGGACACGTTTGCTTTGCTATGCTGGTCTCCTCCCTAGAATTCCCTCCTACAAGTTTTATAGGTTCCACTGTCCTGGAGGGCACATTAAGTCCCCAAAGAACTTCTTTGTAGGCCAATTCTGGGACTAGCAGCCCTGCCCTGGTCCATTCTTGGAAGGTGGAGCTCTGAGGGATGTTTTTCCAGACGAAGTTTGGAATTTTGGGCAGGGGGACTGGAAAGGCTATGCAGACCCTGTCCTGTGGCATAATAATTAAAATTGGATGAGACTTGTTTCTCAAAATCTTTTTCCTTTCCTATTTCTCCATTTCTTTTCCAACTGCCAGTGACAAATTCAGCAAACATGTACGTAGAACAAATAAATGAACGAATAAATACGCAAGCATCTTCTATTGCGAGGCTCTGTGATGAAAACTGGATTATGGAGGTGAGCTCACAACTTAATGGGGGAAAATTGCATCAATCTAAGTAGCATATAACACCGTGATGACAACCCTGATTGACGTTTAGGTCAGGCTCCAAGGTGGTGCAAAGGAGACATAGTTAAGTTTACGTGGAAAGAGAACGAGGAAAGACAAAGATGATTGATGCCCTTCAAAAGGGCAAACTCACCCACGAAACTCTGCTAGATCAACACTGTGCCTAAGATTTGTGTTAAATTTCTTACTTAAAAGTTCTTATTTTATTTTTATGTTAAGCTTGTGCACTGCCCAGAGTGCCGTTCTCTGCCTGATGACCCATGGAAGGCAGCACAGAACTTGGATATTCTGGAGTAACAGCTGGAGTGAGGTTCTGGTTTGAGTTCTGTCGCAGCAGCAGACTGACCTTGAACAAGTCACATCATCTCTAAAGTGAAATGGATAACACACGATATGCCGACTTCTCAGAGCTGGTCTAGGGATCAAATGAGATCATGAGAACTGTGCTTTATTTGAAAATGTTTAAAAATTCTGAAATGCCACCGAAACTCAAAGGGGTGTGTGCATCTCCCTTGAATAATTATAGCTGCAAATATAATCAAGTGGTTTTGAACATCAACATCAAAGTTACTGTTTATGTTCTTTCCATGTAGTATATATATGTATAGGAGTACATATACATACAAACATGTATGATATATATGTATATATACATCTAACAGTACAAGTTGCCATCAAGTCGATTCCAACTCATAGCGACCCCATGTGTGTCAGGGTAGAACCGTGCTCCACAGGGTTTTCTATGGCTGATTTTTCAGACTTAGATCACCAGGCCTTTCTTCCGAGGCACCTCTGGGTAAACTTGAACCTCCAACCTTTCAGTTAGTAGCCAAGCGTGTTAACCGTTTACACCACCCAGGGATTCCATATATTACATAAGTAACCAAACCAAACGCACTGTTACCAAGTTGATTCTGACTTACAGTAACCCTATAGGACAGAGTAGAACCGCCCCATAGGGTTTCCAAGGAGTGGCTGGTGGATTCGGATTGCTGACCTTTTGATTAGCAGCTGAGCTCTTAATCACTGCACCACCAGGGCTCCATTACATACATCTATATATATAATTCTCGCTTGTTTGTTTATTCTAGGAAGAGAAAGAAAAGAATGGGAAAGCAGCAAGCAGTGGTTGCAGTGCTCGGAGTTGCATTGGACTGGCTGGCAGCACTAATGGGTGGTGGCTACAAACGCATGCTCAGGAACCAGACTGCCTCAGCCTAACCTGCAGTGCCGCCACGTACTACTGTGTCATCTTAAGTCAGTCACTTCCCCTCTCTAAGCCGCAATTGCGAAACAGAAATATATTAGCGCCTAGCTTCTCAGCTTTTGCAAGGATAAAATGACATAATATATATAAACCGCTGTGTAAAGGGTCTGGCACACAGTAAGTGCTCAACAACTACTAGCTACTAGTTATTATTATTACTGTGGAAACTTCCTTTTTTAAAAAAATAATTTTGGAAAAAATCCTCCAATTTTAGAGACACAGATGCAAAAAGAATACTAAAATGATACAGGAATAGGCTCTAAAACTCCCCAGATAAAAAGGCATTCATGTAGGAATGATGAAATTCTTTGCTATGTTATGATACAGATATGATATTGACATTATACAGAATTAACATTACTTTAGTAATAATAACAAAGAGCATCACTCATTCCTTAGACTCAAACCGCCAACCAGGCTCTGGGGAAAGGCATATATTATGTTAGTAACTTGAAATAGAAACTCCCTTTGAAAGCTGCTCAATAAAGAGCCCTTAATGTACTACATATAATGTAGGGCAACGTATTTTGTAGTTAATGAACCTAGAAGCTAAGGCTGATGGTGTGCCTTAAAGAGCCGTGCTCCCTCCTTGATGCTACAAGGTAAATTAGCATCAAGTCCTCTGTCATGAAACTTTCAATAAAGAACCGATTATATAAGGCATTAAGCCTTTCTCTAATTACAGCTATAAATATAGATAATCAAGCTGTTTTGAGTACTAAAATCAATTTTACTGTTTATGCTCTTGCCACGCTATATATTTAGCTGTTGACTTTTAACTTGAAGCCATAAGCAGCTGGTGAAAAATATCCTTAGAATACTAATTATGTTGTCATGGGGGATACCAATAACTGTTGCCTGTGAGAGAGTTAATAAGGACTGAAAACAGTGTAATTGTTTTAACAAGGAAACCACTGTATACTGGGAGAACCTATGATTTCAGTTCATCAATTAGATGCTAAATACATTTCTCTGGCTATTTTCAATAGTATCATCTGTGTAATAAGGTTGTTTTAAAGTGCTTAGTTGCATTTGCAGACCTGGGGACCAGATGGAGCCTTCCACACTGAATCCTGGGGTTTGCACATTTGAGTTACCTGAAGAGATGTGAATGGGCTTACCGAGGAGACTGAATACCCACACCCAACCCAGAGGATGGATGTGGACCACAAAGTCATGTACCTAGCCACAGGCAGTATAACAGCTGGCAGTCCTGCTAAAGCCAGCTTGGTCTAGTCCGCTTATAGTAAGAAGACAAGACGTGAACCTATCTCCTAGACAGTGATCAATCAGAGCAACCACCCTTCCTCTCGGGGAAATCAGGAGTGGAAAGAAAGGCCAAAAGCGTTTCCACCAATACTCCACGTAAGAGGAAAGGAATGGAAAGCTACCTGAGTCCCCCATCTTCCTCTGTGAATCTAGGGTTCTTTTTGCTTGTTTCTTATTTATTCATATAAAAGTATTCAGTCATGTTGTTGTTTTTAACTGTCATCGAGTTGACTCCAGCTCATGGCAACCTTATATACAACAGAACAAAACGTTGCCTGGTCCTGTGCCATCTTCATGATCACCAGCACATCCAAGTTCATCAGGGTGGCTATTGTACCAGTCCATCTCACCGAGGGTCTCCCTTGTCCTCACTGGCCCTCTACTTCATCAAACATGACGTCCGCCCCTATCGATCGATCCCTTCTGATGACACGTCCAAAGCAAGCAAGTTGAACAATGTTCTGCTGTATTAAGTAGGGTTTTCAATTCTAAAGTAGATCACTAGGCCTTTCTTCCTGGTCTGTTTTAGTCTGGAAGCTCCACTGAAGCTTGTCCACCATGGGTGACCCTGCTGGTATTTGAAATACTGGTGGCATAGCTTCCAGCATCACAGCAGCACACAACCTGCCACAATACGACAAACTGACAGAAGAGTGGTGGATTTTTTTTTACTCTGTCATACAAACATACTTAATGGAACACTTACTCTGGTTAGGCATCCAACATGGGATGAGCTCAATCTACTGCTTTTCATATGACAGAGTATTCAATGAAGCATTCTGAATGGAGCTTAGATCAAGGAAAGTTGTTTCCACCTCCTAATTTGGGGAAGGAAGGAACGTTTTATTAGGTTTAGTAAATCTCTACTAAGCACCAGTCTCTGTACTGGGTATCTTATATATGTAATTTCATTTATTCCTCAGAGAAGCCTTGTGTAGGTAGGTAACTCAGTTTTACAGCTAAGGCAACAGAGATTTAAACTGGTCAATTTTGGGAAGAAGAAGCACAGCAGGGATTAAATTGGACCCTCAGATTATCGCCCTTTTGACATTCAGCTCCTTTCAAGTCTCTGTGTTTTCCAGGCTGGTCTAGTGGCAAAAAAGCCAAATCTTCAGTGTGTGCTTTCTATTGTTCCTACAAATGGCTCTTGTCTCTGTTTTTTTCCCCTTGGCATCTGATGGGCACTTTGGAAAATATGTTCTCTTCTTCAAGTTGTCAGGACCATTGAGCGCAGCATTTCAAATGAGGCGAGGGACTCCTCCGTCAGCCCCCAGAGAGCAAGGGCCAACTGGCAGAAGTCTGGCCTATTGCTTCTGGTTAAGAAAACACAAAGAGGTTTGCTCTCCACTCTTCTGTGTTGCTAAGAGCTCAGAAAGTATTAACAGGGAATCTATTTTGCCTTCTCATTTCCTTAGACTAGAATTTCCCAAAGTATATTTTAAGTGACACTTATCCTATGAGATGGTCCAAAATACAAGGAACCAAAAAAAAAAAAAAAAAAAAAAAAAAACAGTTGCTGTGGACTCCAACTCAGTAACCTGTGATCAAATAGGACCCAGAGTGGTGCAAAGGGTTTGTACTTGACTACTAATCTAAAAGTTGGCAGTTCAAACCCACCCAGCGATGCTATGGAAGAACGTCTTGGAAATCTACTTCCATAAAGATTACAGTCAAGAAAACCCTATGAAGCAGTTCTATTCCGTAACACACGGGGTCACCATGAGTCAGACTCGACTTGATAACAATGGCTTTAGTTTTTTTTGTATGATCAAATAGATTTGGGAAGTGCTACATATTACACTCTTCACAATAATTCAAGATGCCCACCAGCATATAAAAGCGTCAGACAAGTTGTACAGCAGAAACAAAACAATTAAAATGCATTATCTTTCTTCAACCCATTCCTTTGAACTAAACATAATGCCTCTGTAATTCCTTTCCCACCTACTCTAAGGATAAAAGTCCAACTCATTATTCATGGGAGAGTTTTAAAAGTATACAGATTCCCGAGACCAGAGAGTCTGATTTGGTAGAAGCCCAGAGAATGTTAAGCACCTTCTTAAATACATATTTTAAGCACCTTCTAGAAAATTCTCTACCACCTGTCTGTCAGTTTGTCATACTGTGCTGGCTTGAGTCTTGCTATGATACTGGAAACTATGCCACTGGTATCTCAAATGCCAGTAGGGTCATCTATAGTGGACAGGTTTCAGTGGAGCTTCCAGATTAAGACAGACAAGGAAGAAAGGCCTGCTAACCTACTTCTGAAAATTAGCCAAACCTAATAGATCACAACATAACATTGTCCAACTTGCTTGCTTTGAACAATGATGGATGAGGAGGGATTAATCGTTAGAGGAGAACATCATGTTTAGTGAAGTAGAGGGCCACAAGGATGTGGGAGATGTTCGACAAGATGACACAGTAGGCACAACGATGGATTTCAACATGCTAGTGATTGTGAGGATGATGCAGGACCAGAAAACGTTTTGTTCTGTTGTACCTAAAGTCACTCTAAGTTGGAGTCAACTCAATGGCAGCTAATAACAACAAGATAATTCTGATAATCAGCAGAATTAACAGATTCTGCTTTTGAGATTTTTTGAGATGAAGCTTCAAATTTGAATCTCTATTTATTCAGGAGTCCAGGAGCCAAAATGTGTTCACGCCAGAAAAATTAACTCATGTTATCAATTATTTACATTGATAATATATCTAGTGATAAAAGTTATAGTGGGGCATGTTAAATGACCTCCAAATAATAACTTTATTTTAAATTTTTTAAGAAGGGCTTCAGGGATCCTCAGTTCTGCTCACTCTCTCCTTGCCCTCAATAGTTATGCAATACCTAAAGCAGCATGAACCACTAACCTGCTGAGTCAGATGGTTCCAGGGCCTCATCAGAATTTAACATAGACCCAGGTGACCTAAGTCTGCATCTTTCCTTTTGAAGACTCCTACAACTGTATAGGATCTTTTTACCTGGTTACAACAAAGTAGGTGTGGACCTGTAGGGGAGGGATACACGACATCAAGTTACCCCCAAAAGACCAGTAAGCAACTAATTTCAAGTGTTGGTTACATTAGCACACAGGAAAAATTTGTAAACAGAAATTTCTTTAACAGTTATTCTGCATTCATAATCAATTCCATCAGGAGTTCCCTTAAGTGACAACGAATTCTCAACTAAATCATGAACCTAACTGGAAAATACCATACTTTTACACAAATAATGTGCATCTTCTACGCTCCCTCCTCCAGGAGATATTTTTGTAAATGTGCTATGCTGATTTTTTTTATAGCAACATGTAAAAAAACTGGCATAGCTGTGCTCACAAAAATACCTCCCAGGGGGAGGGAGTAGTTGGCAAACAAACATAGAAGATGGGCATTATATGTGTAAAATACAGTACTGCCTAAGAAGTGACTTAAATATTAATAATGTACTGAAAAAAGTCCCCAGCAACTTAAAAACAAAAAATGTGTCCTAGTAGTTATGGTAAATTCAGGAGCTTAGGCAGTTAAAAAAATAATACCAATATTGTACAATTAATATCTTCACATCTTTAGTCCTGCTCATGCAAATACCACGTACTTCAGCCTATAAAAGGCACATGCTTTCGCAAACAAATGTTATATTGGTCTTTTATCTTGTGAATCAATGTTTCTGATTCCAGTAAATAAAACCAGATGGAATGTTGGAGTCACTGACATGTAGGCTTGTGCATCAGCTAGAAAAGGAAAATTCAGTGAAAGGGGATTCTGAAAAATACCCCTTCAACCTCCTTCTATAGGGCAGGTGGGCCAGGAATCTCCAGCTTACACTTGGCTCTTGCTTCTGGGAGGCCTACTCAAGTCCAAGGTGAGATAGCTTTCCAGATCCCTCATCTCCATGCTGGGAAACCACAACTCCATCTATGCTGTCCTGGAACAGAAGAATAGGGTATACACAGTGGCTGTGGCTATGCCCCCTTGAAAATGGGCCCCATCAGCTCTGCAAGGTCATGGAGCTTGGGCACAAATCTGTGGCTGATGGGGACCCTCCTGGGAAAACCACACTGTTGAGTGGAATTGGTGGTGGTCAGTCAGCTATTAGCTCTGCCTGTCAGTCTGCAATGACGTCATTCACGGACAAGAGAAAGGCAGGTGGGTCATTTCACCAGGACTGTGGGGATATATATACTTTTCTACAGTCGAAGAGGGTAATGGTAGCTCAAGTTCCTGGAAACTCCAACGTGGCCTTCTTGGAATTACCTGTTTTGCTCAAGCGGTGGTAGTACTGGGATGGTGTCACTTAGGGGAATATCAAGTGTTCTGACAATGCAAGAGGCATTGTGTCCTAAGAGAATCCCTATTCCAAATGAAAGAATTGATCTTTTCTCCTACATGATATAATGTTATTGTTATTAGGTGCCACTGAGTTGATTTCTGACTCATAGCAACCCCATGTCAGAGTAGAACTGCCCCATAGGGTTTTCTTAGCTGTAATCTTCCGGGGAGCACATCTCCATGTCTTTCTCCCTCAGAGCTGCTGGACGGGTTCGAACAGCCAACCTTTCAGTTAGCAGCTGAGTACTTAACCATTGCACCACTAGCGCTCTGCATAATATAATATAATAAATAATATATAATCAGGAGCCTGGTAATGCAAGCGGTGTGCGATTGGCTGCTAAAGGTTGGTAGTTAAAACCTAGCCAGTGGCTCTGTGGAAGAAAAGCCCTGGTGAACTGCTTCTGTAAAGATTATAGCCAAGAAAACACTACGGAGCAGTTCTACTTTGTCACACATGGGGTCACCACGAGTTGGGGACCAACTTGACAACAGCTAAAAGCAACAAAATAAGCCAGTGACCTTATAGAAAAATAGAACATGAACTTGAGCGTCCAGTTTTTTCCAGCTTACCCCAGCCTCGGTACTTTGTTTGCCTCAAAGCGCCTACTCCCTCCTTAGGTATGTATTTACCTGATTAGGAGGCAGGGGACCTAGTTCAAGGCTTCATTCCCACACAAGTCTTGAGAAAGTGCTTTGAGTACCTTGGGCCAACTCCCCCTCTCATCTACTGTCTTTTGAGGGCCAACTATGTTCAAAATATGGGGTGAAGCCCTGACTTTGACACCGTTACCACAAGGAATGGTTAAGACTTTCTGCTTTGCTATAAATGGAGTTCTCTTAACTCCTTGTGTGCATTGAACGGGTTCCAACATATAACAAACACTTCAATCCTATGCATTCCCGAGCTTATATCCATCAAATCCAAACTTTAAACTTGAGTAAATATATCTGTCTTACAAAGTCCAAGGTATTTATTACAGGGATCACCCACTTCAGGAATTTAAACAATGTTCAGACCAAGGAAAAAATTCCTTACCAGGGGTTTTAAACTCCATTTCCCCTCTCTCCAGCTGGCTAGCAAGCTAGGGAAGCAATCCCTACTCTCGCCTCCCTCAGTCTCTGACTCCCCAGCTTTGTTAACCCCTCCCTGCCCAACCACAGACTCCACTCAAGGGCAGTGGGTTTTCTGCTCAACCACAGGGATTTGCATCATTTACCAAAAAAAAAAAAAAAAAAAATGCAGTGGGTTGGTGCCAAGCTGGCTGGAGGCCCCTGAAAGACTCACAGCAGGGTGGTAAGGACAGTCCCCGCTCCCTTCTACCCCCCACATCCCTGTCACGTCACACCCTGCAAAAATCAAATAAATAGATTTAAATTAGAAGAGCATAAAAAGGTATTTTCTGGCCTCTCCCTCTCCTACCCCCCTCCCCACACTATCTAATAATAGGCTATTAATCCCAGCCATCACAGACCGTCTGAAGTGTGGTGTGTAAACTGTGGCTGCATCAATCAGAGTTGTGTGTCTAGTTATTTCAAGCATTCCCTGTTGGCATAAAGAAAGGCTGGTTTGTCCCCTCCAACCCAACGGCAGCTGAGATCCCCATTGATTGATAACCAGATGCATGAGGCTGGAAACTTCTACAGCTGGGGCCGAAGGAGCAGGCATAGCTGGTGATTGGAGGTAGGGAGAGGCTGGGGCTAGTGCCTGGAGGGTGGAGACAAAATGGAAATGCAGCAACAGGGTGTTTTACCCAGTGAAGGTAGGTGGCGATCTGGGCTTCACAGTCTCGGACTTGCTTACGGGCCAGGCTGGCTCTGACTTCATAAGATCTGAGGTGCCCATTCCTGATGATGATACATAGGGCTCCATGGAATGTACATTGCAAATTCCCCAAACAATTCACCTCACCACCACACAAGTCACGGAGCATTATCTCTATGACATCATGAAGTTTTGGCAGGGGATTAAAAGGTACAAATGGTTGTAAGTGGCAGTGCCTTAACTCCCAACCGCTTATATCTGGTGGGGCAAACGGTTAACACATTCAGCTGCTAACTGAAGGGTTGAGAATTGAGTCCACCCAGAGGAACCTTGGAAGAAAGGCCAGGCTATCTACTTCTGAGAAAATCAGCCATTAAAAACCCTACAGAGCACAGTTCTACTTGGACACCCATAGGGTTACCATGAATCGGAATTGACTCGATGGCAGCTAGCTTACTGGTTTTACCTCCCTCCTCAAGGGAAAAACCTTAATTGGGTGGAGGTCAAAGCTCCCATCCTGTTCTATCTTTAGCACTTTTTCTAGCTTGCAAGTGGACATAGGGGGACAAAAAGTTACAGAACACATATTTTGAAATCTTGCCTTGGATAGCTAAAATGAAACCCCAGTTATTCTTTTCTTCTTCTGTTTATTGTAGTTTAAGTGAAAGTTTACATTTCAAGTTAGTTTCTCATACAAAAATTTATACATACCTTGTTATGTGACCCTAATTGCTTTCCCCATACTGTGACAGCACACTCCTCCTTTCCACCCCTGATTTCCCATGTCCATTCAACCAGCTCCTAACTCTCTCTGCCTTCTCATCTCACCTCTGGACAGGAGCTACCCATTTAGTCTCATGTATCAACTTGAGCTAAGAAACACACTCTTCACAAGTATCATTTTATGTCCCACAGTCCAGTCTAATCTTTGTCTGAAGAGTTGGCCTCGGGAATTGTTTTGGTTCTGGGTTGACAGAGAGTCGGGGAGCCATACTTTCTGGGGTTCCTCCAGTCTCAGTCAGACCATTATGGCTGGTCTTTTTACTAGAATTTGAGTTTTGCACCCCACCTTTCTCCTGCTCCATCAGGGACTCTCTATTGTGTTTCCTGTCAGGGTGGTCATTGGTGGTAGCCAGGCACCATCTAGTTCTTCTGGTCTCAAGATGATGCAGTCTCTGGTTTATGTGGCCCTTTCTGTCTCTTGGGCTAATACTTTCTTTGTGTCTTTGGTGTTCTTCATTCTCCTTTACTCCAGGTGGTTAGGGCCAACTGATGCATCTTAGATGGTCACTTGCCAGCTTTAAGACCCCAGATACCACTCACCAAAGTAGGATGCAGAACATTTTCTTAATAAGCTTTGTTATGCCAATTGACCTAGATGTGCCCTGAAAGCATGGTCCCCAGACCCCTGCAGGCTACTCTGTCCCTTGAAGTGTTTGATTGTATTCAGGAAACTTAGCTTTGGTTTAGTCCAGTTGTGCTGATTTCCTGTAGTGTGTGCTGTCCTTCCCTTCATCTAAGATAATTCTTGTCTACTATCTAGTTAGTGAATAACCCTCACCCTCCCTCCTCACCCTCGTAACCATCAAAGAATGTTTTCTTCTGTGTTTAAACCTTTTCTTGAATTCTTATAATAGTGGTCTTATCCAATATTTGTCCTTTTGTGACTGACTAAATTCACTCAGCATAATGCCCTCCAGATTCCTCCATGTTATGTTTCACAGCTTCATTGTTGTTCTGTATCGTTGTGTAGTATTCCATTGTGTAGATATACCATAATTTGTTTATCCATTCGTCCATTGATGGGCATCTTTTTGCTATCGTGAACAGTGCTGCAATGAACATGGGTGTGCATATATCTATTTGTGTGATGGCTCTTATTTCTCTAGGATATATTCCAAGGAGCAGGATAGCTGGATCATATGGTACTTCTATTTCTAGCTGTTTAAGGAAGCGCCAAATCGCTTTCCAAAGTGGTTGTACCATTTTAAATTCCCACCAATAGTGTATAAGTGTTCCAGTCTCTCCACAACCTTTCCAGCATTTATTAGTTTGTGTTCTTTGGATTAATGTTAGCCTTGTTGGGATGAGATGATATCTCATTGTAGTTTTGATCTGCATTTCTCTAACGGCTAATGATCATGAATATTTCTTCATGTGTCTGTTAGCTGCCTGAATGTCTTCTTTGGCAAATTGTCTGTTCATATCCTTTGCTCATTTTTTAATTGGGTTATTTGTCTTTTTGTTGTTGAGATTTTGCAGTATCTTGTAGATTTTAGAGATTAGACACTGATCGGATTTGTCATAGCCAAAAATTTTTTCCCAGTCTGTAGGTTGTCTTTTGACTCTTTTGATGAGCAAAAGTATTGGATTTTTAGGAGCTCCCAGTTATCTAGTCTCTCTTCTGGTGCTTGTGCATTGTTACTTATGGTTCGTATTCTGTCTATGCCATGTATTAGGGCTCCTAGCGTTGTCCGTATTTTTTCTTCCATGATCTTTATTGTTTTCGATTTTATATTTAGGTTTTTGATCCATTTTGAGTTAGTTTTTGTGCATGGTGTGAGGTGTGGGTTTTGTTTCAGTTGTTTTGCAGATGGATATCCAGTTCTGCCAGCAGCATCTGTTAAAGAGACTGTCTTTTCCCCAGTTAATGGACTTCGGGCCTTTGTCAAGTATCAGCTGCTCATAGGTGGATGAATTTATGTCTGGATTCTCAATTCTGTTCCACTGGTCTATGTATCTGTTGTTGTACCAGTACCAGGCTGTTTTGACTACCGTGGCAGTATAATAGGTTCTAAAATCAGGTAGTGTGAGGCCTCCCACTTTGTTCTCCTTCTTGAGTAGTGCTTTACTTATCCGGGGTCTCTTCCCTTTCCATATGAAGTTGATGATTTGTTTTTCCATCTCATTAAAAAATGCTGGTGGAATTTGGATCAAGATCACATTGTATCTGTAGATTGCTTTGGGGAGAATTGACATTTTCACAATGTTGAGTCTTCCCCTTCCATGAGCAAGGTATGTTTTTCCACTTATGCAGGTCCCTTTTGGGTTCTTGGCAGCAGTGTCTTGTAGTTTTCATTGTATAGGTCTATTACATCGCTGGTTAGATTTATTCCTAAGTATTTTATCTTCTTGGGGGCTATTGTAAATGGTATTGATTTGGTGATTTCCTCTTTGAAGTTCTCTTTGTTGGAAACCCCAGTTTTTCTTAAAGAATACTGGGAGAAAGAAGTCTAGGTCTAACTATTGTAAAAGGCTCGTTTAATATAAATGTGCATACAGGTTTTCTTTCTCTTATTATTCTCCAACTCAAAAGGTGGATGGGTGGTCATGGTACAGGAGAAGAAATTATGACACAGAGAGAGAGAATTAACTCCCTCCTACTTAATAAAAAGAAAAAAAAAAGAACCACTTAGGTGTATGGACGTTATAGACTCATTTTCACCTATATAAAACTCATTCCCTGCCACTCCACCTGCCAAATCTCTAAGTTTAAGCTTGACTTTCAAACGGGGACATTCAGTCTTAGGGAGAGGGAAGATGAAGAGGGGAGGAAGGAGACTAAGGGAGATCAAATTTTGTTCCTTGCTCTCTGATTTGGAACTAAATGAATACATTTGAGAGGGGCTACACAGGGATTTGTGTGTCCCTGGAGGCTTCTCTGGGCAAAATCTGAGCAGGGACCTGCAGCTCTTGTGCTCTGCCTAATTACAGGAGCCTTAACAGGAATGACGGTCGATCCATACAGCGAAAGCAACCATGACTCACTGAAGATGATGGCAAGAGGGGGCAGAGGCCATCCCAATGGCAGGGGGAAACTGAAAAGGAGGGGGCAGTGCACCTTCAGCGCATCAGCTCTAGCCAAAGAGGCTTCAAGCATTTCGCTGAAAGGATCACTCACTTGGGAGGTCTGGAAGCCAACCTCAACCTCTTCTCCCCGCTCCAATCCAGCTATCCCAGAATGTGACCGCTCTGTACACTTGCTAGGGATTGGGCGGCGTCCGTTCCAGTGTCCTCCAGCTGGGCTGTCAGAACGCTCTGCAGGGAAGAGTGGCTCTGCAGGGCTGAGTGGGCACACAAGCCTTTGAAGGGCTGTTGGCAAAGAGAGAAAACTCCATGGGCATCCGGCCCTCTGGCCAGCCAAGGAGATGCAAAAGCGAGGGCAAAGAGACACCGGCCTCCAGGAAGAAAATGCAGTCCCTCCCCTCCCGACTGCGCTGCCCACAATGTCAGCCCGACCCAAGAATTCTTGGAAGGCAGCAACTTCAGTGGATAACAAAGCAAACACCCAGCAATCTGATAGGTGGCGTGCAAACATAGGGAGGCTCTCTGGAAGGTTCTCAGCTTGCCCCCAGGACTCAGGTGTATAAGGGAAGGCGGGAAGGGTCTATCCTGATGAAGAAGCTTTCAAGGCTGGTTATGGAGAATAACTAACATCCAACATCAGAATCTCTGTAGTGGGTCCCCAAAATCTGTATTTCTAAGTTTTCCAGGTGATTTTTATACATATATTCATTCTCCAAATATTTACTGAGTACCTTCTCTGCACCAGGCATCCTTCTAGGTGCTGGAGACACAGCAGTGAGCACAACAGACATGGATGCTTGTCGTCTTGGAGTTTGCATTCTAGTGCTGGAAAGTGTTGAGGTCTATGGGGAAATATGAAGTACAGGTATCTGTGCAGTATACAATAGGGTGGTAGGAAGGGCAAGTAAAGCCTCAGCAGCAAAGCGATATTTGAACAAAGACTTGAAAATAGGGAGGGAGCAAGACAGGCCAGTATCTGGGGGAGATCTTCTGCACGGAGGGAACAAGCAGAGGAAAGCTGGAGGCAGGCGGGAGTGTGCCTGGTGTGTGTGAGTAACTGCAAGGGAACAGGCCAGCGTGGCCAGAACCCTGTGAGCCATGGGGAAGTGAGAACAGGGTTAGAGGGCCAGACAGGCAGGCATGCTAGCATTGAGGACACTATGATTTTCACAGCTAGTTGATAAAACATTAACTAATTCTCATCCTGTCCTGGTGAAGAATCCAGTTTCACTGATTTTGTTGTAGTTGTGTGCTGTCAAGTCAATTCCAACTCATAGAGACTCTGCAGGACAGATGACAATTGCCCCATACGGTTTCCTAGGTTGTAATCTTTATGGGAGCAGATCGCCAGGTCTTTTCTCCCACTGAGCGGCTGGTGGGTTCAAATCGCTGACCTTTCAGTCAGCAGCCAAGTGCTTAACTACTTAAGCTGAGCACTTAAGCCCTGCCCCCAGGGCTCCTTTCACTGATTTTACCTGGGGGCAAATAGACCAGTATCAGTTGTTGCCAAAAGGATCCATATTCACGGCAACCCCATGTGTATCAGAGTAGAACTGCCCTCAGTAAGGGTTTTCAATGGCCGATTTTTCAGAAGTAGATCACCAACCAGCCTTTTCTTCCAAGGCGCCTCTGGGTGGACTCGAACCACCAACCTTTCTTTTCGTTAGCAGCCAAGTATGTTAACTGTTAGCATTAGCCAAGGACTGGGGGCAAATAGAAGTTTAGGGAAACTGGTGAGGTTAGCTGAGTAACACGTGGAATTGGAACTCTTACTCTAGGCCAACCTCTGGGCCAGGTGCTGGTTCTGTAAACCCGATAAGGCAGCTCCTGCCCTCTAGGAGCTTTCATCACGGTGGTGGGGACTGAAAATTAACCACAAACTCAGTGCTTGCCGAGAGCTAAGTGTGTGGGGTGGACAACAAATGCTATATGCATTCAGAGGCAGGATCTGTTCTTCTTGGCTGGCACTATTATAGGCAACTTCCTGACATGGGCCTTGCCTGACGGTAGTATTAAGTGTCAGGTAGTGCCTTTAAGACAGTGTGGGAGGGGGCCGGCCGAGAAGGTACACCCTCTCATGCACTCTCTGGAAGCCCCAGATGGACTCACCCAGCCAAACATTTTGTCCCAGCCAATGCATCCCATGCTCCTGCCTCCAATTCCTTGGCAGCTGCGCTGGTTCCTAATCCCGGGCTTGGCCTTTAGACTTTGAGTTGGCTCCTGCCATGCCCTGCTCTTGAATCTCACTACCACCTCCTACCATTGACCTTGGAGGCTTCCATGGCCTTGCCTCTTGTATCAGACTGTTTGTCACCTGTTTGGTGCTTCCTGAATCTGCTGGGTACAGTTCCACCCTATAGTACTATGTCTTAGTATTTCAGGTGGCATGATAATTAAGGATTAGATAAATGAAAGGGTAGGAGGAAGACACTGTTTATTATCAAGGATGCAGAAGAGGGAAGCTATGAATTTTTTAAGGGAATGGGGATTATTATACCAATCTCCCTGAAATTAAGGAGTATATGAAGGAATACTGTGGCCTGGTATGAACAACAAATTCTTTTAAATTAGACAGACATATGTTCTGGGTGTCTGATCAAGGGCTAAGAGTTATTTAATCACGTTAAGATTTATTTTTCTCACTTGTAAAATAGAATAACACTACTTAGCTTTCAGAATAGTGGAGTTTATAAAATGAGATATCAAAAAAAAAAAAAAAAAAAAACCTCGTGCTGTCGAGGCGATTCCGACTCATAGTGACCCTATAGGACAGAGTAGAACTGCTCCGTAGGGTTTCCAAGAAGCACCTGGTAGATTCAAACCGCTAACCTTTTGGTTAATAGCTGAACTCTTAACCACTGCGCCACCAGGGCTCCTAAAATGAAATAATCCATATCAAACACCATGTATGTGACAAGAACATGGTAAACATGCAATTAAAAGCAGTCATTTTTAAATTTTTGTTATTGTTATTATTGGTCCCGGTAATAACAAGTATAAAAAAAAGCTAGGCCTGTAGAAATTTTTGAAATGGTGTATCTTTGGCTATGTGTATTTTCACAAAAAAAAAAAAAAAAAAAAAAAGGTTGAGAAGTTAGAGGGTTGACATGTTGTGGGGTTGTTAACCAATGTCATAAAACAGTATGTGTACTACTGTTCCATGAGAAACTATTTGTTCTGTAAGCCTTCACCTGAGGTACAATAAAAAAAAGTTAAAAAAAAAAAATGCTATGGGTCAAATTCTGGAAGGTCTTGATCAAAGAGGTTAAATTCCAGAGTGAGAAACAATGAAACCAGCACAGAGACTCTCCTCGGTTCCTTTGTTGCCCCAGTCGCCTGGGTGTCTCCTCCTCAAGCCCTCAGTGTATACCTGGGTAGTTTCCATTTCAGTCACATGTTCCCCGTTTCCTGTCTTCTCACCCTTGCTGTCATCTGTGCCTGGACAGACTTACTGGGTCCATGTGAAGAGCCAAGCTCAGTGATGTGACCCAGCTGTGGACAGCCTCTTCTTTCAGACACTGGCCACCTCTCCGAGGAACGCCAAAATGAAGAAAAGAAGAGTTTCTTGGCAGTTTTCACAAAGTGAAATGCAGTCCCCAGCCTTTGGATTCTTTTCCCTTCTGTTCACCCATGCTGTTTATGAAAAATGAATCATGCGACTCATTTACAACAAACAGAGAGGTAGTTTGGGGATAAACAACACAACTTCCTGGAATGCCACCGGCTGCTAGTTGCACTGTCTTTACACTCATTGTAGGCGGCTGGTTTGCAGAGAGCTTACTGGGTATAAGGTGCTGCTTAGGTCAGAGGGGAAAACCCAGGCTCCTGGCCCTTCACTGGCATAATTAATGCTGGAGACAGGATTCCTGTCTGCTCATTCCTACTTCCCAGCCCCAAATCGAAACCACTTCCTCCAGTCTCTGACTCTAGTCCCTCATCTCCTCTAACGGGGAGAACAAGAACAAAGGCCAGGAGGGATGGAAATGAGACAATGCCTCTGGGTATTCCACCTCACAGCAAAGCCTGGGGGCCATTTCTCAGCCAGTACACTTTCCAATGCCAGTTCCTGCTGGCTTCAGGGACTCCTCTGAGTCTCTCCACTCCTGCAGACCTCTTCCCTGGGGTTCAGCCTCACATACTCAGTTCCAAGGAAGTCCTTCTGTTTTCCATTCCCTTCCAGACCAGAAGATAAGTGTAAAACCTGTTCTTATTTCTAGGGCCTTACATCAACATGAGGAAACCCAGGTGGTGTAGTGGTGAAGAGCTACGGCTGCTAACCACAAGGTTGGCAGTTCGAATCCACCAGGCACTCCTTGGAAACCCTATGTGGCAGTTCCACTCTGTCCTATAGGGTCTCTATGAGTTGGAATCGACTCGACGGCAACTGTTTTTTTTTTTTTTTTTATACCAACGTAAATAAATGGGTGGGGGGTGTGTGGTGATGGGAGGTGTCTTAGTCATCCAGTGCTGCTACAACAGAAGTACCACAAGTAGATGGCCTTAACGAACAGAAATTTATTTTTTCATAGTTTAGGAAGCCAAGAGTCCGAATTCAGGGTACAGGCTCCAGGGGAAGGCTTTCTCTCTGTCCACTCTGGGCCGGGGGGGGGGGGGGGGGCTTTTCTCAGCCTCTCTAGCGTTCTTCTTGGCGGTGTTCCTTGGAGATCTCCATGTGGCATCTATCTTTCCCTCATTTGTGCTTGCTTGCTTCTGTGTCTAATTTGCTCTTTTTATATATCAAAAGTGAGTAGATTTAAAACAAACTCTACACTGATGTGGCCTCATTAATTTAACAAAGAAAATCCTATGCCCAAATGGAATTACATCCATGGGGTTAGGATTCCAACACATATTTTGGGGGACACGATTGAATCCGTAACAGCAGGTAACTAGAGATGTGAATCTGTGGAGGTTATGATATTTTAAGAAATTTCACAGAGACTGGCCTTAAACAAATCTCTACACATCCTTCATGATCCACTCAGCTCAAACATCCTATCTGCCTCCTAAGACTGTGTCACTTGTTCCTCTATTTCTTATAGCTCTTATAACTGCTTCTATAATGGTGGTTCACAGACCCATGGTAATTAATTACTTAGGTATCTATCTCTTCCTCTGGACAGATAAACCCTGTAGGGGCAGGATTCCTCTTTGAATCCTGGAATCCAGCAGCTGGAACATGTAGGAGCTCAAAAATGTTGGTTAAATGAATAGGTGCCTTCATTAATAATTATTTTCTTTGACCTCAAGATAATTTTTTGAAGATACCTCCACTTTTGTTTTTCAAGATGGAGCAAGGGAGGTGCATGAATCTCCATATCTCAGAACAGGAGCAAACTCTGAGGACCCTGAATGGGGGTCTGCAAGATCTCTTCTCTTCAGCATGGCTGGCACTGATCCACATGGGTTTTCCAGACCGACCTGATGAGGGCCTCTCTTCTGGTACAGAATCTCTACAAAGCCTCGGCTTCTGGATTGATCACTAGATTGACCAAAATTAATGAGCTACCTCTATCAGAGAGATCGAGGCTGCCGCATGGAGTGGAGTAGCTCTGCTCTCACCTGCTGCTTCCCCAGCACAAGGATCTGGAGGTGAACTACCCAGGCAGCCAACAGGATGCTTACTCTCTGCCAGAACAGGCATAATGGGCAGCTCCTATCACCATTTATTCGATTTGTTAGCATCACCTTCCAGCTGAGCCCTTAACATGGCTGGGCAATATCCCTAGGGGTCTCTAGGAAGTTCCTCTGGCACTCTCTTCAGTGCTTGTTTTACTTTTCCACATTCCTCAGAGCTCCCACTCATTCTATTACTCTGCCTCCCTCTTCTCCTCACCTTGGTGGATGCACTACCTCATACTTCATAAAGAAATTGTTATTGCTGCTGTTAGGGTACCACTGAATCGACTGTTGACTCATAGCAACCTCATGTGAAAGAGCAGAACTGTCTCATTGGGTTTCCTAGGTTGTAATCTTTACAGGTCAAGAGGCAGTTGTCCAGACAGAACAAGGGGATACTGCACGGTTTAAAGTCAGGAAAGGTGTGCGTCAGGGTTGGATCCTTTCACCTTACCTATTCAATCTGTATGCTGAGCAAATAATCCAATAAACTGGATTATATGAAGAACCAGGCATCAGGATTGGAGGAAAACTCATTAACAACCTGCGATATGCAGATGACACAACCTTGCTTGCTGAAAGTGAAGTGGACTTGAAGCACTTACTGCTGAAGATCAAAACCACAGCCTTCAGTATGGATTACATCTCAACATAAAGAAAACAAATATCCTCACAACTGGACCAACAAGCAACAGGATGATAAATGGAGAAAAGACTGAAGTTGTCAAGGATTTCATTTTATTTGGATCCACAATCAATGCCCGTGGAAGCAGTAGTTAAGAAATCAAAAGACACATTGCATCGGGCAAATCTGCTGCAACAGACCTCTTCAGAGTGTTGAAAAGCAAAGATGTCACCTTGAAGACTAAGGTGTGCCTGATCCAAGCCATGGTATTTTCAATCACCTCATATGCATGCGAAAGCTGGACAATGAATAAGGAAGACTGAAGAAGAACTGATGCCTTTGAATCGTGATATTGGTGAAGAATACTGAATATATCATGGACTGCCAAAGAACGAACCAATCTGTCTTTGAAGAAGTACAACCAGAATCCTCCTTAGAGGCAAGGATGGCAAGACTACATCTTACATACTTTGGACATGTCAGGAGGGATCAGTTCCTGGAGAAGGATATCATGCTTGGTAAAGTACAAGGTCAACGAAAAAGAGGAAGACCCTCAGCGAGATGGATTGACACAGTGGCTGCAACAATGGGCTCAAGCATAACAGTGACTGTGAGCATGGCACAGGACTGGGCAGTGTTTCGTTCTGTGGTACACAGGGTCGCTATGAGTCAGAACCGACTTAATGGCACCTAATAATAACAACAACAATCTTTACAGGAAGGAGCCCTGGTGGCACAGTGGGTAAGCACTCGGCTACTAACTGAAGGGTCGGTGGTTCGAACCCACCAACTGCTCCATGGGAGAAAGATGTGGAAGTATGCTTCCTTAAAGATTTACAGCCTTGGAAACCATCTGGGGCAGTTCTACCCTGTTCTATAGGGTTGTTATGAGTCAGAATCGACTTGGTGGCAATGGGTTTGGTTTTAATCTTTACAGGAGCAGATTGTTAGGTCTTTCTCAGCCACTGGTAGGTTTGAACCACCAACCTTTCGGTTAGCAGATAAGTGCTTAACCATTGTACCACCAGGGCTCCTTTTTATAAAGAAATTAGAAGCCCTTCTCCCCCCAATGAAAACTCTCATCTTTCTCCTGCCAGGTCTACAAACCTCCCTGCCTTTGCACCTTTCCTCTATGCCTTTGGCTACAAAGGAGATCATGCCCCGCCTCTGATCCAAGACCAAGCCTCCAGGTAGATTCTGTATGTTATTATCCCTTAGCCCCTACTCAGGGACCATTTATTATTACTACTTTCTCTTGCATCGCCCAGCTCCCCATTTCTCCTGGATCACTCCCTGCAGTATTCAAGCATGCTCTGTTACCGGCATATTAAAACAAAAACAAAACAAGACTCCCTTGAGACCACATCTCCACAAAGATAGTGACCTCTTCATTTTTCTTCACAGTCAACATTCTGGAAACAATAGTCTAATGCTGCTTTCTCCACTTACACATTCTCTCCTCAACCTCTCCAGACGGGCCTTCACCCCTCTAGAGAAACAGCTGTAGCTAGGGTGACAGACGAGATTCACTTATACACAAACGGAGAGCCAGTTTGCAGTTAACCATCCAAGAAATGATGATAGCTTGGACCAGGGCCATTGCAGTGGAGGTGGTGAAAAGTGGATTGATTCTGAATAGATTTTGAGGGTGTGTGGCCAAATGGATTTACTGAAAGATCGGATAAAGAATGTAAGAGAAAGAGGGGTCAAAGATGACTCTAAGGTTTTCAGGCAGCTCAACTGAAAGGACGGTGTTGGCGTTTACTAGATCAGGCAGACTACCCGAGGGCAGGCTTTGGAGGATGACTGTCTCCCCTTCTGTACTGGGAGGCCCCTGAGGGTGGCTGCTGTTTCTCACACATCCACCGCTGTTTAAGGAATGAGTAAATGTCTGATATATAATGGTATTAGTTTCAGTTAGGATATTTTCAGCTGGAAGTAATTGAAAATCTTGACTCAAATTAGCTTAAACAATAAGCAGATTTATCATCTCACAAAACAGGGAGGGCAAGCTCCAGGGCTGACTTCTTGATCTGTCCTATCTTTGCATCTCTCTGCTGTGTTGTCCTCAGCATCAGACTCTTCCTCAGGCTGGCACGCGGCAAGAGTCTCGTCTGACTCAACCATAGGAAGAAGAGGCTCAGACTCTCTCTCTCTCAGACTTTCCCCCCAAGCCAGCTAGAACATTTCCTTTCATATCTCATAGGGTGAATTGGGGCCCAAACTCTTTCCTGAGCCAGTCAGGGGAAAGGTTGGCAGTTCGAATCCACCAAGCACTCTGTGGAAACTCTATGGGGCAGTTGTACTCTGTCCTATAGGGTCGCTATGAATTGGAATCAACCTGACGGCAACAGGTTTGGTTTTCTTTTTTTCTGAATGGTCACCAATATCTGGCCCACCTCTCCTTCTGAGTACATGGAAGGCTGCACTTCCCTGGCCCACTGTGGTTTGGTGAGGCCATATGACTAATAGCTAATGGGCTGTGACTAGAAATGGCATGGGTCATTTCTGGGTGGAGCATTAATTGCCGATGTGAGACCCTCCACTCTCTCCCTTTCGCTGCTGTGGCACTGGGAGGTCTGTGTGTTCCAAATAACATAGCTGCAGATGGAGAAGGCTCCTTCAGCCTGGGTCCCTGAATGACTATATGGAGGAGAGCTCCTGCTTGCCTGCAGTGGTTACGCAGACGGGTGAGAAATAAACTTCTGTCATGTTAAACCACGGAGACTGTGGTTGTTACTGCACCATAGTGTAGCTTATCCAAATATAGAAATACTAAGGTACAGAGGAGCTACTTAACTCACTCAAAGTCACCCAAAGTGAACACAGGTTTAGTTGGGCTTCAAAGCGCACACTGCTTTACCACACCATGTCAGCTTCCATAAGGCACAAAGTTGGCACTCAATAAATGTTTGTTTTCTTCTTCTTGATAATGATGACATACTTTTATAACACCGAGCCAAGGTTTTTAAAGTTATATAAATACAGTTTTTCTCATTTAACCCTCACATTAAACCCATGAGGTAGGTCTTAGTAAACTTCTTTCTATATGTTTGTTTCTTCCTCTCTTCCTTCTGTTAAATATTGATTTTCTAGAATGTGCTAGGCACTATGCTAGTTGCTGGGTGTACAGTGGTGGCTGACCTGAGAATTAGAGAGATGCAATGGCTTGTCTGTGGACTCACAACAACTCATAGGAAGAAATAGAATTTGAAGACTATTGTTTGTTTTTAAATTCCAGGAGTTTGTAGTCTAGAAAAGGGCTAAGAGAGCTACATAAACATCATTAAATACAGCAGTAAAGGAGGTCAGAGAGGTGGTATATAATATGTCTTCAACATATGCTTATAATTGCATGAAAATAATGCTATGGGGATTCAGAAATGGAGGGCGTGATCACTTCCAGCTGAGGTTATTTGCAAAGGTTTCATGAGAGAATGGGGGCTTACCTGAGCTTTGTAGAATGGGTAGGATTTTCACTGAAGGAGGTGAGGTGAAAGGGCATTCTAGGGACCTGAGGTGCTCAAGATGCCTTTGGAAGAAGGCGACTATACCTGTTGGCTGTGGTGTCTGATTTTTGCTGGAAGCAGTAGGCAATTAGGATAGAGAGAGACTACAGAATGTTAGAACAGGAAGCAACCTTGGAGATTATCCCACCCAGAGAGGTCAAGGGACTTTCATCTCATGGGTTAACTCTGATCTGTTGGAAGGTGTCAGAATGGCAACGGCGACGGTAACCAACTGCACAACTCTTACAGAGAAGTGGGGCCAAGGAGGGTCACTCAGAGGAGTGGACCCCGGCTTCAGTCCCAGGAGTTTATTTATAGTCAATACAGCAAGCAGTGAAGCGAATAACAGAACAATGGGCTTTGGGTGAATAACAGTAAGTTTCGGGCAAGGGGGAAGGAATTCAGGTAAACAAGCCAATCAGTAACAGGACAATAGGTTTGGGAAAACAAGTTGTGCCTAATCTCCTCATCGCTGACAAGTCTCAACATGTCCTGTGCAGCATAGAGGCCTTTGAGGGGCTGAAGTTGTCAACAGTGTAGCCATGTTTAAATGGCATATATCCCCACAGGAAGGGACTGCATGGATGATTCTGATGCCTCATTGGTTCTCAGTGAGAAAAAGCCAATGATTCACTAATGATGAATTCCAAGAGCACTGTAGCAAAGTAGTGGTGCCTTAGTGCTATTCGTCTGGTATCTCTGATCTTGTTCAGTAACTTCTTAGGGAACTAAGATTCAGGAGGGAAAGCAACTCTTCCAAAGTCACACAGCTAGATTGTGGCACAACCAAAACTAGAATAAAGACCAACCAATTTCTTTTCCTTATTTTTTCCTTCCACACCAGGCATCAGATTCTGGAAGACCTAATGCATTTGAACTACTGTGTAGGTGAGAGGGAGGCTCTGCAAACTTTTAAGCAGGGAGATGGAACGGAACTGATGGTGACAGGGTGCTAGGCAGATTGACACATGGAGAGCAGAGGCAGGGAAGGGTTAGGTGGCTTCCGAAGTAGAATTAGGCATTATGTCATAGAAACAAAAATGCCAGGTGCCGCTGAGTCAAGCTCAACTCATGGCAACCTCACGCGTTGCAGAATAGTATTGAGCTCTAGAGGGTTTTCAAGGCTGTGACTGTTTGGAAGAAGATTGCCAGGCCTTTCTTCTGAGGTGCCTGTGGATGGGTTTGAACCACCAACCTTTCTATTAGTAGTTGAGTGATTAACCGTTTTCGCCACCCAGGGACACCTACTATGTAACAAAGGCCTGAACTAGGGCAGTGGAGGTAAAAGGATGGGATGAGTGTGATTTCCACAGAGGAGAAAGAATTTTTGTTGTTATTAACAAGACTGACAATGTTGTTCACAAACAGGATCAGATCACTGTTCTGGGAAGTGATGCTGAAAAGAACATTTCCCCCAGAAGTCCAGAGTAATCCCATGTTTAAACAATCCTTAGATACTATATTCCAGGCTGAAACTTTCTGTTTCTCAGAGTGCCAAACACCCCTATGAAGTGAAAAAAATGAGTCCAACATCTGAATGTTTGGTCTATATGACGCCAAGCGTCCCACACAGCTGATTCAGAGGCAACGAGAGGTCACATGATGCTGCCTGCTGGCGCAGGCATTTTATAGATTCCGCTGGCACTCTGAACAGTTTGGATATGTGGAACACATTATCCAGAGAACACTCACTTGTACCCTTTTGGCATATCTACTTCACTCGACAAGGAGATGACATGTAGGAAACACCTTATCTCATTCAAATAAAACCCTGCCTAGAATAGTGAGAGGCCTATATAACGATCTATCTAATAGCAGTCTCTATAATATGCAACAGTGGTTTATATAACAGCAATTAAAATGGCATGGAACACTCTCTGAGTAATCTGGAAATATTTTCTAAAAGATACCTGTAAAGCCATAAACTGGAAAATGATAATATGTGATGGAATAGAAAGAGACAGAGCCAATCTGACCTTGAGGAATCTTCATTTGGGTTTACTTATTAAAATGCTTAAGAGAAGGCCAGGCACACAGTAGGTGTACAAGCAAGATAAGTTTTCATTCCATCATATTGACACAGAACTTAAAAAGTTCATACGGCAACGTGAATGAATCCCATTTCATTTGACAAAATCAAGTTAGGTGGGCTTTGAAACATTAGAATTAACTTGCCCAATGCCACCCAACTAGCAAATGGTGGGGGCCAAGTTTGAACCTATGTCTTTTGGCTCTAAGTCCAGTGTAGTTTTCACCACACCATAATAATGAGCATATTATGTATATAATCATTTCTTCTTAGCAGGCTATAATTTTGGCAGTCCAGACTGGATTTTATTTTCTACTGTGGCTTGTGCAATAGTTACCACCATGGAGTATTTTTAACTGACAGATTTCCACTGAGAAACAAATAGATGCATCATCCTGAGAAATGGGCTGAACTTTGTAATGTGAGGCCCCAGGCATAACCTGGAAATCACAGACTATTTCCAACTTGGAATTTGGGGTATTAGGGAGTGCTGGTGGCACAGTGGTTAAGAGCTAAGGCAAGCTACAGCTGCTAACCAAAAGGCTGGCAGTTCGAATCTATCAGCCGCTCCTTGGAAATCCTATGAGGCAGTTCTATTCTGTCCTATAGGGTTGCTATGAGTTGGAATCGACTCGATGGCGACGGGTTTTTTTGGTAGTCTATTATCAAAGGGATTTTGATACTATTTTCAAATATAGATGTTTTTAGAACTTCCAGATTGTTGCTTTGAAGAAAGCTGTGTCTCCAATTGTTCATTTTTTCATTCATTCATTAAGTTTGTTCACTCATCTATCCATTAAACATTTATCATGTATTGTTGTTAGCTGCCACTGAGTAGATCTCCAATTCAAGGTGACCCTGTGCACCACGGAACAAAATGCTGCCTGGCGTCTGGGGTCTTAAAAGCTTGCAAGCAGCCATCTAAGATGCATCAATTGGTCCCAACCACCTGGAGTAAAGGAGAATGAAGAACACCAAAGACACAAGGAAAGTATTAGCCCAAGAGACAGAAAGGGCCACATAAACCAGAGACTTCATCAGCCTGAGACCAGAAGAACTAGATGGTGCCCGGCTACCACCAATGAACGCCCTGACAAGGAACACAACAAGAGTCCCTGATGGAACAGGAGAAAGGTGGGGTGCAGAACTCAAATTCTAGTAAAAAGACCAGACTTAATGGTCTGATTGAGACTGGAGGAACCCCAGAAAGCATAGACCCCAGACTCTCTGTCAACCCAGAACTAAAACAATTCCCAAGGCCAACTCTTCAGACAAAGATTGGACTGGATTGTGGGACATAAAATGATACTCGTGAAGAGTGTGCTTCTTAGCCCAAGTAGATACATGAGACTAAATGGGTAGCTCCTGTCCGGAGGTGAGATGAGAAGGCAGAGAGGGTTAAGAACTGGTTGAATGGACGTGGGAAATCGGGGTGGAAAGGAGGAGTGTGCTGTCACAGTATAGGGAGAGCAGTTAGGGTCACCTAACAATGTATGTATAAATTTTTGTATAACAAACTAACTTGAAATGTAAACTTTCACTTAAACTACAACAATAAACAAAAAGTAAAAATGAAATAAAAATAAAAGAGGAAGAAGGCAGTAACTGAAAAAAAAAAAAAAAATGCTGCCTGGTCAGAAGTAGATTGTCAGGACTTTCTTTTGAGTCCTTGTTAATCTGGAAGCTCCACTGAAACCTGTTCAGCATCATAGCAACATGCAAGCTTCCACTGACAGATGACTGGTGGCTGAGCATGAAGTGCATTGACAGGAATCAAACCCGGGTCTCTTACATGGAAGGCAAGAATTCTGCCACTGAACCACCACTGCCTCCGGTACTATGCTAGGCTGAAGAATAAGAGGTAAAACATCCAGTCCAGACCCTCATGGAGCTCATAGTTTGTGTGGAAACAGACAAACTAACAAATAATTATGATACCGAGTGAGAACCAATAGGGTTGAGGTGGACAGGGTACTGTGGGATGTTAAGGACGGACATATGATGGAGACTGAGGATGGAGAAGTGGGCAGGGAAGGAATCCCCGAGGCTCTGCTGTCTAGCCTGCAATGCAAAGCTTGATCAGAGCTTATCCAGGTGTAGAAGAGGGCAGCGGCACAATGGAGGTCTTCTTGGGCAGAGGGAGCAGCAGATGAAAAGACACAGAAGGCTGGGAAAGCATGGTGAACAGTGTGTGGTCAAGGGGAAGGGAACAAAAAGATAAGGTTGGAGATACCGATGGAGACTGGCCATGAGAGGCCTTGGAGTCCATGGAGAAATACTTTTTACACCAAAGTCATGCCAGCTACTACTGATGAAGATTAATCCACATTTTGTGACTACGTGTGCAAACACCCAAACACACACACCACACAAAACATTTCACGTTATGCCTATACACCCAGTAAAGAACAATAAACACAGTCTGTTTTAAATTTCTAGACGCTTTCTTTTTCCCAGATGGGCGTTGGTACCTTCAGTTGTGTCGTTTGTTTATTTGTTTGGCTTGTCTTCTCAGTCTGGTGAATTAATGTTCTCAAGCATTGGAAGGGAAGAGGAAGGCAGGCGAATGCTGTCAGGCAGAGCTTGCTGGACAAGTTCCCACCCAAGTCCAGGCCTAATGGACATGCTGTCCCATCTCTCTCCCACCCTATGCGGATGTAAGCAGTACAAACTACCTATAAGCTTTCGGGAGCAAGCTACCTCTTAGTTCCTTGGGTCAACAAAGACTATTGCCCAAAAGTACATTTTTCCAAGGAAGCATAAGTAAAGAGGATGAGGTCTAGCAAAAGCGGATACTGGTCATGAAAAACGACCACAAATACTTGTGTTGAGAAACTGTGAATCATAGGATCATAAAGTATGAGAGCTCAAAGTCTTAGGAAGCCAGTTAAATAGCCCAGGAGCCAGCCAGGGCTTTCTGCATCACCACATGACTATTTATGCTTCATGTATTGCTCACGGCTGGCCAGCATCAAGTCTAAACAGTGGCCAGAGTCCAAGAGAAAATCTGTAATATGTAGTAGAGGTAATAAGGAGTCATTTCTGCTTTGCTCTGCTCTTAGAAAAATCTCTCTGAAAAACTTTATAGGTAAAATTGGCATCTCAGATACAAAGCTCTCATTTGCCAAGATTCAAATGTGTTTTTAAAAAGAGAAACAATGTGTGTGTGGGGGGGGTATATTTATCTCTATTCTAATCAGCTCAACAAGCACATTTGGAACATTAAATATTTCTGTAGAGTTTACTGAACAACTACTCCACTCTCACTAAAAAATGCTATAGACACAAACGACGTTTGTCAACTGATGTATCTACCAATTTGATTAATTCGATTAGTTAGAATGTTTATAGCGTGGGTATTTATTATGTTTAGCTATTAGTACGTTTATAGTGTAAATATTTATTTTTTACCACGGTTCCTTTTTTATTTTGGATATAGTATTCTTATTTCCTTTAGAACTACCACTCCACTCTTCAGTTTTGTGTACTCTTGGTGGGATTGTAAATAAGACCCTTTGCCCTATACTAGGACAAGCATGCGACCCAAGCTTGGCCAATCAGGCTCTCTCCTGGGACTCAGACTCTTAATAGAACTAAGATGGAAATAATGGTAGGAGTTTATTCATGGTGCTCACCAATGAGGCTGCTAAATAGTTTCTGGCATACAGTTCTGTGTTGCTGTGTGTATCCTGTATTTTTACAAGCATGCTTGTCTAGCATATTCATGGATTCTGAAAGCTTCTCTAAATCTTCTAGTTAATTCTGTTTTGCCTTAAGAGTAGAAGATTCAATTTCTACAGCTTGCAAGCAATTATTTTTCTAATTCAGTTCATACAAAATTTTCTACTGGAATCTAAAAGAAAAGTCAATAAAATTTTTATTTAAGAACTTTTCCTTGCCTAGTTCTCTTAAGTAAATTTTATGGATTCATTTATTCATCCATTCAATCAATATTCGCTAAGTACATATTAAGTATGTGGCAATGTTAGGTGATTTTACCCAACTAGAAGCTCAAACACATTCTGAATAATGTGGGGAATTACTAGCTATTTAAAAATTAGATATCTCCTGTATTATTAAACTGTCATTATATAGAGTCTGCGTGCATTTACACTGGAAGTTCAAATTAAGCTAGTACAAAGTTTAATTGAAATTTACAGAATTTTAAGTTGAAAAATGTTTATTGAGCACCAACTGTGTACAAAGGCCCACCTCAAGTACTACAGAGTATCCCACAGAGAGGAAAACAGAGTGTGATACAAAAGAAAATAAAGATTTTTCTGCCCTCAAAGCACTTACTAGGGCCTCCTCAGATACAGTCAACAAACAGGAGCAAGTTTATGTAAAGTATCAAACTTTAAGAAAATGAGAAAAGTCATTCTGAATCCTCTTAACGCTGACAATGCCACCACAAGAGAATCTGTTGGATTACATTATGTGAAGCACTTTAATGCTTAATCTAATTTAATCCTCACCACAAACCTCTGAGGTAGGTGCTATTATAATCCTCATTTTACGGAGGAAGAAACTGAGGTCGAATGAGGTTGGGAAAGTTCCCCCAAAGTCCCCCAGCATCCTTTATACTCCTTTAAGCAGCATACAAATTGGCTCTAATTTTATTTATCCCTTGCCACCACCAACATCTCAACTATTAGAGGCCAAAAGAACTCTCTTATCCTCTCAAAACAGTTATCCACCCAGAACCTCCTACATCCCCAAGAGTCAGGGAGCCATAGTTAGAACCTGGACACCATATGTCACTGACTGCTGTCCTCTCCTGGGTTTAGAACTTTGGCTTATTTGATAATTCCTTCCTCACCTCCAAGACATCATCTCTATTTCATTTCTAAGCCTGGAGGTATGAGTGCTGGTAGCTGACTACCAAAAACAGAAGTTTAGAATAAACCAATTTGCATCTTCCATGGAATTCACTGCAATGGAATTTTATACTTATCATTATTTGGCTCCTAGACTCGTTTAGGAGTCTTCGGGTGGTGCAAACAGTTGATGTATCTGGCTGTTAAACAAAAGATTGGCAGTTTGAGTCCACCCAGAGGTGCCTTGGAAGAAAGGCCTGGCAATCTACTGCTGAAAAATCAGCCTTTGAAAACCCTATCAAGCACAGCTCTAGTCTGACACACATGGGCTCGCCAGGAATCCAGAATCAACTTGATGGTAACTGGTTTTTTAGACTCACTTAATGGAGACTGATTGGCAGTTCCAATCTCTTATAAAAATTTCCATAAGACAAAGCATGAGAGCTCTGTTCTATTTTTTCCTGGGACCCTTTATCTCTATGAACATCAGTAATCAAAGTGGCATTTATTAGCGGGGCAAATGAATAAACCTTTACTTTCCCACAAGTTCAACTGTAGGCATCAAGCTCTCCTAAAGTTTCCATAGCAAAAAGGCAGCTAAGTGTTTGCGTGAAAGAAAAAAAGAGAGAGAGAGAGAAAAAGAAAAAAAGAAATCTGCAAGGAAAACCAGTGTAACAAGGACCACACTGATCCCACATCAGCTTCCTAGTGACCTGCAGAGTTTGTAATTTTTATCATTTACCTTTCTCTCCACTACACCATTCCTCAGGGACGGTTCATTTTTTATTCATTCTGAAAGTTTACCATCAATCATCCTCTTAAAGAGCCTGCCAGGAACTTGGACAGAGCCTCATAATAAAATTGCAGAGACAGAGGACTAATTGATTTCTATAAATAATGTTCAGCCGTAAAGATATGAAAGGTGGTTGGAACCACACGTATTAATCTCCCTTTTGCTCCATCTATGTCTGCAAAAGCAGACTGGACCTTGACAAAGTGCTCTGACTATTTTGCTCTCCAAACACACAGCAGGAGATTAACACCAGACCACCAGTCCCTCCCCTCCTCTGGCCCCTCCCCGCTCCAGCCAATCCTCCATTTACTCCCCCATCCCCCAAGTTTATGTCCTATAATTTTCAATTCTTATTTCCATCACAACCCCTGATTCAACAGCATGCAGAAAAGTTGACAGTCCCTCTTGTCTCTCTACCCTTCCACCCTTCTGTCCAACAAACGAAAACACAATCCAAATTCCACATCTGAGCGCATTTCATCACACCGCGAGATGGACAATGTTCAAGGAAAACTAACTACTGACGCTACAGTATTATTACTGTGTGCATCTTGGAAAGGCGGCCATTAGGAAGAACTCACTCTGATGGACACTCTCACGCACTATTAACTTGAATCACATGGCACGAAGCACCCAGCAGTTACTACTACTAGTCAACATCATATAAAATGGGAACGGAATTCTATCTGGGTAAATAAGTGCCGGCTGGACAAAGACAATGATATAAATCTCATATTTATTTAAGGGTTGCTGAAGAAATGTGGAGAAATCGCAGAAGGACCTTCTGCTCAGGCCAACTGTGATACACTGAAATAAAAAGCAGACCACAGATAGGGTGGGGGCTTGGTGATAGATGCCCAACTCTAAATTATGAAGATCAGGTCATTACCCAAAGCTCTGATTCATAAGGACATCCTCTTAGCTGGTTCAGTCAATCAGCTGGTTCCAATCCAACTAAGCACAAAACGAAATGTCATGCTTAGCATTTAATATCGTTTTCTGGCTCTAGATTAAATACAAAATGAAGGATGACTGTATTTTTACACAGATAACATGCAGCTTCTATGTGTGTTTGCCAACCATGCCCCCCCAAGGGATTTTTGTAAGTGCATTCTGCTAATTTTTTTTTTTTTTTTCGCAGCAACATGTAAAAAAATTGGCATAGCAGCACTTAGGAAAATCAGGGCGAGGGGAGTGCGGCCGGCAAATAAAGATAGGTGTGTGTTATTTATGTTAAAATATGGTACTTTCACCTGGGAGACAGCGGAAGTTGTCACTTCAGACAGAATTCATTGAAATTGGTCCCTGTTTTTTTTCAGCCTAAAGTGCTCCTAGATGATGGTATATAAATATTTTCCATAAGTCCGGGTAGTAGGGAGTCTTCTTAATGGGGTAGCACAAATTACTAAATTGATTTAAATAAAGCAATCCCACATCAGTTTACTTCTGATGGTATTAAATACTTCTGATGATTTTCAGACTTTAAATATGGTCGTAATTTTAAAAGCTTTTACAGATAGCTTCCTTTTCTATATAGCCTTTTATGTGAAGCAGGTCAAACCTGCCCAAAGCTTTTACTTTAGGGGAGCATACACACGCTGTATTTCATAATTTTAAGTCTCAGTAAAGTTAACCACCTTGTAAAAAAAAAATCATTAGCGTAGGCTCCTTCTATAAGATTCCTTTTTAGCGTGGGCTCCATCTATAAGATTCCCTCCCTTTCCACACGCTGTTTCACTGTCTGTCTTTACCCCCTTGAATCTCCTTGCTCATTTTGTTTCCATGTTTTTTTTATTTTGATGGTAAACTCCAAGAAGGTAGGGGCTGCTCTGTTTCCGTTTGCTTTGTCTACGGCCCCAGTGGCTAGCTCCAATACTAGCCAAACCAAAAAATCCAAACTTATCGCCATCAAGTTGACTCTGACTCAGCGACCCTATAGGACAGAGTAGAACTGCCCCATAGGGTTTCTAAGGAGCAGGTGGTGGATTCGAACCACTAACCTTTTGGTTAGCAGCCACTCTTTTAACCACTGCACCATCAAGGCTCCCTAATACTAGCCAACAAGGTATTTGTTTGTTTGTTTAGATTTGCTGGCTTTTTCTTATAGTTTCATTAACCATTTCTGGGATGGCTCTAATCCTATCTAAGAACAAAGCATAGAGGAAGACAAAGAAAAGGGAACGACTGATCAGTCTAAGAAAGTTTTCTTTTTTCCTTTTCTTTTTAAAAAGTTCTGAGGAGGGGGCACGAATGATTCGCACTTGACTGTTAATCTAAAGGAGCCCTGGTGGTGAAGTGGTTAAGAGCTCAGGCTGCTAACCAAAAGGTTGCCAGTTCAAATCCACAAGCCGCTCCTTGGAAACCCTATGGGGCAGTTCTACTCTGTCCTGTAGGCACGCTAGAATCGACTTGACGGCATACAACCACATTAATCTAAAGGTTGGTGGTTCCAAACTACTCAGTGGCACTGAGAAGAAAGGCTTGGTGATCTGCTTCTGTAAGATTAAAAACAAAAACAAAAACAAACCTGTTGCCATCAAGTTGATTCTGACTCATAGTGACCCCATAGGACAGAACAGAGCTGCCAAGTCAGGTTTCCAAGGAGTGGCTGGTAGATGTAACTACCAACCTTTCGGTTAGCAGCTGTAGCACTTAACCACTATGCCTCCAGGGGTCCACCATAAGATTACAGCCAAGAAAACCCTTTGGAGCAGCTCTACTCTGTAACACATGGGGTCGCTGTGAGTCTGAATTGACTTGACAGCAATGGGTTTTTCAAGGGTGGGGCAGGAGTCCCTTGGTGCAAAAAGTTAAGTGCTCAACAACTAACCACAAAGGTCGGCGGTTCAAACCCACCCAGAGAGAAGACAGGCCTGACAAACTGCTTCCAAAGGTCACAGTCATGAAAACCCCATGGAGCAGTCTACTCTGCACACATAGGGTAGCCGTAATTGGAAAGTGACTTAATGGCAATTGATGGTGGTGGGGGGTAGGGGCAGGCAAGCCTGTGTTGGAACTGAGCTATCCTTCCACTTGATCTCACAGTTAGCAAGTCAACCCTTGGGGTGTACTTGAGGGGAGTTGCTCTGTCTGCGAATTAGCTAGAACATTAGTGTGGACCATGGCTAGTACAACCCCTAGGTCCACGGTGTTCAAATGGGTGGGATGTTCTGCGCTAGCGAAAAATGAGCACATCTGTTCCTTGGATCAGGGGAAGGAGTCTACTGAAACACCATGGCTGAAGGGTCTGGTGGATTATTTAGCATTCCAAAAAGCTAGGGTGTTCTTGGTGTAGGCTGCTTGGAAAGTTAAGAGTGCCAAGGAATACATGGTACTGTATTTATATTACCTGGAGTTGAAGAACTGTGTAACCCAATTTTCATTGCTTAAGGCAACGAACTGAAGTCTGAAATCAGGAGTCCAGGGGAACATCTATTGAAGCTTAAGCTTGATTTCACACATCTAATCAAGTCAAGTTTCCATTGCTTCTGATCTATATATGTATACACCTATAAATGCACCCTCAAGCACAGGATTAAAACCTTAAAGTAGGCAAATAGTAATCACTTGTTGGGATTGAGTGTAGAGATAAGTTTAAAAGCAGTAGGGCTCTTGTAGAAGGGGCAATTTAAGTATGTCAGCTGAAACTTGGTGGTCAAAGGGACTGAGGTCAACCTATGAACTTCCTTAGTTCCAGACAGGGAAAACAGTCCCTGGCAAAATATCATAGTCCCTAACCAGTTGTCATTAAGTCAGTTCCAATTCATGGAGACCCCATGTTTATCAGAGTAGAACTGTGCTCTATAGGGTTTTCAATGCCTGATTTTTCTAAAGTAGACTGCCAGGCCTTTCTTCCAAGGCACCTCTGGGTAGACTTAACCATTTGCACCACACAGGGACTGTGCACAGTCCCTACGCACTCCTAAAATCTTGGGAGAGGAAGGAGGAGCCTTCAGGTAGGTCCATAAGAACTTGAGCTGTGGTCTCTGAGAATGAGAAGGCATTGTTTCCCAGCATGCTGATGATGTCATCCAGGGCATAAAGCACTATGCATTATGCTCTGGGGTTGGGTTGCTCTGGGTTGATGTGCCCCATACAGACCCATTCCTCAGTGCACATTCCAGCTGAGGTGGCCAAATAAAGCTGCCGCCTCACCCTGCTTCCTGAGCCCTCCCCTTTCTTCCACACCTCAGTTTTAGACAGCTATCTCTGGGGTCTGAAATATCTGAGAGCAAGGATTTAGTATTCCTTTCTTTTCCACCCATACCTCTTTGTCCAGAGTCCTCATTCTCCCCTTTGCTGCCCTCCCCAGGTGACAGGAGATCCTCTGTTGGCTCCCAGTGGCCTGAGGTCTCCCCCTGTGGTATTCTACCTGCACCTTGCCCTCCCCAAGAGAGTCTGTCAGCCCTACTGCTCTGGAGACCTGGAGAGGGCTGACTCTTCCTAGTTGGTGGTACCTAAACTAAATGCATTAAAGCCATTCCAATTAAGGGAACAGACTGGTGTAGAGCAGGGGTCAGCAAACTTTGTCTATAAAGGGCCTGGGTATAAATATTTAGCTTTTGCCAGACATACAGTCTTTGCTGCAACTACTCAGCTCTGCTATTGTAGCACTAAAGCAGCCATATCCAGTTAAAAAAAAGCCCAAAACCGTTGCCATCGAGTTGACTCCGACTCATGGTGACTCCATGTGTGTCAGAGCAGAACTATGTTTCATAAGGTTTTCAATGGCTGATTTTGGGGAACTAGATCAACAGGCCTTTCTTCCACAATGCCTCCAGATGGACTCTAACCACCAACCTTCCAGTTAGCAGCCGAGATGTTAACTATGTGCACCACCTAGGAAGCCCTGGTGGCGCAGTGGTTAAACACTCGGCTGTGAACTGAAAGGTTGGTGGTTCAAACAAACCAGCCGCCCTGCAGGAGAAAGGTGTGGCAGTCTGCTTCTGTAAAGACTGCGGCCTTGGAAACCCTATGGGGCAGTTCTACTCTGTCTTATAACATTGCTATGAGTCAGAACTGACTGGACGGCAGTGGGTTTGTTTACTCCTTACAAAAGAAGTACGGCTGAAAGAGGGTAATGTACAAGACCTGCTGTCTCCAGGTGTCTTGCTCTTGTGTGGCTGACAGTGCTAAGGCCATGAGACTTGTTCCGACAATAATGGCTATCTCTTGATCACCTGCTATGAGATATGTTATCTCTCTCTTCATCTCCACAGCTCGCCAGGGCAGGCAACATGGTCCTGCTTTTATAGATGAAGAAACAGATGTCGGGGAGGGTAAATAACTTGCCCAAGTTATATAGTAAGTAAGCTGCAAGGTCAGGATCCAAACCCAGGTCCATCCAACCACACCCAATTTTCCCATGCCAGCTGCTCAGTTTTCAATCCCTTCACTCTAACCAATCATTTTACAGATAAGGTCTCTGGTACACTATTCTCTACACAGTTGGAGTGATCAGATATTATCATTCCAGATTATATGAAAATTTGTCCAGTGGCTTCCTATCATACTTTGGATAACATTTCAAGTCTCTACATGACCTACATGGCACAGTGGTTAAGAGCTCACGCTGCTAACCAAAAGGCTGGCAGTTCAAATCCACCAGCGCTCCTTGGAAACCTTATGGGGCAGTTCTACTCTGTCCTATAGGGTCGCTATGAGTTGGAATCAACTCAACAGCAATGGGTTTGGTTTGGTTTGGTTTGGTTATATAACCTACAAGGCCTCTATGATCTGTGCTACCTCCAACCCTCCTGACCTCTCTTCTTTCTTATTCTTTACTCTGTCCCAGCCACAGGCTCCTTCCTCTGCCTTAAACATGCTATGCATGCTCTCCCATCATGATTTTCATACTTGCTGTTCCCCGGCCTGGAACACTATTCTCCCAGTATCAACATGGCTCATTCCCTCACATTCACTGACACCTCAGGTAAAATGTCACCTCCTCAAAGAGACCTTCGCTAACCATTCTACCCAAAAAAGCAATACCCATCACTCTCCCTCACATTGCTTTAGTGTTCTTTGTAGCACTTATCACACCAGGCAATCTATTACATATTTAGGCATTTATTATCATTATTATGCTCTCTTGCATCATGAGGAGAAAGCCTTTGTTTTGTTCACTGCTGAACAGTGCTGGACTTGGTAGGCTTTCAATAACTATCTGTTGAACTGCTGAATAAATGAAAGAATATATTGGAGCAAGATGACAGAGTGCTGCTGGCTTAGGACCAGTTTTCACCATTCATAGACAAATGATTCAAATCAATCAGCGGTGAGGAGGCTTGTCTCCATGTCCCCTGGTAGGAGGGACAGCTTGCCACTTGGTTGCCTCTGTCAGAACAAATCATGGTATTACTTTATCTCATCCTTAGAAAGTCCCTGATACAGGAGAATACCAGGGAAGTTCAGTCTCATGAATGTCATAGTTACAGGGACATAAGATATTATCTAATGTCCAGAGCCTTCCAGCTTCCAGTCTCTGAACCACGTCCTGCTCTCCCTCCTCCTCTGCCTACACCGTATTTCTCTGCAGTGGCTTTGCCTGACTCTACTCTCCCTCCCAAATCTTCCTCTCCCTTAGACTTGAGCGCAGCATAAAGATTTCAGAGAAATACTTTTGGTGGGGAAACACTATTCTCATCCAAACCTGACATCTGATGGATGGAGAAACTGAGTGTCAAAGAACTAAAATAGCTCGGCCGAGGTCCCATTGCTAATTAATGTCAGATCTGAGTCTAGAGCTTAAGTCTCCTGATTACGAGACCAGTCCTAGCTCTACACTCTATGCAGCAAAAACAAAACAAACCTAAGGGATCTACATAAACGGAAAAACATACCATGCTCATGGATAGGTAGACTCAACATTGTGAAAGTGACAATTCTACCCAAAGCAGTTTACAAATACAACGCAATCCCGATTCAAATACCAACAACATTCTGATGGAAAAACTAATCATTAACTTTTTATGGAAAGGGAAGAAGCCC
>NW_004443990.1:7075894-7120808 GCF_000243295.1 Trichechus manatus latirostris
TGCCTGGCTACCACCACTGACTGCTCTGACCGGGATCACAACAGAGGGTTCTGGACAGAGCTGGAGAAGGATGTAGAACAAAATTCTAACCCACACAAGAAAGACCAGATTTACTGTCCTACAAGAGACTGGAGAAACCCTGACAGTATGGCCCTCAGACACCCTTTTAGCTCAGTGGTGAAGTCACTTCCAAGGTTCACCGTTCAGCTGGGGAGTGGACAGCCCCATAAAACAAAACGGGACTAATGAGGCACAGCAGTCCAGGGACAAGGACTAGAAAGCAGAAGGGGACAGGAAAGCTGGTGAAAGGGAACCCAAGGTTGAGTAAGGACAGTGTTGACGTGTAGTGGGGTTGTTGAACTGTGCATGTAGAAATTTTTGAAATACTGTATCTTTGGCTATGTGTATTTTCACCAAAAAAAAAACAAACAAAAAACAAAGGTCGAGAAGGGAGAGGGTTGACATGTCGTGGGGTTGTTAACCAATGTCATAAAACAATATGTGTACTATTGTTTCATGAGAAAGTATTCGTTCTGTAAACCTTCACCTGAAGTACAATAAAAAAAAGAAGAAGAAAAAAAAAAAAGCCCGTTGCCATCAAATCGATTCCAACTTACAGCAACACTCTCGGGCAGAGCAGAACTGCCTCATAGGGTTTCCAAGGCTATAATCTTTATGGAAGCACACTGCCACATTATTCTTCCGTGGAGCAGCTGGTGAGTTTGAACCGCTGACCTTTAGCTTAGCAGCCGAGCACTTAACCACTGCACCATCAGGGCTCCTTATGCGGCAAATGCATCAAGGTAAATACCTAGTAATGCTCCAGGATGCTAATTCAATTCAACAAATATTTATTGAGCACCTACAATATGCCTGGCTCTGTGGTTGGTTAGAATCTAGGGTGCAACAGTGTAAACAATACAATCCCTGTCCCCAAAGAGCTTACTGGAATGTTGAATACAGAAGGAAAGAAACAGACTTTTATTTTTCTCCCCCATATTGTAATGTTAGCTAATAGGTTAATCACAGCAACAACTGTGAGGATGGCACAGGGCTGGGCAATGGTTTGTTCTGTTATACATGATGTCACTATGGGTCAGAGCTGACTGGATGGCATCTAACAACAAAAAAATAGGCTAACGCAGTAACCAGTTTAACCTTAAAGAGAACCTCAAGGCGCCTGCCCCAGGGCCTCCATAATCAGGCTTAGAACTCACTCAGGATGTGATTTTAAAAAAAAGAAAACAGAAGGAAAATGGAGTGATGCTCTGGCCCACTGCTCAGATCCCTTCCTTGCATACGTCTCTGTTTCTGCCATACTGTAAGCTGGAGGGACCCTCGCCAGAAGCCTTTTCAGCATGGTTCTAGCCTACTCCCCATCCTGAGATGAAACGCAGGAGCTGAATTACTGCTAGCTCTCACCAAGTATCCCCTTCCCAGCCTCAGCCTGAACTTCAATTATACACTTCTGAATTATTGCAGAAACTTTTGATTAATATTAGCAAAGTCAATAGCAGACATTTCCTCCATCAACCAAAGCACATTTGAGGTCTTCTGGACCAACCTGGGTCAACGATAGGGATTTAAATACAATCCCCAGGCTCTGTAGAAGGACATATGACAGTCACTCTCTATGTACCCACCCTGGCTCAGCCATTCAGAGATAACCTTCTGCAAAAAAGGTTCACTCCCAACTTGAGAACAAATCTGTTCTCTATCATCATGACAATACAGTCCAAAAAGAGTGAAAGCAAAACGAGAGACAGAGAGAGAGAGCAAGTGAGCGCCGGCACTGGCAGGAATAATGAACCAGAGTTGACATTAAAATGGAAACAAGCAATCCCTGGTTTCCTTATATTTAGAGAAATAAAACAGCCAAGGGTAAGAGAGAAACCAGAACACAAGGTTAAAACTTGTCTCTAGAAGCCTCTCCTCCCATCCCTCCCCATTCTCCCACCTCCACAAAGACAAAGACACACACACTTTACAGCCCCAGACTACTTTGGATCAAGACTTGCCTGTGTACAGAACAAAACTCACTCTCCCTCCACCCGACCTGGGATGCTCACCCGCCTGCACCCGCCTGAGTTCACTCACCCACTCTTCTCACAATTTCCTGCCTGTTGAACGCAAAACAATTGTCTGCAAACGCCAATTACCGATATTCAGAACTGTTATTTTCCTACCCTTGTTAGAGACGCCTCCATGAGAGACACAGGGGTGAGCTCCAGTTGAAAGAGTACCTGGGGGGGTTGAGGGAAGCCCCTTCTCGAACCTCCACACGGTTCCGGTTGCCACGGGAACCCTCGCTTTGTCCCGGGAGGCAAAGAATGGCCGCCTCTCCCACGGCCTGGCTCCAGGAGTGTTCAAATCGCAATGCAGGGTCAAGAGAAGAGGGAGGGGAAGCACCACACATGCTTTCTGACAAAGAAATCACTTTCAAAGAATGAAAGAAACTGTGAAAAATAATGTTTTAGGAGCAGGGGCGGATTACCCAATAAGCAAGGTAAGCACTGGCTTACTTGTGCTTATTTACTAATCTGTAGTGAACAATTTCACGTTTTCACCTCATCAAAGCTTCTGCTTCTAGGTACGGCTGGCATCTGTCTCTCTCCCAACCCCAAAGTATCTTCCTACAGAATCAAAGCCTCTTTTCAAATTTACAATCCCTGCCAGGGACGGATGATCCAGTAAGCAAGGTAAGCCCAGCCTTACTTATGCGAATTTCCTAATCTATAGAGCTGTTCGCTACAGGTTAGTAAATACCCACAAGCAAGGCCAGGCTTACCTTGCTTACTGGGTAATTCGTCCCTGCTTACGAGGCACTTAGTGGCAACAAGGGAGGCACTAGGTTTATCGATGATGATGCTGAGATCAGATTTGTGTTGGCTTTGTGGCCTTGTAAGGGGTGGGGTCCAAATATGTATCTTAGAGGAGACAGGGAAGGAGGGGGCGCAAGATGGAGACTGGGAGAGGGGAAGATGGAAGGGGTGTATTTCAGGCTCCTTCAGCAGATGCTGAATATTAATCAGATAAACAATTCCGTAGTTAAGATGCTTAGTTGAAGCTTTGGACTGGAATGCTTTGGCTACCGGATTGATTAGAGTTGCCGCTTGGCTGTTTCCTAGGAGTCTGGTGGACCTTTGATAGTCCAGCAATTTCTCATTTGACCTGCACTGTAGAGGCCTGCCCTGGCTTGCCTTTTCAGATGGATTCTCTTAGGGAATGTCCCAAAAGAGGCACATGGGTGCATGCTTATTTTGATACTCATTTGTCAAGCGTAGACCACATACAGTAATAGTTGAGAGAGTCTGGATGGACCTCAATTCCTAGCACAGTGCTGGCACAGTACATGTGCTCAGTAAAACATTTGCTGCTTGAATGGTTGTCAAAGGAGTTATTTCCAGCTCCCTGTCCATCTAGCAAGGTATGAGGATGAATACTTGACAGACTGGGCAGTTGAGGCTCAAAGAGAGGACATGGGCCCACAGCGGAAGGGCAGTGGAGGAGAGACTCAAGCACAGAGCCTGTTACCCTCCACCATGATGTCTAATTGCTTTTTATACAGAAAACTCAAGGGAATGCTCTATTCGAATGTCTGCTGTATAATAGGAGAAAATGGCAAGTAAGTAAAGAAAAGCCGTAACTCGTCACCTCCGCATGTGCGTTAAACATGGGATAAGGCTACCGACACTGAGTTATAGTGATACAGCAAATATATACATATATATAGCAAATGTATACCTACACACACACACACACACACACACACACACACTTTTACCCTGCAAGATGATGAACTTCTTATATTACCCATCTTCTAAAGCTCTGCTGTGGCATCATTTGTTCCAGGTAGTTTCCATCACTCTCCATCCCCAAGCTCAGCTTCCACAGCGCTTTTAACAGATCTTCCTTATAATAGTTATCACCCTGATTTAGTGATCAGTGTATGCATATATGATCCTAGGGATGGGCCTCTACTAGTGCTATGGACTGAATTGTGTCCCCCCAAAATGTACTCCATGATTCCTAGTATTGTGTGATTGTCCACCATTTTGTCATCTGATGTGATATTCCTATGTGTTGTAAATCCTATCTCCATGATGTTAATGAGATGGGATTAGTGGCAGTTACGTTAACGAGGCAGGACTCAATCCACAAGATTAGACTGTGTTTTAATCCAATCTCTTTTGAGATATAAAAGAGAGAAGCAAGCAGAGAGACAGAGGGACCTCATACCACCAAGAAAGCAGCGCCGGGAGCAGAGCATGTCCTTTGGGCCTGAGGTTCCTGTGCTGAGAAGCTCCTAGACCAGAGGAGACTGATGACAAGGACCTTTCTCCAGAGCCGACAGAGAGAAAAAGCCTTCCCCTAGAGCTGATGCCCTGAATTTGGACTTCTAGCCTACTAGACTGTGAGAGAATAAATTTCTCTTTGTTAAAGCCATCCACTTGTGGTATTTCTGTTACAGCAGCACTAGATAACTAAGACAACTAGAATGTCATCTCCTTGAGGGACAGCATCATGCTGCATTCATATTTATCTCTTCAGTAGGTAGTAAGATGCCTGTTGCATAGTAGGCACGTGACACATATACTCAAGACCTGAAGAACAATGAGTCCATTTGTCAGTGTATTGTTGAGTGCCAACTATATTAGGCCCAAGGGAGGACTGAAGAGAAGTTGAATGCATTACATCTGCCTGCTCCAAAAAGCCTAATGTCTATGTGACATGAAGGACTGGTCTTTAAATATTACTTAAGCCTATTGTAGCAAGTGTAGTTGAAACAGAAGAAGCAATGCAAAACCAGCTCTCTTGGTGGTTTTGTCTGTCAGATCGTGGCTATGAAATCCCAGGAGCCCCGAGCTGCAAACAGGCCCAGTTAGGCTTGTAGGGCACATGCTTTATTTCTTCTTGTCAATGCCATTGGCTTTTTCTCTGCCAGTCTCTTCAAAAGAAACACCAGTTAAAGAGACATTACCTAGTGGTGGAAGGGCTGGAAACAGCTCCAGTATGTACTTTCCTTACTGTATGAAGCTGTTTCCCTTTTACAAAAAACAAATCTAAATCCAATAAAAACTCATTATCAAAATGGACAATTTCTTCAATATCTAGAAAGATGCCTGTCTCATAGCAGGCACACAATATACCACGCATAGTTGGAGTTTCCAATCTTGGTTAGAATCTAGTGCCATCTCTCTTCACTCAGTATGTACCCACCTCTCCGGGCCTCAGTCCCTCATCTGTGACCTGCACAGATGACCTTAAAGCATTAGTCTTATTTCCAGCCCTTCCACCACCAGCTAGTGTCTCTTTACAACTGGTGCACAGTCACAAAAAACATTTTGGACACTTAAATCATTTTGGGAAGGAGCCCTGGTTGCAAAGTGGTTAAGCACTCAGCTGCTAACTGAAAGGCTGATGGTTTGAACCCACCAGCTGCTCTGTGGGAGAAAGACGTGGCAGTCTGCTTCCGTAAAGATTTAGAGCCTTGAAAACCCTGTGGGGCAGCTTTACTCTGTCCTATATGGTCGCTATGAGTCAGAATCGACTTGACAGCAATGGGTTTGGCTTTTGGTTTGAACCATTTTGAGATCTCTGGACCCAGGTATCCCTCTCCTTCTCTATAGGTGATGTTGACACAATATATAATTTGCATGGCAGAGGGCACGGACTCATTAACCAGAGGAAGATTCCAACCAAAGGGCGTTCAGTCTTGTCTTCACTGCACCTTCATGATGGAAACGGCAGGTGGAGAGTAGCAGGTGCCAGCAAGAGTAGTGCAGAACTAATGCTTTAAAGTCACCTGAAGGTCACAGATGAGAAACTGAGGCCCAGAGAAGTGGTTACATACTGAGTGAAGAGAGATGGGACTGGATTCCAAGCCTGGAAACCCCAAGCCACATCCTCTTGGTCATCTCCCAACCTCAGGTGGCCCTCTCCCCTCCAACCTGCCTCCCACCCTTCCCCCAGAGTGACCTACCCAGGAATGATCATCTCATCCGGTCATGTCACTCCTGGACTAGGATGCTGCTGCAGCTGTCCACTGCCCTAAGGTCAAGGCTGATCTCTCAGCCTCCTTATAATCAGCCCTTCCCAACTTTATTCAACTCCATGCACTCTCCCAGTGTCTTGCAGCCTTTCCAAATTACTTAGAGTAGTTATTTCATTTTGCCACATTCTTTCTCTTGATTTTCCCTTTGCCAAAACATGGCTTGAGTGACAGCAATGTCGCTGATATCTCCCCGGACTGGCTGGTGAGATCTCTCTGCTTGTGCCAGGGAACTATGAGCCTATGAGCAAGGCGTCACAGAATGAGGGTCTTGGTGGACAAGGCTAACCAAGGATTACGTTACTTTACAATGGAGGAAAGGGGCATTGCTTGGTTGCTCAGCATTCATCACAAAGTGCTGAGCATTCTGGGGAGACAACATAACTAGGAGAAGAGCACATAAAAAAGGGGCGAAGGAACTGGGGTACAACTGTACCTACCACTCAAATGCATTCATACTTTCTGGGTACCAACTAACTTCTATTTGAGCCAATACCATTACCGTACATGGAGGTCATGAACTTAAATGTCTACAGGGGCCAGATATGTGAGGTAAATGAGGGCAGGAGGCTTGGCGTCATGCAGTAGGGAGTGGTGAAGACTATGGTAAAATAAAGACAAAATGCTATGTGTATCAGCAGCCCAGCTCCAGTTGCTTACTGACATGTGAAGTTGCAGCTCAGGATGGCCAGAGCTTTTCGCCTTTTTAAAGAGAAACTGCAAGTGTGGGATTTTATGTGAAATTTCCCAATTTAAAAATGTTGATTCAAAACATTAACAAACATTGTGTAAGCCAAACAAAATATATCGGTGGCCCATATCCAGTTCACGGGCTGCCAGTTTGTGACCTCTGCCCTATATGGAACTTCCCAGAGTATGTGCATAGGCATCTTCAGGCACAGTGTGTAGCTGTCGTCAATAATCCAGACCACATAACTTATGTAAAAACATTCACAGGGTAAGGGGGCAGAGTCATAAACGATCTCAACGTACTACTCAGCGAAATAGAAGGTGCTACAGCCAACGGCTATAAAGGAATAAAAAACAAAATAATGTACGTTCAAGCTCCTTTTCAGGAGGTGTTGCTTTGTTTGAAGTAGTGATGGGATTAATAAGGGCTCCTGTCCAACAGCTCTAGAGGCAGCCTTCCCTACTTCTCTGATAGTCCAGGAAGGCTGAGCAGGCTGGTGGAACTGTCACCACGGTAGAATAAGGTTGCCATCCCAGGTGCAGGCATGTAAGGCTCAGGACAGGTTTTTTTCCTCACTGGCCTCAAGCATGTTTCCCCAGCTCTTAGCCAGCATCCACGCAAGGCCTCACACCTGGGAAGGGGCTGGCAATGGTGAAGCCCCCTCTCTGAGGAAGGTCTTTCTTCATCCATAACTGCCAGTAGAGTCACTGGTATGATTGCATGTGGCCCAACTATTCCCAGTGGCACCCTGCCTCTATCTCTGTCTGCTTAACCCTGAGGAGGAAACCACATCTGCCTCTGGAAACCCTCTTCATCATCACCAGTCTCCTTCTTTCTCACAGTTACAATATGTGACCGTATCTCCAAAGAAATTGCCTTCAGAGCTCCTTTGAGCTCTTTCCTTCTCTTTGGCGATGAGTCAAGTCTCACCAAATATTTTTCTATGAAGCCTACTCTTCCTGAGACACCATCTCCTATTTTTTCAGCTACCATTCTTATCCAGGTACTTATCATTCCAAAATCCTATTACTATTCACAGCCTCCTAAGATTTTTTCTTGCTCCAATCTCTCCCCACCTGCCCCAAGCACCATTTTCGTCATTTCTGTCATTCCCTTCCCTATTATTTATTAAATTAAAATACACAAACATGCCTCTGCACAGAGCCTATCCAGTTACCTTCAGGCAATAGAAAGAGAATGGATTTTGCGATCTCGCAGACCCAAGTTTACATCCTGGCTCTCTCATTTGCTCCCTACATGACTTAAACAAATTATGTAACTTCTCTCAGCTTCAATTACCTCCCTTAAAATTTAGATAAATAACACCTACCTTGCAAGGTTGTTGGGAGAATCACATGAGCTAATGTAGGCTCGCTCATTGTAAGTATGCAAAAAAAAAAAAAAGCAGCAGTCATTAAAATTACTTCCTACAAACAAAGTTCTGCTGTACATAGGGTCGCTATGAGTCAGAACCGACTCAGCGACACCTAACAACAACAAAAGCAGAATTAGAAGGAGGAGATGAGAGGGCATTCGTAGCTGTCAGCAACATGACAGAAATGGCAAAAGAATTTGCTAAGTAAATTATGGAAATTTGTACAATTCTATATATTCTGCTATGAGTCCTTGGGTGGTGCAAATGGTTAACATACACGGCTGCTAACCGAAAGTCGGTGGTTTGAGTCCACCCAGGGATGATGTGGAAGAAAGTTCTGGCAATCTACTTTTGAAAAATCAGCCATTGAAAACCCTATGTAGAACAGTTCTACACTGACACATATGGGGTCACCATGAGTCAAAATGGACTTCACGGCGACCATTCTATGTATTCTCTTATAGTGCAAAAACCAATATATATATATTTTTTTATCAAGAAAGAAAAATAAAACCTACTGCAACCAAATTCCAGTGAGTTTATCCGCCACACATTTTAGCTATGTTGCTCCTATATTTACCAGTGAAGATATGTGGATCTAATCAAAGGAATTCTCTTCAACTCCCCTGTAAATAACCTTATGAATTTCACATGCAACATGGACTGCGGTCACCTTTCACCTCCGTTGTGCCATTAAGCCTGATGGCGTGTCGACACATAAGTCGTCTGAGGTCAAGCAAACCTGCATGTGAATCCTGACTCCATCAAGGTCCTAGCTGCGCACCTGTGAGCAGGATACCCCATCTCTCCCTGCCTCAGCCCCTTATCTGTATCACTAGGAGAATCACACCTTCTATGTAAGTTTAATAGTGAGCATTAGATGAGCAACTCTTATAAAGGGCCTCACCTACTTTTAACTGTACAATAAATGATAACTCTTGTTCTCTTCCCATTTCTTAAGTGGACTCAAAGTTCACATCCTCTAAGGAATTTCCTTGATCAAGCCCTCCTGATACTCTCCGCTGCTTTGCTCTGCCTCCTCTCAGCAGATGGGATCTTAACAACTGTCTCTTACAATTAAGAACAGTTTCTGAGTTAAACAGACTTGGTTTCGAATGCTGGTTTCAACACTAGCAACCCAGCTAAAAACTAACTTTCTAAAACAAACTAAGAACTAGAAAAATCACCTAACACCATTGTGGCTTTTAGAAAAAAGAGCGAGACTCATCCAGATAACAGCTAGTTAGTGTTGAAACCAGCATTCAAAACAAAGTCTAACTCAAAAAATTCTTCTTCTTAACTCTAAGGGACAGTTTTTAAGATCCCACCCGCTGCAAGCAGGCAGAGCAAAGCAGTGGTTAGAGTCTCAGTTTTATTTTCTGTAAAATGGGAGTTAATAACAGTACCTCCTTTAGAAGACTCTTGTGGGAATTCAATGAGATAATGCACACAGACAGGATGCTTAGAGCAGGATCTAGCAAAAAGAAAGGCTCCAACAGACATCAGCTTCTCTTACTAAGGTGGAAAGTGCCCAGAACTGGTAGCTAGCAGATGGGAATTTGAGTCCCACCTTGACACAAATTAGTTGTGTGACCACAGTCCACTCATATAACCTCTGTTTCCATACACAGCAAATGGGAGTATACCACCCGCCTTATATCCGAGGAATCTTGTGAAGATGCCATCATACCAGCAATGTGTAAGTTTTATAATCTTCTGGCAAAAAAAGTTGCTCTATCTTTGAGTCCTTTTGTGTATGTCTGGCTGAAAGTTCCTCAAAGGTAGGGACCAGTCCTTTTGTGCCTACTCCATGGTTTCTAACTGAATTCTCTGTTGCCTGCTAGTATGCATTTCTTGCTTGCTCCTCCCCTATAGCTGCCTCATAGAACAGGTTAAAGGAAAAGCACCTAGCCCTTATGCGAGGGCAGTATTTTCTAGCCAAGGCAAAGAGCGAGGAGCTGAGCTATCCCAAGGAGAGGGGGTAGATTAAGCATCTGTAATAAATGTTTCCCAGCCAGGGAGGGAAAAATCACCTAACACTCCGGTGGCTTTGAGAAAAAAAAGAGCAAGAGAGAAGAAGGAGGAAAAAGAAAGCACTGAGCTTTAAACAAGTGGCTGGGCTGTTCGTCATCCGTAAAATGAGGCAATGGAAAAGCACCAGAGGGCAGTGGTCACTGCACATGCTGCAGGGATTCGTGCCTCCGACGTCTGTTCCAGGGCTCCTGGGCTGTCCGTCAGAAATTTCTTTTTCTTTAACAAAAACAGAGAACTCTCACTGGGCTGAAGTTTCCCACCTGGCTCAGGAGTTTTCAGACCTGGCCTAGGTGGTCCCTAAATAAATATTTTCATCCTCATTCACTCACCTCCTCCTGAGGGGGGAAGAAAATCATCTCTCTACTCAGCCAGCAAAGAAAGCACCCAAACCAAACAACAGATTATTTGCACCACTGGAACCCTCATTCCAGAGACTCCCCGGAGAGCGTGCGGTTTCAATCAGAGTATCCAGGTGACTTGTCCATCTTCTAGACAAATCTGGTTAACACGGACCCAGAGAGAAAGTTTGGATGCGTGCCAAGGCACTTTAGTGCTTGTGCAGATTGGTACAGGGACCCTCTCTGCCACCCAATCGTTCTAGAAAGCCACCTGTAGGCGCAAATAAAGAAACCATCTAACCTAAAGTGCAAACTCTAGTGTACCCTTGACTATTCAGAGGAAGGTTGTGCCCTTCACGACTTAGCCTTAGCTAGTCCTGGTGGTGCAACGGTTAAGTGCTCAGCTGCTAACTGAAAGTCGGCAGTTCAAACTCACCAGTGGCTCCATGGGAGAAATGACCTGGTATTCTGCTCCCGTAAAGATTATAGCCTAGGAAACCCTATGGGCAGTTCTACTCTGTCATATGCGGCCACTATGAGTCAGACTTGACGGCACACAGCAACAGCAACTGCACGAGTCAATAGAAGGCCTCCTGCTATAGTTAATTTCAGGGTTCCTTTTCCCTCTGCATTCAACTGATTTGGGCTCAAAATCAATTGAATGCAGAGAAAAAAATCTTCAGGTTTTCAGGTAGATTTTTCAGGTGCTACTCCTTGTACACCAGGCACTGTGCTAGTATCTAGGGATTTAAAGATGAAGGAAACACAACTTCTGCCCCCCTCCTCCCCTGCCACTGGAGCACACAGTTTTTGTTTCGAAGGTAAAAATCCATAAACACAATCAAAAGACCGTATGTGATTTAAAAAACATTTGTCATCAAGATGACTCCGACTCATGGTGAATCCATGTACATCAGAGTAGAACTGTGCTTCATTGGGTTTTCAATGGCTGATTTTTTGGAAGTAGATCACCAAGACTTTCTTCTGAGGCACTTCTGGGTAGACTCGAACTTTCAACCTTTCAGTTAGCAGCCGAGGGCACTAACTGTTTGCACCACCGAGGGACTCCAAATGTGTTAAGTGCTATAACAATCGAGGCAGGCGCAGTCACTACTACAATAGAGACAACAGAGAAGAGGATGAGCTAAGAAGGCTCGGGGCGACAGTCTGGAAAGGCTTCCAGAGGAGACAATTCCTCAGGAGTCTTGGAGAAGCTGAAGTCACCTAGTGGATGAAGGTGCTTGTGCAAAGGTTTAGAGGTTTTAAAGCGTAATAAAGAGGACGATTTCATCTTTGGTGTTTGACTGTTGACAGGCTCTTCGGGTCCCCCCTCCCCACCACCACCTGTGTGACCAGATAAGAAAGACTGCACTGGTGGGAATTTGTAACAGCTCATCCTCTAGCCCCTGTGCAGGGAAGCACAAACCCCAGCCCCACCTCTTAACCACAAGTAAAGCCCAAAGCCACACCAACCTCTCCTCCCTTTGCTCATCTTTTCACTGAACTCCTGTTTGACCCCTTCCCTTCCCGGGAATCCAGGAATACTAAATAACTTTCATTCATATTCATTGGTGAGTATGCTGTGGCATCTGTGTGGACACCCAAATGCATTCCTGGATGATCAATCAGAGCCTGCCTCCAGGTAGACTGGTCAAATGGAAAAAATGATGGCCTAGGGAATCACAAATGGTTTGTGTGAATGGGGTGCATGAGGTGTGAGTTGGGGGGAGGTGAGATTCATGCTGGAGAGGTAGTCAGGAGACAAATCATGGAGCAGATGTGCTACAGCAAAATAAAAACTGGTTAAGGCATGCCCAAGCCAAAAAGCCATTGCCCACCTGTAAAAATCAGGAAGAACATGCTCTTTGGGGACCACACTGGTTCTCATGAAGGACAAGCCTTCGACACCAGGAAATACAAAAGCCTGGAAGAACAGAGAGCCTTCCTGAGGTGAGGCTGGCTGTTTTTAGAGCCAGAATTTTTCAGGGTCTGCATTTCATCTTGGAAGCCTGTTTGCAGGTGGGTTAACCCTTTAGGCATAAGTTACAGGTGAGGAAAGTCTTGTACAGGGTCCTTTGAGTCCATTACTGGTTTATAAAGGTGGTGTGCTTCCAAAAGCACTTGCTGTTGGGCCAGAGGAATTAATTATGTGTCATGGAGTGAAACTGGCCAATAGCTAAACTTGACATAAGTTCTGAAGTGAGACTTCGTAAGGAGATTTTCAGCTTGTCATTTCCATCTATTTGATAGAATTATCAGAAGAGCATCTGTGTGGCTTCTTCTCTGACTCCCATGAAACTGCCTAGACCATCAAATAAGACCCAGCCAACACTCTGATGATAAAGAACGGGGGAGATGTTCCAAGCATGACACAGGGTCAGTAATGCTTTTTGGATGAGGATACCAGAGCTCTGTTTGGTGCAAAACAATTCATGAATGCGTGGAGATGAAATACCTCAATGCTGTGGCTCTACCTAAGCTGAGTTCATAGCATAGGGGTGGTGATTTTCTGTGGAAATACAAACTGCACTGGAACCGTTTGCTCAAAAGAGCTTTTCCCACACCACACCCTGATGAATTATTTTAAATGGTCCTCTCTCCTAAATAGCCCACCACTCCAAGAACACTCGATGACTGATTCCAAAGGCCACATCCCATGCATTCTTGTTGCCATTCCAAACTCGTTATTTATGTGTGGCTTTGGATGGTCTTCAGAAGATTTGCTGAAGCATTCACACCAATTCAAGCCAAAAGTTCACTCTGTTACTGGATCATTCTTCATGTGATAGCCATGACATCCCAGATCACTGGAAAGTCAAATGTCAGGCACATGCCCTCCCAAAGAAAAAAAAAATGGAAGGAAAATAGCCAGCTTCCCTTGATCCTCAACTACTTCTTAAAGGCTCTATGGCATTCCATATTAGAGGCTTGGAAAATAACCACATGACTGTCAGCAAACTTCAGGAATTGTACTGGCAAGATTGGCTTGCGGTGGCTCTGTCTACAAATTGTGTTTCTTGTCTGCCAGCCAAGACCCACTGTCCCTGATAAAAGTACCACTCAGAGATGACTAACAAGGGAGGTGGATTGTACCATACAAACAATCTTCTGGAGGAGATCAGTGAGGCCAATTCGAGAAGTAAAGCAAAGATGGTGGGCCTGAGGAGTTGGAGAATCCAGGGAGTCACTTTTAGAAAGCCAGGAGTATATTAATACAAAATCATTACTTGCACGTTCCCAATAGATAAGACTAATAGTAGGGGTGTTGTGGGGGAGGGTGCGAAGAAGTACATACTGTGACCTTCACCAGCAACAAGCTTTCAGTCTATGTGAGTAGCTAATAGACATCATATGTGGGAACATAAGAGACAATGGAATTTAGCAAATGATGCAGGTTAAGGGTTATACCTGTAATATATTAATGATGAGTGTAAGAGATAACGGAATAGCTAGAGAACGCACAAATTTTTTTTTATTTTACTTAAAATCTATGTATCACTTACCATTTCTGAGTGCTTTAGATATTAACCCATTTAATTCTTCTCACAGTTCTATGAAGTTGGTACTGTTAGTATGCTGATTTTTATTTTTTAGATGAGGAAACTGAAACAGAGAGGTTGAGTAGCTTGCCCAAGGTCACAGAGCTAGTAAATGGCTGTACTGGGATTCAAAACCTCATGGGAGGAAAAGGACTTAGGGTGAACTTTGGAAGTAGGTTAGGATTTGAAAGGGAAGAAGATAAAAAGGTCTTTCAGTTGGGTGGAAGGACATATCCTTGAAGGTTCATGGGGAAGACAGTGACATGAAGAAAGAGTCATACTTTTCACTTTTGGATGGTTGATCTTATGGTTATATTCAGGGGTATTGGAAAAGGAGGCAGAGATATAAGTTTAAAAATTGTGCAGAGATTTAGCCAACACCTGGCTTAGGCGTTGACTGTGGAACCGAAATGACTACAAATTCAAAAGAATTTAAAAAGGAAGAACTGGCACAAATTGGTGACTAACTGGATGTGAGAGATAAGGGTTTGGAAAGCCAAAGACTTATCTCAAGTTTGACTGAAAAAATGGTGGTGCCATTGACAAAATTAGGGAAGCCAAGATGAATCATGGATTTTAGAAATATCAGTGATGCTTTAGACATTTTGAGTTTGAGATGATTGTAGGATATCCAAACACAGTTGCTTTGTGGGACTTACAATTGCAATTGCTTAAGTGGGACATGAGCTTAGGGAAATGGTCAGGCTTGGGTTTATAGATTTAGGAATCATTAGTGCATGCAGGTTTCTTGGGTTGTCCATCACTTTTGTTCTCATTGTGATTATTTTCAACTGAACAACTAGAGCGTCAACTATTAGCATTTCTCAAACCTAGAAATCCGTGTCCACTTCAGAAATCTTCTGCATGTGGGCTCATGGAAGTTCTTGGAGATTTAGATACATGTCCAGCAGCCCTCTCATTGTAACTTTAACCTCTTTGAGATGGTTCTCTCAAAATTCCTATCAGTTTAGTATCACTTTAAAAGTCAATGTTAAATCCAAGGGAAATTATATTTGTTTTCTTTAATGTCTAAAAGATGAAATTGTCAATGAGGCAAATGATCATGACATACTCTAGTTTTAAGAGAATCAGACTTCAGTTAACTGTATGGAGATTTAAAGCACCCCCCACCCCATTGTACTAAAATCACCTCTGGGCTGTATTTTTCACAATCTGTATTAGAAAATATCATCCTCAAATACTATTTTTACAAATGGCCTACAGTATGCTGCCACCAAAATAGAACTTCTGATTCTCTTACCTTATATCACAATTAAAGTGTTTTTCACTTTACTTCTCCTCTCAGATCTGCAGATTTTTGTACAGTTTTTTGACTCCGTTATACACAAGCCTAAATTCCTCGCCTTTTCCCTTCTTTCACAAGCAACATGCCACCCAGTTCGATCAATTGGGATAAAAAAGATGTACAACTAATCAGGACTAGTGGAGCCCTGGTGGCACAGTGGTTAAGAATTTGACTGCTAACCAAAAGGTCAGTAGTTTGAATCCACCAGCCACTCGTTGGAAACCCTATGGGGCGGTTCTACTCTGTCCTATACAGTCCCTATGAATTGGAATCGGTTCAACAGCAATGGGTTTGGTTTTTGGGTTTAATCAGAAGTAGCCATAAGCGAGCATTAAGCAAGAAAGGTTTGGAATGGGCAGACTTTAAATTTCTGGAATGGCTTATCAAGGCCAGTAGTAACATAAGAGAAGTTCTGGAAAATTATCTACCTCATGAGAAACTTCTTCAGCAGTGCAGAAATTGACCCTGCTCAAAACCGGTACTTTTAAAGAAGGGTGTCTTATAGAACGAAGTCTTCTAAGGGAACACAGTATTTTTGTTCAACCACAAATCTCCACTGTCTCTGTCTAAGATGGGGGGTGCGGGGGGCACATCTTCTGTTGGATAACCCACGTTCTTCTCAACCTTCTGGGATTTGTATTTGTACCTCCATTACATCTACAAATACATCCAGCCTGCTGGATTTTAACTATTTCCTTTTCACATCTCTCTTCCCTAGCAGACTGAAACCTCCCGAAGGGCAGGAACTGTGTCTGACTCTTCTGTGTATCTCCACCGCCCAGCACATAGTAGATGTTTCTTGACTAACAGGTCTGATTTCCTTTGTGGGCACAGCTGCAGTGGATCCCAGGCAAGAGTGTCTGGATTTTACTAAGAGTGACCCCACTCTCCTCGCACAACTGGATTCTTATCTTTGTGGCTTTGTCAGGGCAAGAATTCGGTCTCCAGGACTTGGCATTTAAATATGTTTCTTTGGATGGTGTTAATATTCTTCTTTTGCCTTGTCTCCAAAGGGTCATTTATTGTATACTTCTGGCTTAGACTTCACTATCCAAGTAGAGGAATAACTAGGAGATTGCATATATTGATCTTGGCATCTTTGGTAAATCGTGGGCAATTGGTGGTGTCTTAGGCTGGGTTTTCTAGAGAAGCAAAACCAGTAAAGCATATAAATATATATAGAGAGACAGATTTATATCAAGGAAATGGCTCATGCAGTTGTAGAGGCTGGAATGTCCCAAGACCGTGGGTCAGGATAGAGGCTTCTCCTGACGCACATAGCCACAGGGGCTGGCGAACCCAAGGTCAGCAGGTCAGAGAGCAGGGCTCTTGTTCACCGGCTGTGAAGATCGATGAATCCCAGAGATCGGCAGGCAAGACTGCAGGTAAGCTGCTAGCTCAAGTCCCTAGAACTGGAGATCAGATGAAGAGGAGCCAGCTGCAGGATCCAGAATGAGCAAAAGCCCACAGGCCTTGCCAGAATGTCCACTTATATTCAATGCAGGCCACATGCCCAAGGAAACTCCCTTTCAACTGATTGGCTACTCTAGCAGATCCCCTCATGGAGGTGATCACATAATAATCAAATCTCATCATGGAAGTGATCATACCATCGTATGACTATCAAATCAGTGTGAGAATCATGGCCCAGCCAAACTGACACACAACCTTAACCATTACACGTGGCAATTTAGTGGCAGAATTCTCGTCTTCAACGCAGGAGACAGGGGTTTGATTCCTGACCAATGCACCTAAAGCACAGCCACCACCCATCTGTCAGTGGAAGCTTGCATGTTGCTATGAAGCTGAACATGTTTTAGCAGACATTCCAAACTCAGAAAGACTAGGAAGAAAGGCCTGGTGATCTATTTCCAAAAATTAGCCAATGAATTGCCTATGCATCACAATGGTCCGAGCAGCATTTCACTTCCTTGTGCGTGGGATCACCATGAGTCAGGGTCTGACTCAATGACAGCTAACATCAACAAGATCTTAGCATCTCAAGTTCAACTGTTTGTCCCCTCTACTCTATAGGTAGAGAAATGTCTTTGTTATTATCTAAGAAATACCAGGAACCCCTACTCTCATTCTAGTGCTTCTTGCCATGTCACACATGACATCTCTCATATAACCCAGTTTTGTTGTTTATTTGGACTTTTTTTTTTTTTTCCCTTCCCTCTCTGGCAAAAATCCTGTTTCCACTCTGTTGGCCAGGTCTGAATTGTCTGCCAAATACATTTTCCCAGTCTCTATAAAGTGTATCCAGGTTCTAGCCAGAATCCTTTGTTCTGATATCCCAGGCTACAGTCCAGGAAACTAACATCTTCTCTTCAATGCCATCTTCAGCCGTTCACTCCCCTCAGCCTCCTTTCTTTTCCAAAGACATGACCCTCAGCTGGAAGAAGACAGGAAAACATCACCGGTGTTTTGAGTGTCCCTTGATCATTTTCCATCCAGAACTTTAAGGTCTCTTGAGACCGACCCCATTATTCATTCCCATGGGAGCCCACAGAAGGGATCTGTGAATGTTGGGGTTCAGGGCTCTTAACTGGGTAGTGCTATATACCCTCTATGGTGGTCTCTTGTCTGGTGTGTATATGCGGAGGCCTCTGAATGACACATTTCAACCTCCACCCAAAAGATCGTATCTCCTGAGAGTGGGAACACAGTTTTCTCATGTGATGGTTCCTATGAATCTCTTTTATGATTCTTATGGTGTAAGATGGTGCCTTTAAATCAAAATGTCCACAGAAGAATCTGTGTCGAGTTTCCCCTACTCACTCAGACATATAACTTTTGACATCTATTTTCATTCACAACTTCCATATATTTTCCTATCTGATTGTTTTCTTCCTAAATTCTTTTTTCTACTTTCTATTATGTTCATTCTCTAATAAGCCAGGATATAACTGAGGTGCTTCTTATATGTTTTCCAATGTTTCTTTCCTTTTTTTTTAGCAGCCACTGAAGATTGAATATAGAGCAAATAGAGCTCTTAGTCAATAACCTCAGAGAAAGAGAAACACAAAATAGATTCTGAAGGTCAGAAAGTTTTCCTAATCAGTATGAATCACTGCCCAGACTGAAAAACAAGAAAGCATCTCTGGGCTGCAGGGAGCAATTGTTTTCAAGCCTTGCTCACTGAAACAGGTTAATTTCCTTTTTGTTCACTTTCTTTCAGAAATAATCTAGGTATTTGAGAATCTTCATCTGGCTTCTCAATAAGGTAAACCTGAGATCTTGGAAGGCTACAAAGGCATATGGTCTCATCTACAAAAGATCATGGGAATGGCACAGGACCAGGCAGCATTATGTTCTACTGCGCATGGGGTAACCACAAGTCAGGGGTCAACCCGATGGCAGCTAACAACAACAACATAACAGGCATCATGATGTTGCAGGAAGAACAACAGATGAGAAATCCAGAGAACTGGGTTCTGATCCAAACTCCACCATTGTGTGGTTTACTGGGTTCTGATCCAAACTCCACCACTGTGTGGTTTGGACAAGTCTTTTGAACTCTGAGTCTCAATTTTATGATCTATTAAATGGGGCAGATGAAAAGGGTCCCTGCTTTTCACTGGGCTGTTGTGCAGGTCAGATATCTGTATCCATATCCGTATCTATACATACACATATGCACACACATACATATACACAAATATATTTTTAAAATGCATGCTGTTGTTGTATGCCATTGAGTCAATTCCAACTCATAGCGACCCTATACGACAGAGTAGAACTGCCCCCAAACTGCATAGTGCTGTACAAATATTATCTTTCACTTAATCATCATTGCATTTTAAAACCAGCTTGGTGTCTTAGAGGACCCATAAAAAAGGATAAACAGGAATGAACAATCGTCGATCCTAGACTCTGTGATCTTTGTAACCGACCCGGCTCTATGAGATTGAATAGATCATTCACCCTGTCTGAGAAATTCCCCCTTCTGTGAAATGGGAATGATCATAATCCCTGGCCTTCCAGGTGCTGCTGTCTGACCTGAGGTTCTACCTCTTCGCCTAATGAAGGATGGCAGGAAGATACACTCTTCAGAAGAAGAGCACCCCTACGTACCTTCCAACTCACAAAATCCAATGGGATAACACATCTGAAGACAAAACAATACAACCAATACCCATGCAAGACATAGCTTCTATAATAATGGACTGAGATGGAGATAGGAGGAGCTGCCATCTCCTTATACTAGAATGTTTTATACTAGGGTGCAAAATAGCTTGAAACACAACCTAACATCCTCTCAGCTTATAGCTCCATACAACCTTACCATCACTATTTAATTAAGTGATTTCCTACCTACAATTATTTTATAGCTCAGCCAGGACTACGGATTTAACAACGGTCCGTACCGTCAAGGCTTGAGAGTCAAGAGGAAAAGAACATTCATGGTACAGCCTCAGATACGTGACACTGCAACACACAGCACTGCTGTGCAGTACCAAAAAAAACCAACAACAAACCCATTGCGGTCTGAGTCGACTACAAATCACGGCAACCCTACAGGACAGAGTAGAACTGCCCCACAGGGTTTCTGAGGAGCAGCTGGTGGATTTAAACTGTCGACCTTTTGGTTAGCAGCTGAGTTCTTAACCACTGCGCCAGCAGGGCCTGAAACCTGGGTGTACACAGAAGAACACGCAGATATGTACGCACACATACACCCCCCCCAAATAGCATTAGGCCTGGGAACGAATATGCTTCACAATTTCATTTTTAAGGCTGTCATTTTCTTTCAGTAGACCAGAACAAAGGGAAATGCATGAGGAAAAGAAAGTCATCGGGGTTTTATTGCTTTTGTTTGAAGTCACCCATGGTGAAGATGATTTTAATTTAAATATGGGGTGAGTTTATTTTGGGGGTCACAGCACACAGGCAAGCTAAGACACTCAGTAATTATCTTTCACCGTGTAAAACTCTATGAGCCAGTATACTTGGAGAAACGCTGTTTGTTATTTTTTCACACAAAATAAATTAACCAGCCAAGTCAAGGGTGCACAGACTTAATGACAATGTCAAAAATCAGCCAATATTTTCTTTATCTACTTTCCCCAGCATATGTAATGTAGGGTTGACTTTCCTGGGCTGATATGTAGAAACCCAAATTAAAAACCAAACTGACTGCGATCGAGTCGCTTCCAACTCATAGTGACTCTATAGGACAGAGCAGAACTGCCCCATATGGTCTCCAAGGAGTGCCTGGGGGATTCAAACTGCCAACCTTTTGGTTAGCAGCCGTAGCTCTTAACCACTATGCCACCAGGGTTTCCAGAAAGGTAAGCCTAAGTAACTCTTTGCAAATGGCCTCTCGTGTGTAAACAGAATTTAATTCCCTATTGTGTGCCGCAGGAGCCCTGGTGGTGCAGTGGTTAAGCGCTCAGCTGTGAACCAAAAGGTCAGCGGTTTGAACTCACCAGCCACTATGTGGGAGAAAGATGTGGCAGTTTGCTTCCATAAAGATTACAGCCTTGGAAACCCTGTGGGGCAGTTCTGCTCTGTCCTGTAGGATTGCTGTGAGTCAGAACTGACGGCAGTGGGTTTGGTTTTTGTTGTTTTGGTACTGTGTACCTGATATTTGCACCAACACAGTGATTTCAGAGGGCACAGCTCTGAATTAGCATCATAATGACCTTCCCCCATAACCTACTCCATCTATGGTATATTGATGGGTTCCAATGTTAGGAAAACCAAATAGAGAGGGAGCTTGCTTTATAAAATAACCATCTCCTTGAAAAATAGTGAGTGAAGAACCCCACAGTTGCTCTAATGTCATGTTTCCTCATTTCTGAAAAAAGACATTGGTGCTTGAGTGGTAGAATTCTCTCCTTCCATACAGGAGACCCAGGTTCGATTCCCTGCCAAAGTACCTCAAGTGCAGCCACCACCCATTTGTCAGTGAGGGCTTTGTGTTGCTACAATGGAGCTCTGGCGGTGTAGTGGTTAAGAGCTCTGCTGCTAACCAAAAGTTCAGCAGTTCAAATCCACCAGCTGCTCCTTGGAAACCCTATGGGGCGGTTCTAATCTGTCCTACAGGGTCGCTATGAGTCGGAACCGACTTGACAGCACCTAACAACAACAGCATGATGCTGAACAGATTTCAGCAGACCTTCTAGACTAAGACAGACTAGGAAGGAAGGCCTGGCAATCTACCTCCACAAATCAGCCAGTGAAAATCTTATGGGTCACAATAATCTGATCCACATCAATCATGGGAATGGCGCTGGATCAGGCAGCAATTTGTTCCATTGTGCATGGGGTCACCATGAGTCGGGGGTCGACTCAATGGCAGCTAAAAACATTTATCAAATGGGGAAAGTCAATCCTTCTTTATTTTAAGTTGAAAGGACTAAATGATATCTATTATCTGTATTTTGATATCTGTATGTCTGTATATTTACATACAAACAAAATTTCTTACTATTAAACAACGAAACTGGGCTGAGATGTGGGTTTTTATTTGTACTGAATGATCAGCCTCTGCACACCAACCTCACATCTCAGAAGAGTCAAACTACAAAAGAATGACCTATCACGGACCACCTGTCAATAGTTGCAACTGTGGGTAATAAAAGGAAGCCATGAATCCCCCATATTGAAACTGATCCTATAGTTACACTTTTAATCTGACTGTCCATATAATTGGATACTCAAAGTCAGAATGCTCATTTCTAGACCTGAGAATAATTATTTGCATCATCAGAAGAGTGTTCACATGACCAAAGCTTCACCATAACCTTTTTTTAAATAGTGGCATTCCCATATAATCTTAAATTTCTTGTGATATGCATCTAAATTTGCACAACCACCACTGCAATGAACTCTTGCTACACCACTGTCCTAGAGAGACATACTATTGATCAGATAATGAGGTAATTGTAGATTCTTTGGTAATTAATGTTTTTGGAACAGGTCCATGACTGGAGTCCACTGTAATAAGTCAAGTTCTAATGAGGGACTAGTGCATTTTGTAAATAGAGCTACACAGGGAGAGTCAGAGATCACTGAGGTGTTTTTTTTTCCTTCGAGTGAATCAACCATGGCAGCTTCAGAGACTTCTGACTCAGTGGCCTTATGTGCTCTATGCAAACTTATTTTGGGGCAGCCCTTTGATATCCAGGGCATCCTAAATGTACTAATGAGTTATTTCAAAAAGCTACTTCTAAAGCCTCCTACAAATTCTACCCTCACACATGCCAAGGCTGTACAGATGCTGTTCATTTCAAGACACAGGGAACAAAATAATAAACAGCATTATTAAAAAAAAAAGGTATCATCAAGTCAATTCCAACGTAAGACAACACCATGTGTGTCAGAGTAGAACAGTGCTCCACAGGGTTTTCAATGGCTGATTGTTTGGAAGTAGATCACCAGGCCTTTCTTATGAGGCATCTCTGCTTGCACTCGAACTTCCAACCTTTCAGTTAGCAGCCAAGCAGGTTAACCGTCTGCACCACTCAGGGACTCCGAAACAGCATTACAGATGGTGAAAATATCAGGAATCACTATCTTAGATTCTAGCTACCTAGGCAATCAATATCGGCAACTGCAAAGTGAAAACCTCCATCTGCCGTTTATCTGCCTGCTATTTTCCTACCATTTCCCCCAGATGCCTTCAGTTCTTTGGTATCATGTAGATTTAACCCTTACAAAACAGAGCTGGGATCATTTTAACCTCTCTTCTCGTTTTCTCAGATGCCGCATTTAGTTTAAGATAGGTACCTTTCTGCTTTTGCAAAAAAGTAGAGTCCTTTAAGTGGCTCACAGGATAAGGGAAAAAAAAAATAAACTGAGTTAGAAGTCTGACAAACACCCAGATCAGCCAACCTTGATTCAATCCAAGGAGGACTGACAAGTTACTATACAGAAAAGCAGTCTTTTGGAGGCAAAACTGCTTGCCAGCATGCACATCAACTCCAGGCAAGGGCAGAACACCAGCTGCCTAAATCCTCTTGCAGGCTTCATCTCCAAGAGCAAAAAGGAGTCTTCAGTTTCAGCAAAATGAACTTTCCCCCAGCTAATCAAAATACCACTTGGTTGGTTGATTGAAATATCCTCCAGCCTAGTAAGCCTGCGCAACTTTGCATAGCTAACCTCTGTCCAGGGAGAAGTCAATAAACAAACAAAATGCAAATAAATTAGCATTCATAATTGCTGATCTAGTATAAATATTTATAAGGGAAAGATGCGGCAATTTTGAGTGATACTATGATCCTGGCCCCACATAAACAGTTAAAAACAGCCATACTTGCGATACTGTACTTTGCTTTTTTTTCCCCCCCATTTCACATCACCATAATCACCTAATAAATATTTAAATGGACCCATTTGCCGTAACTGTAAAAGAACCGTGTAAACTTGTTGTCATCTAGACACATTAGCCGTGGTGGAGTCAGTGAATTTCAACAGTCACTTAATATTGCAGCCACTAGCTACCTTAAAACGGCCAGCGAGGGCCGGCCAGGAAGCTACTGTAACAGCCATGCTTGCTGCCTCCTGAGCAAGACACGAACTTCATTATGAATGCGAGCATTGCTGCTCTAATTAGGCCTGGGAGAAGTTTAACAACCATCCTACAGTCTTGCTGCTGACAAATATAAAAATAAAGCCTTGTTCGAATTAGCAATGTGAAGTGAGAAGGTCTAGAAGCACCAACTGTCTGACCAGCCCTGAAACAGCTCTAATCTATAGTGAGGTTATTTTGGTTCATAAACTGCTAGTATGCTATACCTGCAGGAGGTCTCCCCTGTAAAATGAATTATAGTAAGCTATATGTGATAATTAACCATGCATTAGCAAATATCTTGAAACAGGGAGGCTCTGTTTTCTCTGTATTTTGACTAATAAAAGCATGAATTTGTTCAACAAATGATCATTTAGGTTGTGGAATTCTAACCATATTGGAAGGACACAGTAGGCAATACAACATTGTGTTGGTCTAAGAGTTTCCTTACCCAAACAGGCTGCTTAATAGGCTGGCTCCATACTATGATGCTATTCACAGACCTAAAAACCACAGCGTTGAGAAGACAAATACAATATACATTTAAAATAATATGAACCTTGTGCTCTTATTTACTTTGAAATCACCCTATATGTGACAATTAAAAAAAAAAATGGGCAAAGTTCTGTTTCAGAAAACAACTTTGTATTTCATTTTAAAAAATTTAAAAACCTCTGAAACTTTCCAATAATTTATATATATATTTACTTATATATTTGTAGATTTTTTTTACAGAGTGGGTTTCTAACAATTTTCTTTAGAAGATTTCAGACATGCTTGGAAAATGAAATTTAAATCACAGCTTTGAAAAATAACACTATTCTCTGAGTTATTTAATTCATAATTCAAAAGACTACAAATGATTATAAGTGATGAGTATCAATGACTTCTATGAAGTGTTCTGGGTGATGGATTGGGGCTGAGGGGAGGGACTGGGCTCTGGGCTGAGGAAATGAAATGCTTGGAGGTTGCTGAGAAGGGGTGTCATCTCTCATTGTCTGGGCTTTGGTGAAAGCAGAGGTCCAAGTGTTTTCATCATTATAGGAAGTCACATGACACTGATTTTGGGGACAAAGGCTGCCAGTAATACAGGTGGTGATAATACCTTAAAATTTATAGACTTCTCCCTTGTCCCAAAGGTCACTGGTTGCTCTTTCACAAAAAAAAAAAAAAAAAAAATTCCTTTCTCCTTTTTTTCCTTCTTCTGCTAACCTCACAGTTAAAATGCATATTTCTATGTAATAGATACAAACACATGCACACATACCTACACAGATCTAAAAATAATTCAGACAGACCACTAAGGCAGCTTTACTTTTTATCCCAAATATGTGACCAATAGTTCTGCTTTAAATAGTCCATCCAAATCCATCAATAAGTAGAGGTTATCCCTTCTAAGCAGTTTCAAGAGTTTACATGTTTATACCTAACCTGTTTCCATGAGTTATTAATAGATACTATGGTAAAAGGGTTCTGTGGTGAGATATATATGAGAATCCCTAGATTAAGTAAAGTGACAGAGGTTTCTTTACTATAGGACTTCTCAGAGCCTTTATTACTACCTTGGGAAATATTTCCCCAGTATAAACAGTAGATACACACAGCCAGTTCTCCAATGATGCAGAGATGAAAAGAGATGTCAAGTCTGAGGATCTCCTTGAAGGACCTGGTGGGCTAAGGGATAAACCCATTGCTGTCGAGTCGATCCCGACTATAGAGACCCTGTAGGACTGAGCAGAACTGCCCCATAGGGTTTCCAAGGCTATAATCTTTACGGAAGCAGACTGCCACATCTTTCTCCAGTGGAGTGGCTGGTGGGTTCGAACCACCAACCTTTAGGCTAGTGCTTAACCACTGTGCCCCCAGGGAGCTGCGGGATGGTCACTAGTAAATTCTTCCAAGACAGAACTGCCTGGACTCAACGAAAGGGATGTAGGTGAAAGAACTTAAGCCCACCCAACCCTCTGCTAAGGCTAAGGGCTTTCTTGGATTGGCTTTGGGGTGACTCTCTTGATAACCAAAAGTTCCTTTAGTTGCAAGACATTCACCTGCTCTAGGTTCTCGAGGAAAATCACAAAGCAAACATGTTTTGTCATCTCCACAAAGAATCCCTTCTTTTCATTCAATGCCAAGCCAAAGCATCTGCACCCCTAATCACTGAGCACCTACCATGAAGGAGCAGGTAGTCCTTACCCTCCATGAGCAAAGGGAAAACGCACGCCCACTCTCTATACACCTTTCCCACTCAGACCAACCTCATGCGCTGGGGTGACATATGAGGACTGTCTTTTTGAGGGAGGACTCGTTGTTTGTAACCTCCCAATATACTGGGTGGTGATTACAAGAAAGCAGACTATAAACTCCTACAAAAGCAAAAATCTGCAAATTGAGTGAGGACCCTGCGAGGCAGAGGGGAAGACTGCCTGAGCTATAACAAACACCAGACTTTGTTCTGTGGTTTGGGATTTAGGGAGTGGTGTGGGAGCCTGGAGAACCAGTTGACATCGAGGGATTCCAAATCATGGTGATCCCATGTATGTCAGAGTGAAACTGTGCTCCACAGGGTTTTCAATGGCTGACTTTTCAAAGTAGACTGCTGGGCCTTTCTTCTCAGGCACCTCTGGGTGTACTCGAACTTCCAACCTTTTGGGCAGCAGCTGAGTGTGTTAACCGCTTGCACCACCCAGGGATTCCAGGAGCCTAGAGAGACTCACTCGGAGGAGAACAAATAAGAATCCAGGCACCGACAAACATCTCTGGAGGCTAATGGCATAGGAAAATTCTCCATGACCTGATTCATCAGTTCTTCCTTTCTCCATCTCTACACAACATGCTTTGCCTAAAAATGTAAGAATTTTAGTTTGGTTTCCTTGAGTAAGATTGGAGTCGTATCTATAGGTGCTTAGAAGGTTTCAGTGCTGGCTTTGAGTTTTGGTAAAGCGAGTGTGAGAGTCTGAGACTAAATGAGCAAACACATTATGAGGAGTAGGTCCTGAATTCTGATCTCCTGTCCAATGGAAAAACTCAGGCTTAGAATCAATCACACAGACCTGGGTTCAAATCCTACCTCTGCCACATACCAGGGCAATATATTTAGCCTTCCTGAGCCTCAGTGTCGTCTATAAAGTGCTGATAATGCAATAACTCATGCAAAGTGCCTGGCACACAGGAGGAGGAGCTCGGGAAATACTGGCGTCCCTCACCCTCTGTCTAATGTTGTCCCATATAAAGACTCAGGCCACAGTTACACCCTTGTTCCATGAACCAGTCTGGACCTAACCTCGCTGCCCTTTTTAATAGGTAGAAAAAGCTTGGAGTATGTGCTGAAATAACAGCTACTATTTCTGAACATCTATGATAGATGTGCCAAGGCATTGTGCAAAGCCATTTTTGCATATTTATCCCATTTAATCTCAACAACCTCCCTATGACTTGGAGATTCCATTTCCAGTCAACAAAAAGTCAAAGATTAAAAAAAAATTAATTAATCCCTGGTAAAGACAGTGGTTTCTTTGCCCCATTCTGCGTCCGTGGGGACCAATCTAAAGGCTCTGCAGTTCTGCAGGATTTCTTCATCAGAATGGTATTATTGACTGGGCTTGGGAGCGAGTGCTAAGAGTGCCCCCTTTTGGTCTTCGAAAGCCTTACAGACCATCTGGGAGAAATAGGAGTGAAGCATCCCTCAGGCTCCTTGCAAGTGCATTCTGGGTTATTTGTGTCTCATACTGTCGTGTCCCCTGGTCGGTCTGTATGTGGCTTTTACATTTCTTAATAAAGTAATAGACATGAAAGAATTCTGCGGCCGACGCCAGCAGCCACAGAGAACACCAAGTCTAAAGTCAGCTAAAGGTAAACATATGGAGCCATCCAAGGAATGTAGCAATAAAAATTGGAACATATGACAGGGCCTCCCCTCCCCCCTCTATTTGTCTGGGATAATTGTGTCAGGGAGGGAAAAGAAAGCATCTCTTTGCAGACAGCATGCTTTAACTGTGATATGTTGTCATCTGGCAGGAGGCGCTCCTCAAAGAATCCTTCAAGAAATACTTACCTTTTTTTTTTTCTTTCTTCTTTTGACTGAGTGTTTAACTACCAAAACTCTCTCAGATCAAATCCAAAGACAATCATTTATTTTCCAGACTTAATTTAATAGCAAAAACACCCCTGGAGGACCACTGTGGTATCTGACTTTTACTTGGGCCACTCTGGGCAGCACCAGCAGCTTTATTCTCCGAAGTGTGACTTTGCAGTGAGGATACTGGCTGGGATCCTTGTTCCCCATGCAACAGTGGCCTGAGCCGGCCAGGGACAGCACATAAATAATGTTCTCCTTGCAAGTTTGACTCGGTATTTCTTTTCTGTGGCTTGTACTCTTCATTCTAATGGAGGGAAAACATGACCCCACTCTGTCCCCAGACCACCTTCCCAGCCTTATCTGACACCACAGCAGCCTCACCCTCCTCTCTGCCTGTTCTGCCCGTGCCCCCTGGGCTGGCTGTATGGGTGGGATTAATTGATGCCCCACACCCATCTTCCTGCCTTTGCTCATGCCATTACCTTTGCCTAAAATGCCTCTTGTCTACATACGGCATTGGGTTTAGCAACATGTGCTATGATGTCCAAGTGGTGGATTCATATCCTGGCTTCACTGCTTACAATCTATATGTTCTGGACTAAGTGAGCTGGCCTCTCTGCCTCTCTGCGTGTTTCCTCATTATACAATAGAAACCATCACAGGACTGACTTACCTTACAAGGTAAAGGTTTTGGTGAGGATGAAACGAGCACACCGTTTAGCCAGTATCTGGCACATGATAAGCACTCAATAAACTTTAATTATTAGTATAATTATTATTAATTCCGCTATGAAAATCCTATTCATCCTTCAAGAGCCAGATAAACCTCATTTCCTCCTTGAGACCTTCTGGGAGTCTTCTTCCTCCTTACCAGCCTCCTTTTTATTCAATTCTTCTTCTAACTCTTAGGTTCCCCTTCTCTTATTACATCAGTTATTAGGCAGACTTGAAATAATTTCATTCAGTTCATAGCCATTTATTAAGCACATACAATGTGCAAAGCACCTCACTGGAGATACAATGATGGACCAGACATGAGAGCCCACTCCATGGAGCCTAAGAGGCAAGGAAGCCATGGCCAAGATAGAGCATAGTGCAAGGTAACTCAAACCCACTGCTGTCGAGTCAATTCCGACTCATAGCAACCCTAGAGGACAGACTAGAACTTCCGCATAGGGTTTCCAAGGCTGTCCTATGAGTTAGAAATGACTTCATGGCAATGGGAGGAGAGGAGAATCTTTATGGAAGCAGATTGCCACATCTTTCTCCCCATGAGCGGTTGGTGGGTTCAAACCACCGACCTTTTGTTTAGCAGCTGAGCACTTAACCACTGTGCCACCAGGGCTCCTTATAGTGCAAGGTAAAGAGTATTAAGTGCTCTGAGACATATGCAAATAAGATGCCCTTGTGTAGGGGGTTGTAGAGGACGGAGAGGTGATCAGGAAAGGCTTTACAGAGAAGGTGTTTGTAGTGGGTCCTTTAGGCTCTGGACATTTAAAGATGGGGTGGAGGGCAGGGAAGTGCTAAGCAAGAGAGACAGGTGACTGCTTATTTGCATGTGTCACTCCAACTAGAATGTTAGCTCCAGGAAGCCAGAGGCCATATCAGAAACCGTCTCACCTTGCCATTAGACATGGTCAGAGGTCATAGCAGGGCCAGGAAAGGGAACCAAGAGCAGCATGCAGTAAAGGCTGGGAGACTGACAACATGGAGATAAATAATGGGAATGGTAAAGACAAACCATTAAGCTCAAAGCAAGGCTTGGTATTCTAGAACATTCCAAGTAGTCCAATCCAAGGGGCAAGGTGAGTGCAAATCCTTGAGCCCGACAGTTAGTCCAGATCTGAGGCAGTAGTAAAGGGAGTTTACTGGGCCTCTGCTGGGGACAATAGAAGGTGGGCTCTGCCCTGGGTGAGATCACAGGGGTCCAGGACAAGAGGGTTAGGGTGCGTTTACAGCCAGATTCCAGTCCTAGCATGCACCATCCCCAGGGATCTTGGAAGACAGTGGGCCAAGTAAACCAGCTCCTTAATGGGTAAGGATGCTTAGAATTTTGATATGTCCCAGTGCCAGGGGTCATATTTGTAGACCACTGGATTGAATCTTGAGGGAAGCTACAGCTTGGATACACATGTGGGCTACGGCTGGTATAATCGGAGCAGTGTGGATTTTGGAGTCATCAGATCTGGACTGAGTTCATTAGCTCCGCAACTGAGCAAATCATTCAGTACTCTCAGCCTCAGTACTTTCATTTGTCAAATGTGGCCATTCATATACATTATATTAGGATCAAAAGAGGTAATTATGCACAGGGTCTAAAGTGTGGTTCACAGACTAGCAGTATTAGCACCACCTGGTTCTTCTTAAAAATGCAGAATATCAGGTCTCTACCTCAAAACCCACCCACTGCTGTCAAGTTGATTCCAACTCATAGCGACCCTATAGGATAGAGTAGAACTGCCCCATAGGGCTTCCAAGGCTGTAAATCTTTACAAAAGCAGACTACCATATCTTTCTCCCATGGAGCAGCTGGTAGGTTCTAACTGCCAACCTTTCTGTTAGCAGCCAAAAACTTTAACCACTGTGCTACCAGGCCTCCTTGGCCCCATCCCAGACCTACTGAATCTAACTAGGCCACCAGGTGCTTCACATGCACCTTAGAGTGTGTTAAACACCAGACTGGAATAGTGTATGAACAAAGTAGGTGCATCTGTTGTTTTGTTGTTCTGTGGACCCCTGACCTACTGGTCACCAAGTGTGACTAATTGCAGCATAGATTCAGAGCAGAGGAGGAGAATTCAGAGGGGTTCTTATTGGTCCAAGGACTGAGCAGGACTGACCCTGCCAGGGAATGCATCTTCTACATCCTTGTTGACTTGCAGTGACTTGCACAGTACCCTCCGCACACGTGCATACTCTCTCACACACAACACACACTGGGCTTTCAGGAAATACCAAACTTGAACATGTTAATCCATGAGCAGAGAGGTCTCTCTCTTATACCTAGTCACTCCTAACTTCTTGCCTCATTCCCTTGGTTTCCAGCCTAGCATACCTTGCAATTTTATGCTTTTAACTTTGCTTTCCACTTAGTGTACCAGTAGCTATTAAACATGGTTGTCTTGATTCTCACTGGATAAAGGCCCACACTCCCCACAATGGTGAAAATCCTCTGTGTTCTGTTGGGAAGCCTGGGAGAGGCTCTGCTTGAAACTAGCAAAACACAGGTCACCAAGTGTCCTTCTTCACCTTTTGTTCTGACCCACTAGACGGCCCTGCAGTGAAGAGCATCCTGGGGTATCCCACACCCTCCCATCCTCAAGCCAATCCAACCAAAGCCCATTTTGTATAGTATCAGCCCCAATTCCACTCAGGTGCTCAAGGTGGGAGCTGTGCTGCATTTCCCAAGTTCATTGACTGAAGATGAGACCCCTGTGGTCCACACGGTGTAGCCTGGCAAGAGTTGAAAGCATGAACTATGGAATGCAATCGCTTGGATTTAGCCAAAAAGTCTTGACTGCATATTTAGTCACTTACCGTATGATCCCAAGCCTCAGTCTGTCTATAAACTGGGAAAATAATGGTACAGGATTCAATGGTATCATCTAAGTGAAATGCTTAATATAGTGCCTGGCACATAACTGAGTACTCAATCAATGTTTGCTATTAATATTAGGCTCACCTTATACAAAGAGGTTACTTTCTACCCTCCTTTTCCCATTTAATAAACAAACAGACAGCTCAGACTTGGCACTGAGTTCTGGTGAGCTCCACCCATGTGAAAGCCAAGTGGTGCCGCATAATCCCTGAAAAAACAACAGGTAACCTCCAAACTACACGTGCAAAGGAGCCAAGACCAATGCTTTAGTGCCCATTAGTCCCCAACTGGCTTTCTATAGGAAATATGACCACTTTTTTTTCAGGGACTATAATTTGTGGGTTAATTGGACTGTTTGATTTTCTTTCTCTTTCTTTCTGATGGCTAGAGGGCCTCATCAGCACCTCCATTAGCATTTGGTCAGGGAAGGAAGACTCAGTGGTGAGTTCCAACAGTCTGAAACAGGAGAAAGGAACAGAGGATGAGGAAAGTTTTCTCTAGGGATCCTGAGCTTGAGATGTGAATAAAATAAAAAATTTATCCATTTGCACATCAGATGTTTATTAAAACTCTGTGTATGCTTCTAGTCATTGTAGGGGATAGAAAAAACCAACTCCATTGGGGCAACAGCAAATATTCATAGAAAAACAAAATTCACAACGTTGTTGTTAGGTGCCGTCGATTTGGTTTCGACTCATAGTGACCCTATGCACAACAGAACGAAACGTTGCCCAGTCCTGCACCATCCTCACAATCATTATACTTGAGCCCACTGTTGCAGCCACTGTGTCAATCCATCCTGTCAAGGGTCTTCCTCTATTTTGCTGACCCTCTACTTTACCAAGCATGATGTCCTTCCTCCTGATAATCCACGATAGAGAAGTAAAATAACAAAGCAGATTTCAGTCACGTTTCCTCCCCGAGTTCTAGATCCCTCATCTATAAAATGAAGAAATTAGACTGTAATAAAATTACAGACTTTCAATGTTGAAAAGGGCTGTAGAGGTCTTCTATGCCATCATTATTTTCTGTCTAAAACTCCTTTTATGTTGCCTGTCAGAAGTGTTCATCTGCCTGTTGTTGACACACTTCCAGAGACAGGACTCTCACTACCTCGAGAGAGATGATTCCAGATAGTCCAATGGTTTAAAAATTTATATTTATATTATACTGTAATCTATTCCCCAGTAACTTCCACATGTTGGTATTATATCTGAAAGCTGGCCAGTTTTCAAAAAACAATACTGAGAATGGCCAATTTTCCTAGTGGTAGATTCCTTCTAGGCCAATTTTCAGAAAGCCAATCTGTTAAATGGACAGAACTGATCTTCAGCTGGCTAGCCCCAGTAAAGCTGTATTAGTGGTTAAAGCACTTCTATATAGTGACAGATTACCACCACCCTGACCTACCTCCTCCAACATCCCCACTACCACCCTAATATTGCAGCATCTTTTTCAGGAATTTCCATAAGCTCCTGATGATCCAGAAACCAAGGGCCTAATGCCTAATACAGCAAGGAGCCTTCCAGCATGCTACACCAGCCCTATAGCCAATATCCCTTCTGATTAGTCATTGCCCATACTGTACTGATTGCTAATATTTTCATATCACCCTCGTGAATGGTCCCTTTACCCTCTGGGTCAAATGGACTAAACCTAAGCCTCTTTTTATAAGCATTTGAAGACAACTGTACAATCTACCCACTCTAAATATTTCCATTCTCAGATCCCTGGTTTTTTTTCCTGGTATTTTCCCTCTGAATGTGTTCCATCTGACCACTATCCTATTGGTATGATATTCCTGGTAGAGGCTGAACTGCAGAGAACAGAGCAGAAATCCCCTTACCTTATAATGGATATTATTATCTCTAGCAATATAGCCAAAGACAATGTCACCTTTCAGAGGCTTTTCAGATCTAAAATCTAAGAAACTAAAGACAGGCAAATGCGAGGCATTACATGACTAATGTCCAGTTTATGATTAAGATAGTGAATGCTCTTAGGTCAGGAATAGAGATCATTAACAGCCAGGATGCCAACTCTCTGGAGGATGTTCAACTTGAGAGAGTCTTGAAGAGGAACAGAGGAAGGAGATGATTACAGGTAGGTGAAACTACATGAGCGAAAGAGAGAAAGCAGGAATATTACTGAAGTGACTTTGGGAAAAACTAGTGGAACATACTATTTGGAATAAGATTCTTTTAAAGGAAGTAGGGGGAGATTGAAAAGATGACATGAAGGGGTGGGGGACAAACTGAATGTCAGACAAAGCAAAACATAATGGACATTACTTTGCAAGTAACGTGAAGCCACAAAGGTTTTTAGTGGGTAATGCTATGGTCAAAGTACAGTTCTGAGAAGATTAATCACTAAGTGCCATGAGGGAAGAACTAGAATGGAAGAGAAACAGGTTAAAATGTCAGGGGAAAGAAAGGGATAAATTCAAAAGGCATTATAAGTGAAATAACTATGGTTTGATGACTAAATGGATGACGTTAGAAGGGGTAGAATGGATAAGGGTAGCAAGAATAAAGAAGATACTAGAATTTTGAGTGTAGGGGACTAAAAAAACAAGCAGGATACTGACAAGAAGAGAACATTCAAGAGAGGGAGCCTAGTAATGTTAAGTTAATATACAAATCTCCTGAATTCAAGGTGATGAAGTAACTCTCATTTGGAAGTGTCAAGAAGACATTGGAGAGGTGAAACATGTAGTACATTCTAGGAAATTACCAATAAGCGTTCTGGTTTTTCTCTTATTTTCATGCTTGTCCAAGTTCTGTCCTGACAGAGCTGGGGTAAGCCAGGTGGGAGTGTTTCTTGAGGTTGGAGGGTCGGAAGGTTGGATTTAATTAGGAATGACATATCCCAAAGTCGCCAAAAGCATTAGAATCATTTTAAAAGGAATCAAGGTCAACAACAGGGAGAAAAATGTCACAGTCAACTCCAAAGGATGATGAGAGGATGGGAACGAGAGAATAGCAGGAGATTTGGCCTGTTGAAGAGCAGAATGGAGTGGGATGTAGAAAAAGATCAAGACAAGCAGTCTAACCCCAAGGCTGGAGATCTCCTTTTTGTGGAATGTAATGACAATGATGACAACAATAGATGACACAAAATAGAACTGAGTCATGTGATAGGGATAGTAAACCTGTGCTGACAGAATGAACTCATGTTGATGACGGAAGAATACAGCATCATTTAAGAATTAGGCTTAGGGACAGGACATCTAGCTATGTGAAGCTTAAATTAATGGATAAAACATCCCTGGCAGCAGTGAAAACGTAAGAAAGAAGTATATGACTAGTACAAATTGCACAGTTGTGTGGAGTGAAATAATAAGTGCTACCATTTATTGAGAGCCAACTATGTGACAGGCATGATGATGGCACTTTATCGTGGGCCATTTTGCATCGTTGCAACAATCTTGAAAAGTAAGATGGGGAAACTGAGGCTTAAAACAATTACATAAATTGATCTGTAGATCTAGGATGTAGTTCATGTTTTTCTGCTATTCCATACTTAGTGAAACTTTCAACATTTGCTCAATTTATACCCGTATGGTGCAGGCAAAGTTAATAAAGTATGGTTGACCTTGGAGCATACATCATTACTCTCATATTATTCTGAATCCTTATCAACAGCATTTACATATACTTTAGTTTTCTTTTTCTACCAAAGACAAAATAAAAACAAAACATGATCTTTTCCTCTACTTACTGACCTACTCCAGATTCCTTATTACCAAATTTCTTAAAAGAGTTTTATCCTTCCTGCTTCTATTCCATCGCTTTCTTCTGGTAGGATATACCCCCCCACACCACTCTACTGCACAGCTCTCCAGAAGGTAAGCGATGATTGCCAAGACTCTAAATCCAAAGCAACTTTGCCCTTCTTGACCTCTGAGTGGTACTCAGAACTACTGACAGCTCCTTCCAGAAAACACACTTTTCCTTTGGCTTCAGGAACATTACAAACTCTTGGTTTTCTTCATACTTTCTTGGTTGCTACTTGGCTGGTTCATCTTTCTTTATCTTGCCTTTCAATGGCAAATTTCCTCAAGGTTCAGTCCTAGAAGGTCTTTTCATATCATTTTTTACTCTTCCCCTAGGCAATCATGCCCTTGATTTAAATTACTATCTACGTGATGATAACTCCCAAATTTGCATATCCAGTTCAAATAACCGTTTTGAGCTCCAAATCCATATACCCAACTGCTCATTACATGTCTCACAGATCCTTTTGATTAAACATGTTCAAAACTGAAATCATTTTCTTATGCCTTATCTCCACGCTTCTACCTCCCCAGACCTCCATGTTCTTTATCTCAGGAAATGCACAACTGTCCCCCACTGCCAAGACTTGGAACATTTTTGTGCATTGCTTTCCATATCAAGTTAATCAGCAAATGGTTTCATTTCATTTCTTCAATATCTTTCAAATCAGTCGATTATAAGTTCAGTACAACACGTGGTGCCTGGCAGACAGTAAGTACTCAGTAAATAGTCATGGAGTAAATAAACAAATAGCTGATGAAATTTATGCACTTCTCACTATTTCCACTACTGCTCCTCCAGTACAAACTACCATTATTTCTCATCTGGGTTACCTATGTTACAGGGTTGCTGGGAGGATCAAATCTATCTTCACACACATAAATTAGTTGAGCAATGCCTGGCACATAGTAAGCCCTCAATAAATACTAGCTGTCATCATCAGTAATAGTACTAGCAGTAGTAGTAATAGTGAAAGTAGTAGTAGAATTGACACATTTGAATTATGGTGTTGGCAAAGAATATTGAAATATACCATGGACTGTCAAAAGAACGAACAAATCTGTCTTCAAAGAAGTACAGCCAGAATGCTCCTTAGAAGCGAGGATGGTGAGACTTCATCTCACTTACTTTAGACATGTTATCAAGAGGGACCAGTCCCTGGAGAAGGACGTCATGCTTGGTAAAACAGAAGGTCAGTGAAAAAGAGGAAGACCCTCAATGAGAGGGACTGAAACAGTGGCTGCAACAATGGGCTCAAAGATAGCAATAATTGTGAGGATGCTGCAGGATCAGGCAACGTTTCGTTCTGTTGTACATAGGGTTGCTATGAGTTGGAACGACTCTGTGGCACCTAAGAACAACAGTAGCAGTAGTACAGATACTGATAAGGGACATAAATAAATGTATTGTCCCAGAGTCTAGGGTATAAATGCATCTATTTGATTAAGACACAGATAGCTCTGTACAAATCAGGCATTACAAAAATGCATTCATAAGTTAAAGGACTATGTGGAAAAACTGAAACCTTCATATATTGTTCTTGGGAATGTAAAATGGTACAGCTGTTTTAGAAAACTGTTCCTCAAAAGGTTAGACAAAGAGTTATATGATCCAGCAATTCCACTCCTAAATATACACTCAAAAGAAATTAAAACATGGCCACATAATAACTTATATGTGAATGTTCATAGCAGCATTATTCATAATACTCAAAAAGTAGAAAAAATCCAAGTGTCATCCACAATCATCCATCAATAGATTTAGAAAATGTGGTATATCCACACAATCGAATATTACTCGATAACAAAAAGAAATGCTATGATATGGATGACGTAAGTGAAAGAAGCCAGTCACAAAAGACTATATATTGTATGAGTTCATTTATATGATATATCCAGAATAGGTAAATTTATAGAGACAGAAAGTAGATTAGTCATTTCCAGGGGCTGGGGGATTAAGGGAAAATGGGTATAACCCCTAATGGGTATGGGGTTTCTTTTTGGGTTGATGAAAATCTTCTAAACTTGATTGTGATGATGGTTGCACAAGTTTGTGAATATACTAAAAATCATTTTAAATGGCTGAAGTGTATAGTATGTGAAATATATCTCAAAAAAAAAAAAAAATTAAAGGACCATAAGGTGAGGGAAGAACCTAAAAAAACTGTTCTCCTGGGACATTTGTACTGGGGCTAGTCCTTTTCCAGTTCCCATTTTGGTTGTTTGCTCTGTGCTTGTTAAATCACCAACAAGAAGAGAAAGTCCTTCTGTCTTTGTTAAAAGTAAAGCACCATTTGAAATCCTGAAAATTCTTGCTCAACAAAATCTTCTCTAGAAGATAACTAGATTGCAGAAATGCCTTGGGTAGCTTTTCGGTGGCGTGTCTCATTTTGGGAGAAGCTTTAAGGTTATGTACTTTAGTACTTTTGCTGATGACTCCTGTTAGCCATCATCTAGCTCCTTCTTGCTCTTGCATTAGATAACAATAGTCCCATAATGCTGCAACTAAAATCAGGCATCCTTTGTGGTGTCACTGAATGAAAATCAATTACTCTATCCCTGTGACCACATTCATTCATTCGAAATTCAACAATTAGTCATTGAGAGCGTTGAGGCCCTGAGGATACAGTGCTGAATAAGACAGACAAAATTCAAGTCCTCGTAACTGTGGGGAGATTGCAACTCTTATGCACTGCTGCTGGGAATGCAAAATGGTACAACCATTCTGGAAAATGATATGGCGCTTCCTTAAAAAGCTAGAAATAGAAATACCATATATGATCCAGCAATCCCACTCCTAGGAATATATCCTAGAGAAATAAGAGCAGTCACCTGAATAGGCATATGCACACCCATGTTCACTGTAGCATTGTTCACAGTAGCAAAAAGATGGAACCAACCTAGATGCCTGTCAAGAGATGAATGGATAAACAAACTTTGGTACACACGCACAATGGAATACTATGCAACGATAAAGAACAATGATGAATTTGCAAAACATCTTATGACATGGATGAATCTGGAGGGCATTATGCTGAGTGAAATAAGTCATTCACAAAAGGACAAATATTGTATGACACCTCTACTATAAAAACTCATGAAAAGGTTTACACACAAAAAGAAACAATCTTTGATGGTTACAAGGGAGGGGAAGGGTGGGGTGGAAAAACACTTAACAGACAAGTGGTAACTTTGGTAAAGGGTAAGACGTACACAATACTGGGAATGCCAGCACAGCTTGTTCAGGGTAAGGTCATGGACGCCCCATGGACAAATCTAAACTCCCTTAGGACCGAATTACTGGGCTGAGGGCTGTGGGGACTATGGTCTCGAGGAACATCTAGCTCAACTGGCATGACATAATTTACAAAGAAAATGTTCTACATTCTACTTTAGTGAGTAGTGTCTGAGGTCTTAGAAGCCTGTGAGTGGCCATCTAAGATACTCCACTGGTCTCACCCCTTCAAGAGTAAGGGAAAATGAAGAAAACTAAAGACACAAGGGAAAATTAGTCCAAAGGACTAACAGACCACAACTACCATGGCCTCCACCAGACTGAGTCCAGTACAACTAGATGGTGCCCGGCTGCCACTACTGATCACAATAGAGGGTCCTGGGCAGAGATGGAGAAAAATGTAGAACAAAATTCTAACTCAAAAAGAGACCAGACTTACTGGCATGACAGAGGCTGGAGAAACCCTGACAGTACGGTCCCCAGACACCCTTTTTGCTCAGTAATGAAGTCACTCCTGAGGTTCACCTTTTAGCCAAAGATTAGACAGAACCATAGGACAAAACGAGACTAAAGAGGCACAACAGCCCAGGGGCAAGGACTAGAAGGCAGAAGGGGACAGGAAAGCTGGTAATAGGGAACCCAACGTCGAGAAGGGAGAGTATTGACATGTCTTGGGGTTGTTAACCAATGTCATAAAACAGTATGTGTACTAACTATTTAACGAGAAGTTAGTTTGTTCTGTAAACCCTCATCTAAAGTACAATAAAAAAATAATTTAAAAAATCATATCCTTATAGAGTTTACATTCTAGAGGGAGAAGTAAACAATAAGCAAAGATACAAATAAATAATACAGTGTTATGGGGTGACAAGTGCTTTGAAGAAAAACAAGGAAAATAAAGCAAGGTAAGGATATTTTAGATAGCATAGTCAAGATGGGCTCATCTGAGGAGCTGAAAATTTCTTAACTTTCTATTGGAATAGAACATACATGTAGAGAAGGGAATACATTATAAATACATAGATTGATCAATTTTCACATAGTAAGAACACCTGTGAAACTAGCACTCAGATTAAGAAATAGAACATGACCAAAACCCCAAAAAACTCATTGGCGTCAAGTCGATTCTGACTCATAGCGACCCAACAGGACACAGTAGAATTGCCCCATAGGGTTTCCAAGGAGTGGGTGGTGGATTTGAACTGCCAACCATTTAGTTAGCACTAAATCACTTAACTACTGTGCCACCAGGGCTCCAGAATATGACTAGCATCCCAAAAGTGACCCTTATGCCCCCTCCCAGTTGCTACCCCCACGAAAGGTAACCATGACCTCTACCATGAGAAGGTAACATTTTAACTTACTACAATCTATTTTGTTTTAACTTGCCTTCCATGCACCTGTATCTTCCACTAGTTTGTAAATTCCTTGAGTGAAAAAGTATGTCTTATTCACACTAGTCCAATAAGCACTAAGGATCTGCCAGGTACTAAATGCCACAAAGAATAAAACACTGTTCCTGAATTTATGGAACTCACAATATAGTCGGGAGACATATATAAAAGCAGTAATGTAGTCCAGCGTTACATACAAATACGTGTAAGATTTAGTAGACTACCAAAAGGGGTGTGGGAAGAGATGTGTCAAGAAAGGCTTCAGAGAGGTGTCTGACCTGAGTTTTGAAAGATTCCCACGCTACACACCAGCCAGCACAAGACTCCCTGCACAAAGCAGTTGTTGTTGTTAACTGCTGCCCGTTTGGTACCATCTCATGGGGACCCCAAGAACCACGGGATGAAACACTGCCCAGTCCTGCACCATCCCCACGATCACTTGTGAATTGGATCATTTTGATCCATAGGGTTTTCACTGGCTGATTTTCAAGTAGATCACCAGGCCTTTCTTCCTAGTCCATCTTAGTCTGGAAGCTATGCTGAAACCTGTTCAGCATCATAGCAACCTGCAAGCTGCAACTGACAGAGAGATGGTGGCTGCACTTGAAGTGCATTGGCCAGAATCAAACCCAGGTGTCTCTCACAGAGCCCGTCTACCACTGAATCACCAATGTCCCCGCACAAAGTAGTTAACACATATTTGGGAAACTGAACTTGCAACCTTGGCTTCACAAAATGCAGCAGGGTGGTTAGTAGAGAAGGTGGCAGAGAGCAGTGACCTTGCACCCCTGACTCCTGCTTGCCATTGCCTCACAGGCCTGTGGGCCACATCTGTCCTTGGATTTAGGGGTAACCAAGGAACCGGAGACCGTCCTCACCAGAACGAAGAAAGCTTACAGTCCTGGGACTTCTAACCCCAATGACAATTCCGTCTTTCAGAATAACCCTTTCCTCCCGTGTGCTGGGGCATGTATTTCTAGATATTGTATCTTTGAATTTTAAAACGAAGTCCTTTCACTTTAAACTGGCCCAAACCAAAGGAGGGATGTATGTAGCCTGGGGAGAGAAGAGCGTTCAGTTGATCTCTTTTATTATTTTTAATTAAATTTTATTTCAAATTATATGAGAAATAAGCCTTTCGAACTCAATTGTCTCCCCAGTGGTTATAACAGTTTTGTTTGGCATGCATCCTTCAATTCATATATACGGACTGTTAAATACATAACATTGTTCTGCGAGAGTGGGCATTTTATATGATTGGTATGTACTGTATGTGTTGTTCTGCAACTTGCCTGTTTTGGAGAACTTGGCAGGTCAGTACTTACAGATCTGCCTCGTGCACGTTAACTTCTGCTTACTATTCCGTTACGTGGATCACGTGTCGGAGGCCCCACAGCTGTTCGCCACCATGAGCAATGCCGCAGCAGATACCCTCATGAAGGTTTCTTCCTACACACACGCTAAGGACTCCCCAGGGTAACAACAAGAAGAGGAATTGCTGAGTCAAAGGGCATAGCATTTTAAATTTTAATAGCGCTATATTAGGTTTTACTGCTGCTGTAACAAATTACCACAAACTTAGTGGCTTAAAACAACACAAGTTTATTATCTTAGAGTTCTGCGGGTTAGATGTCTCACATGGGTCTCACCAGCTAAAATCAAGGTGCCGGTAGGACTGCATTCACTTCTGGAGGCTCTGGGGAGAATCACTGGTTCATGGCTCCCTCCTTCATCTTTAAAGCCAGCAATGGCAGGTTGAGTCCTTCTCATATTACTCTGACCTTTCTTCTCTTACTAAATCTCCTTCTCTGACTAACTCTTCTGTCTCTTTCTTCCACCTTGAAGGACCCCCGTGATTACATTTACAGGTCCTTCGGTGGCATGAATGGCTTGCTTTCAGCTACTCACTGAAAGGTTGGCAGTTTGGACCCAGCCAGCCAATGTGGAAGAAAGGCCTGGCAATCTGCTTCTGTAAAGATTACAGCCAAGAAAACTCCATGCAGCAGTTCTACTCTGTAACACATGGAATTGACTTGATGGCAACAAGTTTGGTTTTGGCGTGTGCGTGTGTGCATGTGTGTGTGTGATCCCACTGGCCCAATCTGGATAATCCTGACTACTGTCTTCTACCTTGATTCCCCTTTGCCATGTACCTAACATATTCACAGGTTCCGGGGAATAAAACACGGATTCTTTGAGGGGGCATTATTCTGCCAATAGCTATCCAAATTGCTTTCCAAACTACGTGTATTAATTTTCTCCATCCCCCACAGCAATGTATGAGAGCACCAATCTCCTTACACTCTTGCCAACACTGTGTTACGATGCTTTTACATTTTTGCCAATCTGATGGGTGAAAAATGAACCATATCTGACCCATAGTAGGGATTCAAAAACTCTTTTTGACTGAATAAATGAATGATGCTGTTTTAACTTGCGTTTCTCAGATTACTAGCAAAGGTGGGCATCTTTTTATATGTTTAGCAGTCATTTGTACTTCCTCTTTTATAAATTACATGGTCTTCACTTTTGCTCATTTTTCTTTTGAAGTATCATTTCCTTATTGATGTGCAGCAGTTCTTAACTCGGTTATTTTTTGTAAAAGCCATCATTGGATATCAGAAATAAGAAATAAAGAGCTGTTTTTGCAGACTCGTTCCTCATTATATTTTTCTCTGTTCAACTGAAAGGTGGAGAATAATGTGGAAAATATGAATATGGAGGAAACACTGCACTTGCATTGAGAGGCACAGGGTCTCAGGCGCAGCTCTCAGTTAGCCAGCTGTGTGATCTTAGGTAAGGTCACTTCTCTCTGGGCCTTGGTTTCTCAACTGTACCATGAGATTTTGTACCTTATTGCTTCTAAGACCCCTTTAGGTTCTGATATTAAATTAGTCTATAATTAGGAGATCATTAATCATTTCTCTCTGGTTAACTAGATCCTGTTCTACAAAGGATCATTGAGCTTCCCACCCACTGACCTGCTCCCATGCCATCTGACCTGCTCAAATGCCACTCAGTCACTGTTTAGAGAGTCTGTCTCTCTCTCTGAGGGTATACAGCTGTCTCTCTTTGATTTATGATAACAAGAGTAATAACAATTATTGCCATTATTATCATTTTGACTAAGAGTTACAGAGCCCGAAAATTATTTGCCAGGTATCATGTCAAAGATTATATGTGTACTGTCTCATTACAACAGTCCTATAAAGAAGGTGGAGCCCCTGGATGGGTGCAATTGGTTAAGTGCATGACTGCTAACTGAAAGGTTGGCGGTTCGAAGCCACTTAGAGGTGCCTAGGAAGGCAGGTCTGGTGATCTGCTTCTGAAAGGTCCCAGTCTTGAAAACCACCATGGAGCACAGGTCTACTGGGCAACACATGGGGTCACCATGAGTCAGAATCAGTAGACAGCAACTGGTTTTGTTTGGTTTTATAAAGAACATCAAAGTTCCCATTTTACAGATGCAAATGTTGAGATGCACAGCGGTTTTGTAACTTGTCCGAAGTCCCACAGTACACATCTGGATCTGCACCCGAAGCTTGTGCAGCCTGCTCCACCAGCTTGTTTTCCGCACAGTATGTGACAAACTAAATGGAGCTCTTTCCACGTTTTGATGTTGCTCTCTTTTAACGTCATTAGCACTGCCTCATTAATGAAACCAACCTGGGGCTCATTTTCACTGGGAAGGGCTCCTGATGTATGCAGTTTTGAGCTTCAATCACCTCACTTTCTTTCATCTGCATGTTCAACACAGTGCTCACTTACTGTACTCGGCTTAGACTGAAGAGTCATTATGCAAAACGCCGAAAGATAAAGCTGGCTCTACCTCACTCCCAACCAGGAAAACGCAAATGAAGTTGGTCACAGCATCTAATTTTCTACATACCAGGTTGGCAAAAGTAACGGTGACGAATAATATCCAGTGGTGGGGAAGGTCTGGGGAAAGGGGCACTGTCACACAGGCCTGGCAGGGTAAACTTGCATAGCCCTTTCAGAGCGCAATGTGACGGTATCTATACAAGTTTCAACTGCACGTACAGTTTAGCTCAGCTAATTCCTCTCTGGGGGATTCATCCTACAGAACCACTTACAGATATGCATAAAGATTAAATAGAGACATATGTGCCTGTGTGTGCGTCGGACAGGAGCCCTGGTGGTGCAGTGGTTAAAGCCCTCGACTGCTAACCGAGAACACCAGAAGCACCATGGGAGAAAGATGAGGCAGTCTGCTTCCGCAAAGATTTACAGCCTTGGAAATCCTATGGGGTCGCTATGACTCAGAGTCGACTCATTGCCAGTGGGTTTGGTTTTGGTTTGGTGCATCTAACACATGTTCGTAATGGGGAAGAATGAGGACAATCTAAACTCCAGCAACAGGAGAAATGTAAAATAAACCACGGTAATCTGCAGAATGGAATACTATGCAATACTTTAAAAGAATGAGGTATGCCAATATGCTATTTTTTTGTCAATAAAACCATGCATAAACAAACTTAATCTATGAGGCAAAACTGATTTCATCCGTAGTTAAGAATTAAGTATATCTATGCATACCAATGGAGCCCTGGTGATGCAGTGGTTAAGAACTTGGCTACTAACCAAAAGGCTGGCAGTTCAAATCCACCAACTGCTCCTTGGAAACCCTATCGGGCAGTTCTACTCTGTCCTGTAGTGTTGTTATGAGTCAGAATCGACTCAACGGCAATGGGTTTTGGTTTATACATACCAATATGTACAGATATACCTCATTCTTTTAAACTACGGCATAGCATTCCATTCTATAGATTACCACAGTTTCTGTTTCTCCTATTGCTGGTGTTTAGATTGTCCCCATTTCTTCACCATCACAAACATGTATCAGATGTTAGAATAAAATAAAAAAATTAAAAAAAAAAAAAAAAACCCACTGCTGTCTGGTCAATTCCAACTCACAGCAACCCTGTAGGACAGAGTAGAACTGCCCCATAGGGTTTCCAAGGCT
>NW_004443990.1:7120908-7132970 GCF_000243295.1 Trichechus manatus latirostris
GCTGTCTGGTCAATTCCAACTCACAGCAACCCTGTAGGACAGAGTAGAACTGCCCCATAGGGTTTCCAAGGCTGTAAATTTTACGGAAGCAGGCTGCCACATCTTTCTCCTGCACAGCGACTGGTGGGTTCAAACCTCTGACCTTGTGGTTAGCAGCCAACCACTTTAAAGATTACAGCCAAGAAAACCCTATGGGTCAGTTCTACTTTGTCACATGGGGTCACCACGAGTCTCAAATAGACTTGATGGCACCTAGCAACAACACAGGTACATACTGGCATGGAAAGATCTCCTCGACCTACTCTTAAGTGAAAAAAAGCTCACTGCAGACCAAATATATATATAAAGTGTGACTGTATTGATAAGTTTAAAATAACCCAACGCCATTATGTGTGTTTATTTTTATATATAATCTGTGTATGTGTATTCATGCACATTTTTAGAAAAAATTATCTGCAGGATACACACCAGTTAATGGTGGTTATTTTTGGAAAGAGAAGGGAATGGATTTGGCTTGGGTGTATGGGGGGAAACGAGAATTTCACTTTTTACTCTATATGCATCTGCTCTGCTTGGCTATTTTACAATCATATATTACTTTAGTAATTAAAACAAAAATGGGAGTAAAAAGAAAAGACCAGAGACTGGAGAGAATTGATGTTAGTGGCAAGCCGACTAGCTCCTCATATTAATGACTCATATAAACAGTAAATCACATTAAAGCAGCAACCACAGCTAAGCTTCTGTCTTCACTATTCTGGAGGGAGGCCATCCTTCAGTAACTCAGCTCCCTCAGGAATGATCTTACAATGTTTTTTAGCCCATGAACAAGCTCTAGAATTATAAAATATATAACTTTTCCTGGATTGGTAAAAATGACTTCTTGCTGTAATAAAAGACGCAAGCCTGCATTCGTAATAGCGATTGCCCTAAACGTCTGAATAATTTATATTTCACTATAACCTTTTTTTGTCAATAAAACCTTGCATGAACGAACCTAATCTATGAGACAAAGACGATTCCGTCTGTAGTGGGCTGCATGAGGGCTCTGCCATGCATTTAAGTCAAAATATATAGCCCAGACTCCACTCTCTTGATTCAGACCATAGACTCTCCCCCGGATTACCATTTTTATCTTTGGTTCACTGTGCTCTGCCTCTGGAACCACAGCCATTCTGCTCTTAATGATTTCAAGTACTCTTCTGATTTAACGGGATAAACTCAATGAGTTATGCCCCTAGGGTTTTGTCATTTTCTAAGCCTAACGCCTCTCTAGGCTCAGGCCCAGAGCACAGCCAAAAAGTATTTCTCCTTTTGCTAGTGGTGGCTGATTCTTCTTTTCCTCTTGATCTATTTTTTGTTTGCTTGTTGTTTTATTTTTCCTCCCATATACATTTGTATCAGAGTCCCTGGGTGGTACAAATGGTTAGCATGCTTGGCTACTAACTGAAAGGTTGGAGGTTCAAGTCCACCCAGAGGTGCCTCATAAGAAAGGCCTGGTGATCTACTTCCAAAAAATCAGCCACTGGAAACTCTATGGAGCACGGTTCTACTCTGACACACGTGTGGTTGCCAAGAGTCAGAATCGATGTGGCAGCAACTGGTATACATTTGTATCAAGGGTTTTGTTCCTAATAATCCAGTTTTTCAAAAACAAATCTTCATTTGCCATTTATGAAAAATTTTGGTTCAAATATTTACTTGTATTACTTTTAGGTATGCCCTGCCTGTCTTTATCAAAAATTAATATGATCATATTTCAAAGAGAAAAAAAGAATCAGATACAAGGAGAGGCAGAGAGGCTGTGAGCTGCAATTACGTGGCATTGGAACAGGCCTGATGGATGAATGTCTGTGAGAGAAGGGGTGAGCAGCTCCTTGAGTCTTTGTCGACCAGGGTCCAGTTAACCAGAGAGAAAGGGATTAGCTCCCCTCCTTCTCTGGGAGGTGGAGATGAGAGTGTGGGGTGGGAATGGGCAACAAGCCAGAGGTGCAGAGATTTGGGTTCCTTCCAGGTCATTTGAAAGAAGAAAATGGATTCCTATTTAAGTTTGAGAAGCCAGTAGCCAGGCTGCCAAGGGGCAGGGGGCAGTGGGTACAGATGAATTAAATCCCCACCAAGGGTCAACCCCAAGTCCTGAGGAGGAAGGACAGACTCACCACCAGTGGCTCAGGGTGGCCAGTCAGCACCCCAGACCCTCCAGGCTGTTCCCGGAGGCTCCAGCTCCAGCGGCCCAGCTCTGTTTAGAAATGCTTCACCATGGTTCCCAACCAGGAACTGGGAGCTCTGTGTTTCTCTGCAAACACGGCTGCCACGGTGAGGCGCTCGGTCACTCTGTGTGCAGGTGGCTTAGCTTCTGCTGGGAGTGTCCTGACAGGAGGCGAGGAATCTGACTTTCTAGGCTGGGGATTTTTCCTCCTTCTCTTTCCTGAGGAACGTGCTGGGGCCAATAGTTCATTGCCGGCAGCATGGTTTAAAGGAAAGAGTTCAGAGGAGGTATCAGTAGCCCAGATTTTAGACTTGACATTCCTTCCTTCATTCACTCATTCAACAAGTATTTACTGAGTGCCTACTGTGTACCAGGCACTACGCCCTGGGTTATAGGTGAACAAAAAAGAAAGTCCTGACAAAATTTGCAATCTAGTAGGGGAGACAGACATTAATCATATAATCCCGTAATATATAATTACAAACGGTGATAAGCATGATGAAGGAAAAACCTCAGGGCTTTGAGCGTGCATTAGATTCGGGGCCAGGAGAGGGCGATTGCTGGTCTGAGAGGCCAGAACGGCTTCCCTGGTAAGTGAGGAAACTAGTAGGAATTAACCTGATGAATTGGGGAGGGGGGATTCTAGACAGAAGGGATAGCATGTGCAAAGACCTTGAGGCAGGGAAGACCATGCTATGCTTAGAGAAGAAGGCCTGAGTGGTTAGAGCATGAGAGTAAGAGGATGACTAGCTTCATCTGAGGTTGGTACACTAAGCAGGGGTCAGAATAAATGGGGTCCTTTGGGTCCTATTAAAGATTTTGGTTATTATCTAAAAAGCAACTTATGCGCAGCAATAGCTCTATCTGGAACACCTACGAGAATCACTTCATCTCTCTGGGTCTCTGTTTCCCTCTTTTTTGCGAAAATGTATTGAGCCATGATTTACTGCAGGGCTACTGTGTGTTTACAACGGCTGTTCTCTTCTTTGGGTTGGAGGTCCACGTCCAGAGGAGGAGGGGCTTGGAGAAAGGGTAGGAAGACAGGAACTTTAGGGGTGAGACAGTCATGGTTCAAACCCTGGTTCTGCCACTGGCTGATCATGGGTGACCCTGGACAAGATATATACTTCTCTGGGTCACTCCCTTATTTATCAGATGGAAGGCATAACAAACCACCTGTAAGCATTAAGTGAGATGCCAAACACGACAGAGTTTAATCTTTTTTTTTAATTGTTGTAATTAAATGAAGTTTACATTTCAAGTTAGTCTTCCATACAAAAATTTTCTGACAGAGTTTAATCTTAATAGATGTTATTTCCTCTCCTCTTCATTTTTATAAACAAATTACATTTGCACAATGTAGAGTTTACAAAGCACTTTCTGTGTGTCTTTTCTCATTTAATATTCACAAGAATCTGATGGGACAGGATAAACAGAAGTATAAGAATGCAAATAAAATGTTCCCATTCACACAGCTCATGATATGTATCATTTTCAGGACTTTCTAGATGGCAAGTGCAATGCTCTTTCGTTATACCAGAGTAGATATGGATCCTACCCTCAAGAAAATTGTCTAATTAGTAAGACAAAGGAAGCACAAGTGAAATAATACTAACACTAATGTGAATACTACTAATAAGATACACTGCATATGAACCCACACAAGTTAAAATTATTACACACATGGATCCCAGAGGTGAAAGGGAGCGTCTGAAGTAGGTGGTGCATCCCCTTGCCTTCAAGCAGATAAGGTGTTATCAACCCCACAGTTAAACGAAGCAACTGGAACTCTGGCAGTTGATGTGGTTTGTCTGAGTTCACAGCACTAGTAAGTGGCTCTTAACAATGGATCCATAGTAAGTGGCCCAAAATAATGATACTTACAACAGGTTTAGCTTATACAGCTCCCTCAAGCTGCAAAGATTCAGGTTAAGAGTGAGGAATTAGAGAGTGAGAAGACTTGGGTTGAAGTTTTACCTCTTTGGAAAATGTAAAAGTATTCCAGTGTGAGTTAGAACGTTCATATTGCTCTCCTTTCAACGCAAAGTCACCCTGGCATTATTTTAATAAGAGGAAACTTCAATTCGGCCAACCAAACTGCTAGTAAGAGCACTCCTTGCTAACGAGCACCCCAATCTGACCAACCTCTACTGATCTTTAAAGAAAAACTCAACTAAATGAGGTGAAAATTCTGTACCCCTATAAAGGGGCTGTTGGTGAAGCCAATTTAACCCATAATTCTCCATTCTCCCCAGGGCTGTCAGATCTACATTTGTACTCTAAAACAGTCTCCAAATACTGAGCTCTTCTTATTAGCCAGGCACTGTGCTAAACACTTCACGTGCACTATTTCATTTAATCCTCTCAAAACCCTAGATGGCTGCTTATTAGGACTGTTCACAAATATTCTAGTTCTCCTTCCTGGTTTATGTAGAAATTGCACCTCCTACCTCCTTGAAGTTAGTTATGGCCGCATGAAGTTAATGAAATGGGAGGGGAAGTGAGTATGTCATTTTGGTGCAGAAGCATTTAATTGCCGATGTCCAAGTTCAACCTTTCCTTTTCGTTGCTGTTCTGATTATGGAAATGTGTGTCTAAATGACTGATTCTCAACCAGAAGTGATTTTGCCCCCAAAGGGACATTCGGAAATGTCTGGAGACAATTTTGGTTGATACACCTGAGGGAGGGGTTGCTATTGGTATCTGGTGGACAGAGGTCAGGAATACTCTAAATATTCTATAAAGTACAGGAAAGTCCCCCACAACACAGAATTACCTGATCCAAAATGTCAACAGTGCTGAGGTGGAGAAACCACCAGCTAGACGGAGCTTCTATCAGTCTGTGTCTCTAACTATGACGCGCAGACTTCCTCTGCTGGCCTGCACTGGACGTGAGCTTGAATGAAAGCAAACCTTTGTTGTATTGAATTGCTGATAAATTCAAGATGTTCGTTATTTCATCATAAGCTCATCCATCATAACCAAGACAGTGACAGACAAAATTAATACTCCCATCTTATAAATCAGGAAGCTGAGACTCAGAGATGCCAGGTCAGTTACTCGAGGCCATGCGGCAAGGCAGAGCTGAGACTTTCACCCAGATCATCTGGACTCCAAAGCCTAAATATTAATCACTCTATTAATGATTAACCAAATGTGAGCCATCAAGGATCCTGCTCACAGACTCCAGAGGCAAATATCCTTAGCCAAGAATCACTGAACACCCCCAAGGGAAGAAGGTGGCCTACAAAATTGCTGCCGTTTGTCTGATAGCTATTTGCTGAGGGATTTGGAAAGATGTTGAGAAACAGGTTTTAGCTTATAAAGCAAGACAATATCTCAAAATTTTAATCTTTCATTTTGACCCTACAATTCCTTGTATATACATGAAATTTTCCCTACTCCTACTTCTTAAAACCTTGGGGTCATCCCCATTATCTCTAGAAAAATTAGGATTGTAGGCAATGTAGTGTTGGACTTTATTCGATTACCAGTTCTGCCCCGTATGTTACACTGTTTAAGTTACTTAACCTCTCCACGACTCATCTGCTAAAGTAAATGGAGTAGAAATACTGACTGACACACAGTAAGCATGATGGAAACATTTACTGAACAAATGAAATGTTGATGAAGGAATCTAATGAGAAGAGTAAATAATCATTTTTCACTTCCAAAGCAGACTCTTGAGATCCACATTAGAAACTATTTTAAAGGCCCAAACTAGAGCTGGGTTTCTGGGGTGAGAAGACAAGGCATCTAGAAATCAAAAGGAGTGACACTGAAGGCAGCACAGAACAACAGTAGACTGGAAAGAAGCAGAGGACGGTCCAGACTTCATTACCCATCGACCATATCCCACTCCATCCCAAAATGAAATGTGGGTCACCCGGCCCAGGGTGGGGTGAAGAGTATAGATGCGATGTTATGTGGAGGAGGGTGGGGGATGGTACTGAAACAGAAGTGAGCCTGAGGGATGTGGGGCAACTGACATCTATAGTCTGTAGACAACTGTCCACTTGCTAGTGATAGGAGGATGTCTAGGAGCCAGAACATCTGGAGACGATATACCAGAGCAGAGTGCACTGCCCACCTGGGTAGATACCATTAGCAGCTGCCTGCATGTTCCTCTGGGTTCTTCAGAAGAAGTAATGACCAGGATTCCCCCTAGACCTCTCTGAGCTTCATATGGATGCCCTTTCTCACAACTGGTGAGGATAAACATCCTAAAACAGAGGTCTTCGTCCTTTACAACCAGATGAGCATTGGTGGTATGAAGGGGAACGTCCTTAGCATTAGCTCTCAGGTACTGCCAGTAGTAAAGCAAAACTTCATTATTCCTCTGAACTGACCCATGGCAAAGGAGGTCTATTAACAGAAAAACCACTTAGTAATGTATTCTATTTGTTAATTTTCAGTTCCTGCTCTCTGAGTCCCAAAGCTGTATTCAAAGCTTTGGTCACTACTTCTTCCTACACATCACATTATTCCGAATTGCATTACGTATACCTTGAATTTAGGGAGCATACTGTGTCCTTTCCTCAAATTCCCCAAACCCAGATCTTATTATAGAAGGTACTCAGGAAATACTGTTGGATAAATGACCTTGTTGAGGGTACCTAGTCTTTCATTCATTTAATCAACAAATATTTACTGAGCGCCTACTATGTGTCAGGCACTGTGTTAGGCTCTGGGAATATAAGGATAAATAAGAACTTAAAGTTGAACAACTCACAAAGACTTTAAGAAGGGAAAATCGCTATTTGTAACCTCAGTAAATGCGAGGCCCCTCATTCTATTGAGCTTGAAGAGTTTTGATATGATCCTTTGGGAGTAGAAATTGGGCTCTACTAGATGGCTTTGCATGATAGAAGGAGACATTTTTAATAACCTGGAGTAATCTGAGAAGGGAAGGTGAATAGATGAGAAAAGAATGCAGAGATGGACACAGATAAGTCCAGCCTGCCCTTTCCATGACCCTTAAATCTCCTAAACTCATGAATGCTTGGGTTAAGTGTTTGTGTGTGTGTGTGTGTCTGTGTTTCTGTGTAAGAAAAAAAGTTTCAAGTCCAGATCATCCTGGAACAAGCCAGAAAGCATGGAGACACAGAAGTCCAGAAGCACAAAAAACTAGAAGTTCCCAGGAATTAGCAGAAACACTGAGGTTCAGTTTGAATTTCCCCAGGGTATGTAAACGGAGGCTTGAAACAATATTACTTAACTTAATCTTAAGGGCTGGTGAGCTCCACCTGCCCTCTCAGACAATTCAGTATCTTAAGTGTGTAATCAAAGTGTTATGGGAGTATATTACAGACCATCTATTTGAGGATGGGTGGCTGGGAAGGTCATAGAAAGCTATTCAAAGGAGGTACTGTTTGGGTCACGTTTTAGGGAAAGAGTAGGAGCTACCAGGTGGACATGGGGGTGGACAGTGGACAGCAGTATTTTTCTGAAGAAGGCTAAGGTGGACACAGTGAAATGGCACGTTTGGGATATGCCGAGTAACTACCCTGAGATGAGCAGCTCAGAGGTTTGGTAAGAGACAACGCAAATAAACTCTTTTGGGGGTTGACAATAAAGAATTTTGACTGTAGCTTAGAAATTTCTCTGTAAAATCCTTAAATGTATCCCCTTAAAAACAGTACACAGAGCCAGACTCTGAAGCTGTGGATACTGGAGCAGGCAATGAATAATTTCTGAGTTCACTCAGATATCACTTTATGGACTTACTGTTCACTGTTGTATTCACTGTTGTAATTCTTTAAAAACTGATGAGAGTCTGAAAAAATTGTGGTTTAATCATTTACCTTCTCTTGGGAATATGGATAGAGCTGTTTTCATAAGATCTGAAACCACCAAACTAGAGGGGCAGAATCTCCAAACCCCATTTCTTCTCTAAGGTCTTGAATCCCTGAGTCCTTGCTGGGGCTCTGGGTAACTCAGAGTCCATAACCCCAGCCCAGCCACTGTGCTCCGCAGGCCCAAGCTGGCCAGCACCCAGGCTCCAGGGACATGTCCACAGCTGAGCTGCCCTCTGCCAAGGCTTCTGATGCAGAAGGAAACCAATGCCTCCCAAATTCAATCCAGAAATAATGCATCTGATCACTGACATTGAAGAAAAGGAAAACTATGGTGCTGGATTTTACTTTGGTTATTTGTTTTGGAGCAGCGCCTGTGGCACACGCAAACTCAAAGCTTCACATGGTGCCCTTGGGGGACAGCCCAAGAGTGAAGTGGTATTTCAACTGTAAAAATCTCTCCACTTCAACTCTTTCTAGTAGATTCTTGAGAAATGCCCACTACTTCAGTCACCCGATTTGGCCCCAAATAAAAATAACTGATATACTAAAACATAGTCAACATTTATATTTTACTTTACACATTCCCAAGTGTTCTCCCTGGAATTTTCTATTTACTCTTCACCGAAATCCAGAGAAAGGACTTGGTAGGCTGGATGGCCTTCAAATGAGATTTTTGAGGAAAAGCAAATACCATTATTCTTAGGTAAGAAGATGAGGAACTGAGGCTCAGAAAAGGGATATAACTTGCCAAGGCCACGTGATTAAATTATGACAGCTCTGGGGTCAGAAACTGGATTTATGATTGAAACCACCTATCCCAATTGCTCAAAAAAACCCAGATCTACTGATTAATTTGGTGTGATCATCTCCCTCTGTGATACCTTCTCATCAACCCCCTTTCCAGGCAAAGTCACTGCATTTTGTCTTCTGTACACCAATTACACTTTGTACTCTTTATCATAGTAGTACTTTTCATACTACCTTAAAATTACTTATTTCTATATTTCTCTCACCTACTAGACTATGAGGAAGAAATGGTGGTGGTTCAATGACAGAATTCTGGCCTTCCATGTGAAAGACCGAGGATCAATTCCCAGCTACCACCCGTCTGCCAGTGGAGGCTTGCGTATTGCTATGATGCTAAACAGGTTTCAGTGGAGCTTCCAGACTAAGATGGACTAGGAAGAAAAGGCTGGCAATCTACTGTCAAAAATCAGCCAGTGAGGAGGGGCCAAGATGGCAGAGTAGTCAGATGCTTCCGGTGGACCCTCTTACAACAAAGACCCGAAGAAACAAGTGATTTGATTATATATGGCAATCTGGAAGCCTGGAAAATCAAAGGCAGAGTTGATGAACTGGACTGAGTGGTAGGGGAGGAAAAGACGGTTCGGAAGCAGCGAAGAGTTGCCAGACCTGACCTGGTGAGAGCCTGAGCCCTTCAGGCCTGATCAACTCAGGGGTGAGCGGTGAGGCAGGCAAGCGGCAGCGCCTGGGAGGCACATTTTCCATACCAAGAGAGACCCAGTGCCAGAGAGTCTACACAGCCACCCAGAACCAGTGAGAAGCAGCCCTAGATTGGCAAAAGATAAGTGATTGCGTACGGCCTACTGCACAGATCAAAAACACCCCCCTCAGGGAAAAACCTCTCTCCCATTTACCTCTCCACTCCCTGCTCTGCACTGGGTTCTGGACCTGCGTCAGCAATTACCAAGTCCCCTGGGCCAGAAGTAGGATCTGCACCACGCCCCAGCCATTCTCCCGGCCTTGGAGAGTGAACAAATTAACAAACAGGGGAAAAAATAAACTGCCGGCTCCCCTAAGCCAGGAACCCAGGGTAGGCACAGCTCCTTTGCCTAAGCACAGGCATAAGGGTTCCACAGACTTTGAGTACCCTTCCCCCTGCAGAGACTTGTGTGGGCCCATCTCAACAGTGTAGGCCCTCATTACCAGAGTACAACAGGGTATATACCGGAAGTCTAACTTCAACTGTTTAAGTTGTGAAGTGGCAGGTTCTTGACATTTGACACTGCTCTGCTGACTAAGCAGGGTCTTCACCTACCCATATCAAGGGCCTAAGGACTGGTGGCTCCACCCACGCCATCTAGCCACTTGTGATAGGGGCCCATGAATAAGAGGTGCCCCCCAGTCCTTACAGCAAACAGCATTTGGTGCTCAGAGTTAGGCTGCAAAACCCACCCACCTACACGCTCTAGGGAACAGAGACATGCCTTCTTCCCAGACACTCAGGGGTGGCCATCAGTCCCCTGCCTTACTCAGAGTGTGTCCCCCTGCCGCAGCCAGATGCCGGTGCCTACACCAATTACCCATGCCTGTCTAGGATTGTAAGTGAGAGCCTACATCACACACTTGGTGGCTATCTACCTGGGCACCTGAGCAGAATCTACAAAGTAGGAGTGGGGGGACTCCTGAGCTCATGTACCTAGTAACAGATCTAACTACCTGGTGATAGGACATTAGAGCTTCAAAGGTGCCAATAATCAAACTAGCTCATATGAGCAGCCTATTTGGGCATAGCAAAACAAAAGAAGAAGCTAGGACACAGTAAACAAATATAATAAGTTACTGATGGCTCAGAGACAACGTTAGTATCAAATCACATAAAGAGGCAATCCATGATAGCTTCAGCAAGCTTCCAAAATAAAGAATCTAGAAATTTTCCAGAGGAAGAAAATTTCTTGGAATTACCAGAGGCAGAATAGAAAAAATTAATATTAATATTAATATTAATAACAGGACTCTTCAAGAAATTAGGAAGGAAATTAAGCAAAATGCAGAACATGCAATAGAGAAAGTTAAAAAGATTAGAGAAGAGCATAATGACAAATTTAACAGGCTGTAAGAATCCATAGAGAGACAACAATCAGAAATCCAGAAGATTAACAATAAAATGTCAGAATTAGACAACTCAATAAAAAGTCATAGGAACAGAGTCGAGGCAATGGAAGTCACAATCAGTGCGATTGAAGATAAAGCACTTGATACCAACTTATTTGAGGAAAAATCAGAAAAAAGGATTTAAAAAAAATGAAGAAAGCCTAAGATTAGGTGGGATTCTATTAAGAGGAATAACCTACGAGTGATTGGAGTACCAGAATGGGGGTGGGGGGATAACAGAAAATACAGAGAGAATTGTTGAAGATTTGTTGGCAGAAAACTTCCCTGATATCATGAAAGATGACAAGATATCTATCCAAGATGCTCATCGAACCCCACATAAGGTAGATCCCAAAAGAAAATCACCAAGACCTATTATAGTAAAACTTGCCAAAACCAAAGATAAAGAGAGAATTTTAAGAGCGGCTAGCAATAAATGAAAAGTCATCTACAAAGGAGAGTCAGTAAGAATAAGCTGAGACTACTCAGCAGAAACCATGCAGGCAAGAAGGCAATGGTGGGACATATACAAAGCCTTGAAGGAAACAAACTGCCAGCCAAGAACTATATATCCAGCAAAACTGTCTCTCAAATATGACGGTGAAATTAGGGCTTTTCCAGATAAACAGAAATTTAGGGAATTTGCAAAAACCAAACCAAAATTACAAGAAATACTGAAGGGAGTCCTCCAGTTAGAAAATCAGTAACATCAGAAAACAACCCAAGACCAGAACACAGGACACAGCAACCAGATATCAACCCACATAGGGAAATCACAAAAGTAAATCAAAGCTAAAACACCGAAAACAGGGGAACAGATGTTAATATGTAAAAGATGACAACATTAAAACAAAAAAGAGGGACTTAAAAAACATAGACATATATTTTTCATACGTAGAGGAAGTCAAGGCGATATAAAGAAATAAAAGACTGGTATAAGCTTAGAAAAATAGGTTTAAATATTAAACCACAAAAGAAACTAATAACCTTACAAGTCAAAATAAAAAACTAGAAAAATATAAAGACTCAGCAAACACAAAATCAACAACAATGGGAAAGATGAAAGGAAAATACATAAAGAAAAATGACTCAGCACAGAAAATTAAGTGGAACAAAGAAACTGTGAACAACACACAAAAAAAGATATCAAAATGACAGGA
>NW_004443990.1:7133070-7141621 GCF_000243295.1 Trichechus manatus latirostris
TCTTAGCTCAAGTAGATACAAGAGACCAAAGGGGCAGCTTCCGTCCGGAGGTGAGATGGGAAGGCAGAGAGGGTTAGGAGCTGGTTGAATGGACATGGGAATCAGGGGTGGAAAGGAGGAGTGTCCTGTCACGGTAAGGGGAGAGCAATTAGGGTCACATAACAATGTATGTATAAATTTTTATATGAGAAAAATTTTTTTAAAGTATAAAAAGATAAATAAAAACAAACATGAATAACAACAACAAAAAATCAGCCAATGAAAACAGTATGATCTTTCAATGATGTGATCTGTAACTGATCAGGGGGATAGTACCGGACTGGGAAGCATTGTTCTGTTGTGCATGGGTTCATCATGAGTCAGGGGCCAAGCCAACAGCAGCTAACAACAACAACAGCAGCAGCACTAGAATATGAATACCTGAGAGCAAGGATCATCTTTCCTTCATCTTTGATACCCAGCACTCAGCCCAGCATTTGGCTGGATAAAGTCGGTGTTTGCTAAGCATTTCTTGAATGAATGGGTCAGTTTCAGAAAGTAACTTTCCTGTGACCCATCTCCTTTACGGGTGAGCAGAGTCCTTTTACACCATGGTGGGAAGATTTACAACACCCCTCCCTCCTTTCCCCTTTCTTCCTTAACCATTAATTGCCTCTTAGTGAAAAAGCAACACTTGTTGCCAGGAAGCAGGGCAGAATCCTATGCGCTCCGCCAAGAGGTACTCAGGACAGGGTTCTTGTCTGTTATTTGTCTCATATTTGTCATGCAAACCACCTGAGCCCCGAGGACTCTTGTGGCCACTGGGACAGGGGACCAAGGGAACTGCTAATTCTCTGCACCTCCAACCAGCAGCCTGCCTGCCACACTCTGACACCTGCGAAGGACTACACTTCTTTATTTTGAAGGTTGACCAGAAGGGTGGCACAGGACTAGGTATAAGAAAACCTGATCGGACCCTGGTTCTACCACTAATGCTCTCTGTGACGCTTGCTCCCTTCTATGGGTCATAGCGTTCTCGTCTATGAGACAAGGAGCTTGGATTTAATCAGTGTTTGGGAGTTAAGACCCATCAAACGTCCTGAAGTCATTATTTTAAAAACGGGATAGAATAGAAAATATCCTAACGCTATGCAAGTATATTTCCAAGAAATTTTCTCATGTGAATACGTGTATATAAAACATATCTTACTATGGGTTGCAGTAAAGTTTAAAAGACAGAGGGTTATGTGATTTCTAGATTCTCTTCCAACTTTAGCCCTTTCATTCCATGAATGAGTCAGGAGGACACAGGACGTCCTCAGAACCAGTAGGTTCCCATCTGAGGATCTGAGGATCCATGAACACCTTTATTTTATATTGCAGGCACCAAACCAAACCAAACCTGTTGCTGTCAAGTTGATTCCGACTCATAACAAGCCTACAGGACAGAGCAGAACTGCCCCATAGGGTAAGGAGCAGCTGGTAGATTCGAACTACCTACCTTTTGGTTAGCAGCCGTAGCTCTTAACCACTACGCCACCAGGGTTTCCATTTGGGGTACAGCTGAGCATATTTACAATTGCTGAGCACACCACGAGCAGCTGACCTAATTCCTTTGCCAAGATATGCCCCCTCCTTCCACCCCTATCTCCCTGCTTCTTTGTGTACCTGGTGAATTCTCACATATCCTTGAAGGCCCCGTTCAAATATCACTTTCTCTCTGTAAATTTCTCTGTGGACCAAGCAGAATGAACTGCTGCCTCCTGGGTGCACCCACAGCTTTATACACACCCTTCCCCTCACACTTCTTGCTTTATATTCCGCAGCTATTCTTAAATGTCTGCCTCTCCCTCTAGACTGAACTCTTTGGGAGTGAGAGCTACTTATTTTATTTCCATACCATCAATCTGGGACTAAAATTTGGAACACAGTAGACACTTGATGATATTGGCTGAATTAAACTGAATTCTCTTTTCAGCATGTCTTACATCTGCCAGGCGATTCAGGGAAGGCAATCGCTTTCATTTCATGGAAGGACCGGCCCTGCACTGAGACTGGGCAGAAGAACCCTCTTGCCTGCCTCTTGGGGAGCCCCTGGGACAGTCACTGCTATGGACTTGCCACTGAATGCTCCCCCTCCTGATACAGACCACTCTCCAGTCTTCTGCCAGCAGACATGCTCCCAGGGAAGCTGCTCTGCTCTACTTTCCTGCAGTGCCTTTGTCTCCAGTCCTTTCCAGAGGCTGCTGCTGCCGGGTCCTGTGCCTTTAATCATGCTCAGCTCTGCTCCTCCCGCTCTACCAGCAATGCAGCCTCCACAACTTCAGGGTAGACAATTCCAGGCAGGAGACATAGTGCAGCAAAGTTCTTTTTCATGTCACGCATGACCTGAATGGCCTCCCTCTCTCCTTCAGTGCTGACTGACTTCTCAAAGGCTACCGTGATGCACATTTTCCTTCATTTCACAGATATCCAGATGCACACACGCTGTCCTCAGGAGCGTCAGTGCAGCAGCCCCATTAAAGGGCCCACGTTAACTACCCAAAGCAGGTGCTCACTTCTGTGTTTTGCTGAGCCCAATTTATGTAATGGAGGCCGGGTGGTGCAGTGGTTAAGAACTCAGCTGCTAATCAAAAGGTCAGCAGTTCGAATCCACCAGGTGCTCCCTGGAAACCCTATGGTGCAGTTACTCAGTCCTATAGGGTCGCTATGAGTCCGAACTGACTCGCTGGCAAGAGGTTTTTTATTTACATAATATTTAATTCTCAAACATGCGTTTTTCCCAGAGCTTTGATTTACCCCCACCCAGATCCAATTCTCCCTTTAGGACTTCAGTGCTCGGGTTATAATACTGTAGTAATATTGCTATTAAATCAGTGATTCCAAATCCTACCTGCACACCTGAATCATGTGGGGCACTTGAAAATACAGATTCCTGGGTTCCTGAAGAGTCCTAGGGTGGGCTCGAGAACCTGTATTTTTCAGAAGCTCACCAGGTGATTCTAATGCTCATCTATGTTTGAGAGCCACTAATTTTTATGACACCATTAGGGAACGAGGTGTTCCATACTCTTGGACTTCCCAGATGAATTAACATTTACAAATTAAAAAAATCTAAACAATTTAACCATTTATGTCACATTTTTCTAAAATTTATTCTGTTGTTGTTGGGTGCTGCCAAGTTGACTACGACTCGTAGCAACTCCACATGACACAGTAGAACTGCCCCATAGGGTTTTCTTAGCTGTAATCTTTGTGGAAGCAGATGGCCAAGTCCTTCTCCCTCAGAGCTGCTGGCTGGGTTCGAACTGCAGCTTTTGGTTAGCAGCTGAGTGCTTAACCGTTGTGCCAGGAGGGCTTATTGAATAGAAACCAAACGTAGTGAACATAATTAGCTCTTATAGTATGATGAATGGTATTTGAATATTAAGCACAATATTTTAATCTAGTGACTAGGCTCATGTATAATCCAGATGCTGCTTGCCCCTTCACTAAATGGCCCCAGACATCTGGCTTCTCACACCTTTTCAGTATTTTTCCTCTCAGTCTATATTCCAGAGAATTACTAGTTAAAGAAGTAGGGTCTCCACAGAGAGGGGCTGTTACTATGCATTAACAGGAACAAACTGTTCTATACGAGTTGTTCTTTGGCACCTAACTGTGATGTGACTGCACTAGACTATGGAGTCGGATGCATTTTTCAAGTGGTGTAGGTGGATTTCTACCATTCCTAGGTGATGAGTGTAATCTGTGCCCTGAAGGACAACATTTTTAAATGGCCAACATGAAAAAAGAAACAGCGTGCTTTTGGTTTCAAAACCGTTTTAATCAACAGAAGTGACCACAAAACGTACGTAGTACTTCTCAAATTTTAGTATGAATACTGAACGACCAGGTAACCTGTTTAAAATGCATACCTTACAGCCTCACCTCGAGAGATACGGACTCATTAGGTCCCAGGATGCAGCCATGGATCTGCATTTTTAACAAGCACTCCAGGTATTCTGATGTGGGTGGACCACCCACCAGTATTCTCAAACTATTTCTGGTGAAACACCAGTTTTGTTTTTGTATTTCTAATCTGCTGCTGACCAATATGTGCTTCCTCAGCTCATGACATATGCAAACTCACCACATGAATCTGACTATACCTGAACTATGTTTTATTCAGTGAGAAATAGCTACTGACCATTCATGCCTTGGATATTGTGGCAATGCCAATTTGCTATAAAAGTTTCTGAGCACTTACTCTTGAGGACCGACATTGGTCCATGGGCCACACTTTGAGTACAACGGTTATACACCACACTGTAAGAAATACTTCATTACATTGTGAATTGCTAAGAGGTCTTTAACTCCAGTAATCGTGCTGTTTTTGTATGCCGCTGAGCTGAGTTTGACTCATAGCAACCCTATAGGACAGAGTAGAGCTGTCCCATAGGGTTCCCTATGGAGGCCTGGTGATGCAATGGTTAATGGCTCGGCTGCTAACTCAAAGTTTGGTGGTTCCAACCCAGCAGCTGCTCGCAGGAGAAAAGACCTGACAATCTGCTCTCGGAAAGATTATAGCCTAGAAAACCTTATGGAGCAGTTCTATTCTGTCCCATAGCGTTGCTAGGAGTTGGAATCAACTCAAGGGCACACAACAACAACAACAACAACAACAACAACAATCATCTTTACAGGAACACATTGCCAGGTCTTTTCACCCACAGAGCAGCTGGTGGGTTCGAACCTCCGACAACCAGGCCTCCCTTCCAGCAATCCTAGGAGCCCCAATATTAATGGCTTTTGAGAAAAATGAATATCTAGGGCAAATATTGTATAAGACCACTATTATAAGAACTCAAGAAAAGGTTTGAACACAGAAGAAAACATTCTTTGATGGTTATGACGGTGAGGAGGGAGGGGGAGAGGTAGTCACTAACTAGATAGTAGAAAAGAATTATCTTAGGTGAAGGGAAGGACAGCACACACTACAGGGGAAGTCAGCACAACTGGACTAAACCAAAGCTACAAAGTTTCCTGAATACAGTCAAACACTTCGAGGGACAGAGTAGCAAGGGCGGGGATCTGGAGACCATGGTGTCAGGGGACATCTAGGTCAATTGCCATAGCAAAGTTTACTAAGAAAATATTCCGCATCCAACTTTGGTGAGTGGCGTCTGGGGTCTTAAAAGATGCATCAATTGGTCCCAACCACCTGGAGTAAAGGAGAATGAAGAACACCAAAGACACAAAGAAAGTAGTAGCCTAAGAGACAGAAAGGGCCACATAAACCAGAGACTTCATCAGCCTGAGACCAGAAGAACTAGATGGTGCCCAGCTACCACCAATGACCACCCTGACAGGGAACACAACAGAGAGTCCCTGATGGAGCCGGAGAAAGGTGGGGTACAAAATTCAAATGCTACTAAGAAGACGAGACTTAATGGTCCGACTGAGACTGGAGGAACCCCAGAAAGCATGGCCCCTGGACTCTCTGTCAACCGAGAACTAAAACAATTCCTGAGGCCAACTCTTCAGACAAAAATTGGACTGGACTGTGGGAAGTAAAATGATACTCAAGAAGAGTGTGCTTCTTAGCTCAAGTAGATACTTGAGGCTAAATGGGCAGCTTCTGTCCGGAGGTGAGATGAGAAGGCAAAGAGGGTTAGGAGCTGGCTGAATGGACATAGGAAATCAAGGGGGGGAAGGGGGAGTGTGCTGTCACAGTACAGGGAGAGCAATTAGGGTCACATAACAATGTAAGCATAAATTTTTGTATGAGAGACTAACTTGAAATGTAAACTTTCACTTAAACTACAACAATGAAAAAAAAAAAAAAAGAAAGAGAAAAAGAAATGAATATCTAATTGGTAAAACATTCACCACCAGGGCTCCTTATCTGAGAGCTACTAACTCGTTCTTTAAGGAGCTCTGGTGTTCCAGTGGTTAAGCGCTTGGCTGGTAACTGAAAGATCTGAAGTTCGAACCCACCAGCTGCTCTGTAGGAGAAAGATGTGGCAGTCTGCTTCTTTAAAGATTTACAGCCTCGGAAACCCTATAGGACAGTTCTAGGCTGTCCTATAGTGCCACTATGAGTCAGAATCGACTCAAAGGCAATGGAGACTAACCCTTTATTATTCTACTGTCTTCTAGGATCTCCTCTCTCACTAAGTATTACAAAACTGTTGGGATTCACTTTAGAAATGTAGTGTCAAGACCTATCATTATAATAACTGTTTACCATTATTATTTAATTAACCTACCATAAAGTAATTGTCACATGGCTCACTTGATGTGTCAGGTTAACTTTGTAATGATATTTCTTTGATTTTTGCTCATGTAATAGAATTGTCTGTACACCCCAAGGGAAAATATTGTTTCCAAGCACGATGGTGTCCCATAGGTGATACTCACTGGCTGGCCCTGAGAGGTTTCTCCTACTCCCCTTCATCAACTATCATGAGCACCAGAAAATGGCACAGTCTTCTAACCTCTACATCCAGAATCCTAGGACCCATGGTGGACTCCTCCCATATTTGATTGCTCTCCAAGTCCTGTTACAACTTTTTTTTTAATTGTTGTGCTTTAAGTGAAAGTTTACAATTCAATTTAGTCTCTCATATAAAAATTTATACATACATTGTTATGTGATCCTAGTTCCTCTCTCTATACTGTGGCAGCAGAGTCTTTCTTTCCACTCTGGATTTCCCACATCCATTCAACCAGCTCCTGACCCTCTCTGCCTTCTCATCTTGCCTCTGGACAAAGATGCCCATTTAGTCTCATGTATCTACTTGAGCTAAGAAGCACACTCTTCTCGAGTACCATTTTATGTCCCATGGTCCAGTCCAATCTTTGTCTGAAGACTTGGCCTCGGGAGTGTTTTTACTTTTGGGCTAACAGACAGTCCGGGGGCCATGTCTTCTGGGGTCACTCCAGTCTAAATCAAACCATTAAGTCTGGTCTTTTTACTAAAATTTGAGTCCTGCATCCCACATTGCTCCTGTTCCATCAGGGACTCTCAGTTGTGTTCCCTGTCAGGGTGGTCATTGTGGCAGCTGCCATTTAGTTCTTCTGGTCTCAGGCTGATGAAGTCTCTGGTTTATGTGGTCCTTTCTGTCTCTTGGACTAATACTTTCCTTGTGTCTTTTGTGTTCTTCATTCTCCTTCACTTCAGGTGGTTGGAACCAATTGATGCATCTTAGATGGCCACTCACTAGCTTTTAAGACCTCAGATGCCACTCACCAAACTGGGATGCAGAACATTTTCGTAAAAAACTTTGTTATGCCAATTGACCTAGATGTCTCCTGAAATCACGGTCCCCAGACCCCTGCCCCTGCTACTATGTCCCTCAAAGTGTATGGCTGTATTCAGGAAACTTCTTAGCTTTGGTTTAGTCCAGTTGTGTTGACTTCTGTAGTGTGTGCTGTCCTTCCCTTCACCCAAGATAATTCTTCTCTACTTTCTAGTTAGTGAATACCCCCTCCCTCCCTCCCCACCCTCGTAACCATCAAAGAATGTTTTCCTCTGTGTTTAAACCTTTTCTTGAGTTCTTATAGTAGTGGTCTTATACAATATTTGTCCTTTTGCGACTAAGTTCACTCAGCATAATACCTTCCAGATTCCTCCATGTTATAAGATGTTTCACGGATTCATCATTCTTTATCATTGTGTAGTATTCCATTCTGTGAATATACCAAAATTTGTTTATCCATTTGTCTGTTGATGGGCAGCTAGGTTGTTTCCATCTTTTTGCTATTGTGAACAGTGCCGCAATGAACATGGTTGTGCATATATCTATTCGTGTGACGGCTCTTATTTCTCTAGGTTATATTCTAAGGAGCAAGACTGCTGTATCCTGTGGTACTTCTATTTCAAGCTTTTTAAGGAAGCACCAAAGCGATTTCTGAAGTGGTTGTACCATTTTACATTCCCATCAATACTGTATAAGTGTTCCTGTCTCTCCACAACCTCTCCAACATTTATTATTTAGTGTTTTTTGGATTAATGCTACCCTTGTTGGGGTGAGATGGTATCTCATTGTAGTTTGGTTTGCATTTCTCTAATGGCTAATGGGAAAACTTGGTGGCGTAGTGGTTAAGTGCTACATCTGCTAACCAGAAAGTCAGCAGTTCAAATCCAGCAGGCGCACCTTGGAAACTCTATGGGGCAGTTCTACTCTGTATGAGTTGGAATCAACTCGATGGCAGTGGGTTTGGTTTTGGTTAACAGCTAATGATCGTGAGCACTTCCTCATGTGTCTGTTAGCCGCCTGGAAGTTTTCTTTGGCGAAGTGCCTATTCATTATCTTTTGCCCATTTTTTAATTGGGTTGTTTGTCTTTCTGTTGTTGAGGTTTTGCAGTATCTTGCAGACTTTAGAGATTAAACGCTGATCGGATTTGTCGTAGCCAAAAATTTTTTCCCAGTCTGTAGGTTGTCTTTTGACTCTTTTGGTGAAGTCTTTTGATAAGCCTAAGTGTTTGATTTTTAGGAACTCCCAGTTACCTAGTTTCTCTTCTGGTGTTTGTGCATTGTTACTTATGGTTTGTATTCTGTTTATGCCATGTATTAGGGCTCCTAGC
>NW_004443990.1:7143764-7190414 GCF_000243295.1 Trichechus manatus latirostris
GTCCCAAGTCTGTGGATCAGGGTAGAGGCCTCTCCCAATTCACGCAGCCACAGAAGCTTGTGAGCCCAAGATTGGCAGGTTGGAGAGCACACAGGCTGTGAAGGTCAACGAATTGCAAGATCAGCAGGCAAGACCGCAAGGTTTTCCTGATACATGTAGCTGCAGGGGTTGGCAAATTCAAGATCGGCAGGTCAGAGAGCAGGGCTCTGCTCACAGGCCGTGAAGGTTGATGAATCCCAAGTTTGGCAGATAAGCTGACAGCTCAAGTCCCAAGAACCAGAGATGAGACGACAGGAGGCAGCCACAGGATCCAGAGTGAGCAAAAAGCCAGAAATGTCTGCTTATCTTCAGATGCAGGCCACACCCCCAAGGAAACTCCCTTTCATCTAACTGGCTACTCACAGCATATTCAATCATGGGAGTGATCACATATAAACACTGATAATCATGGCCCAGTCAAGCTGACACACAATCTTCACTGTCACACATCCATAATTTGTTCTATAACTCAGTACTTTTTGAGCAAGGTGTTGTTCAGTTTCCATGTGTTTGATTTTTTTTTCCTTGCTTTTTCTGTTATTGATTTCTACTTTTATGGATTTATGGTCAGAAAAGATACTTTATAATATTTTGATGCTTTGGATTCTGGTAAGGCTTGCCTTATGGCCTAATACATGGTCTGTTCTGGAGAATGTTCCACGTGCGTTGGAAAAGAAAGTATACTTGACTGCTGTTGGGTGGAGGGTTCAGTACGTATCTATGAGACCAAGTTGGTTGACTATAGCATTTAAATCTTCCATGTCTTTACTGAGCTTCTTTCTGGATGTTCTTCACCGAAAGTAGTGTGTTGAAGTCTCCTACTGTTATTGTGGAGCTGTCTATCTCTCTTTCAATGCTGTTAGTTTGTTTTACATATTTTGGAGCCCTTTCATTAGGTGTGCAAATATTCATTATAGTTATTTCCACCTGGTGTATTGATCCTTTAATCATTACATAGCGTCCTTCCTTATCCTTTGTGGTGGTTTCATTTTAAAGTCTATTTTGTCAGAGACTAATATTGCCACTCCTGCTCTTTTTCGAGTGTTGTTTGCTTGATAGATTTGTTTCCATCCTTTGAGTTTTAGTTTGTATGTTTAAGTCTAAGGTGTGTCTCTTGTAGGCAGCATATAGACGGATTGTGTTTTTTATCCATTCTGCCACTCTCTGCCTCTTTATTGGTGCATTTAGTCCATTTACATTCAGCGTAATTATTGATAGGTATGAGTTTACTGCTGTCATTTTGATGTCTTTTTTTGTGTGTTGTTCACAGTTTCTTTGTTCCACTTAATTATCTGTGCTGAGTTGTTTTTCTTTATGTATTTTCTTTTCAGCTTTTTCATTGTTGTTGATTTTGTGTTTGCTGAGTCTTTATATTTTTCTAGTTTTTTATTTTTACTTGTAGGGTTGTTAGTTTCCTTTGTGGTTACCTTAACATTTACACCTATTTTTCTAAGTTTATACCAGTCTTTTATTTCTTTATAGCACCTTGACTTCCTCTCCATATGAAAAATCTATGTCTACACTTTTTAAGTCCCTCTTTTTTGTTTTAATGTTGTCATCTTTTACATATTGACATCTCTGTTTCCCTATTTTCAGTGTTTTAGCTTTGATTTACTTTTGTGACTTCCCTATGTGGATTGATATCTGGTTGCTTTGTCCTGTGTTCGAGTCTTGGGTTGTTATCTGATGTTACTGATTTTCTAACCGGAGGACTCCCTTTAGTATTTCTTGTAATTTTGGTTTGGTTTTTGCAAATTCCCTAAACATCTGTTTATCTGGAAAAACCCTAATTTCACCATCATATTTGAGAGACAGTTTTGCTGGATATATAATTCTTGGCTGGTGATTTTTTTCCTTAAGGCTTTATATATGTCATCCCATTGCCTTCTTGCCTGCATGGTTTCTGCTGAGTAGTCCGAGCTTAGTCTTATTGACTCTCCTTTCTAGATGACTTTTTGTTTCCCCCTAGCCACTCTTAAAATTCTCTCTTAATCTTTGGTTTCAGCAAGTTTGATTATAATATGTCTTGGTGATTTTCTTTTGGGATCTACCTTATGTGGGGTTTGATGTGCGTCTTGGATAGATATCTTCTCATCTTTCATGATATCAGGGAAGTTTTCTGTCAACAAATCTTCAACAATTTTCTCTGTATTTTCTGTTATCCCCCCCATTCTGGTACTCCAATCACTCATAGGTTATTTCTCTTCATAGAGTCCCACATAAATTCTTAGAGTTTCTTCATTTTTTAAAATTCTTTTATATGATTTTTCCTCAAACAAGTTGGTGTCAAGTGCTTTACCTTCAATCTCATTCATTCTGATTTCTACTGCCTCAATTCTGCTCCTATGACTTTCTATTGAGTTGTCTAATTCTGCAACTGTATTGTTAATCTTCTGGATTTCTGATTGCTGTCTCTCTATGGATTCTTGTAGCCTACTAAATTTGTCATAATGCTCTTAATAACCTTCTTAAGTTCCTCTATTGCTTTGTCTGTGTGTTCTTTGACATTGTCTCCATTTTGCTGTAGCTCTTTCCTAACATCTTAAAGAGTTCTGTATGTTAATCTTTTGTATTCTGCCTCTGGTAATTCCAAGAAGTTCTCTTCCTCCAGGAAATTTCTTGATTCTTTATTTTAGGAGCTTGCTGAAGCCATCATGGTCTGCCTCTTTATGTGATTTGATATTGACTGTTGTCTCTGAGCCATCAATAAGTTATTATAATTTATTTCATATTTGTATACTGTGTCCTAGCTTCTTGTTTTGTTTTGTTTTGATATGCCCAAATAGGCTGCTTGTGTGAGCTAGTTTGTTATTGGCACCTTTGATGCTCTAACGTCCTGTCACCAGGTAGTTAGATCTGTTACTAAGTATATGAGCCCAGGAGTCCATTACCTTTTCTTGTATGGATTCAGCTCAGGGGTCCAGGTAGTCAGTCACCAAGTGTGTGCTGCAGGCTCTCACCTACAGTTTTAGACACGCATGGGTGATTGGTGTAGGCACAGGTATCTGGCTGCAGTAGAGTGTCACACGCTGAGCAAGGCAGGGGGCTGATGGCTACCTGGAGTGTCTGGAAGGAAAGCATGTCCCTATTCCCTAAAGCACGTAGCTGGGTGAGTTTTGCAGCTGGACTATGAGCACCCAATGCTGTTGGCTGTAAGTACTAGGGGGCACCACTTATTCTTGGACCCCTGTCACGAGTGGCTAGGCAGTGTGGGTGGAGCCACCAGTCCTCAGGCCCCTGATGTGGGCAGGTGAGGAACCTGCTTAATGGGCAGAGCAGTGTCAAATGTCACAAACCTGCAATTTCACAGCTGAAACTGTTGAAGTTAGACTTCAGGTATATATCCTGTTGTACTGTGGTAATGAGGGCCTGTGCTGTTGAAATTGGCCCACACAAGTCTATGCAGGGGTGACAGGCATTCAAAGTCCATGGACCCCTTATGCCTGTGCCTAGGCAAAAGAGCTGTGCCAACCCTGATGTCTTGGCTTAGGGGAGTCGGCAGCTTATTTTTTACCTGTTTGTTAATTTGTTCCCTCTCCAAGGCTGGGAGAATGGCTCAGGGCACGTGACAGGTCCTACTTCTGGCCCAGGGGACTTGGCAATCACTGAAGTCGGCCTGGGACCCAGTGCAGAGCGGGGAGCGGGGAGGTAAATGGGAGAGAGGTTTTTCCCAAATAGGGTATTTTTTGAGCCCCATAGTAGGCCTGATGCAAGTACTTGTCTTTAGCTGCTTAAGTGCTGCTTTTCACTGGTTCTGGATGGCCGAGCTGACTCTCTGTCTTTGGGCCTCTCCTGATGTGGAAAACACTTCCTGAGCACCACTGCTTGCCTCACCACACACACCAACTGATCCAGCTTGAAGGGCTCCAGCTCCTGCCGGGTCGGGTCTGACAACTCCTCGCTGCTTCCTAACTGTCTCTCCCTCCCCACCCCCTGCCACTTAGTACAATTCCTCAACTCTGCCTTTGATGTTCAGTGCTCCTAAATTGTCATATACAATTGATTTACTTGTTTTTTCTGGTCTTTGTTGTAAGAGGGACCACAGGAAGCATCTGACTGCTTCATCATCTTGGCCCCGCCTCTGTTACGACTTTCTTAACATTCCTTGCATCTGCCCCATCTTTGCTGTATTTACTGCCATTTTCTTTGTTAGAGTTTCATCTCTTCTTTCTGAGAATTTGCTAAGGCCACCAAAACTAGCCTCCCTGTCTCTGTTCTTGTGTCCTTCATCTATCTTCCATACTTCCCCAGCAAAGTAAAAATGACCAAGTTACTCCCCACTTAATACTCTTCTGGGACATCACCTACAGGCTAAAGTCCAAATCTCTTAGTGTGATAAGATCCCTCATGATCTGACCTTTTGCTGTCTCTCCAGCAGCCTCCCTCACCTCTCTTCAATATGCTACACTCCAGCCATGCAGAACTGCTTACAGTTTCTCAAATGGACCAAAGACTTTCCTCAGTACCTTTATACTTGTTGACCCCGATGGTAGGAACCTCCTTCTGCTTAGATTCTGCCTGGTGAATTTCTCCTCATCCTTTAAGGCTTAGCTCCAACTTCACCTCCTACATACTTATTACATTGTTGCAGTGATTTCTTTGAATTTCCGTCTTCTCCAGAAGACTGAGAGCCCTCTGGCAAACAGACACTGGGTTTAGTCAACCTTTGTGTCCCCAGGGTGTAACACCAGGTGAAGCATAAAAAAAAAAAAAAAAAACCCATTGCCATTGAGTTGGTGGCACACAGTAGGTACTTAATAAACACTTATTCAACACCAGAAGCAGCATCATGGAAGAACCATAAGCCAGACTGGTAGAAAAAGAAAGAGAGAAAGACAGGAGGCTTGGAATGTCAAATATTACCAACTCTTTCCAAATCCCAAATCACCATTCATTAGAGATTTGCAAATGTGCTAAATGAAATGTTGGAGAAAGAATAAAGCCAGAACATTAAGCACTTAAGTAACTCACAATCTGATCCATCACTCCCTTCCCATGTTCTTTAAGTGAAAGGCTCAGTTGTGCCGTTTGATTAATAAACCTTAGCATTTAAATAGAAACTGCTTTCTCTCCACTTAATCCACTGCTCATAAAGGCTCCTGGGGTAGAAAATTGGTGCACAGAAAAATGGCATGTCACTTTTGAGTTGTGACAAGGTAACACTATCCATCCATTACTCTTCCTGTTCCAAACCCGCTGGGAAAATTGCAAAATGGTAAAGAACAGCTTGGCAGGTGTGGACAGGCTTGGAAGAAGCAGCTCTCTTTCTTCTTAACCTCTGGGGCATATGAACTTAGCGCTGTTTAATACAGATGTAACTGGAAAGACACTTTGTCCTTCCCCTCCCCCATCCATCACCCAACACACATATGCACACCCAGTAAATATATTTACTGCTACTTTTCTGATTATAGATATGGGGGTAAAGTTGGCGGGCGCGGTGCAGTAAGACGTTAAAATATAAGTTGTAATTTCAAAGCTTCTGCTGGTTCTTCATGCAATTAAAAGTGAAGTCCTAGTGTAAGTAACAAGGAACCCTGGTGGTGCAGTGGTCAAGTGCTCGGCTGCTAATTGAAAGGTCGGCAGCTTGAACCCACCAGTTACTCTTTGGGGAAAGATGTGACAGTCTGCTTTCGTAAAGATTACAGCCTTGGAAACCTTACAGGGCATTTCTACTTTGTCCTATAGGGTCTCTATGAGTCGGAATCGACTCGATGGCAACGAAGTTTAGTGTAAGTAGCTCTTCATTTATTCATTTGATAAATATCTGGAGAGCTTTCATTTTGAGCCAGGCACTCTTCTAGGCTCTGGAGATACATCAATTAATTAAATAAAGCTCCTGCCCTTATGAAGCTTATATTTGAGAGTAGGAGACAGACAATAAACAAATATACTCATATCATATGTCAGAAGGTGTTAAGTGCTATGGAGAATAATGAAGCTGGCTAATGTAATGGGGGTAGAGACTTGTTTGTGTGTGGAGGTGGCTATTTTGTATGGAGTAGTCAGAGGGCACCTCTCTAAGGAGCTGAAATCTTATCAGAGACTGGATTAGTCTCCTGTGGCTGCTGTAACAAATTTCCACAAACCAGATTACTTAAAACAACACAGGCTTATTCTCTCACAGATTTGGAGGCGAGAGTCTGAAAGGTGTTGGCAGAGCTGCAATCCCTCTGGAGATTCTAGGGGAGGATCCATTTTTTGTCTCTTTCAGCTTCTGGCGGTTGGCGGTATTCCTTGACTTTTGGCCGCATCATTCCAGTCTCTGCCTCTTGTTCACACTGTCTCCTTCTCTTCTGTGTGTGCCTAACCTCCCTCTACCGCTCTCTTTTAAAGACACATGTGATGGCATTTAGGGCCCTCCTGGACAATCCAAGATAAGTTCCTCTTCTCAAGATCCTTAACTAAATCATATTTCTTGCTATAAAAGGTAGTATTCACAAGCTTTGGGAATTATGATGTGGACATATCTTTTTTTGGGCCACTATTCAGCCAACTACAGAGAACCAAATAATGTGAAGGAGAAAAACAAAATCTGGGCGAACAGTGTTTTAGGCAGAGGGAACAGTAAGTGCAAAGGCTCTGAGCCTAGAGCATGCCTAGTTTGTTAAAAGAAGGGCAAGATGGCCAGTGTGGCTGGATTGGAGGAAGAACGGTGAGGAAGACAGGGGAGGATCTAAGGCTGGAGGATGGGATGACTGGAAAGAAATTCCCTGTGGTAGGTAAAGGCCCATGGATTTTCATGGCAATGATGTCAAGTCTTCAATTTCAAGTTTATGCCTATACTGTTTCTTTTATCCCCCACCTTTATCCCAAACTTTTGGTAAAGATCTATTAAAATGCATACCAGCTTTGGTTTAGGGTTCCTTTGGATAAAAGGAGTCTGGACTGTTCAAAGTACTTTGGGATTATGCTTGAAACCTGCATCAAAGTCAACCAAAAACCAAACCCGTTGTGGTCGAGTCGATTCTGACTCACAGTGACCCTACAGGACAGAGTAGAACTTCCCCATAGGGTTTCCAAGGAGTGCCTGGTGGATTTAAACTGCCAAACTTTTGGTTAGCAGCCAAACTCTTAACAACTAGGCCACCAGTGTTTCCTGCACCAAAGTCAGGTAGATTTTAATTGATATTTTATTTCCAGGACCATATGGGGCATAAAACCCAAAACTCACTGCTGTCAAGTAGATTCCGACTCATAGCGGCCCTATAAGACAGTCGAACTGCCCCATAGGGTTTCCCAGGAGCAGCTGGTGGATTCAAACTGCTGACCTTTTGGTTAACAGCCGCTATTAACCACGATGCCACCAGGGCTCCATTCAGGGCATAGGAGGACAGAAACTACTGAGAAATGAGTTAAGCACAAGAGAATGTAATTATCGTAGAGCAGGACAATAAAGTCATGGTCATTGGTCAGATCCCTGCATCTCTTTCTTATCGGATGCCCGTACCCTACTCTCTAGCTGGCTTGGGAAGAGCTATGCCCAATGGAAAAGCAGTTCATGGTGGCTGTGAAGTAAGGACAAATGGGACCTAATTTTACTGGTCATTTAGCATGTGCCAGATTCTTTCAAAAATTCTCTTTAATTTAGTGCTAACTACAACCTTATAAAGTACAATGTTACTACGGCTGCTTTACAGGCAAGGAAACTGAGGCTCAGGGAAATAAGGTAAAGTTGCCCAAAGTCATATAGCAAACAAACAGCAGGACTGGAACTTGAACTAGGCCTTTCTGATACCAAAGAGCCACGTTCCTTCATTTACACCAAGCTGAATTCCTAGGGCCTGGTCAGGAAACTCTGGTCAAGGGCTCCTTCCCTCTCTGGGTATCTGGTGACATACCCACCCAGTCATTACACAGAGCCAGCACTTTAGATTTCTGCTTCCACTATGGACACTCCTATGGCTTGTAGACTGTTTCCGGATGGCTACCCAACCCAGGGCCCTCCTCGGCTCTCACAGTGGACTCCCCACGCTTCACACTCTGGGCATGCATCCTTCTCCCAGCTGAAAACCCTGGCTTCTTTCTCTCTGGCCTTGCTAGCTCTCTGGACACCCTATCAAAAGTGAGAAGTTCAATAACCAGTTGGGTGGGTTTCCTCTGGACTAGCCCTGATGTTACTCAATCAGTGAATTTGAAAATAGTGATGCTACTACTATTAAAGGCCTATTTCTCCAAATTAGCAGCATTCCTTATCAATACCAGACTGGGCAAGTGTTGAGGAGAGCCCTGTGTTTAGTCATCTGTATCCTCTTTGTTATATATTACATGGATCTCTTCAAAGGGGCAGTTTCCATAAGTCTGTAGTGCAATATACCATCGTATAAAGATTTTAAGCTGTGTATTGGAGCTTGGAGTAGTATTTGACCCTCATTGCTGTTTAGAGCTGCTCAAAATCCAGTTTTGAATTAGGCAGTCTAATGATAATAATAATAGCTGGCATTCATTGGTGCTTATTTCATTCTGAGCACTGTCTCATTTATTACTCACAATAGTCACGAGGACCCATTCAACAGGAGAGAAAACTGAGGCTGACTTACAGTCACTTCTGCTACAATGTGATATATGCATTCCTAAAAATCACTGCACTGTGAAAAACTGTGCAATAAAACCCATGAGTCTTATAGAAAAATTAGGTTGGGACAACGCTAGAAAACATCAGTGATGTTAAAATAAAAATAGGAAATGAATGAAAATCATAGCACAGCTTTACACACGTTAACTTGTTAAGAAACACATAATTACCACAATAAATATGGCACTTAACCTTGAAACAGATTTGAAGTTTACTAGTGGAAGTGGGTGTTGGGACAGACTGCAGCTTGTGAGTTACGGTGAAGGGGTGGAAGGAAGGGTCTCTGAGATCAGAGGGAAAGTTGAACACTTCTTGGATAAGTATGGCTCACCACACATGCAGCAGACTGGGGTGGTTGTTTGAAGTGTGTGTATTTTGTGGAATTCTATTTTATTCCTGAATGCCATTTTCTGTATTCACCTATTATTTCTCATGGCCTAAATCATGCATAAGCAAATGTGAAATTAGTGTTGTGCTCATTTGCTAATGTATCTACGTTGCTTGAACAAATCTGCATTTTCAAAACAAGTATTATAGCAGAACCCACATTAACATGCCCAAGGTCAAACAGCCACAGTTGAGGAGCTGGTTTTAAGATCAAGCAGACAGACCCCACAGTTCAAGTTCTTAGCCACTAGACCATTGAACTGTTTGTGCTGGAAGCAAATTAAGAAAAATATATGACTTAATATCCCATTGTGACAGGGCCTGGTGTGATCGTGCTACTTGTGGTAGGCAGAATTCAATGACAGTCCCCAAGATTTCCCACCCTGACCTTGGGACTGTAAATACCATGAAGTATTATGTCTGTGATTATGTTACGTTACATGGCAGATGAGATTTTGCGAATGTAGTTCAGGTTACTAGCTGGTTGACTTTGAGTTAATCGAAAGGGACATTATCCAGGTGAAACTAAACTTTAATCACAGCAAAAAAGAAAAAGAAAAAAACCCAAACTCATTGCCATTGAGTCGGTTCCGACTCACAGCAACCCGACAGGACAGGGTAGAACTGCTCCATAGAGTTTCCAGGAAGTGCCTGGTGGATTCCAACTGCCGACCTTTTGGTTAGCAGCCATAAGCTCTTAACCACTACACCACCAGGTTAATCACACAGGTCCTTGAAAAGCAGAGCATTTTCTCAGGCTGCTCACAGCGATTCAAAGCACAGCTGCTGGATGTGAAGATGGAGGGGGCGCCACCCGAAGGACCTCGGGAGAGCAGCCTTGGGGAGCTGAGAGTGACTCATGGCTGACAGCCAGCAGCGACATGGGCTCCTCAGTCCTACCAAACCAAAAACCCACTGCCGCTGAGTCAATTCGGACTCATAGCAACCCTATAGGACAGAGTAGAACTGCCCTGTAGGGTTTCCAAGGCTGTAAATCTGTACAGAAGCAGACTGCCACATCTTTCTCCTACGGAGTGTGTGGTCGGTTCAAACCACTGACCTTTCAGTTAGCAGCCGAGCACTTTAAGCACTGGGCCACCAGGGCTCCTTCTCAATCCTACAAACACATGGAAATGAATTCTGCCAACAACCTGAATAAGCTCAGAAGCAGAGCCTTCCTCAGAGCCATTGTCTTGATTTTGGCCTGGAGACCCTAAGCAAAGAACCAGTTAAGCCCATCTAGACTTCTGACCTACAGAGCTGTGAGCTAATCAATAGGTGTTGTTTTAAACTGCTAAATTGGTGGTAATTTGTTATGCGGCATAGAAAACTGACCAAATACCTTACTCTCAGAGTACCTGGGTGATGCCAAATGGTTAACCAAAAGTTGGAAGTTCCAGCCCACCCAGAGGTGCCTCAGAAGAAAAGGCTGGTGATCTGCTTCTGAAAAATCAGCCATTGAAAACCCTATGGAGCATAGTTCTACTCTGACACAGGTGGGGTCTCCACGAATCATAACTGCCTTGACAGCAACAGTTACCTAACTCTGTGCCTACACTGTGATGCAGACAAGGAAAAGAAAAGGAAAGAACAAAGCCCTCACTGATTCCTCTAGGCTCGTGGGTCTCTCTGCAGCACAGACCATTTCTAATTTGCATTATTAACTCTTTCTCCCAGCAAGACACCAGTACAGAAAGGGCGCCTTATTTTTCTTTTATAAACTTATGCTTTATGATAATGTTTTCTTTTGTCTTTTCTTCTCTTATAGATCTTGCTACAAGCTTTCAAGGTAAGTACTATTTGGAAATGTCATCAAACAAGATTGGTTGCCATAAACGACCTATTTTAACTTCAGCTCCAGAAATTATCTGCAAGGGGACAAAGCAATACCGTTCTTCCTCATCCTTCTTGAAAGTGCATTCATTGCCGAAGGATGATTTACCAATTCAGGCAGTTAATGCATTTACCGCGGAAGCCCTGGCTGGCTTCAGAGTCCTCTCAAGTAAAGTGGGCTTCTTTTGAAAATTAACCACATATCCTCTGGGCACTTTTAGCTAGGCCAATCCTGAGCATCTCTTGTCTCTGGCTGAAGTAATTCAAATCTGGATGTTATCAACATGGAAAGATGAGCTCTCTCCCAATCTGCTTTATAAGGAAATCAATGCTTTGAACACAGTATTCACTTCCCTTGAGGGAACATCTCTTGATAAGTGGAAATGTTTTTTCAACAAAAAACCTGCTGCTCCAAATTTGTTAACACTGGTTCAACAATCTGTTTCAATTCCTGTGTCAAATGTTGGAGTGAAAAAAAAAAAAAAAATGTTGAGTATTGTGGGTAATTTGTGTGGAGTCAGTGAGAAGCCAACCCTGTGTGTTTGTGTGTGTGTGTGTGTGTGTGTTGTGTGTGTTTCATTTGCTTGGAAGGAAAAATTAGGTATTTTAAAAAATAAATTTTAATGCATAAGTATCCTCACCTATCTGAAATACATGCTGCGATATCAATTGCACAGTTTTACTCAATGATTTTTCTGTACCATACTTACTGTTTCATTTTGTTTTCTGATTTGGATTAGCACATTTTTATTGTGGGTCTGTCTGGTTTCTTTTGAGCTATCTGCCAACTTCATTGTTGGGCTGGTACAGGAATTTAATTCTCTCTCTCTTTTGGGTCCTACCATTACCCACCGAGTTCAGAGTATTTTTGTTGTTGTTGTTGTTTTACTTTGATCAACAATTTTGGAGGAGCTACTATATTCTAATGGAGCTCTGGTGGCACAGTGGTTAAGCGTTCGGCTGCTAACCAAAAGGTTGGCAGTTCAAATCCACTAGCCACTCCTTGGAAACCCTATGGAGCAGTTCTACTGTCCTATAGGGTTGCTACGAATTGGAATCGACTCGATGGCAATGGGTTTGCTTCTGGGTTTACTGTATTTTAAGCTCTGCACCAGACGTTGGGGAGACAAGAATGACTAACACACAGTCCCTGCCCTGAAGATGCTCGCTGTTTATAACGATGGGTCTCAAGTGTGTCCCAGGGATGGAGAGCCAGAATTTCTCATGCTCTTCGCCAACACCAAGAAATATTGGTTCAATATATTAAACTTAAAGCAAATACTATAAAATTTTACGATAAACTAGACACAATTTTATACTAGATTCTAGTATAGACAAGTATTTGTGGGTGCCAAAGATTTAAGAGAAAAAAAATTGCAGAAAAAACGAAGCATGGGAAAAATTCTACACCTTAATTTTTTCTGTAGATTGGAAAAGGGCCATTGCTATTTTAGTTTATTGTGTTTTCGAGCTGCCACTTTATTAGGGAAGTCAGTATGTAAACAAATTGAATATGGCATCTTAGAGGTCCTTATAATGTTTATCTTTCAGGTGAAACACGGCTCTCTATGTGTGTTTTTTTTTCTTTGCGTCTCCAGAACTTTCAGTTCCTCTCTGTTGCAGATAGGTTAGAAACAAAACTACTCACACTTGCCAGGTATTCAGCCCTCCAAATTCTGGCTCAGAGTTTACATAGTCTCCCATTTCACTCCCCACATTCTCTGCTCCAGCTACCTGAACTGCATACTACACCCCACTCCCACCCCCAACATGCCTGGCATTCTCTCCTCCTGGGTGCCTTTTCCCATGATGACCTTCCACTTGGGATTCCCTGGCAGCCCCATCCTACCAAGAAGCAAGCCCAACTCAAATCCATGACTCTTCCCCAGATATCCTTCCCATTTCAATAACCAGAGTGACTCCCTTCATTTCTACTGTTCCGTTTCATATTGCTAACACTGAGCAAAGCCTTTCCTGGAGTCATGGTGGTGGCTGCTATCTATTAGCCAATATGTGCCAAGCACAACTCTATTATCATGCATACAGCCAGAGGAGGAAACACAGGCTCAAAAAGGTGCTGCAGAAGGTTACCCGATTGGTTAATGACAACACCACAGCTGGGATCAAGTCTCTCTGCTTCCAAAGACAGTGCTCCCTCCATTCCACCCTAATGCCTCCCCTTCCATGTCCTCATCCCAATGGGAGTTGAGGCAGAGATGTGTCTTCTACCTTCTTCCTTATGCGAAGCAAGTACTACTGAACTGAATTGTATTAATACTAGGAAAAGAAAAAAAAAAAAGATTTGACTTCCCTGCTTTTATTGGCAAAGTTTAAAATGATTGATACTATTCAGTACTGGTGAGTAGGTGGAAGGAAAAAATTACTCTAATTCATTGTTGATGGGAGTATAAATTAGAGCAGCACTTCGGAACTGTCTATCAGAGTAAAAAATGTTCATGCCCTGACATCTAGCAATTCTACTTTTAGAAATTTCTTCTGGGGAAATAATTAATTCAAGTGCAAGGATATGTATACAAGAGTATTTATTGCAACATCATTTATGGCAGTGAAAAGTTATAGGCCATCCAGGTATCCATGAATAAGGAAAACGTATACATATATTACGGTACATCATATAGTGGACTATTACGTAGACATTAAAAAGATTAATGTTGATCTGCATGTGCTTAATTGTATGTACACGTGGGCTTAATTGCATTTACTTGCCAATCTGTGGTGAGTAATTTCACGTGGGTTTCACCATATCTTTGACATGGTGGGGGACAGGTGAAATTGTGCACTGCAGATTGGTGGGAGGGCACAGTTGGGTCCCTGCGTACCTTGCTTATGAAAGGATGCTCACAATATATTGCTGAATTGATAAATGTTATAAGTTTCAGCAAAGTCAATAGAGTATTGTCCTATTTTTCTTAAAAAGAAAATGAAAGCCTCTTTTTTTTCAAACCTTCCACCCCAAACTCAAACTTCTCAAGAGGTCAGTGGGACTTTTTTTTTCCTCACAGAATAGTGGTTATTGCCCACAGATAAGGACAAATTATGCAAAGTGCCCTGCATCCTAAAAACAGCCACCTATCTCTAAGGCATGCTAGGAGCAGCCAGAACTGACCCTACTGCCATTGACTGCTTGCTTCCCTCCTTCCTCCCCTCCTCCAGGCAGATTAAGAAGAGTTGCTGAAGAGGTTATCAGCTCTGTGAAGTATAGAGGGGTTGCCAATAACCCATCACCATCGAGTCCACTATGACTCATAGCAACCCTAAAGGACAGAGAAGAATTGTCCCGCAGGGCTTCCGAGGCTGTAATCTTTATAGAAGCAGACTGCCATGCCACATCTTTCTCCTGCAGAGCGCTGCTGAGTTCGAACAGCCAACCCTTCGGTTAGCAGCTGAGCGTTTAACCACTGTACCACCAGGGCTCCTTGGAGGGGTTGCAGTGAGAACTTATTGTTCCTTTCCTCGAGGGGGTGGGGTGCAGGGGTGCTTCTCCTCAAAGCCAAGGGAGAAAGAAGCTTCAAAGAGCCCCATTTTAAGATTGGCAGTATTTGCAAAAAAGAGAGATTAGAGTGTTTTCCCTGGTTGGATGGCAACGAGTAGACTGGCTGACCTACATCTGCCCCTAGAAGTGGCTGGGGAGAGTAGACGAGAGTGGAGACTGCAGCTTTGCAGAATCTAGATAGTATCTGAAGGAGTGGGGGGTGTTAGACAAAGAGGGACATATTAGAGCGATAATGGGTGAATGCCATCAGCTGGGAATCATTTGGAAGAAGTGGCCAGATCCCTCAAGGGGCTGCCAATGCTGGGAATCAGCCCGTTGCTAGCACTGCATGTTGGAGCCACCACCCATTCTCAGCGGGCTGTCAGACACAGAGCTACCTCAGTAATTTTGGTCAACCAAGGAGAGAGGACTGCAACAGCACTGGTCAAGGACCAAGTTTTTAGCTTTTCCTCTCTCTCCCTCCTCTGCCCCGCAATGTTCTGGAAGTTTGATGTCAGAAAAGGGAGATGGGGGAGATGTTTTGCAGTGTGGTTATATATCCTCCTCAAGTAGCAGGGCCACAGTTCTAACCTGTGCTGAGGAAAGGGGAGGAGAAGAACTTTAAATCAAGTTTGAAAGTAAAACTGAAAATCAAAAACAGGGCTGTGCTTATCAACTGACCAGACTGAGACTTTTAATAACACAAAGTGGTTGGTTAAAAACTATGGAAGCAAACTTAAGATATCATTAAGGGAGCCTCTACCCAAAGGGAAAGTACTTAGGTCACCATAATCTAGTTAGGGATGGTTACTGGAATATATGAAAACTTTCGTTTATACCCAGGGTGGATTAACCAGTAAGCACGGTATGCACCAGCACACATTGAGCAAGGTACACATGGGCTTAATTGTATTTACTTGCCAATCTGTGGTGAGTAATTTCACATGGATTTCACCATATCTTTGACATGGTGGGGGACAGGTGAAATTGTGCACTGCAGATTGGTGGGAAGGCACAGTTGGGCCCCTGTGTACCTTGCTTATTGGGTAATCCAGCCCTGTTTATACCTAATGGGTTGAGAGTCCTCAGTAAACTAGTTACACACATGCACACTGATATGTGCTTAGAAAATGGTCAGTAGTCTAGGATAGGGGTCGACTCACTTTGTCTGTAAATGTCTTTCCCCAACATACAATCTCAACTACTCAACCCTGCCATTGTAGCACCAAAGCAACCATAGACAGTACATACACAAATAAGGGTGGCTGTGTTCTAATAAAACTTTATTTATACAACATGTGGCAGACACAGCCATGATTTGCCCACCTCTGGTCTAGAAGAGCTGGAAGGCTATTCAACCAAGCGTTAATTAACCTCTGAGGAGTGGGAGGGATGACTCAACAAAACTGGCAATTAACAAATGGGTCAATAGGACCCTTTTTCGAAACTTTTCTTGGGTCAGAGAATGGAAACATAGTGCAGAGGAACCACCTGGTTATTCCACTGTTATTGAACAGCACTGAAGGGCAAAGGGAGCAGTAGGTACACAGAGCTGAAGGCAGGGAGTTTCAGTGGGTGCTGAGCAGACACATAAAAATCCACAGCCTTTCTGAAAGCCAGCAAGGCGTTTCAAAGGACCCTGTGTATCTGCCATGGTCAGACAAGGAGTCATGGTCAGTATTTGCTGTAATGAGTTAGTCACTTCCCTACTCACCATGATGGTTCGTGTCCAGTCCCTCAGCAGCCTACACTGTCCCTTTCTGGGGCAATCCAGGTCATGTCAGTAGATTCAGCCGTGGTTAAGGCTTAGCAATGGCAGTGTTCCTCATCACAGACCCAGGAAGCAGTCAAAAGTAGAATAGGCACAGGATCAAACAGATCAGCGATCAAATCCTGGTTCTATCAGCGCCACCTGTGTGACCCTTGAAACAATTACTGAACCTCCTGAGCCTCTCTCCTCGGTTGCGGTAGTTGCAGCAGTAGCAACCAATACTGAAGAGTTTTCATTTTACACGTTGTTATCTGTGATCCTCCAAAGCTCCCTGGCAGATAAGTATTGCTAGTGATACCTAAAAGAGGGCTAATAATATCGCCCTGACAGAATTACTGTGAGAGTCAGAGATAATTATGTTAAACTCCCAGTATAGTGCTTGCCATGTTGCTGGAGCTCAATAAATGATAGTTGTTATTATCATTACCTTTTTTCTTTTTCTATTAATTTAGGAACAGGGCGAACCAGGCAGTAGGCATGGAGCTAGAACAGCTGTGTACTGCAAGTTGTCTATGACTCTTAATGAAGATTCTCTTAAGATGAAACGCGTATTTCCCAGATGGGGAAAGGGAGAAGACTATGGGATGGACCAATGTTCACCACTTTTTTAGGAAGTCAAGCATGCTGCTAGGACAAGAGCAGCCCCAACACCTGGCTCAGGTAAGAAGCCCAAGAATCTGGGTGAAGTCCCTGGCTGGCCTGATGAGGACCTTAATTGGAGAAACCTGAAAACGTACTGACGCTTGGAGAGAGTAGCCCGCAGACTTTGGAAATGGGAAACTTGGACAGTGTAACCCTTTTTTTCCAGTGAATGCCAATCCACTTTCAATAATAATAAATTGATCTTTAAAAGCACTTTCTCTACTGCATAGCTTCAGTTTATCTAAAGACTTTGTGGTTTATAATTCTATTTACTCATGTTTCCTACTGAGGGATGGATTATCCAATAAGCAAGGTATGCACGGGCTTATTTGTACTTAGCTATTAATCTGTACTGCACAATTTCACCTGTTTTTCACCACATCAAAGACATGAAAAACAAGTGAAATTATGCACTACAGATTAGTAATAAGCACAACTAAGCCTGCACATAGCTTGTTTACTGTAAGCCTGCCTGTACCTTGCTTACTGGTTAATCTGCCCCTGTAAGTCCTACTGCCTTGGGAGTTCTTCACGTTGTCTTCTTTCTTCATCTTCTAACAACTTAAACTTTTCTCTTTGTATCTCAGATTCAAACTCTCCAAGAGGAAGAATGATTGGTCCCATTTGTTCACTCAAAGCTATATTAGACAAAGGTATTCTTTCCGGCTACCTCATTGTCTGCTTGCAACCTTGAGTTGGAAGTTTTCTCCTGGTAAACCCAGCTGCCACAAGAATGGCATGGTCATGTGGTATGGATCCTGGTGACCTGAGCAGAAGGAACCACCTCGGACTGTTGCCTTTGTAGAGAGTTCTGAGTGAGAACCAAATGGTGTGGTTGCTTCATGACAGGCCTCTGAGCACCCACAGATGTTTGTCCCAAAAAAGAGGAGAAAAAAGTTGCCAGCAGGCCAGTCTGAACCCAATGAAGACTAACTTAGAACTATAAAATACTTAATATTAGTCTAACCACTAAACAGGTCCCTGGGTAATGCAAGCTGTCTGTGCTAGACTACTAAAGGTTGGTGGTTTCAACTCCCCCAGGAGTGCCACAGAACAAAGGCCTGGAAATATGCTTCCATAAAGAGTATAGGCCAAAAAAAAAAAAAAAAAAAAACCCTATGGAGCTCAGTTCCGCTCTGTAATACACGAGGTCACATGAGTTGGGATCTACTTGACAGCAACAGGCTTGCTTTTTTTTTTTTTTTAACTTCAAAATAGTCTGGCACATGGTAGGAGTGCAACAAGTATTTGCTAACTGAATGAACAAGTCAGCACATTCATTTTATTGATTGGGAAACTGAGACCTGGGAAAGTCATCTAGCCCAGATCAGACATGTTGGCCATGTCAGAGCTTGAATTGAGCCCAGCTCTTCTGTTCCTCCCCTGAGTCTGAGGCTCCTTTAAGCCATCGTAGGCTATTGCAAAGCTATTGTAAGCAAAGGTAACTGAGGTGCAGACAGGCTTGTCCAAAGTCATTCAGTTAGCTTCCATCAGAACTGGCCTGGGTCTGCCAACTTCCAGGCCAGTGCTATTTCCACTTCATCCTGCATCTTTGAAGGTTTTCTCTCACTAGGCCTCAGAGAGTAAAATGAAGATTCAAAAAAATTTAAAAAGATGATGAAGAAAGGCTTTTTTATCAGAGGTTAAGAAGGTTGGTGACTACTAGAATCACGTTTTATTTCTCTTCCTTTTCCTGTAACTTCCCCAAACACACAGTGTTAACAAGTGAGGAACTGCCAGGCCCTTGTCCAGTGGAAAAACTTCTGGAGCATAGCTTGATAACGCTTAGATACACAGCCAGCCCGCAAAGTGAGAAAAAGAGTCACCTTGGACCCGGGGTGGGGGAGGGTCTCCCCACACCTCTCAGAGTTGCTGCAAAGCCAGGAGAGCAGTGTGAAGGTCTGAAAACCAAACATGTCTTACAGGTCTTTATTCACACACCACCTTTCCTGGCTTTGCTCTGAATGCCAAACCCAAAAAAAGAAAAAAAGGAAGGAAGAAAGTTACACTCCCTTAATGATACCTCCCTGTACCTGGACTGGTTGCCATGACAACATGTATCTGCTGCACATTCTATTCATTGCCTTTGTTGCCATTTTCACCATTGACTTTGGGGACCACTTGCCTTCTGGTGCCTCCCACTGGTGAAACCAAACCAAAACATGTCTCTGGATGGTGCCCCTAGGAAATAGGACTCTTCCCTTTGCTTTGCTATCATTTATTAACTTTTCAGTAATGAAAATTATATTTCTTTAGTAGTGGAATAATAATGATGATGATGGCAGCTGACTCTTACATAGCACTCATTTGATGCCAGGCATCATTTTAAACTCTTAATATATTAACTCATTTAATCCTCATAATAACCCATGAGGTACTATTATTATTCCTACTTACAATTGATGAAACACTGTGCAGAGAAGGTAAATAACTTCCCTAAGATCACACAGTTACTAAACAGACGATCTTGGATTTGAACCCAGGCATCTGGCTCCAGAGTTTCTGTTCTTTTCCATTTCGCTATATTGCCTATGGGGGAAGAGGGAGGCATTGCTTATATCACTATATACCTAAGCAACCCAAGCTGCCTGTCAAAGCAGATCAGTGCTGGACCTTGAGTTGGCCAAAGTGTTAGCTATTGGATGGGTCAAACGGCTGTAAGAGCTGGGAAACCTTCTGCTGTTCACATGATTGAGACTAAGGGGAAGAAAGTCAGAAGGTCCAGCAGCTTGGTTTGAATGTACATGCTGGGATGCAGGACCCCTTCTTCCTGGGATAGAAAGTCCCACTCGGGGGTGCTCTGGAGCAATCAGAGTGGTGCGCTCAGCATGGGGAAAAGAAGGTGCTGGTAAAACTTGATCTTCCCCTAGAGAAGGTGGGGGAGAGCCAAGCACCAGGGATGCTTGTCTACAGGTGGCTGTGACAACACTTTTGATCACACATAGACTTCCGAATGTGGACACTGATGGAGAAGTTCCCTGTGCTCCCAAGTGCATCAGTTCTCAAGTTCCAAATGAGGGATTTTGCTCATGTTTTTCTTCTTCTTCCTGTCTCTGCCCAGGCCATTCCATGAGCACCAGTGTGACCCTCGAAGCTGTTCCAGTGTGCTAGTCCACTGATATTAAGCTGTTGTTGTTGTTAGTTGCTGTGAGAGTGGGCTCTGACTCCTGGTGACCTTAGGTACCAAAGAAATAAATGTTGCCCATTCTTGTGCCATCTTCATGATCATTGATATGTTTGAGTCCATTGTTGCAGCTTTTGTGTCTTCTTCCACCTAGGGGGCTCGTCTTCCAACACTCTACCAGACAATATTCTGTTATGATTCATTGTGTTTTCATTGGCTAATTTTTAGAAGTGGATTACCAGGCCTTTCTTCCAAGCCTATCTAAGTCTGGAAGCTCTACTGAAACCTGTCCAACATGGGTGACCCTGCTGGTACCTGAAATACCAGTGGCATAGCTTCCAGCATCATGGCAACATGCAAGTTACCACAGTATGACAAATTGTCAGATGGGTGGTGATGGTATAAGCCACAGGGTCACTTTTCTGAAGCTGGCACCAGAGAATGTCCAAGTTGGAAGCTACTCGGAAAACACATCACCCAGTCCTCTCCCTTTAATAAGTAATCAAGTTCACGGAGGCCTGGAGAAGGAAACAAATTAACCCACATCACACAGCTCTGGTTCTGTGGCCAAAATGGGACCTAAAACCCAATTACCCTTAAAAAGTATATATTTACCCTGAGCCAGAGCCAACACCAAGCACTCATCATAACCCTGCAGGAATCATCTCATTTCATCCCCTGGGCTCCTCTTATGAGACAGGTGTGATTATGTCCTCCATTCTAAAGATGAGGCATCTGAGGGTTAAAAAGGCTGCAACTTACCTAAGATCACATAATCAAACCACAACTGAACAGCCAAGACAGTTCTCTGCCTCTGATGTCACTGTCACCAGAATAACTCTGCCTCCAGACTAAGTTTCACTTGGTAAGTGTTCTCTTTTGATACAGTTTGGTAGTATGTCTCAAGAGCCTTCAAATGTTCCACACCCTTTGACCCAGACATTCCTACTCCCAGGACTCTGTCCTGAAGAAATAAATAGATGTCCACAAAGATTTATGATATAAGGTTATTCGCACAGCATATATTAATGCTAAAAAAACTGAAACAACCTAAATTTCCAGCAATAAGGAAAGAGTTAAACAGCCTATGATCATCCAAACCGTAGAATATTATGCACCTATCAAAATTTAGATTTTTGAAAGTGTAATTATATAATTTACGGTAGGTTACTAGAAAGAAAAATAGAATGTAAACCTCTATTATACATTAAGACCTCAATTTTGTTAAAAATGTTTTCAGAGAACAAAGACAAAAGGAAAGCTATTAAAGAATTAGCCGTGCATTAACAGGATACAAACCATAACTAACAACATACAAACTCCGGAAGATAAGCTAGATAACTGGGATCGTCTAAAAATTAAATACTTATTCTCATCAAAAGACTTCACCAAAAGAGTAAAAAGAGAACCAACAGACTGGGAAAAATTTTTGGACAGTATACAAATCAGACAAAGGTCTAACCTCTAAAATCTACAGGAAAACCCAACACCTCTACCACAAAAAGACAAATAATCCAATTAAAAAACGGGCAAAGGAAATGAACAGACACCTCACCAAAAAAGAGACTCAAGCGGCCAACAGACATACGAGGAAATGCTCGCCATCAGTAGACATTAGGGAAATGCAAATCAAAACCACAGTGAGATACCATCTCACCCCGCCATTACTGGCACAAATCAAAAAAACAGAAAATAACAAATGTTGGGGAGGCTGCAGGGAGATTGGAACTCTTATGCACTGCTGGTGGGAATGCAAAATGATACAAACTGTGGAAAATGATATGGCGCTTCCTTAGAAAGCTAGAAATAGAAATACTACATGATCCAGCAATACCACTCCTAGGAATATATCCTAGAGAAATAACAGTCATCACACAAATAGACATATGCACACCCATGTTCACTGCAGCATTGTTCACAACAGCAAAAAGATGGAAACAACCTAGATGCCCATCAACAGAAAAATGGATAAACAAACTATGGTACATACACACAATGGAATACTACGCAACGATAAAGAACAATGATGAATCTGCGAAGCATCTCACAACATGGATGAATCTGAAGGGCATTATGCCGAGTGAAATAAGTCAATCACAAAAGGACAAATATTGTAAGAGACCACTACTATAAAAACTCACGAAAAGGTTTACACACAAAAAGAAACAATCTTTGATGGTTACGAGGGAGGGGAGGCGTGGGGGTGGAAAAACATTAAATAGATAATAAGTGGTAATTATGGAGAAGAGTAAGACAGTACACAATACTGGGGAAGCCAGCATGAATTGTTCAGGGTAAGGTCATGCAGGCTCCATGGACAAATCCAAACTCCCTTAGGAACCAAATTGCTGGGCTGATGGCTGTGGGGACCATGGTCTCAGGAAACATCTAGCTCGACTGGCATAACATAGCTTATAAAGAAAATGTTCTACATTCTACTTAGGTGAGTAGCATCTGAGGTCTTAAAAGCCTGTGAGCGGCCATCTAAGATACTCCACTGGTCTCACCCCTTCTTCAAGAGCAAGGGAAAATGAAGAAAACTAAAGACACAAGGGAAAGATTAGTCCAAAGGACTAACAGACCACAACTACCATACCCTCCACCAGACTGAGTCCGGTACAACTAGATGGTGCCCGGCTACCACCACCGACTGCTCTGACAGGGATCACAACAGAGGGTCCCAGACAAAGCTGGAGAAAAATGTAGAACAAAATTCTAACTCACAAAGACCAGACTTACTGGCCTAAAATAGGCTGGAGAAACACTGAGAGTATGGCCCCCGGACACCCTTTTAGCCCAGTAATGAGGTGACTCCTGAAGTTCACCTTTTAGCAGGAGATTAGGCAGACCCATAGGACAAAACGAAACTAAAGGGGCACACCAGCCCAGGGGCAAGGACTGGAAGGCAGGAGATGACAGGAAAGCAGGTAACAGGGAACCCAAGGTCGAGAAGGCAGAGTACTGACATGTCATGGGGTTGTTAACCAATGCCATAAAACAATACGTGTACTAACTGTTTAATGAGAAGCTAGTTTAAACTTTCATCTAAAGTTCAATAAATAAAATAAAAAATCAGCCATGGTTTTCTCTAGGTGTTGGATTGTGATTTTTATTTGATTTGTTTTCTTCTGTATTTCCAAAGTCTCTACATTATACTTGCTATTATTTCTATAATCAGAAAAAAGTTATCCATAGTAAAAATCTCCAGGTTTTACTTTAAAAATAACCTATTTCTTATTATTATATGCCACCTATTTAAAAGAGAAAAAACCAAGGCAGCTTAATATAAAAACACATTCCCACAGCATGGTTAAAGTAAAAGTGAAAAAAAAAATTCAGAAGGCATATAGGGAATGTGGAAGGTCACTGTATCTGGAAGAAGACACGAGAGTATTCACACAATAGCACATAATACCTAGTTATGAACTTTTTGAACAAAGCCACAGAGGAAACTGTAATGGATTACCTACTCATTGTCCAACCAAAGAAAACACACCCATCCTTGAGCTGAGACAAAGGTTATACACTTACTCTCATTTAATCCTCACCACAGACCAGTTATGTGGGCTATTATTCCCCCTTTTTGCAGATGAGAAAACTGAGACCCAGAAAGTTAAATGGCTTTCCCAAAGCCATGCATCTAATAAGGCACCAGAGCTGGGAAAGAACCCCAAACCTCTGATCCCCAAAGCTTCCTTGGCTACCATGCTGCCTCTTAGATTTGCATCTAAGACTCTTGCTCTGAATTTTTTCTATTCTCAACACTATTGCTGTGATCGTCACATCAGTTAGTAATTAAAATTAATAATAATTATATTTAGTAAGTAAGTGTTAGGAGATAGCGGTGATTTTGATTAACATAATCTTTTTGCCTATGTTACTGTATGGGTTGGATATAGCCTGAAGATGTATTTTATTTGGCTTGTATTAATTGTTTCTTTTTAACTGGAACTGATTATCGATTTTTTTAAAAAAACATTGAGAGATTTCAATAAAGTCAAGATTTTCTGCTTCTCTTGACACTCTGTAAGCTCTGACATCACAGGGCCTGACTTCCTACAAGGCTATTATAGGTTTGAATTCAGTACCTGATGATCCCTTCCATGGTGCACAGGCTCTCCAGGTTGCCATTGTTCTCCCCTGCCATTGTTCCCTCCTTAATGGTACTTGCTTGAGGACATTTGATTTTGAATGCCCTTCTTCTTATCAACGGGTATCAAATCAGTAAAGTTTCAGCCTAGTATGCCATTCACATTGTTATAAGATGGCTATTCAAGAATAGGCAAGTGATAGTCATACATAACAACACTTAAACCTTCAAAGGTGACTTTTGCTAGCTAAGGTCCTATTTAATTTCTAACACAGCTTGAGCTTGAATGTTGGACTGGATTTTCCTTTAGCAACCCACTGCACTGAGTTTCCATAATGCCAGAGGTTCTTGCTCCCCAGCTGCCTGTTTCTTCTTACTCCTGGACAGCTCCACTTTCAAACTCCGCTCAAAGTCAGGATATGGGCATCTAAAAATATCTCAGCCGTCAGTGCGGTGACATTGTACTTCTGCTGTTCCAAGAGCAGCTTCTCTGACAAAAGAATAATTTCAAGAGCCAGTTAGGTTTAGGCTCAAAAGCTACATATGAAATGACTTTCAGCACTCACTGTTTCTCTCTTTCTCCCTCTCCACAGAAGTTCTTTGAAAAAGTTATGGTTATGGAGAAATAGTAGGAGGGAGTACAGGTAATGATTCTGTCAGGAATTATAAACCATAGTTTGGCTTAACGTGTGCAAAGGCAACAGTGCATGGCATAGTGTCTGGCACATAGTAGGTGCTCAAAATACACTGGAGGGAGGACAGAGAGGTGGGAAGTTACCCAGTATATGTGCTTCCATTTCTCCATTTTGTTTTAGTGACCTTTTACTGAGTACTGACAATGTTTAACGCATTTTCCTAGGCATAGTTAGTTTCATTCTTTCTTTTATTCCTTTATCTGTTTCCTGAATGCCTACACTGCTTTCCTGCAATTCCTATTTGCATGAGTAACTTCAGCTTTCTGATTATCAGCTCAGAATCTCATCACTCACCCAAATATTCTTCAAGAGCAAAGTGCCGCTCTTATCATTAAGAGTCATCACAATGTCATTGATACTAAATGTGACAGAACATCTCCTATTTCTATTCCACGGGATAGAATATAAAATCTCTGCAATAATACAGGAAAGAAAATTCTCCAGTAGCTGTTTCCATAGGCTGGAGTAACTCATATCCTGTCAAATCTATCTAACCCCAGAGAGCTCTCTATGACAGGTGCAGTGACAGGCCGTCCTCCTTTGGACTAAGTTCTCAGAACGGTACCTCGCTGACCTCCAGAGAGTAACTCACCAGTGGGTAAATCACTGTGTTATGTCATCAGACCATGGTCAAGTCAATGCACCCACCTTAGGGGGCGGTGAGTTCATGCTAACGGGGGAGAAACAACCCAGAAAAAGAGGGTGAGAATGGTTGCACAAGTCACAGAATGTAATCAATGTCACTGAATTGTACATGTAGAAACTGCTGAACTGGTGTATGTTTTGCTGCGATTTATAGTCTCAAAAACAACAACAAAATAAATTTTTTTAAAAAGTCAATGCACCTCCTCAAACTATGATCATTGCTGTTGGTAGCTGCAGTCAAGTCAACCCCGACTCATGGTGACCTGACGTACAACAGAACGAAACGCTGCTGGTCCTACATCATTCTCACAATTGCCAGCATGTTCAAGTCCATCATTGTGACTACTGTGTCACTCCATCTCACCAAGGGTCTCCCACACCCTCGCTGGTCCTCTGCTTAACCAAACATGATGTCCTCTCTAGCGACTGATCTTGATGATGGGTCCGGAACAAGAAAGTTGGACAATGTTGTGTCATGATCCATAGGTTTTCACTGGCTAGTTTTCAAAAGCAGATCACCAGGCCTTTCTTCCTGGACTGTCTTAGTCTGAAAGCTCCAACGAAACCTGTCCATCATGGGCGCCCCTGCTGCTATTTGAAATACCGATGGCATACTTCCAGCATCACAGCAACACATAAGCCACCACAGTATGATAAACTGACAGTCAGGTGGTGGCAAACATGATACTTGGTGTGTAAAAGGCACTCAATAAACTTTGATAAACGAATGAATGATTGCACAGAAAATGAATGAACCAACTGGGCACTGATTTTACAAGTAAAACGGAGGCTTGAAAATTATTGCAGTCTTGTTCTAAGCACTAATCAATCTCCTTTCCATCAGCAGCTCTTTCTTTCCCGATGACCTAAATGCACAGCTCTTTTGTTTTGCTTTTACACATTAAATTTGAAACTCTGACAAGGTTCAGCACCTCACATTCTCTGTGGCAGGAATTTGAAAGAAAATGCAGCGGGCTTCCTTCACCCTCTGACAGCAGAGTCCATGAAGATTAAGAAATATCAAATCTTTCAGACCAAATTTGGAGAAACAAAAGAGAAATATATATATGTGCATACATATATGTATATATGGGTGTGTGTATATATATGTGTGTGTATATGTGTGTATATGTGTGTGTATATGTGTGTGTGTATATGTGTATGTGTGTATGTGTGTGTATATATGTGTGTGTATGTGTGTGTATGTGTGTGTATGTGTGTGTATATGTGTGTGTATGTGTGTGCATATATGTGTGTGTAGTGTGTGTGTATATGTGTGTGTATGTGTGTGTATGTGTGCATGTGTGTATGTGTGCATGTGTGCATGTGTGTGTGTGTATGTGTGTGTGTATATATGTGTGTGTAGTGTGTGTGTATATGTGTGTGTATGTGTGTGTATGTGTGCATGTGTGTATGTGTGCATGTGTGTGTGTATGTGTGTGTGTATATATGTGTGTGTAGTGTGTGTGTATATGTGTGTGTATGTGTGTGTATCTGTGCATGTGTGTATGTGTGCATGTGTGTGTGTATATGTGTGTGTATATATGTGTATATATATGTGTGTGTGTGTGTGTGTGTGTGTGTGTATATGTGTGTGTGTGTATATATATATAGTTGTTGTTGCATCAGGAGGGGAGAAAACCGGGACACAGTGGAAAGGAATTTTATTTTTCAGGTGAGAACCCTGGAAAATAAATGAGACTCGTGTGCTGTTTCAAAGCACAAATCTTCAGCCTAATTCCAGGGCCTCAGTTTTGTTCTATGTTGATTACACAACTGCAGCAACATTTGTCCTCCTCCTCCTCCTTCGCCTTCTCTCTCTCTCTCTGCAGCAGCTTGTCTTCATTTTAAGTTTTTATGCTTCATACTGGTCTTCTGGAAATTATCAAGGTAATATTTATTCCTGCACAAAATTCACACAACACAGAAATACATATGAAATGGAAGTCCCTTTCTCACCTCTCCCCTCCACTCTCCATCTTCCAGCTCCCTGAGGAATGGATTCCAAGGTGGATATTAGTAAGCAGGAAGGGTACCAAGAAGTGCACTTGGTAACCAGCCCCATGGAGGAGTGCAGGAAGCAGGACTGGGTGAGGGAGAAGTTGAACTGTGATGTAGTTGCATTAAAGGCCTCAGCCAATTCCAAGAAGGAGCTTGGGAGGTGGGAGGACCTCTCAGAGTTGTCCCAATAGGAGGCGAGGAGGCAGGGCCTTTGTACGACACTCCCTTTCATCATTCATAGGATGTGAGTTGCCCCTCAACCTCCATGGAAGGGGGTATAAACGTGGAGAAGGCAGCTCCCTTCATCAGAGGACAGTTCCTGGGGAGGGACTCAGCTAGGAGCCATCAGCAGCTAATACTTAAAGCAGGTGCAGGAACTAAATGCCTTGATTTTCCAGGGTGAATTGGGTGGCATACCATGTAAATAAACTGTGTTATGTGTATTGTTCCAAACCACATATACTTTCTATGTCTTTAAACCAGTTGCCACCAAGTTGATTCTGACTCATGGTGACACCGTGTGTGTCAGAGTAGAACTATGCTCCACAGGGTTTTCAATGGCTGATTTTTTGGAAGTAGATTGCCAGGCGTTTCTTCCAAGGCACCTCTGAGTGGACTCGAACCTCCAACCTTTTGGTTAGCATCCCAGTGTGTTACCTTTTGCACCTCCCAGGGACTCCTTTATGAACATATAAAACACATTCACACACACATGCGCACGAGGAGGGAGGTATAGCATAGTAGTTAAGGGCATGTACTCTGGAGCCAGACTGTCTAGCTCTGAATACCAACTCTATTTATTATCCTTCCAACTTCGGAAATTTACTTAACCTCTCTGTGCCTCAGTTGCCTCGCTGGTAAAAATTGAGGGGTGATAATAGTAATACCAACTGTAGAGGTGCTGGGAAGATTAAATGGGTGACATAACGTGAAGTTCTGAGACTGGAGCCTGACACACAGAAAGGTTTAGCAACTTCCTTGTGTCACTTCAACAGTCTATCTTGAACAGCCTTCTTTTTTATTACATAAAGATGTGACTCACTCCTTTTAATAGCCAGGTACTACTCCATAGCATGGATTTGCCATAATTTCTTTACCAATTCCCTTACTGTTGGGCATTTAGGTTGTCTCTGGTTTTTCATAATTTTCCAAGTCATGAAGTTGTGAACATCTTTGTAGGTATATCCTTATGTACTTGGAAGAATTTCTATAAGGTAGATTCCTGAAAATGGAATTGTTTGTCAAAGGGTAAGTACATTTGAAATTTTGACAGGTACTGTTAAACAGTTCCCTGAAAAGACTGTATAGTTCTAACTTGTACCTCAGCATCATGAGATGAGAGTGTCCTTCCCCCACCACACACATACCAACAGAGGATATTAAAAATCTTTTACATTCCTGAGTCCCTGTTGGAGCAGAAGAAAAATGGGGTGCAGGACTCAAATCCTAGTGAAAAGACCAGACTTGTAACGGTCTGACTGAGACTGGAGGAACCCCAGAGAGCATGGCCCCCAGACTCTGTCAACCCAGCACTAAAACCATTCGCAAGGCCAACTCTTCAGTCAAAGAGTAGACTGGACTATGGGGCATAAAATGATACTCGTGAAGAGTGTGCTTCTTAGCTCAAGTAGATACATGAGACTAAATGGGCAGCTCCTGTCCAGAGGTGAGATGAGAAGGCAGAGAGGGTCAGGAGCTGGTTGAATGGACACAGGAAATCAGGGGTGGAAAGGAGGAATGTGCTGTCACAGTATAGGGAGAGCAATTAGGGTCACATAACAATGTATGTATAAATTTTTGTATGAGAGACTCACTTGAATTGTAAACTTTCACTTAAAGTACAATAAAACAAAATAAAAATAGAACTCAGGTGGCTAACCAAAAGGTCAGCAGTTCGAATCTACCAGCCACTCCTTGGAAACCTTAAGGGGCAGTTCTACTCTGCCTTATAAGGTCGTTATGAGTCAGAATCGACTTGATGGCACACAACAACAACAAAACAAGTAGCCCCTTGCTTAAAGATTACTTTTTCATCCAAGATTGTTCTGTTAGCTTAAGTATGAAAAAAATAAAAATAGTCATTATAACTTTAAAAAAAAAAAAAAAAACTTAAACGTTTCTGCCAGTCTGATTGTTTTAATTTGCATTTGACTCTCTCTGTAAGACTGAGCCCTTTTCCTTGTTTATTAGCCATTTGTGTTTATCTTTTTCCTCTGGGTTATCTTTGTTAACATGTTTTTGAATTTATATACTGTAAATACATTCTACCGCTCTCTCATTTATCTTTTAGACTTTCTAGCGGGCCTCTCAACCTACAGATGGTTAAATTTCCAAGTACTCAAACGCTCCGGTCTTCTTTAGAGTACCTAGATTCAGAGTTGGGGGCATGTAGGAGATGTATAAATGGGCAGGCACCACTCAGACACGTTCACACGCAAAGCCTACTTTATCCTCAGAACTGCAAGTTCCCTTATTGGCTTCGAACTTCCCATCTGCCTAGAGCTTCTTTTCGCGCACTTGTATTTTTCTTTCTTCAGCCCCATCCTGGTTATTAAAATCTTAGACAATGTCTGGGTTATAGTGTCAGTCTCACAGCGTCTTTTGCCTGGATCTTTCTCCTCCTCTTCTTTCTGACTCCACTTCCCCTTTTCACTGGGCCTGACTATGCCCAGCTTGGGGGTGGGGGTGTGGCAGGAGTCCGTCTCCAGGAGTGACAGTTCCTCATGCTGTCACCTGGCTTGTGGTCACTCCTCTGCTGACTCCCACTGCTGGTGTCATCACCCTGTTTGGCTGCATCACTAAGGATGTCGATTCTGGCTCTAGCTGGTTGGTATGTGCATTGTTGGGGCCACGGCAGCTGGCAGCAGAAAGGAGGTGTCCACATTGTCAAGCTGGTGCCGTAAATTGTGAGTGGTTTCTGCTGATAGCAGTGCATGGTTCTCAAGCAGCACTGGGTTTCTGCTGAGCTCCGGCACGGAGGACCTGCTGCACTGTCTCCATAGTGGATGCACGGTGTGATCTCTCAGGTGAAGGCATCTCTGAGGTTACATCTCTTTCCTTAGGCAGAGTGGTGGCTGAGGAAGCACACTGGAAATGGAGTTGGAGTCTCTTTGAATTCCTTTCTCAAAGTCCTTGCATGTTTAGGAAGGGACTGTTCTTCTAGAAAGGGTGACTCTCTCCAGCTCCAGGAAGAATGGGATAGCAAGTATTCTGTAGACATGCTTCTTTCTGGAGGAGTCACGAGAGGGCTCCGCCTTGTTATTACATCATATTGAGAAGTAAGAAGGCCTGCTACTTCCTGAGCATCATGCTCTCAGCCCAGGGCTCGGTACACTACACCCACTATCAGGAAATAGCTGGCTTCATGGAAGGAGAATGTACTTGGGATGAGACCGGCCTGAGTTTCAAGCTTACCTGTCAAGCTTCATTCAGCTTACTCATCTATAAAATAGGGATTATAATATCTACTTTGCAGAGTTTTGGGGGATAGTAAATGAAATAATGCATGTAAAGTACCTAGCATATTACCCATTATATATATGTGTGTGTGTGTGTGTGTGTGTGTGCACGTGTGTGTGTGTGTGTATCGTTACATTGTGCCAAATCACATTACAAATGTTACTTCATTTAGTCCTTACAACAATAAGGCAGGTACCATTGTCACCACCCCCATTTACAGATGGAGAAACTGAATTACAAAGAAATCAAGCTGCCTTTGAAGAACACATAGCTAGCAAGCAGCAGAGTCACGATCCAAACCCAGCAGTGGGGCTCCAAAATTGGTGCCCTTATCCACTCTTCTCTGCTGTCACCACACGGTATCCCCTATAGTAGGTACTCAGTAAATGAGAACAATTATAACAATAACAGCAATTATATCATCACCACATATTAAAAGCAATTCCATTACGCCTTGTCAATTTATTCACTCAAAGAGCAGATTATGCAAATGAACCAAGACCTTGTATAATGCAAATGTGCTTATAAAATGTGAACAATAAATGGAATTATTTATTTCTCCATGCACTTCTGCAGTACCTCTCCCCAATCAGCACCTGGCGTCCTGTGGGTGTGTGTGAGTGCATATTAATGGGTGGCTCAGACTGTCTGGTCATAGAACATAATGATATAAATATTACCATTAATATTACAATTGCCATGAATAAGAATTCCATATTAAAGGACAAGTGCTACTGGAATATCAGTGTACAAAATTAATCTTACAGAGATCCAAACTGAATGACCTTTCTCAAGTCTGGCAAGTTCCAAATTCCATGGCAGGGACAGGCAGAGATACAAGGGCATTCAGCTCTTTCTTCCTTATAATGGCCAGGGAGATTTATTTCTCAGTCTTTGGGGACCAGCCTTTTCTGTGAAATTTGACAAGACATTTCTGCCTTCAGTCTTGTTCTCAAGTTTGCCCAATTCAGATATTTGACAAGGGGCTTAAAAGCCACCATTTGCCCACGTTCACCATTGACGCTTGATGCCCTCAGCTTTGAGGATCTGGGTTAACTTTTGTTAGTGAAAGCGAGCGCAGCTAAATAATCACTAATGCACAATGTACCAGGCCGTGGTGTTCCAGCCCCTTCTTTCCTTTCATGTTAAATTCACTGCCTTAACTAAGTGGCCCTTCGCAAAGCCAGCCTCGTGACTAATGGGCTTTTGATCAGGCTTTGCTTCCTGACAGCTGTACGTATAAATGAATGTTTATCCCAATTAAGAAATAAACTTCGATTCTTCCTACCCTCTGCAAAGTGCCCCCACATTTCAGAGCACTCTCATTGTTCTTATGTCAAGGATAGCATCTTCTCATTGTGGAGAACTCTGCTTGGGGCTGGAGGATTTTTAGTTAGGACACTTTGGAGAAAAAGAGCAAGGGTCTAAGAAGTGGTGGGAACAGATTTTCTAGACCTACTGCACGCTCTAGTATGGGCTGGAAAAGTATGATGTTTTGAACACCTGCTATTGCTAGCCTGTGTACAAGGTACTCTACATACATTGTATCATTTTATCTTCACATTAGTCTTATAAGTCAAGTATTATTAGCCCTGCTGTACAGAGGAGGACAACGAAGCTACAAGTCTAAGTGACTTGCTCATGGTTACGAGACTGGCCAGTGACTGAGTCACAATTCAGACAGCTTAATTCCAGCTTCTGTTGTTGTGGTTGTTGTCAGGTGCTACAGAGTCAATTCCAACTTGTAGCGACCCCACGTGACAGAATGAACTTCCCCACAGGGTTTTCTTGGCTGTAATCCCATGGAAGCAGATCTGCCAGGTCTTTCTCCCACAGAGCCGCTGTAGGTTCAAACCACCAACCTTTCTTTGATTAGCAGCCAAGCACTTAACTGTCTGTGCCACGCACCGAAAAAAAACAAACCCATTGCCACTGAGTCGGTTCCAACTCATAGCAACCCTACAGGACAGAGTAGAACTGCCGAATAGCATTTCTAAGGCTGTAATCTTTATGGAAGCAGACTGCCACATCTTTCTCCCACAGAGCAGCTGGTGGGTTCGAACTGCCAGCCTTTTGGTTAGCAGCCAAGGGCTTTAACCACTGTCCCACGAGGGCTCCTTAATTCCCGTTTCAACCCGACCCCAAAGTTTTATTTCCTTGAGACCTTGGAAAATCATTGCCTTTTCTTCATACACTAGAAATAGCACCCTCAGCAAATAATCCAAGAAGCTGGACTATATGAAGAGGAAAAGGGCATCAGGATTGGAGGAAGACTCATTAGTAACTTGTGATATGCAGATGACACAACCTTTCTTGCTGAAAGTGAAGAGGACTTGAGGCACTTACTGATGAAGATCAAAGACCACAGCCTTTGTATGGATTACACCTCAACATAAAGAAAACAAAAATCCTCACAACTGGACCAATAAAGCAACGTCAGGATAAACAAAGAAAAGACTGACGTTGTCAAGGATTTCATTTTACTTGGATCCACAATCAACACCCACGGAAGCAGCAGTCAGGAAATCAAAAGATGCATTGCATTAGGCAAATCTGCTGCAAAAGACCTCTTTAAAGTGTTGAAAAGCAAAGATGTCACCTAGAAGACTAAGATGCGCCTGACCCAAGCCATGGTATTTTCAATTGCATCATATGCATGCGAAAGCTGGACAATGAATAAGGAAGACCGAAGAATTGACGCCTTTGAATTGTGGTGTTGGTGAAGAATATTGAATATACCATGGACTGCCAAAAGAAAGAACAAATCTGTCTTGGAAGAAGTACAACCAGAATGCTCCTTAGAAGCAAGGATGATGAGACTACGTCTTACACACTTTGGACATGTTGTCAGGAGGGATCTGTCCCTGGAGGACATCATGCTTGGTAAAGTACAGGGTCAGCGAAAAGAGGAAGACCCTCAACGAGATGGACTGACACAGTGGCTGCAACAATGGGCTCAAGCATAACAACGATTGTGAGCATGGCGCAGGACCGGGCAGTGTTTTGCTCTGTAGTGCACAGGGTCGCTATGAGTCGGAACCGACTGGATGGCACCTAACAACAACAGAAATAGCACTGGGTTTGAGTTTTGGTCTGTCACCTGTTAGCTCTGTGGCCTTGAATAAGTTGCATATCCTTTCTGATTGGAGCTCTTCATCTGCAAAATCGAGCTCTACTAGCATCTCCCCTACTTATCTGACAAGGTCTTTGTGAACAGGCTTTGCACAGGGTAACATGCTGTACAAATGTGGTGACTTTTGGCATGCGTATAAATAGCCTTTGTCAATTAATCTATCGCTGTCTCTGCATCACTGTATTGCTCTCCCTTCCTGATTCTCCAAAAGCAACACTTGGGTCTGCTTTGCCAATAACAGATGTGTTTTCATTATTAGGGATGATTCTGTCTTGATGTTGGAACAGAAATGGCAATTGAACACGCTTTCACGGGAATTTTAAATATCCCATTTTTGGGGGGGAAAGAAGAAATGGGAACCATTGGAACAACAATTAAATCCACAGTGAAAAACAAGTGCGACTAAGGCATAGATGATATCATGAAATAGCTGGAATTTCTCGTTTTCTCAGGCTCTTGGAGAAGGGCAGCCCTCTGAAATTCCACACCAGCTGTCAGTGTCTGTTCCAGAGGCAGCCACTCCCCTGCATCTCTTTGGCAAATTCCGCTCTCTCTAGCTCAAGCCTGTTGAACTTAACTCCTAGCAGAACCCAGGAAATGCTACAGGGGCCCCATGCTGCTTCAGTCATCAAGGCCTCATGTGATGTCAGAGGGGTCTTGCTCCATGTGGCTTACTGATTATACAAGAGGAACCATTACCTGAATGATCGGTGCCCCACCACATTATCCACCCAGCCCCCCTCTGCCAGGTGAGTTGATACGCCCTACAGGAGACAAGGAGGCATTGGTGGTTCAGTGGCAGGGAGAATTCTCTCCTTCCATTCAGGAGACACAAGTTTGATTCCTGGCCAATGCACCTCATGCAGCCACCACCCATCTGTCAGTGGAGGCTTGTGCGTTGCTATGATGCTGAACAGGTTTTAGTAGAGCTTCCAGATTAAAATGGACTTGGAAGAAAGGCCTGGTGATCTACTTCCAAAAATGATTCAGTGAAAATCCTAAGAACCACAATCAACCAGTCCTCAACTTATCATGGCAATGGCACAGGACCAGGCAGCATTTCATTCCCTTGCGCATGGGTCACCACGAGCTGGGGGCCGACTCCATGGCGACTACAACAGAAGACATGAGGATGTGGCAGCCTGCCTGATCAGCATATCCTCTTATATGCCACTGAAATCTATATGAAATGTATCCAGGAAAGAGGCAATTAAAAAACATAAGGCTGGGACTACATTACTGCTAATAGCATGGGGGCATAACATCTAATCTTATGACAGAGATGACCATCCCAAGCAAGAGATTTGCTGGGGCTTAAGAATCTTTTACCAGGAAAACAGTTTGGAGGTTCTTCAAAAAGTTAAACATAGAGTTACCATATGAAACAGCAATTCTGCTCCTAGGTGTATACCCAAAAGAATTGAAAGCAGATACTCATTAAATCCTTGTACACAAATGTTCACAACAGCCAAAAGATGGAAACAATCCAAATGTTCAGCAACCGATGAATGAATAAACCAACTGTGCTATGCCATAAAAAGGAATGAAGTACTGATGTGTAATACTACATCGACGAGGCTCAAAAACAATACGCTAACTGAAAGAAGCCAGACACAAAAGGTTACGTATTGAAGATTTCACTTCTATGAAGTACCCAGGATAGATAAATCCAGAGAGAAAGAACGCAGATTGGTGATTGCCAGGGCCTGTGGGGAGAGAAGAATGGGGTATAAAAATTTATTTTGGGGTTATGAAAGTGTTTCGTAAGTAGATAGAGGTGGTAGTTGCACAATACTGTGAATATACTAAATGCCACTGAATTGTTCACTTTAAAATAAATAATTTCATGTTATGTGAATTTCACAGCAATAAAAAAATCTAATACCAATATCTGCAACTTCCTCTGAAATGCATAAAAAATGAAGATGGATTGATGGAAAGATAGGTGGATAGATATGTGATAAAGCACGGAGAGTAAAATGTTAATTGTAGAATTCAGGTGATGGGTACATGGGTGTTCAATGTTTCTATATGTTTGAAAATTTTCACACTAAAAGGTTAGGAAAATAATAAAAACTGTTTACTTATCATCTCAGTGGGCAGTTGGAAAGTAGGTACCAAAATCCTGCTCTCCACCATGGGTCTTCTTGCCTTATTTGGGAACTTGTCAGGATAAATTCGCTGGGCTTTGTCCACTGCAAGTATCCTTCACCTCCCCTTCTCTTTCCTACTTCACCCATCTGCAGATAACACCATCTTTTCATGGTAATAATAAGCATTTATCCACGTCTGCTATAGGCCAGAATCTGTTCCAGGTGATTCGTACCCATTGTCTCCAATCCCTACAACACTCAAAACAGGTTTTGTGGATGAGAAACTTAGCATAATAGTGAGTAAAATCAAACACAAAAGAGTGCATTCCCTTTATATAAGTACATTGTATATGGAGTAGAAAAACAGAAAGACAAAATTAGCCTATGCTGTTAAAAGGGAGGGTCGCTATGAGTCGAAATCGACCTGAAAGCAAGGGGTTTGGTTTTTTATTTGTTTAGGGAGTAATTAGAGGAGCCCTGGTGGCGCAGTAGTTAAGCATTTGGCTGCTAACCAAAAGTCAGCAGTTCAAACCTACCAGGTTCAAACCCACCAGGCGCGCTGCAGGAGAAAGATGTGGCAGTTGGCTTCTGGAAAGATTATAGCCTTGCAAACCCTACGGGGCAGTTCTACTCTGTCCCATAGGGTCGCTATGAGTCAGAATCGACTCCATGGCAACAGGTTTGGTTTTTTTTTGGTTTTAGGGAGTAGCTGACTGAAGAGCACAAGGAAGGGGACTTCTAGGGGGTACTGGCACCCTTTTGTTTCTTGTTCTAGTGTTGATTACTTGAGTGTGTTCATTGTGAAAATCCGCTGAGTTGTACTATGTGTACCTTTTGTGTGCATGCTATGCCAGTTGCTGTCGAGTCGATTCTAACTCATGGTGAGTGACCCCATGTGTGTCAGAGTAGAACTGTGCTCCATAGGCTTTTCAATAGCTGATTTTTCAGACACCAAGCCAAAATCAACAGGATAGATATTAAAATAAGTAAAATTAATCAATAAAACCAAAAGTTGATCCTCTGAAAAGATTAATTAAAAAATAAGAAACATAACTGCCAATATAGATAGGGTTAGAATATTACAACACAGTATTGTATACAAACTTATTCCAATGGCCTTGAAAATCTCCATGGAATGGATGCTTTTCTGAGAAAACAACTAAAGCCGACTAAGATGTCATGAAGCAGCAGGCAATCACAGACTCCACTGCTGTCTGCAATCTAAACAATAGTTAAATTCACAAATCCTTCTTTTCTGATTAGCATCTAGAGGGGAAACAGCAGCGCACACACAGACTGACCAGTAGTAAATGGCTAGCAGTCGCTATGAATGGTAGGCCCCTTGTTCTACAGAAACTATAAAACTCTGCCACAGAAAGAAAGTGGTAAAAGTCACTGTGGTCAGACTTTAAATCCATTTGTTACAAAACTGCAGAGCACAGGGCTGAGGCTCTTTCTTGGTTACCTTCCTGAGGCCAGGCAATGATTAGGTAAGACTTGGAAGGCTCAAGCCTATTGAACAGGTAGAACATTTCGTTGGGTGATGGGTATAGTATTTTTTTGTTGTAATAAATATTCTTTCATTTAAAAATAAGAAACCACCTCTTGATTACTTGACGAGTGGCTGAAAATGCTACTTTAGCTTTCAGTAGATTTTTTTTTTAAATGTCAACCCAGGAAGGAACTCATCCAATGTTAAGTTTGGAAAATAACTCATTGGGAGCTGGATGGGATGTAGCTGAAGAAGCGTTTCCTTTTAGCACGAGCCTCTCTGTAAACCTTGATAACCCAAGGGAAAAGAGAAACTTAAAGCAGGAAGAGATGGCCAAGAAAATTAGACACTGTAGACAGGATCTGAAAGACCAAAGAGAGCCAGAGTTTATAGAGTTGAACAACCAGAACCTTCCTGATAGCTTCAATAAAGCAGTTTTTGTAATGAGAGCAAAAGTCAGCATGGAAAGAGGCAAGACATGAGGAAGCGGAGAGGTGCTTCTTTGATGTAGTGGTGTTGGGGAGGCTTTTGTGAAGTCTGATGGTGTTAAAAGGAAAGTGGAGTCCCTGGGTGGTGTAAATGGTTAATGCACTCAACTGCTAATCGAAAGGTTGGAGGTTCAAGTACACTCAGAGGCACCTCGGAAGAAAGGCCTGGTGATAATATTTCCAAAAACTCAGCCATTGAAAACCATATGGAGCACAGGTCTATTCTGACATGCACGGGGTCCCCATAGTCAGAATCAACTCAATGGCAACTGGTTTCTGGGTTATCTTGAAGGAGACAGGCGAAGAGAATTTTTTCAAGGTTTAGAAAGAACTGAGCATATTTACAGGCTGAAGTGAAAGGACAAGCAGAAAATATTAAAGATACAAAAGAGAAAGTGAAAATAATTCATGGAGCAAGACCTCAGGAGACAAAAGGAAGCAGACTCAAAGGCACAAAGAGAAGGGGTGGCTTTGGAGAGGAGGCAACTGACAGAAGCACCATAACTCTGTTTAGGGTTGAACAGTGGCCTCCATAAAGATATGTTGAAGTCCTAATCCTTATTACCTGTGAATGTGACCGTATTGTTAATTAAGTTAAGAATCTCTAGATGGTATCATACTGGTGTCCTTATAAGAGAAAGATGAGGGAGATTTGAGACACACAGACACCAAGGAGGCATATGGGGAGGAAGCCATACAAAGACAGATGCAGAGATTGGAGTCATTCGGCTCTAGAACAAGGAACACCTGGAACCACCAAAAGCTGGATGAGGCAAGGAACAGCTTCTGCCCCAGAGCCTTCGGAGAAAGTGCATCCTTGCTGACACCTTGATTTCAGACTCCTGGCCTCCAAAACTGTGAGAGAATACATTTATGCTGTTTTAAGCCACCAAGTTTGTGGTAATTTTTTAAGGCAGCCTTAGGAAACTAATAAACCAGATACTGTTGAGTAAATTTCAACTCATGGTGATTCCATGTGTGTCAGGGTAGAACTGTACTCCATAGGGTTTTCAATGACTAGTTTTTTGAAAGTAGATCGGCAGGTCTTTCTTCCAAGGTACCTCGGGGTGGACTCAAACCTCCAACCTTTCCCTCCAAAATCCAGGTCAAAAATTGATCCAGTGGAGAAATCAAACTCAAGACACGCTGGCGTACTTCAGAGATGTGTCCTCACATGCTGGTTTGGTTAGAAGGCCACTCTGCCCCATCAAACCTTGTCTCTGAAACAACCATTATCTCAGACTCAGCCCTGAATACACCCTTCACAGTCCATATCTAGTCTCCATTCAGCTTTCCACTTTCCATTGCCCTCGTTGGCATTCTCACTGTGCCCCGACTCTCCATCCCAGCCACTTTAAATCCAAAGGATTAAATTTTCCAGTCTCTCCAAACCACGTAGATTTATATGAAAAATCCAGCCAAAGAGGTCATGAAGAAAAGGAATATGCTATTACAGTATATATTTTTTGCTTCTGCTGCCTCGTTCTCATTCAAACAATTGCTTGATTTCTCTTGGGCATTTACACAAACATTTATTTTCACGGTTGCCTGAACTTACCACTGATTTCTATCACTTAAATTCAAGTCCCTCAATTCTTCAGAACTTAATGTGCCACCAGTTATAGCATACCAAAAACCCACTGCTGTTGGGTCAATTCTGACTCATAGCGAACCTATGGGCAGAGTAGAACTGCACCATAGGGTTTCCAATGAGCAGCTGGTGGATTTGAATTGCCAACCCTTTGGTTAGCAGCTAAGCTCTTAACCACTACGCCACCAAGGCTCTAATTACAGCATAGGAAACATTAAAGAATCATTTACTTAAATCATTTTATCTCTCTAGATTGTATTCAAGTAAGAGGACAATGGAATATATCCTAGAGAAATAAGAGCCATCACGCGAATAGACTAGACATATGCACACCCATGTTCATTGCAGCACAGTTCACAATAGCTAAAAGATGGAAACAACCGAGGTGCCCATCAACAGTCGAATGGATAAACAAACTATGGTACACACACAGTGGAATACTATGCAATGATAAAGAACAGTGATGAATCCGTGAAACATCTCACAACATAGATGAATCTGGAAGGCATTATGCTAAGCGAAATTAGTCGCAAAAGGACAACTATTGTATGAGACCACTATTATAAGAACTCAAGAAAAAGTTTAAACACACAAGAAAACATTCTTTGATGGCTATGAGGATGAGGAGGAAGGGAGAGGGGAATTCACTAACTAGCTAGTAGACAAGTAATTATCTTAGGTGAAGGGAAGGACAACATTCACTACAGGGGAAGTCAGCACAAATGGTCTAACCCAAAAGCTAAGAAGTTTCCTGAACACAACCAAACACTTTGAGGGACAGAGTAGCAGGGGTGGGGGTCTGAGGACCATGGTTTCAGGGGACATATAGGTGAACTGGCATAATAAAGTTTACTAAGAAAGTGTTCTGCATCCCACTTTGGTAAGTGGCATCTGCGGTCTTAAAAGCTTGCGAATGGCCACCTAAGATGCATCAATTGGTCCCAACCCACTTGGAGCAAAGCAGAAGGAATAACACCAAAGACACAAGGACAACATTGGCCCAAGAAACAAAAGGGCCAAATAAACCAGAGACTCCATCAGCCTGAGACCAGAAAAACTAGATGGTGCCCAGCTACCACCAATGACCACCCTGACAGGGAACACAGCAGAGAGTCCCCGGTAGAGCAGGAGAAAAGTGTGGAGCAGAACTCAAATTCATGTAACAAGACCAGACTTAATGGTCTGACTGAGGCTGAAGGAACCCCTGAAGCCATAGCCCCCAGACACCCTGTTAATCCAGAACTAAAACCATTCCTGAAGCCTACTCTTCAAAGAGTAGACTGGACTATGAAACACAAAATAATACTCATGAAGAATGTGCTTCATTGTTCAAGGAGATACACAAGACCAAATGGGCAGCTACTGTCTGGAGGCAGAATGAGAAGGCAGGAAGGGACAGGAGCTGGTTGGAGGGACACGGGAAACCCGGGGTGGAAAGGGGGAGTGTACTGTCACATTATAGTGACTGCAACTAGAGTCACATAACAATATGTGTATAAATTTTTGTATGAGAAATTAAAAAAAACACACACACACATAGTCAAAAACCACCAATATACCTAGGCGAGAAAGGGAATGGGGGAGAGTGCTGACACATTGCAGGGATTGTAACCAATGTCACAAAACAATTTGTGTATAAATTTTTTAATGAAAAACTAATTTGTGCTGTAAACTTTCACCTAAAACACAATAAAATTTTTTTTAAAAGTAAGAGGACAATTAACAATATCTACCAAATTTGTTGAGAAATTCCCATTCTAGAATCACTACAGGTCACTCAGATTCCAAAGGGATGACAGAAGGGAATATATGATAGAGGAACACATTCATTCACTCCATAATTATTTAATACCTACTCTCCACCAGGTACTTTGCTATGTGTTAGAAATACATGTATGAATGAGAGGAATGAGTCTGGTCTTCAAAGAGCTCATTATTTCACGTGTAGTTGGGAAAAAGCCATTTAAGTAATAATCGGAATACAACATAAGCATTATCTTGCAGTATAGGCAGCACTGCTAAGGGGTATTGAGAAGGGAGTGAGTGCATCTGGAAATGGAATATGGAGCTGTAATAGATAGTCTCTATTTGCCCTTCTAGATGCATCCTTCACCCTTTCCCACCCTGCCCTGTACTCTGTGCTCTGGAGGGCTGATCTTTATGAATTGTATCTCCTACGCACCCATGCTGTCTGACTTCCAGCTGAGTTCAGCCAATGTGAGACAACAGAAGAAGATCAGAGGGTGAAGGTGAGAGAGGTCACTCCCTGTCACACTTCACACTGGCAGTGGCTGCACTGCTATATGAGAGACCACAGCTTCTGTCAAAAAGCCTCTCTTATAAATCTGGCCATAGTCTTCCTTCCCTTTCAGGCCTAGGGGTGATAATGGCTTCTGGAAGCTGCTAACATTGGGCTGCTTCACCATTCCATGTTGGTTTCCCTTAACCCTGACCACACCTTTGTAAATAGTCCCATCATTAAATTCCCATTAGCCACTCATTGGAGTGTGCCATCTGGTTCCTGCTGGGATCCTAATGGATACAGGGGTCAAGGGATGCTTCACAGAGGCAAAGATCTCTGAACTATGTCCTGAAGAATGAGTAATGTCTCACTGGGTGCATATGGGTGGGATGGAGTATCTCAGGATGAGGTAAGAGCATTATCAAGTCTGGGAGGCCCAGGAGCCCACTGCACATTTGAGGACTAATAAATAATACTTATGCTCATATGGAGGGGAGTGATGGGGAAATGAAGTTGGAAAGATGAAAGGTTTTGGATCCATACATGCTAGGCCTTTTGAGTTTTATCCTGTACGTGATGAGAAATTCCAAGGACACTGAATGCATTCCCATGCCTTGACTCTCCAGATACCCATAGTCTTTCTAGGAAGCCTGTATTTCAGAAAAGGGAGGCTGGTGGAGATCTCTGCTCTGGATTTCTGCTTTATTGGGTTTGTACTCTTCCTTGCTTGATGGTTAATAAAATTCATTCTAAGCCGGTGAGTTGAGTAAAGCTGTTGACTTTTTAAAAAATCAAATCACTTCAGAAGCTTTTCTTTCTCAGTGCCAGTTTATTGGGCCTTCTCCTTATGTGTTATGGAAAAAGGGACTATTCCCCTTGAGAAAGATCACAGTTTCATTCAATTACAGAAAACTTTGCCAAACATGACAGCCTTTCATAGATCCTTATGGAAGCGAGTGCTTGATCGGAGCTGAGATTCTTGGCTCTGGTCTTAAGAGTGAGGCCAGACTAACATCTGGTGAAGGGTATCTGAAACCTCAAGTGAGAAGGAAAGGTCATGAGACACAGGAGACATCGAGGAAGAGAGAACAGTCCAGAGTGGCACTGTCCAATAGAAATATAATGTGAATCACATATGCCAACCACAGATGTAATTTTAAATATTCTAGTAGCCACACTGAGTCCCTGGGTGGCGCAGACAGCTCATTAACTGAAAGGTTGGCAGTTCGAGTTGGCGGTTTGAGCTCACCCAGAAATGCCTCGGGAGAAAGGCTTAGCAATCTGCTTCCGAAAAAAATAGTTACTGAAAACCCTATGAAGTGCAGTTCTACTCTGACACACATGGGATTGCCATGAGTCAGAATCTACTGGATGGCAACTATTTTTTGTTTTTGCTTTTTTTAATAGCCACATTTAAAAAAAGTCAAAATAAACAGGTAAACATAGTTTTAATATTTTCTTTAACCCACTACACCTAAAACATTATCATTTCAATATGTAGTAGTAAAAACTATTGAGATCATTTACACGTTTTTGTACTAAGTTTTTAAGTCTGCAGTGTATTTTTACACTTAAGGCACATCTGAGTTTGGACTAGCCACATTCCAAATACTCCATAGTCACATGTGGCTAATGGCTCCCAGATTAGACAGCAAAGGTTGAGAGCACTGAACAAAGCCACATGCTTAGTTGTGATGCTTATCTTTTTCTTACAAGGCCACAGATGACTTGCCTGATGCTGACCTTTTTTCAGACCCTCTTTCTTCCTTTAGGAACCTGGCTTTGGGGAAGTACTAGGCATGGTCTGAGACCTGTCTCACCACGGGAGAGTGATTTAAAAGCCATCCCAGAAGCTTAGATTGAAGGAGTTCAGAAGAGGTCATTGGGCCTAGCTCTAGGGTCCCAGGAAAACTCTTGTTCCTCTCCGGCCTTGTTCCAGTGCTAATCAGCCCATCAGTGAGGTGTGATCATAGATAACAGACCTCAGAGTCAGACTTACTAGCTCTGTGACCTTACTCAAGTTGCTTGACATCTCTGAGCCCAAGTTTCTTCATTGGTAAAATAAAGCTAAGGATGGTGGCCATCTTATAAAGCTGTTGTGAGGGTTAAATCGAAATTCGTGCAAAAAGCTGCTGTAAAAAGTGTCTGGCATGTAGTAAATAATGTTGGTTACTACTATTATAAACATCACTTGAGCCTTGTTACTATGATGGCTACTAGCACGTTTTAGCTGTCCAGTAGTGTTCCAAAGTTCGTTTAGACTTTGAGTCATTCCCTCAGTGGATGTTAAATGAGTGTTGATGGTGCAGGGACTGAGAAGTGGAGCTAGACTGCTTGGGTTCAAGTTGTGACCCTGCCACTTCACATGATGTGATACCTTTTGTCTTCCTCAGCGTCCCCTTCTCACGCCTTCCAGCTCATACACAAGGCCCCATCTACTCTCCAGCATAACCTTTTTAAATCTGTACAATGAGAATAATAATAATAATACAAACCACACAGGGTTGTTCTGAAGACTAAATGCAATAATGTATATAGAGAACTCAGAACATGGCCTGGCACACAGTATGCGTTAGGTAAGTGGAAGCCGTTATTACTGGGTAAAATTTTGGTATGCAACAGTGAACAAATCAGAAACAATTTCTGCTCTCCCAGAGTAAAATCTTGCAGGAAAGCTAGGCCTTAAACCCATAATACAATAAATATTAAGGAGTGTTATAATATGGGAACTAGAGTATTACGGAAAGTCCTTCCTAATGTCTTCCTTAAACACTGTGCTACAATTTAAAAGCCCCTCATCCTCTGCTTAGCAAAGACAAAAGGTTTATCATTCCGGCAGGCCACAAGCAGAGCATTCTCCTGGTGTGTCTGTCATTTGACGGAGCAGCAAGTTTCCTGCCCTTCTCAGATCACTGCCTCATCACCTCCCCTTGAATTCAGACTCAGATTAGTGACTGGCTTCCAGTGCACCATTGGCTTTCTGCAGCCATTGCAAACTAAAAGAGTCAATTATCAGTCGCTGCTGAGTCAAATCTGACTCCTGGCAACCGATGTGTGTCAAAGTAGAACTGTGCTCCATAAGGTTTTTAATGGCTGAATTTTTGGAAGTAGATCGCCAGGCTTCTCTTCCAAGATGGCTCTGGGTGGACTCGAACCTCCAACCTTTCGATTAGCAGCTAAGCACGTTAATCATTTGTACAACCCAGGTACTCCGAAAGTCAATAACCCCCCTCATAAAACCTCACATTTATCCAACCCATTTATAGATGGTAGGAAAACACTGCTCCCAAGACACTGTCATTTCCCACGTACGTGGGTCAGGGTGAGCGAATGCATGCTGAGTTGCTGTGTGACTCCCACTGGGCACTCCTGGCCTTTGCACAAATAATTATCGGATGAACAAAAGACATTAGCACTGAAGCAATTTCTACTGAGCTTCACACGAGGTCAGAAAGGCACAGATGAAGCTCAAAATTGATGAAATACAAGGGAAGAGAAAATAAAAGAACAAATAAATTGTTGATAGAAGTGTCCTTACAGGAGGCAGGAACAGAAAAGGAAGCATTCTACAGCTCCTATTTGATATGGGTTGGCATTCAGCTTTGTCTGAGATCTATCATTAAAACATATGCATTTGGGAGAAGTACACGAGGCAGTGGAGACCCTAAAACCTGTTGCTTTTTTTTCCCAGTAAGCTTTGCTAGTCTTCGCTTTCCCAGTGACCTCACTTTCATTTTGTCCTAGTTTCCTAGTGCTGTGTAACAGAAATACCACAAGCAGCCTTAAAGAACAGAAATTTATTTTCTCACAGTTCAGGAGGCTAAAAGTTCGAATTCAGGGTGTGGCTCTGGGGGGGTGCTCCTCTTTGTCTAATTTAGCTTCTAGTAGCCAGCAATCCTTGAAGTTTCTGGATATCTGTCTTCCTCTGGGTCTGCTCACATGTCTCTGAGTCTATGCTGTTCTTTATATAATTCAGAAGTTATTCAGTTTAGGATCCACCCTACATGGAGATGACTTCAACTGATGGATCACATCGCATTAGATTGCATCATGGAAAGTGATTATATTATACTAGATTAGATTATATCCACAGGTATGTTCTTGTTTTGTGCAGGTCGAATCATTTTTGACACATAGCGACCCCATGTGACAGGGGAGAACTGGCCCATAGGGTTTCCTTGGCGGGAATCTTTACAGAAGCAGATTATCAAGTCTTTCTCCTGCACAGCAGCTGGGTGGGTTTGAACTGCCAACCTCTAGGTTAGCAGCTGAGCACTTCACCATCTGTGCCACCAGGGCTCCTATCCACAGGTACAGGGGTTAGGATTTCAACACATATTTTGGGGGGACACAATTAAATCCATAACACACTCTGCCAGGCCTCAGTCTTAAATCCTGCCCAGGGAATGAGTTTAAATCTACACTGGCTCTATAAAGATAGGGGAGGAAGACAGAAAGGTCTAAGAAGATTTCGGGATTGAGCTCCAGGATTTGGAGAATTCTAAGCTGGCTTGCCCTCCTGTGAGTCTTGCTCATCCTTCTCAGGGGCCTTGGCATAGGACAAAGTTTCCACCTTTTACAGACATGGAAAGAGAGCTGATAAATTTGGTTTCCTCATGGGGTCACTGACAAGGCCAGGGACACTGCTCAGCTGCAGGCTCCTTGTATAGAGAATGCTATTGCCTAGCTCAACTGGATTCAAAAGCCAGCGTCAAAAAAATGACCAGTCTCTCATCCCTTCGGGAGCAAGGGAGAATGAAGAGAACAGGATACAAAGAAAAGATTAGTCCAAAGGACTAATTGTCCACAGCTACCAAGGCCTCCACCGGACTGAGTCCAGTACAGCTAGATGGTGCC
>NW_004443990.1:7190867-7221449 GCF_000243295.1 Trichechus manatus latirostris
AAAAAAAAAAAAAAAAAAAAGACCAGTGCATTTCTATAGTTCCTAATTTTGGGGGGGAAAATTAGAATCGAATGTGCATGAGACTCTAGATAAATTGGTATTTATCTAAACCATGAACTGCTGATTTTGGACAGTGGAAATGTTTCAGAGAACAGTTTGGTAACAGGCATGAAAAACCACAAAAATTTTCCTATTTTTTTACCTCAGTAATATCAATGTTGAGAATTCATCCCAAATATAATTTTTAAGAAGAAATTAAAGTAAAAAATGCCTTCACAGAAATATTCATAGTGGAATTACAATTACGGAAAATGTGGAAGCATTCTAAATACCCAACAATGGCTAAACACTTACGGTATATCCACTCAAGGGATTAATCCACTTAATCTAGCCATAATTCACAATCCCTGTGGAAGCTGCACTGGAAGAAGAGAAACTATTAATGGAATAATACTGGAGAAGGAAGCAGAGCAAATGAGTATATCCGGATTGCGGTTACAATTATGTAAAAAAGGCATACTTGGACAAAGACTGGGAGACAGCACAGGAAAAAATCAGAAGTGTTAAGTGGGTGAGACAAGGAGAATGTCTTTAAATAAAAAACAAAACAACACATTGTAACGTTTCTGCAATGCACTGTGACTGGTAATGGCCAAAATAAATACTAACAAAGCATGGACATAAAATTCGTCTTCTTGCTCCGTTTCTTTGACTTTCCCCAGGTTGCTTAAGTTAGGTGCTCCCAAGCTGTATGCCCACGTACACCACTGTGCCTGGATGGGTTCCAGTTATTGTAATGCCCCAAATCCCACACCCAGCAGCTCATCTCCAGCTTTGAGCAGGCTCATCTCTTTACCGCAGGGTGTCTCAGTATGAGAAAGTTTGGAAGCACTGCCTCAGTGAAAGGACTCCCTGTAGAAGATAGATGGTTCTTTCCTGTCCCCAAAGCCATGAAGCCCATCCCCTGGTTCATATTTCATTGCATGTCCCATAGCAACTTGGGAGCGAGTGCCCTGACCCTCCAGCATAGCAGCATTCAATTCTGCACCCAAGTATCCGATGGTCTGCCCTCCTCTAGCCCAGCCCCAGTGTACAGCACCTCAGAGACTTCCATTCATTATGCATAACTGCTAACGCCTGCCCTCAGGAGAAGCCAAAATTCCCTCACTTGCTCCATCCTTTCCCCCTCCTCTTAGAGAAGATAAACTTGTATGCATTTACTGCAGATGCTCAAGCATATAAACATTCGTCATGATAAACTCAGCAATATCAAAGCCTCTAAAGAGAGAGGGGGGAAGAAGACAGCGAGGGGAAAACCGCGTCTTTAGGCAACCAGAATAGAAGCAAGTTTATGACCAGGTACGCTTTTGTTCAGCACAGCCACATGAGTGCTTTAAAACAAAAACATTCTCTCCTGTCTTTTTCAACTTCAATCTAGCCAATGTTCACAGACTGTAAATTCCACAGATTAAAAAAAAAAAAAAAAAACTTTCCCAAAGTTCAAGAGGACATTGACACTGTCAGCCCTGAGAGACCTGCTTATTTTCCCTGGCGTGAAAGGATGCATAAAATATAAAATGCAACCCAGGTGTTTGATGCCTGGACTGGGCTCGCTGAACTCTCTTAAGGTCGCAACCACAAGGCTTTAAATTGTATTGGATTTGGTTTGGTTTGCTATAGGCGACTCGAGCTGAGAACGCAAGATACAAAAGTTGCTGTGGCTAGTGGGTTGTAAACACCCCTCCCGCAGAGGCCGCGCAATGTCAAAGGAAAAGGATCCACATGTCTGCGAAAGAAACTTGGGAAAGAAACCCTCTGGGGAGTCCTTCCACTTGGGAAGGCTCCTTCTGTCTGCGGTGTTGTTAGGATATGCAGCCCACTCCCAAGGATGAAGAAGAAGGACAAATAATCATAATAAGATAAAAAGAAAATATTGCCCACCTGCTGTTTACATCTATTACCATCAGCGGATAAAATGTGAGTGCGTGTGGGTACACACCGCAGCTTTTTTGGATGAAGAGGGCAGATCTCAAATGCACTTGTTAATTATGTTAACCACCCTCCCACCCCTAGTCACACAAAACGCCCCAACCCACACATGCACACCCACCTCCCAGCCAAGCCCCCTCCCCAGGATTCCTTTCCCAGCTGCAGAGAAATCATAAAATGCTACTCACGTGGGGCAGCTTCAGCCTGCCTTTCCCCTTTCCCAGCCTGTGCACTGGCTCCGGTCGCTGCTGCTGCTGCTGCTGTTGCTGCTTTTCCTGTTGCAAGTGAAATAAACCTTCATTGACAGAGATGGTTTTCCTCGGGGCTGCTTTGTCTGAGATTCCCCAGATGAACGCGGACTTGTTTATGTCATTATCAGAGTTCGACAGCCCCCCTAACACCGGCAGGGCTTTGGGGTTGTCATCTTCCACTGGCTGGGCTTCTGGTGAGAGAAACAACAGACCTGAAACTGACAACTGATCTGATCACATCGAAACACTCCAGGGGATGGCAACCCTAGACTACCAAGTAACACATCTGCTTGCAATGGTACCGTGCAGAGCCGCAGATCATCTGTCTCCCGTTGGCACTGCAAGCCTAACCAAGTTATGAAGAGACATTATTAATGAACTTGTAGCTTCAAGAATGACTCCAGGTGGAGCCATACGGGCATTATAAGGCACAGGGTCACAGGATTCTGCAAACTTCAGGCATGTTCAACACTGCTGAAATCAATAAAGCAGGCTAATATCATTTGGTGGTTAAAAGTTAAAGGATTTTAGACAGACCAAGGCTTCGGTAAATTTGAGTAGGCTGAGGTTCAAAAGTGACCTCCATCACTTATTAGCTATGTGACTTTGGGCAAATTCCTTATCCTCCCTGAGTCTCTTTCTTCATCTGCAATTTAGGGATACTAACGCTAACGCTAATGTAGAAAAGCTGCAAAAAGTAAGTGATCTGGCGTATGAATAGTATCTAGTTCAGTGCACGTCACATAGTAGGCACCTTGTATAAAAATAAAGATTCCCTACCATATGGGGATCTTTATTTTTTATATGAGGTACTTACTATAGGGGGAGCGCTGGTGGCCCAGTGGTTGAAAGCTCGGCTGCTAACAAAAAGGTCGGCAGTTTGAATCCACCAGTCGCTCCTTGGAAACCCTGCGGGGCAGTTCTACTCTGTCCTATAGGGTTGCTTTGAGTTGGAATTGACTCAACGGCACACAGCAACAACAATTCTGCAGTAGTATTTGCGCACTTCTGGGACTCCTCACCTCGTGATTATATTTTAAAACATCAGGATCGTTCCAAGGGTTCATGTCATTGTTTGCTTCTGCAGTGGAAACAGATCACGATACTTCACATCTCTGAGGAAGACCTAATTTTCAGGCCTCAAGTATGTAAGAATGCTGGGATGTCCATTTCTCAGCTATTAGAACCAGAGGCACATATTGGTCAAAATCCCCCAGGAAGGAAAAGACATGGCCTCCTGCTGTTTCCGCTTACAAACAGAGAACAAAATGGGAATCCACGGTCACTGAAGCTCTCTGGTTAGGAGCACTGGGGTTTCTCCTGACTGACAGATTTTGAAAAGCAGGCCCTCAGTAGAGAAACCTGTATTCATTTCAAAGAGTAAAAGAGAACATGTCTGAGTGATGAAAAATTCATAACGTTTATGCCAGAGTAGACCTCCCAGGCACTCTAGACCTAACTTATCTTTCCCAATTGAGAACTCTGATATTCAGGGGCTGGTCATCACTGCCTCCTCCCCACTCCTCACTTCTCCCAAAGTAGAAGGAGAAGAAAGCTCGTGCTGTGCCTCAGGCTTGGACAATGCCAGTTGCTCTTTGGGGGAATCCTGACCATACTGAGTTAGTTTCAGTGGAGCCAACATAAACTAGACCCAGAGTTGGCAAATGACTCAGCCCAGTCTACCATGCTTCATCTTATGCCACAAAGGACGTTAGAGGGAAAGTAGGCTCTGGATCCTAGCCATATGGCTCTACCCTCCTAGTGAATCTGAACGAACAAAGATCAAACACCTGGATCAAATAAAGTCTTCTCCCACAGGCCTGATGAAAGTTTAAGATACGAAGGGAAGACTGCAGAGGAAAAGAAATAACCAGTCAACCAAATCCCAAACTGGTTCCTTCTAAGAGCTTGGGAAACCTCAGTAAAGATCCCACTACCATGGAAGGACCATTCTCTGAGGAATGTGTGTTAAGTACCTAGCACAGTGTCTTCGACATTGTAAGTGCTAACTAAATGTTAATAATTAATTATAATAACAATAATCAATGAAAAGGAAGAGGAAGGGATTGCTGTAACGAGCCCATAGGTTGTACCAGGCATCACACTAGCTTATGTTATCTCAATCCTCACAACGCTGGAAGAGACATTATAATCCCCAGTTTGTGGATAAGGAAACAGAAACATAAGAACTGAAAGTAGATACAATCAAAAAAGTATGTTCTCAAAATCCTACCACCACATTTATCCCACAACCATCATCTGCCCTTGTAGACTCTGCTTCCCTCTCCTTAATGTGAATGAATGGTCCTTCACCATCAATTTTTCCCTCTCTATTGCATCATTCTCAACAGCATTATGCTATTTGCTCTCCTACAAAAGAAACCTTCAGCTGATTCCACACACCCCTCCAGCTACTGCCCATTTATATGTTTCCCTGTATAGCAAAAATCCTCTCAAGAGTTATCAGAACTCGCTGTCTAAACTCCTGGTCTGTCTTGAACCCACTCCAATCTGGCATTTAGTGCCACCACTCCAACAAAGTCTCTTGTTAAAGTCGCTGATGGCCTCCATGTTGCTATTGTTAGTCCTCATCTTTACTTGACCTATTGGCAGCATTTGACATGGGCGATCACTTCCCTCCTCCTTGAAATACTTTCTTCACCTGGATGCCAGCACTCTATACTGTCCTGGTTTTTCTCCTACTTCCCTGGCTGTCCCTTCTCAGTCTCCTCTACTGGTGGCACCTCACTCCAGTCACTGGAGAAGCAGTCTTAGGGAGGGGTTAAAATCCCAGATTCTGGAGCTACACAGTCCAGGTTTGATTTCTGACCACACAACTCAGTAGGTGTGTAATCTTAGGCAAATTACTTAACCTCTTCCTTTCAGTTTCCTCATCTATAAAATGGGAGTAATAATAGTACTTACCTTATGAGGTTGTCATGAATTAATATGTTGAGTGAATTAATATGTGAATGAATTAATATGTGAAATCACTTAGAACAATGCCTGGTAAACACTAAGTACTACAAGAGTTTTAGCTATTTTTAGTACCCACCTCTTGAGTGCCTAAGATGCAGTTTTTGAATGACTGCTCTTTCCTGAGTGATCTCATTCTGTCTTAGGGTTTTAAATAACAGCGAGATGTAGATTTAAACCTATAGTCGATACCTTTCTCCTACAAGTTAGACCCAATGGCCTATTTAAGTATCTTCTCTTAGATATTTAATAAACATCTTGTTATGGATTGAATCGTGTCCCCCCAAAATATGTGTTGGAATAGTAACTCCTATACTCGTAGATATAATCCATTTGGGAATCAAGTTTTCTTTGTTATGTTAATGAGGCCATATCAGTGTAGGGTGTGTTTTAAACCCAATCACTTTTAAGATATAAAAAGAGCAGATTAGGCACAGAAGCAAGCAAGCATGAATGGAGAAAAGATAGATGCCACATCGCGATCTCCAAGGAACCCTGAGAAGAATGCTAAAGAAGTTGAGAAAAGGACTTTTCCCCAAAGTGAACAAAAAGCCTTCCCCTAGAGTTGGAGCATTGAATTTGGACTTCTAGCCTCCTACACTGTGAGAAAATAAACTTCTGTTTGTTTAAACCACCCATTTGTGGTATTTATGTTACAGCAGCACTAAGAAACAAAGACACATCTCAAACTTAATATATCTAAGACTAAACACTGGTTTTCTCAACAAATCTGCTTTTCCTATAGTTTTCTTCATCTCAGTTAATGACAACTCCATCTTTCAAACTTCTCAGGTCAAAAACCTCAGTTAATCTTGACTTGTTTTTCTCACACCCAACATCCAATCTGTCAGCTAATCCTGACGACACTATCTTTAACTACATCCAGAATTTGAGCCCCTCACTTTCTCCATGGCTACCCATAGGGTCTAAGTCACCATACTCTCTTGCATGGATCATTTCAATAACATCTTAGGTGTTCTGCATGTTTCCATCCCTCTCCTGCTACAGTCTACTCTACACGACTTTAGAAGCTGAAGTCAGATCAAGCCATTCCTCTGTTGAAAACTCTCCAATAGCTTCCCATCTGTTTCAGAAAAAAGGTCAGTGTCCTTATAATTGTCTAGAAGACCCTGCAAGGCCTGGCCCTCTGCTTGTCCTCTTCTTATCTTCTTATGCTCAACTTCTTATCTCAACTTCTATTACTTTGTTCGTCACTCCCAATACCCTAGACACTCAGTCTTTTTGCTGCTCCTTGAACACACCAGGAAACTGCCCCAGGGCCTTTGAACTTTCTAGTCTCTGTGCTTGGAACACTTACCCCCATGTGTCCATTTGCTTCATTCCTTCATTCCTTCAACCTTCTCTCAAAAGTCACTTTCTCAGTGACATCTTCCCTGATCACCCTATTTAAAATTACTCTCTTCTCAGCTTTCCCTTACCTCAGAGTACTTCTTCTGTATTTCTCCAGAACACTAAAATCACAAAATAATATACTATGTGTTTCCTATTTCTTTTGTGTTTTTTTGTCTCCCTCTGTTAGAATGTAAGTTTGATGAGGGTAGTTTTTTTTTTTTTTTCCCCTCATTTGCTCACTGCTGCTCATCCAGTAATAGAGCCTGCACCAAGTACACACTTGTTATGCATTGAACTGTGTCCCCTAAAAATGTGTATCAACTTGGCTAGGTCATGATTCCCAGTATTGTGTGATTGTCCACCATTTTGTCATCTGTTGTGATTTTCCTATTGTTGTGGATCCTGCCTCTATGATGTTACTGAGGTAGAATTAGAGGCAGTTATGTTAATGAGGCAGGACTCAATCTACAAGATTAGGTTGTGTTTTATGCCAGTCTCTTTTGAGATATAAAGGAGAGAAGCGAGCAGAAAGACAGGGCAACCTCATACCATCAAGAGAGTAGTGCCAAAAAAAAGAAAGAAAGTAGTGCAAGGAGAAGAGTAAATCCTTTGGACCTGGGGTCCCTGAGCTGAGAAGCTCCTAGTCCAGGGGAAGATTGATGACAAGGACCTTCCTCCAGAGCTGACAGAGAGAGAAAGCCTTCCCCTGGAGCTGACGCCCTGAATTTGGACTTCTAGCCTACTAGACTGTGAGAGAATAAACTTGTTTGTTGAAGCCATCCACTTGTGGTATTTCTGTTATAGCAGCACTAGATCACTAGGACAAAGTTCATTAAATATTTCTTGAATGAATAAATAAGACTAAGAGGATTAAATCTCTTACCAAGGATACCAGAATTAATACATTACAGACTTGAACTTAGGCACATATTTCCACTTCCATAGCCCTTGTTATTTCCAATGCACTGGACACCATCCCTATATATCAAAGTGTTACACAAACCATACTAGACTCATTGTCCCCTAAAGTGATGTTCTAATTTTAGTGACTGGTGGGTCTCATGCTACATTTCAGAGGCCTCAGGCTGCATGCCTGTCATTGCTTGCTAACATTTCTATCAACAAAATACTTTCTGAGCTGCCAGCGGGCTTTACAAAAAGGAAGAAGAGCCACTTTATTCTTTTGAATAGATTTACTGAAAATCAAAGTTCTGGCTAAGATGAGAACCTTCCTTATGGCAGATGCCCTCAACTATCCATTCATAGATAGGAAACTGTCTCTAACACATTTTTTATTTCTCTTGTGCACCAAATTATTTGGAAAAAGATAAACAAAGCCTTGGAGTAATTGAATTTTTAAAACATCTTCCAAAGAAATCATTTAGGAGTGATGATTGAGCACTACGAGGGGCCAAAAACCCGGTGAGTTGTTTCCCATAATGTGTGAGAAAATGAATCTGCTTTCAACTTGTTATTTCATTTATTTGAGAATCTCTTAAGCGTAGATGAATCTATTCATCAGGAAAAATGTTCATCACATGGGCGAACAGACCCTTCACTGGGGGAGAACTCTAGTGAAGCGGCAAATACCTCTAGCTTAGCAATCAGAAATTCTAGGTTCCATTCCCAGTTCTGGCCCTGAATATCTGAGTGACCTTGGGGAAAGCTCTCCACTCCACTTAGCCTCTGTTTTCTTCATCTTTATAAAGAAAAGGAGGTTAGGCTTGCTAATCTCTATTACCCCTTCCAGGTTTAAAATTCTGTTAGACAATGAATTTCTCTTCCAGTCTTGAGGATGGATGTGTTCTCTACTACAACCAAGTGACCAATAGCTAAGTTTAAGCATGTGGTCTCTAGTTATAAGCAGACAAAACTACCTGGTCTATGCCAGAATTCATTCATCGACTCATTTACTGAGCACCGAGGATATATTTGCTACTCTGTTACATGTTGAATATACAAAAAGGAGTGACAGTCTCTGTATTAAAGGAGTTCATAGCTTAGTATACAATATAACAAAGCACTCGGGTAATCATGATGTTATGATGGCAGGAACACAGAGGAAGTCCACTTGATTAAGCCTGGGATTTAGGGATGGCTTTTTGGAGGATGTGACCCTTAAGCTGAATCTTGAAGAATGAGGAGCTATCCAGGTGGGGAAAGGCAGAAAGAATGAAATGGGTCATCCAGATGGAAAAAACATCACATGTAAAGGTAAGAAAGTTGCAAGAATTAGACTATGTTTAAAACTGAGGTTTCGGGGTAGAAATTTAACTATAAACCTTATTTCTCCTACTAACCCATTGCCATCGAGTTGATTCTAAATCATAGTGACCCCATAGAGCAGCGTAGAACTGCCCAATAGGGTTCCAAGGCTATAATCTTTATGGGAGCAGATCACCAGTTCTTTTCTCCCTCGGAGTGTATGGTGAGTTCAAACTGTCGATCTTTCGGTTAACAGCTAAAAGGTCAGCAGCCATGCACTTTAACCATTGTGCCACCAAACTAAAAACATCAAACCCATTGCTGTGGAGTCAATTCCAACTCATAGAGACCCTATGGGACAGGGTAGAACTGGCCCGTAGGGTTTCCAAGGAGCAGCTGGTGGCTTCGACCTGTCGACCTTTTGGTTAGCAGTTTGAGCTCTTAACCACTGTGCCACCAGGGCTCCTAATTTATCCTACTACTCTGCAAATTTCTAAGTCCTTATTGTATTCATCACAAAGATAGGGAAGAAGATTTGGGTTTTAAATCCCATTCAATAGCGTTTTATACAGAGGGAAGTTAAGAAACTGACCAAAGTGGGATCTGGGAATTATCCTTTTATTTCCTTGCTAACGCTGTCCTTGTGTCCTGTCATCTGTGACTCCCCCACTTCTCCCTGTAGAACGTCACTGCTCTCTTGAATAAGTTACATTATGTGGGTGCACTACAACTATTCAGGATGTATCAACATTCATCAGGGAAGGATGTAATATGTCTGAATCAATCCTGCATGATAGAGGAAATGTTTTATCATGAGGCTTGGAGTGGAAGATTGGTGCCAGACATCTTGGGTGTGCGCCCTGGCTTGAAACTCACCTTCCTTATCTATAAAATGGGAGATAATAATAGTACTTACTTCAGAGGTTTGCAAATGAAGTGAGATAATCCATAGAAAGCTCTTAACACAATGCCTAGCACAGGGAAGAGCTTGATAAATTTTAGTGGATTAATTCAGGCGGCGACACTTCTCAGAAATGGACACCCACAGTCCTAATCTAACTTAATTTGGGCACTTGATTCAATATACCCCCATATTAACTATGAAAATTTGAATTAAATTGTTAGGCTTTAACTATAACGCAGAAATCACTGCTCTAGCAATTGTTAAAGTAATCCTATCAGAGACTAACTTGCCAGCTTTCAGTTACTGGGTGACCAACAGCCAAGACTGAGATACATGTTTAGCCTGGGAATCCTGAGTAAGACTAGGGATGGTGCTGCCAAAGATGCGGCTGTTCTTGAAGCCAACTGAAGCTTACAAATCTTTTTCCATTAGAGCTTCTTAGGGGCAGGATTTTTGTTTTCGTTGTTGTTAATTGTAGTAAAATACCTGTGTCTATCTCAATATCACATAAAATTTGTCATTTAGCTATCTTTAAGACTACAATTCAGTGGCATTAATTGTATTCACTTTGAGGACTAAGTGCACCTGACCCAAGCCATGATATTTTCAATCGCCTCATATATATGCAAAAGCTAGGCAATGAATAAGAATAACAAAAGAAGATGAATTATGGTGTTGGCCAAGAATATTGAATATACAGGGGACTGCTAGAAGAACGAACAAATCTGTCTTGGAAGAAGTACAGCCAGAATGCTCCTTAGAAGTCAGGATGGCGAGACTTCATCTCACGTACTTTGGACACCTTATAAGGAGGGACCACTCCCTGGAGAAGGACATCATGCTTGGTAAAGTAGAGGGTCAACGAAAAAGAGGAATATCCTCAATGACATGGATTGACACAATGGCTGCAACAATGGGCTCAAGCATAACAATGATTGTGAGGATGGCACTGGACCAGGCAGTGGTTCATTCTGTCGTACATAGGGTTGCTATGAGTCGGAACTGACTTGATGGCACCTAACAACAATTATATTCACAATGTCATGCAGCGATCACCACTGTTTCTTTTTTTTTTTTTCTTCATTACTGCAAACAGAAATTCTGTACCCATTAAGCATTAACTCTCCATTCTTCCTTTTCCTCTACCTCTGGAAACCTCTAGTCTACATCCCGTGTCTATGCATTTGCCTATTTCATGTAAGTGGAATCATACAATATTTGTCCTTTTGTGTCCAGTTTACGTCACTTAGCATAATGTTTTCAAAGTTTATCCATGTTGTAGCATTATTAGAATTTCATTTCTTTTTATGGCTGAATAATATTGCATTATGTGGGTATACCACATTCTGTTTATCCATTTATCTGCTGATGGACACTTTTGGCTCTAGTGAATAATGCTGCTATGAACATTGGTGTACAGGTATCCATTTGAGTCCCTGTTTTCAGTTCTTTTGGGTGTATATCTAGGAGTGGAACTGCTGGATCATATAGTAATTCTATGTTATACTTGCCAAGGAACCACCAAATTGTTTTCCACGGTGGCTGCACCATATTATATTCCCACTAGCAATGCACAAGGGTTCCAATTTCTCCACATTCTCACCGACACTTGTTATTTTCCATTTTTTTTTCACAACAGTCATTCTAGTGGGTATTAAGTGGTACCTCATGATTTTGATTTGCATTTCCCTGATGACTAATGTTGACCATCTTTTCATGTGCTTATTGGCCATTTTTATATCTTCTTTGGAGAAACGTCTATTCAGTCCTTCACCCATTTTAAAAATTTGGTTGTTTATGTTGTTGAGTTGTAGGAGTTCTTCATATATTCTGGATATTAAACCCTTATCAGATATATGATTGTCAAATATTTTTTTCCCACTCTGTAGGTTGTCTTTTCACTTTCTTGATAATTTCCTTTGATGCACAAACATATTTAATTTTGATGTAGCTCAATTTATCTTATTTTGTTGTTCATGCTTTTAATATTGTACCGAAAATCCATTGCCAAATCCAAGGTCATGAAAATTTACCCTTATGTCTCCTTCTAAGAGTTTTATGGCTTCACCTCTTATATTTAGGTTGTTTATCTATTTTGAGTTAATTTTTATATATGGTGTGAGGTAGGGGTCCAACTTCATTCTATTGAATGTGGAAATTCAGTTGTCCCAGCACCATTTGTTAAAGAGATTATTCTTTCCCTAGTGGATGGATTTAGCAGCCTTTTGAAAATCATTTGGTAACAGATGTATGGGGTTATTTCTGGACTCTCAATTCTATTCCATTGCTCTTTATGTCTATCCTCATTCCAGTACCACACTGTTTGAATTATTGTGGCTCAGCAGTACGTTTTAAAATTGGAAAGCGTGACTGCTCCAACTTTGTTCTTCTTTTCCAAGATTGTTTTGGCTATTTGCATTAAGGGCAGGAATTTTGCCTTTAACTTTACATCCTCAATGCTTAGCAGGGTGCCTGGCAATCACAGGTACATTGTGAGGCCTTGCACTGGCCTTCCATGTTGGTTCCTCTTAGATCTTGGAGATAACCAACTGTATATTCTCACTGACTGATCATCATTACAGAACTGAAGAACAACTGTTCATCAATGATGCCAACTCACCATTATAGAAGCTGTGGATAACATAGCAGGATGACACTGGAGGTGTCAGGGAATCCAGATATAGACCACAGAGACAGGTTTTCCAAAAGGCAGTTTTTGCAACCACTAAGTTGAAGTTCCAGGCTCTATGTTGAGGAATTAAAAGATTTGGTAAGCCCTCACTCAGGTTTTCCAAGGTCTGGCAGAGGCTTATGCTGGGCTAGAAAAATCCCACGACCACTCATCTAAGCACGTTCTTCATAAGGAACAGAGAGACTTAAAGCCACACTCACTGAACCTCCTGCAGCCCAATGTCTCCCAACATCCTTCTCAGAGAAAATCTCCTTTCAGTTAATTCCAGGTAATTGTGACTGCCGTAAAATGTATACATCCAGACTGCTCATTTTCATCACACTTTTAACCCTGTACTGGATAATTTCAGATGCTCAATACATTTCTGTATGATAAGTAAAAATATGCACGAAAGAACATTTCCACCCCATGATATACTGTGGTCTTTTTCTATCTGTCTCCCCAAGAAAGAGAACACAAAGTGAAGGCCACTTGCTGATGTGTTTGGGCAGGAGGAGCCATCAGCTCTCAGATTTCAGGGCTGCTCTGTGGTGCCTCCAGTTTCAGCAGGATGACACGTTCTTGGTAACAGCATCTGCTGTGCTTCTAACAAACACCCAGTGACAAACATGGAGCCTCTGCCTCTCCCAGGACCTGCGGAGGACAGGGGGTACCGCAGCTGGGAGAGACAGAACAAGCCCATATTTCATAACAATTACTCTGGATTATCAAGAAAGGTGGCAAGAAAAACTGTTAGCAAGTTGGTGGAAAGAAGATTTATGGTTTGGCAGCTCAAAGGTGTGACAGGTTTCTCCTCTGTTGAAAAATCACTTCTTTGGAGGTAAGAAAAGGGCAGGTAGCCTGTGCAGCAGATGGGAATCCATCAAGTTAACTTCACTCTTGAGCAACTCGCTGTCTCAATCTAAAAATGTCCCTTCAACTCCCTATGATAAATGATTTCTTATTTCTCCAAGGAAGCATTGCCGGATTCACAAAGTTTCACATACCTTCCTGTCTTTGGAACTATACCTTTTCCTCTAAATATTCATTTCAGTGTTTTTAACCAGAGGACCATCCACTTTAAGAGAAGTAGAGACCATATCAAGCTTAACACTTATCTCACAGCCTTCCTTGGGAAGTATTCCTTTGAGATAAACTTTCATCTTCCTCCAGGTCAGCAGGACTCAGGACTCCCCATGGAGCACACTGAGGTGGCCACAGTATATTGAAAGTAGTGTTGGAGGATAGTGTGTTAAAGGACATACACTGAAGGTAGTGTGTGTGCCAATTTTTGTGAATCCTTGTGCTGGATTATCCTGTAACAGGTTTGAGGCAGAAATGTAAAGGTAAGTAGTAGGGACTGGCAACACCAGTATCTCCTACATTGCCTACTGACTGCTAAATATTATATATGTCATTATCTTCACATATATTATTTTATGTACTTCTCACAGCAATCCTATGAAGTGGGCATCTTCTCTCCTTGTACAAATTAGGAAACTGGGGCTTGGTTTCCCAAAACTAGGGCCAGAACTAAGTCTCAGGCTCTTTCCACTACACTACCCATTGGCATGGAGCCCTGGTGGCACAGTGGTTAAGAGCTCAGCTGCTACCCAAAAGGTCAGGAGTTCAAATCCACCAGCCACTCCTTGGAAACCCTATGGGGCAGTTCTACTCTGTTCTACAGGGTCGCTATGAGTCGGAACCGACTCGATGGCACCTAACAAACAACAACACAACATCCACTGGCATGGTATAGGGTGAGGGAGGCTGTACTTTCCCATTCCTACACACACACTACTCCTTGAATCTATCATTTGGTATAGACCTACTGATGCGGACATAGCTGAAAATGGCAGACAAACTGAAAAGAAGAATCCCAAAAGTAAGAGGCAGGGGAAAGTGGCTTGGGATGTCAGTCTGGCAGTGGTTCAGCTTCAAATCAGACTCTTTGCAATGCTTAGATTTAATAACAGTAGCAGTATTAATCATATTCCATCTTTGCCTCACAACAGTCTATCGAGGGGGGTTTGCATCCTAGGTTTACCTCTGGCTGAAGCTCAAATATCTCATTGAGGCTCTCAGCTAGTGAGCAGTTAGCACTGTCATCAAAGTGAAGGCTTCTTCGATCCAACTCCAGTGCTTTTTCAGTTACCTCTTAAAATTTATTTGAGCAAAAATATGAGTTCATTAGTGTCTTAGTTATCTATGCTGCTATAACAGAAATACCACAAGTGGATGGCTTTAACAAACAGAAGTTTATTCTCTCACAGTCTAGAAGGCTAGAAGTCCAAATTTAGGGCATCATCTCCAGGGGAAGGCTTTCTCTCTCTGTGGGCTCTGGAGAAAAGTTCTTGTCATCAATCTTCCCCTGGACTAGGAGCTTCTCAGCGCAGGGACCCTGAGTCCAAAGGACATGCTCTGTTCCTGGCACTACTTTCTTGATGAAGACAGGTCCTCCCGTCTCTCTGCTTGCTTCTCTCTTTTATATCTCAAAAGAGACTGACCTAAAACACAACCTAATTTTGTGGATTGACTTCTGCCTCATTAACATAATTGCCACTAATCCTGACTCATTAACATCACAGAAGCAGGATTACAACCCATAGGAAAAGCACATCAGATGAGGAAATGGTGGACAATTATACAATACTGGGAATCATGGCCTAGCCAAGTTGATACATATTTTGGGTGGACACAATTCAATCCAGGACAATTAGATAGCTTGATAAAGATAAAGAAAGGAACTTAATCACTTCTCCAGATTCTAGATGGAATTAAACAATTTGGTTAATATGAACAACTAAAAGAAACTATATTGGAAAGGACCCATTCAACTGATAAAAATGTCATGCCTGGTACATAGAAGGTGCTCGATAAATGTTAAGGGAATGAATGAATGAATGTAGGAATTAATGGAGGAACTATAGGAACACTTTAGCATACATCGACATGCAGAATAACCAATGCCACGATTCACATGAAAAGCACAACTGACTGAGCACTCTAAATACTAACTCATGGAGTGTATCAAACCATCAGCAGTCACATATGAAGCCTCTCCTTACAGCCCACCAGGGAGGTCAGACAACTTCCCCAAGTCAAAACAGTGGTGGCCTGATTTCAAGAGTAGGTGGACTGAAGGAGGCCAGGAGGCAAGGGGTCTAAGCAACTGTCAAAGAGTCTCCCTGTCCGATCCCCACTGAGAGCAGGAGATTTAGCAAGCTGGCTCCTTGCTTCCACAGCCTTCAAATCCCACAGCTGAAGCCACTTGACTTTGATAGCAGACTCAGCCTCTGCTACTGAAGGCTATTTAAAGAGATCTGGTTCAGGAGTCAGGTCCTTCAGGGTCCAGATAGGCTCGCTGCCAGTCCTGTTCGAAACTTGTCCTTTTTTTGAGGAACTAGAGATTTACCTGGTTCTTATGTTGGTCTTTCTCCACCTTTCATTTAATCCTCTGATAAACTGACCAGTCCTTCAAGCCAAGTCCTGCCTTGTTCTTAAAACCAAAACCAAACCTGTTGCCACTGAGTCGATTCCAACTCATAGCGACCCTATAGCACAGAATAGAACTGCCCCATAGGGTTTTCAAGGAGCAGCTGGTGGGTTCGAACTGCCAACCTTTTGGTTAGCAGCCACAGCTCTTAACCACTGTGCCACCAGGGCTCTGCCTTGTACGTATTGACTCTTTAATAGGGACCTGAGACCTGCTTAATGGTACCATTGCAAATACTTCCGAGTGCTGACTGCATGGAACTCATCTCATGTCCAATACCCAGACTCCTCGTACCTAAAACTCTATGACTTGTTTCCTCTCTTGTCATCTCTTCCCTTCATCCATCCCACTGAAATGACGACTGGCAAAAAATGACCTCAGTGTTGCTACATCAGTGGTCAATTCTCAGTCCTCTTTGGACCTATCGAAAACATTTGATATGGCTGAATTATCTTTTCTTTCTTGAACCATTTTCTTCACTTTTAGGACTTCACTCTGTTTTTATTCTCCTCTTACCTCACATGACATTCTTTCCTAATTTCCTTTTTTAATTTCTTGTTTCTGCCCAACCTCTTACACTGGAGCTGTCCAGTTCTCTTATCTCTATCCACACCCACACCCTTAGCACACTCGTTCAACCTTGGGCTGTCAAATACCACCTGAATACTGTCTTAACTTTAGCTTGGACCTTTCCCCTGAACTCCAGACTAATTTGTCCAATTGCCTACTCACTATCTCCATGTGGATATCTAACAGGCATCTCAAACTTAACATAGCCTCAGATCCCTCCCACCACGAAACCTACTCCCCCCCGAGTCATCACCATCTTAGATTTGTCAGCTTCCAAACCTTACAATCATCCCTGTCTCCTCTCTTTCATATCCCACATCTAATCCATCATTTAAAATGTGATTGGCTCTACTTTCAATATATTTTACAGTATGTCACCGTAGTCCCACCACCCTCCTCTCCTGTGCTGCTACCCCCGGTCTAAGCCCCTTAGTCATCTCTTGCCTCGGCTGTGAAGAAGCCTCCTAATTGGGTCCTCTGCTCCTGCCTTTGCCCCTACACAGCAAGAGGGAGCCTTTTTAAAAAATAAATTCTATTCCTAACACAAAGCCAGAGTGATCCTTTTAAAATCTAAGTCAGATCAGGTCACTCCTTTGCTTCCTGACTCACTCAGAATAAAACCAAGGTCCTGAACGTGGCCCTCAAGGCCAGGCTGGATCTGGCCCTTCTCACCCCATCACCTATCATCCCTCTTTTTCCTCACTTCACCCAGCCACACTGACCCTTCTTCTCTTTCTTAAAAATGTGAAGCAGCCTCTCACCTCAGGGCCTGGGCACTTGCTGTCTCCTCAGCTTACAAACTTCTGTCTCTGCTTATACTCAATGGCTCATTCCCTCGCTACCTTCAGATTTATGCTCTGTGATGGTTAACTTATATGTCAACAAGGCTAGGCTATTGTCTCAGTTATGTAGTCCTGCTATAACAGAAATATCACAAGTGGATGGCTTTAAAAAAGAGAGATTTGTTTTCTCACAGTCTAGTAGGCTACAACTCCAAATTCAGGACGTCAGCTCCAGGGGAAGGCTTTGTCTGTCTGTAGGCTCTGGAGGAAGGTCCTTCTCATAATCTTCCCTTCGTCTGGGAGCTTCTCTGTATAGGAACCCTGGGTCCAAAGGACATGCTCTGCTCCCGGCACTGCTTTCTTGGTGGTATGAGGTCACCATCTCTCTGCTCACTTCCCTTTCCTTTTATCTCTTGAGAGATAAAAGGTGGTGCAGTCCACACCCCAGGGAAACTCCCTTTACATTGGATCAGGGATGTGACCATGGTAAGGGTGTTACATCCCACTCTAATCCTCTTTAACATAATCTAACCTTGTCTCATTAACCACAGGCAGAGATTAGGATTTATAACAGAGGAAAATTACAACAATCACAAAATGGAGGGAAACCACACAATACTGGGACTCATAGCCTAACCAAGTTGACACATATTTTGGGGGGACACAATTCAATCCATGACACTCCACCCTTTGGACCCCCAAAATTCATGTCCTTGCCACATGTAAAACACATTCACCCCATCATATCATACCAAAAGTCTTAAATCAACTCCAACTCCAAAATCCAAAAATTCCTCTTCATCTGTGAAATCTAGAACACAAGTCATCTGCTTCCAAAGGTACAATGGCAGAACAGGCACAAGCCAGACATTTCTATTACAAATGGGAGAAATTGGAGGAAAAGAAGGCATAACAGGCACCAAGCAAGTTAGCAGAACACACTACATTAGCCCTCAAGGCTTGAAAAATAATCCTCTGTTCTCTGACACCATTTACACAATGACCCTGCTCTCCAGACTCTAGATACTGGCCGCACTCTCTGGATTCTGAGTGGAGGTCCCTCGGCCCTGGGCTTCATCTCCACCTTCCAGACCCACTGGGACGGCAACTCTGCTCCCTCACTTTAAACCCACTATTCTCCTAGTTCATCTGAGTTTCGACTCCACCCTTTGAAACACCAGAGCCCATGGTTCCACCCTTTGAAACCCCAGAGGTCGAGACCACATCTTTTGAGACTTAGGCAGCTTGGCTTTCTGTGTTCCTTGTCTCTTCAGCTTCTAGTTCCTGGTTCCTTGGCCTCTCAGCTCCTTGGGCCTCATGCCGGCACCTGCCCTGCTGAGGCAAGTATTTCAAAGCTCTACAGCTCCAGGAATAAGTGCGTGGAGGCACCCTACTCCGTCAGTAAACTTTGGATGGAAGGCACTCAGCTGCCTCATTCCATGGGTCGGCAAGCCTAGTCCCACCAATAAGTGCCCAGAGGCACCCCACTCTGGCCAGGAAGCCCCCTGCGCAAAGGCACTCAGCTCTCTCACACCATGGGTCGGCTCCAGTGCTGTGTGGTGCTGGTCTCCTGGTTCTGTTGCTGCCAATTCTCTGCTGCTGCTGGTTCTTTGCTGCTGCTGGTTATCTGCTGCTGCTTCTCACCATCTGTACCTTCTCTGGTGTTAACAGTTCTCCTCACTTCCTTCTGAGTCCTCTATTCATTCACAGTTTCAAAACTGCTCCTATACTCTTCACTCCACCTATTGCCTAATCTACCAATTTTGGGACACAGACTGCAGAAATCTCCACCTGTCTCCTGACCTACAGATTTTGGACTTGCCAGCCCCCCACAACTGCAGGAGCTAATTACTTAAAATCTCTCTCTCTCTCTCCATATATATATAAAACCTCCATCTCTCTATATATGTACACACACACACGTGTATACACACACACATATACATACACACACACATAAATACACATATATACATACACACAAGTATATATAGTCCTTGTTGTTAATATCTTACTGGTTCTGCTTCTCTAGAGAACCCTAAGACATCCTCCCATGTCCCCCTCTCAGGGGGGCCTTCCTTGATCACCAATGTGAAATAGCCTCTCCTCTCCCACAGACAGAAGACCTCATGTTCTACTTTTCTTCCTTGTGGCAGGAAGACATAAAACCTTCTACTATTTGAATGTGAGTGCGGGGGAGAGGAGTATGAAGGGAAAGGAAAAAAGAAAAACACAGAGAGAGAAAGGGACATACATTAATATCTCAAAATAGTATCCAACCAAAACAGAAGCCAGTGAATGAGGAGGGAAAGGAGCTATCTTCATGATGGGTTTGGACACACTGAGTGTAGGTGACCACCAGGAATCCAAAGGAGAACTGTCTAGTGGTCAGTTAGGAGCACAGGACGCTATTTCACAAAGTGTCTCCTGCAGAGGAAGCTCTTCAAATCACTGCAGCACAAAGGAAAACTGGATGGGCAGCCTACTCAGCCAAGATCAGAATTGAAGGATAGGCAGTGCACAGGATGACGTGAATCTGGAAGGCAGCCCCTACAGCTGATGTTGCAAAGAGCCACCTTGTGAGTGAGCACCATCATGATCCCTGTGTGTGTGTTGCACTTCAGAGTTTGCAATTTCCTTTCATTCATATGACCTCATGTGGCCTTCACAGCCCTGTGAGTTCATCTGGGCAAGCACCACACATCCACATCACTGAGGAGGAACTGCTCTTCACGTAAGCCCACTGGAAGGGAAAGAAGTGAGCAGCAGCATGGCCTTCAAACACTCTCATCAATGCTCTCACACACTTTCTCTTTCATCCATTTTTTTAGGACAATGTTTCTTAGCTTGGGATCCTTAACAATGGGCTTAGAAAGTCCAGGAACCTCCTAAAGTTATGCCACCTTGGGAATGTCAATACACATATATTACATTTTTCCCCTGATGGAAGTTTCCATAGCTTTATGAGATTCTTGGGTAGGTGTAACCCCAAAATGGTTAAGATCACAGCACCAGGGCACTATTTCCTAAGGTATTTTACCTGGATCACCAACATAAAAAGCAACAACAACCACAATAAAAAAAAATCCAGTAATACTTGTTTTAGTCTAGAAGTGCACTGAAACCTATTCAGCGTCATACCAACACACATACCTCCACTGACAGACAGGTGGTGGCTGCACATAATGAGCAGGGAATCAGTGCTGGGTCTTTCACATAAAAGGTGAGAATTCTGTCACTGAATCACCAAAGCTTAGTTACCTAGTGCTGCTATAATAGAAATATCAGAAGTGGGTGGCTTTAAAGAACAGAAATTTATTTTCTCATAGTTCTGGAGGCTAGAAGTCCCAATGAGGGCCTCGGCCATGTTGATTTCTTCCTTGTCAGTAGCTCTGTGTGTTCTTTCGTTCTTTGGTGTTTCTTGGCTCAGAGATAATCTTCACAAGGCATCTGTGTTCCCCTGTGTGTGTCTCTGTGTCTATTCTGGTCTTTTTATAACTCAGAAGTGATTAGGTTTAGTATCCACCCTGCCCTGGTATGGCCTCATTAACATAACAGAAGAAAAACCCAATCTCCAAACCAGATCATATCCACAGTTACAAGAGCCAAGAATTCAACACGTGTATTTGGGGAACACAGTGCAATCTATAACAACGCTGATTTTCTGCACCGATCAAGGGAAGCGCTGATGTGAATAATAACCCAAAGCAAATGAAATGTTGAGAATAAAAAAGCGTAAACCCCAACATTCCACACACTCAACATGGGGCTTTGGAAAGCCTTATGCTATTCTTGTGGCAGCTGATTCAGTTTTCTAATTATGTTTTGCCCAAGATGATATTAATATGAGCTTACACTGTCTGAACAGATCCCAGCCAGGCCTCAGGAGGAGGCCGCGGGTGAACGTGGAGAGGGAAGTGAGGAAAACTGGCCTTGTATTAAAATTAGCCACAGATAATTGAGAAAAGACTATCTATAATCTGCCAGTGGGAATGAGATATGCCACTGTGAGTGGCTGTATGTTTACTAAATTTGAAAATGGCATCTCTTGCCTTCATCAACCTGCCTCCCAGAGGCCGGTGGTGTTCAAGCAGGTGGGAGCTGGGTAGGCAGGGAAGTCTCTGCTGAGCCAAGGAGGGCATTTTCCTGACTTGCAGAGTCTATCCAAAAAAAAAAAAAAAAAAAAAACCCATAGCCGTTGAGTCGATTCTGAGTCATAGCGACCCTACAGAACAGAGTAGAACTGCTCCATAGGGTTTCCAAGAGCGACTGGTGGATTCGAACTTCTGACCTTTTGGTTAACAGCCAAGCTCTTAACCATGGCACCACCAGGCTCCAATTCTATACCGAAGAACAATTCCTGGTGGAGGAGATTCACATTTATTGATTGCCTATTAGTTTTTAGGCACGTTGTGTGCTGCTTTGCAAATAACAATAATGGCTAATATATCTGAGGAGCCCTGGCTGCACAGCGGTTAAGCACTCAGCTGCTAACCAAAAGATTGGCAGTTCACACCCACCAGCGGCTCTGCAGGAGAAAAGACACGGCCATCTCCCCCACGAAGAGTACACCTAGAAAACCCTATGAGGTAGTTCTAGTCTGTCCTATAGGGTCACTATGAGTCGGAATCGCCTCAGTGGCACACAACATTTGTTGAGCGCTTGTACTTTACTGATTGTTTTACATGGGTTATTTCATTGAAACCTCTCAATGACCCCCCGACTTCCGCCCAGGAATTAGATACTATTATTATTCCCTTTTTGGAGTCCCTGGGTGGAGCAAATGGTTAACTAACTTGTCTGCTAACCAAAAGGTCGAAGGTTCGAATCTGCCCAGAGGTGCCTCAGAAGAAAGGCCTGATGATCTAGTTTTGAAAAATCAGCCACTGAAAACCCTAGGGAGCACAGTTCTACTCTGACACAAATGAGGTCACCTTGAGTTGGAACTGACTCCCTGGCAACTGATTTATTTTATCCTTTTTACAGAGACCTAAGTTAAATAACTTTTTCAAAGTCACAGAATCATTCAAAACAGGCAGCCTGTCTTGACAATGCATATTTTTAACAATTATGTGTAAATTGCCTCCAACCTGGCTATTCTGTAGAATACCTCCTAGAAGGTATTATTACCTCCATTTTACAGGTGAGAAAACTGAGCCAGGGGCAGCCCCCATATCCAGGTCTGCCTGACTCTACAGTCATTCCTCTTACTGCCAGCTGCTACCTGGTGACCTAGGTGAGTCATTCGGCCACCTGAGTCTCCTCTTGTACCAAGCAGAGACAGCAGGGTCTGCCCTGTCTATCTCACAGGAGGAAGCTTAAATAATAATCACACACTTTCAAAATGATGTGCTTTATAAATTAAGAAGCACTGAATGATTATAGCTTATTGATGAAAGATAAAAGCTTTGGAGTCTGATAATTTAGGTTTAGGTTCTGAACCTGCCACTCGCCAGCTGGGTGACCTTTGAAAAGTTCCTGAGTCTCTCTAGTCTTAAATGTTGATATCTGCAGAGTGGGTATTAATAATAATAATACCCCACAAAATTGTTGGAAAGATAAAATGAGATACTGTTACAGCTTGGTACGTAGATAGCCACACTGTGTCACTACTTACTAATGTTGTGTTGGTTAGAGAAATGGAAGAATCCAGGGGTATTAGAATAAGGAATTAAGGACTCTAGAAATACAACTGCAATGGAAAATAAATAACTCAGAGAAAGAGACGATTGATAGGTCAGGTTACAACCTTTCCTCCTGATAGGACGGCTCCCTTCTTCTTGTTCAAGATGTACCCACAGCTGTGGTCATACGAAGTGTTGGCAACTCTATAAAAATAAGTTCCCCAGGCTCACTCAACCCACTGTTGAATGACCCGCTTGCATTAATTTCAAAAAGTATATCACCATAAAGACCAGGTATATAGCACTTACAGCAAGCCAGAGGGAAGTAGGGGAGCCTCAAAATTGGTTTCCCAATGGTGGAAAAGGGAAGATGTTATAGACTCAGGTTCCTTGCCCCAGAACGAGATGATGCAGACATGAGAGAACAGATCGGGGATTCCTGTTGACTTGTGCAGCTTTTGTCAGAGGTGAAGTAATTGACCTGAACATAGAGCGACCCTTATCTACAGACTGTGTTCCAAAAGTTTACTTAAAAGTCATTGCACTGGAATTTAGACCTCACTCCACTCATATGGGACCCTGGTGGTGTAGTGGTTAAAAAGCTTGGCTGCTAACCAAAAAGGTCAGCAGTTTGAATCCACTAGCTGCTCCCTGGAAATCTTATGGGGCCGTTCTACTCTGTCCTATAGGATTGCTATGAGTTGGAATCAACTCGATGGCAACAGGCTTGGCTTGGGCCACTCATACAGAAACAAGATGGTAGTTTGGTTCCTAGGCCAGCTCTCACTTAACATTGACTGCACTGAGTAATGGGCAGCCCTAGAGTAATATACATGTCACGAGGACTGATGGTAGAGTTTAAACCTTTATTTCTGTATGAAAATGCATTTCATATCACGTAGCAAGGCATGAAGACCCAGGGAAGAGTTGATACACCACCTGTAGCAATATCAGCTACTCAGTGTCTGGCTTTGGGGAGGCAAGAAAATTAGAGGGGTAGAAAGGCTGGGATAATGTTTAGGAATGCCCTAAACAGATGTGAGACACTTTTGTTATTCTGTTGTGATGGTGATGGTGAGGGAGATTATTGGTGATAAGGACGATGAAACTGACTTTCCACCATGGAGGCTGTTCACCACCTTGCGTGTTCTGAGAAGGTGGAGGATACAGTAATTTGGGCTATCTTTCTCCCTCTTGAGGACTTCAGACATATTCCTTCTATATAAATCCTTGTAGAGCACTGGTGATACGAGATCAGCACTTTTCTTCAAGGCTGACTACAATTAAAATGGTACCCTTCATTGAATGTTGACTGTATACCAGACATTATGGTTTACATTTATTATTTTGAGTACTTACAACAATTCTGAAAGGCAGGCATTATCACTCCCATTATACTGATGGGGAAATTTAGGCAGCATCAGTTTAGTAAGTGGCCCAAGGCCACATAACTAGGAAGTGACTGAGTTGGGGTTAGAGCCCAAGTCATTTTGATTCCAAAGCTAGCTTTTTCCTACTACACCATCACCCGTCTGTTTCCTTAGCCTTTCTCCACCATTAGGCCTTCTTTCTACGAGGGTCTGTTGGAAAAACCATTCGCCCTTTGCTGAATTTAGAGACTACTGAGTTGTGCCTGTCTCTATGACTAATTATCAGGTGTCATCACACAACCTTACACACACTCTGTTCCGCCCAAGAGCTTGAGGAAATGATTGCAACATGAGAGTGTTTTATGATAGTCCCTTGTGAAATGAGTGGCCTTGGATCAGGTTTCAGGGTAATTCTTTAGACCATTGTTCTAGACCCACCTCCTTTACCAGCTGTCAAGGTAGTTCATATCAAATTCTTCTTAATGGGAGGATCCATTTCCACCTCCACCTTTCCCCCACCAACACGCACACATATTTTCCTGTTGCTTTCAAATGACTCCTTATCAATTATCCCTTTTAGTTCCCCTTATAAAAAAGGGGAAAGAGATCCACACATGGAAAGTTAGAGAGATTTAATGTATAATGCAAGGACTATTTCACTTCTTCTGCCTCTGTCTTCGTAGTGTGTCTCCTGGTTTTGAAAATTCACAGAAAATTTTAATCAATAAAATGGATGTCTTATCTCCTTCTATTCCGAAATTTTGCAGTTCCTAAATTTATTTTCCGGTATGCAGAGGAAAGTAGATACGACTATACAAGAGTATTTGCAGAACCAGTTCTATCTTATATGAGCAGTGCATCTATTTACCCAATTTTTCTATAGAAAAAACATGTTCTGCCCAGAGCCTGGTTCTGCTATGCCTGGAGGCACATGGCATCAGCTTATCCCAGCATGATTTTTATCTTAGCTTCAGTTTGATGTAGCTGTCTGTTTCTTGTACTCTTGTGTTCTCATACACCATGTCTTTCATTTAGATAGTATTTTAACTTTTAAAAAATCAGCAAAACTAGCTCTCAAATTCACTTGGAGTGGTCTACCATTTTGCATTAATTTTGCAAGTTTCCTGAACAAGGCAAAATGGAGAGTCGATTTTGTTGCTAATTCTGGATTGTTGCAGGGATATTTGGAAGTGTATGGTAGCCGATGGACAGTTACAGAGAGATGACTTCATCCTTCTACACCATTCCTGGCACACCATCATCAATGGCCCAGTCAAGTCCTCTCATTTTTGTTTGTTTGTTTGATTTTTAATTAATTCATCCATCCATCCATCCATTTCCTTTTAATCTTATTGCCCACACCTATCTCACCATTGTAATGTGCTGAATATGAATTTCTGAGTTTTATGTATCCCTGTAAAACACTTATAGTGTTTTTACTTTTGTGTGCATGCTTCACGTTTGCATAAACAGTACTGTGCTAATGGCCTAAGTCTGTTTTTGTGCTCTCTACCGGTTGCTGTGGAACAACCTAGTTTGTTGCTCCTTCCTGCTAAACAGTATCCAGATGGGCAGCCTCCACATTGGTTTAGCCATCCTCAGCACTGAGCACCCAGGTTGCTTCCAATCCCAAATCTCCACAAACAATGCAGTGATGAACAATTCAGAAATTTTAAACATTTTTTTAGTATGAAAACCCATGAAGAGTCATTGTTCCTGACTCAACACCAACCTGAAGGAGGACCCAGCACTTTCTTTTAACAAATTCTAGAAATAGGTTCAAGTCCACAAGGGCATAGGGAAAAAATGAATCATGTACATAGAATTCTGTGGAAAGACAAAGATGAGGATGAACCACTTATCCCCTCTTCTCCTCTCAAGGTGCCCTTACAGCCACTCTTTCTTCAGTCCCCATCATATCCAGTAGGCCCAGCACTAATATCCTTTTTCAAATATAACATGATTTAGCTCTCTCTTGACTCCTCCACTATGCCTCTTCACACTCCTCATCCCTATCAGCAAATAAAGAATATTCTTAGGGTAATATCTCCTCCTTAAAAAGGTATGTGTGTCGACAAATGATGCTTTAGTAAACAAAAATATATTTCCCCTATCAAAATTATACACATAGAAAACAATCCAAATGTCCATCAACAGATGAATGGATAAACAAAATTCGGTATACCCATACATGGAATATTACTCAGCAAGAAAGAGAAATGAAGCTCTGATACATGCTATCACATGGAGGAACCTTGAAAACATTATGCTGAGTGGAATAAATCAGACCAAAAAGAATAATTATTGTACAACCCAACTTATATGAAAAATCTAGGGTACGCAAATGCGTACAGACATAAGTAGATTACTGGTTATCAGGGGGTGGGGGTAGGGAGAATGGGAAGTCATAGCTTAAGGGGTAATGAGTTTCTATTAGAAGGGATGAAAAACTTTTAGAAATAGATAATGGTGATGCTTGTACAACATGGTTAATGTAATTAAGGTCACTGTCTTTTTACTTAAAAATGGTTAAAATGACAATTTTTTACTATATATATTTTAACATAATAAAAATTGTTTTAAAAATATACAAAGGGGATTGCAGTTATCGTTGTATGCAAGTATACATGATATGATTTTTACATGCTTTATTCTTTAGCTTACTTTCTTGCCATAACAGAAATACACTAAAATTTTTAGGTTTATTATGGGGGAAATTAGTGGTACCTAATAAAAGATTTTCCCTGTGAACAAAAACACTAGAATCTACTCCAGTTACAGAGCTAGGATGAGTGGAGTGCCACACAACTGGAAAGTGTCATCATCCTGGGAATCTGTGATTATTATTTTTGTTACTATTATGCTTTACATGAACTAGCATAGATTCTTCTCTAATCAGTTCAATGAAGAAAGCAATATTAATTTCATTGTATGTCTGTATTCTATTTGCACGTATTTATTGTGTGCCAAGCACCTCTATGCTCGGTGATTTCCATATGATGTTTTATTTAATCCTCAGAAGAGCCCTCTGGGAATTCTGAAATCCCATTTTGTAGATGAGAAGTCCTAGGCCTAGACCAAGGAGCCCTGGTGGCACAGTGGTGAAACACTTGGCAGCTAACCGAGAGGTCATCGGTTCCAACCCACCAGTTGCTCTGTGGGAGGAAGAGGTGGCAGTCTGCTTCCCTAAAGATTATAGACTAGAAAACCCTATGGGGCAGTTCTACTCTGTTCTACAGGGCTGCAGTGAGTCAGAATCGACTGGACAGCACACAACGACGCAAAAGGCCCAGACTAGTGATGCATTTTTCCACAGCCACAAAGGCACTGCCCCAGGAGGAGATGAATCTGCAGACTTGTCTAAGTCTACTTCACAGCTTTCTGATTAAAAAGTTTAAAGAAGTACAATCCATTCAGCAATGCGAAAAAGTATTCCATTTCTCCTGATACTCAGTACACATTAGAGTTATGCATGCCCAGGATCTGAGAGCTGAAGAGTGTCTTACACCAGTGGGATGCTATTGCCATCTTCCTCAGGCATGACTAATGAAAACACTAGCTGCCATCAAGTTGATTCTGATTCATGGTGACCCACGGGTATGAGAGTAATACTGTGTTCCATAGAGTTTCTAATGGCTGATTTTTTGGAAGTAGATAGCCAGGCCTTTCTTCTGAGATGCCTCTGGGTGGACTTGAACCTCCAATCTTTCAGTTAGCAGCCAAGCGTGTTAACTGTTTTCACCACCCAGGGACTCCAAATGCTAATAGGACTCTTCATTTATCATGACATCCCAAAACACAGTTCTAAACCCCATTTCTCTCATATTCATACAAGGATGTTGAAGCACCAGGAAGTGGAATAACCAAGTCACACAGCAGTAAATGGCAGAGACAGTTTCTAGAAGCAGCCTAGTGTAACTATAAGGGGTTTCCAGGCTGGCTGCACATTAGATTCACCCCAGAGCGCTTTTAAAAAATATTGATGCCTTGGCCCTATACCATGCCAAATACATCAGAGAAGCTGGGGGTGAGGGCCAGGCACAATGCTCTCAGGAGATTGAAATGACTAGCAGAGTGGTTAAGAAACTGGGCTTTGGAGTCCCTCTTTCTGGGTTCAAATCCTAGTGCTGTCACTTACTAGCTGTGCAGTTTTGGGTGAGTTGCATCACATCTCTGTGCCTCAGTTTAAAATACAATCAATAGTAGTATTTCCTTCACAAAATTGCTGTGAGCATTACATGAGTTAAGATATAGAAAAGTAGCTGGCAAATAGTAATAATAAATGTTGGTTATTATTATTATTGGAAGGAAGGCCTGATAATCTACTTCTGAAAATTAGCCAATAAAATCCTTATAGATCACAACAGAACATTGTCTGACACACTTGCTTGGACAAATCATCAGGAGGGATCAATTGCTGGAGGAGGACCTCATGTTTGGTGAAATAAAGGGCCAGTGAGGGTAAAGGAAACCCTCGGTGAGATGGATTGGTACAATAGCTGCAAAAATAGACTCAAACATGCCAGTGGGCCCACTAGAGGGAAGCTATCTATTATTATCATCATCATCATCATCCTCAGATCCTAGGTTTCCGTGTCTCCATACTGATATTCCTTCTCCTAAGCTTTCACTGATTTTTGGTTTGTTGACAAAACACAATCTTTCGGCCTGCAAATTCAGCTCAAATCTACATGGAGGCTCAAAGGGAAGAACAGATACTAAATGGTCTCTTGGGTAGGATGGAACTGAGAAGTTCTTTGGGTACTGAATTATCTCGGATATTGTCATGGATTGAATTGTGTTCCTCAGAAATATGTGTATCAGTTTAGCTAGGCCATGATTCCTAGTACTGTGTGATTGTCCACCATTTTGTCAGCTGATGTGATTTTCCTATGTGTTGTAAATCCTATCACTCTGATGTTAATGAAATGGATTAGCAGCAGTTATACTGATGAGATCTACAAGATTAGACAGTGTCTTAAGCAAATCTCTTTTGAGATATAAAAGAAAGAAGTGTGCAGAGAGACATGGGGACTTCATACCACCAAGAAAGCAGTGCTGGGAGCACAGCGTGTCCTTTGGACCTGTGGTTCCTGAGCAGAGAAGCGCCTAGACCAGGGGAAGATTGATGACAAGGACCTTCCGTCAGAGCCAACAGAGAGAGAAAGCCTTCCCCTGGAGGTGATACCCTGAATTTGGACTTCTAGCCTCCTAGACTGTAAGAGAATAAATTTCTCTTTGTCAAAGCCATCCACTTGTGGTATTTCTGTTACAGCAGCACTACATGACTAAAACAGATATTATCAACTTTTCCTTCAGTGTGACAGATGACTGATTTGGTGAACTGGCCTGGGAGGAAGAAGGGCCACTGACACCCATGTGGGTTACGTTGCTTTGTAACGGACACAGCCTGGTCGCCAGGAAAGAATACGAATTTCGGAGGCAGACCAGGCTTCAAATCCTGGCTCTACAGTTTCCTAGCTGTGTGACCTTGGGCTATGTTGCCCAAACTCCTTGAGTTTCAATTTCTTTGGTGGAAATAAAACTGCCTGCAAGGCAATATTATTGCGACGATAAAATTAGATAATGCGTGTAATGCTCCTGGCACTGAAAAAATGCCCAACAAAAATCAGTTCCCTTGCTTCAAATGTTTCTCGGAAGCTGTCCCTTCCTCCCTCTCATCTCTGGTTCCCCCTTCACCACCTTTACCTTCAGACTTTTCCTAGCTCCCCTGGAGGCGTACAAACAGAGTGGAGTTAACCCATGCCATGTTGAACTAACAAATAAACACAATGAAGTAGATTAGGATAACAACTTAAGAGATAATGAGGCTCTTCTGGATGCCAAGAGGGAAAAGGCAGAGAGAAAAAATTTCTGTGTAACTCATAAAAGCAATTTTGCCTGAAAAATAAAAAGGTAGTGTGCCTTTTTAATTTTTTTTTTTCCTGTTTAACTCAGCTATTTATCCACCAGCTGATATCCAGCTGGGCCCATTCTGTGCAGTATTATGGGCTGTATTCTCGGCAGAATAGAAGGGAAAATTTTCAAACTTCAGCTCTAGAATCTAAGAAAAAGGCCTGGAAGAGGCCACCATTTTTTTTTTTTTTAAATTGTACTTCAGATGAAGGCTTACAGAACAAACAGTTTCTCATGAAACAGGAGTACACACATTGTTTTATGACATTGGTTAACAACCCCACAACATGTCAATCCTCTAACTTCTCAACCTTTTTTTTGGTGAAAATACACATAGCCAAAGAAACACCATTTCAAAAATTTCTACATGCACAGTTCAGTGACATTGACTACGCTCTTCCAATTGTGCTATATTCTCACTTAAGATGAAGGCTTACAGAACAAAATAGTTTCTCACTTAACAGTTACTACAAAT
>NW_004443990.1:7225783-7227114 GCF_000243295.1 Trichechus manatus latirostris
TGTAGACAGCATATTGATGGATCCTGTTTTCTTATCCATTCTGTCACTCTCCGTCTCTTTATGGGTGCATTGAGTCCATTTACATTCATTGTAATTATTGATAGATGTGAGTTTGTTGCTGTCATTTTATAGTGCTTTTTTTTTGTTGTGCTGAAGTTTTCTTTGTTCTTACTCTCTTGTGCTTAGTTACTTTTTTTGTGGATTTCTTTTTCATTTTATTTTGTTTTTGTAGGTTTTGTGTTTGCTGAGACTTTATGTTTTTCCTCTTTTTTTTTATGTTTGTTACCTTTTTTGTGGTTACCATGAATTTTACCCTTATCTTTCTAAGTTTGAAGAAGTCTACCATTACTTGGTATCGCTTTGCCTTCCTCTCCATTAGAAGGTTCTATACCCATGCTGTTTATTCCCTCTTTTATTGTTTTGATGTTGCTGTCATTTGCTGATTAACCGCTCTGATTCCCTGTTGTATTTCTTTTGGTTTTGGATAGCCCTCAAGAGTTCATTTGCTAGACTGGTATCTGGCTCATATGATCCTGCATCCTAGATTCTGCCTGTGAGCTGAAGCTGTTTGTCCTCAGATCGAAGAATTCCCTTTAATAATTCTTGTAAATTTGGTTTGGCTTTTACATATTCCCTTAATTTCTGTTTATCTGGAAATGACCTAATTTCACCATCATATTTGTACGAGAGTTTTGCAGGATATACTATTCTTGGCTGGCAATCTTTTTTTTTCAAGATTATACATATGTCATGCCATTGCCTTCTTGCCTGCATGGTTTCTGCTGAATAATCTAAGCTTAGTCTTATTGTTTCTCCTCTGTATGTGACTTCTTGTTTTTCACAAGTTGCTCTCAGGATTCTTTGCTTGTCTTTGGTTTTGTGGAGTGTGATTATGATATGCCTTGGTGATTTTCTTTTGGGGTCTGTCCTATATGGGGTTCGTAGAGCTTCTTGGATGGCCAGCTTTTCCACTTTCATGATATTGGGGAAGTCTTCTGTCAGCAGTTCTTCAGTGATCCTCTCTGTGTTTTCTGTTTTCTCCCCTTGTTCTGGAATTCCAATCACTCATAAATTTTTGCTTTTGATTGTATCCCACATAACTCTCAGGGTCTCTTCATTTTTCTTTGTTCTTTTTTCTGAGTTTTCCTCAAACAGAGTTGTATCCAAGTATTTGTCTTCAATTCCACTGATCCTGTCTTCCAATGTTTCAGATCTGCTTCTGAGCCCTTCTGTAAAACCGTCCATTTCTGAAATCTTGTTGTTTATCTTTTGGATTTCTAATTGTTGTTTTTGTGTAATTTCTAGTTGTGAATTTATTTTGGCATTTTGTT
>NW_004443990.1:7227520-7235045 GCF_000243295.1 Trichechus manatus latirostris
GGTTGTTTGTGGCACTTACTACAGCCACCAGAGTGGGTCGGTACTCAGTGCAGGGCAGGTTCCAGTAAACCGTGCCTGTGCTGCTTGGTGGTGTGATGTCAAGCGAATGGTGCAGGTAGGCAGGATGCAGAGGGGAGGTTGTTATGTGTGGAGCTAAGATGGATATGGGAGAGAGGAGAGAGGAACAGGAGCCAAACACATACACACAAACAAAAAAGAATGCTAGGGGAGCTCGCCGTTGGAGTGGAGAGATGAGAGACTATGAAATGGAGAAAAACAGAAAGGGGAAGAGGAAGAAAAGAATGAATAAATAAAAATCAGAAAGGTTAAAGAACCGCAAAGTTCCCAGGGATCTCACCGGTGCAGATATGAGGTCTGGGGAAGTCGCTCTCAGGTGTTGCAGTACAGCCTGGCTAGAAGGCGTAGAGGTATACAACGCCAGGTATTCAGGGAACAGAAAGAGAAGGAAGATATAGAGACAAGAAACTGAGCAATGAAGAAAGACAAAAATGGAAAAAGAGGGAAAAGAAAACAAAGCAAATTAAAAAAAAAAAAAACAGAACAGGAAAGGCACCCCAAAAAACAGAAAAAAAAAAATGAAAAAAGAAGTGAGGCCACCATTTTTGACACTGGACTTGCAACTTGGAGTGTGCCAAGGCCTAAGCCTTTGTGCATGGGTGTGAATTTTCAGTTGACTAACAGTCTGAAACAGTGTCCTGTGAAGTCAATCCACAATAGCAAATGCTACCAGTGTGAATCCTTGATGCTTAGTTTCTAAATCCCTTTTTCCTATAATATCCCATTTGTTCCTCAGACAGTTCTTGGAAGACAGATTTTACCATCTTTATTTTACAAACGGCGAGAATAATACTACAGGAAGTTAAAATGATTTGCCAAGGGTCATGGAGAACTACTCCCTGATTTAAGATTCGAATCCAAGATGGCTGACTTTACTTACTAATTAATTTGTATTACCATTTATGCCCAGCTCTATAAAGCAGCTAGGCTGCTAACCGAAAGGTCAGCGGTTCAAACCCACCAGACGCTCTTCGGGAGAAAGATGTGACAGTCTGCTTCTGGAAAGCTACATTTACAGCCTGCGTGGGTGGGTGGGGAGGGAGCGCATGCAGTTCTACTCTGTCCTATAGAGTCACTATGAGTTGGAATCGACTGGACGGCAACGGGTTTTGGGATCTCGATGATGTGGCCATGTGATCTGTTTCAGCAAATAAAATATGAGCAAACTTGGTATGTGTCACATCCAATCAGAAGTATTTAATTGCCTGTAAGAGACTCTCTAGACCAAAAGTTGGCAAACCATGGCCTGCAGGCCAAATCCTGCCCAACACCTGTTTGGGCAAATAAAGTTTTATTGGCAGTCATACTCATTCATTTACATATTGTCAACATTACAGAAATGGGTTTGGTTTTGGTTTTTATGGCTGTTTGCATACTACACTGGCAGAGTTGGGTAGTTGTAACAGAGACTGTCTGGCCTGTAAAATCGAAAGTATTTTACTATATGGCCCTTTAAGAAAAGGTTTACTTATCCCTGTTCTAGACAGCTCTTCCCTAACAGGTCAACTGAGGAATCTGAATTTTCCAAATGATACAGGTTTATGGTGGTGGAGGCTCATTCAAACTGGACTGCTTTAGCTGATGCAGGGAGAACAGTTGCCCTAGAGAGTTATCTAGACCCATTTTGGAATCTGAGTGAGTGAAAAATAATTTGGGTGAGCGAGTTGTGTTAAACAAGGGAGATTTTGGACTTTTGTTAGTATGGTAATAGCCTGTCCTCTCCTGATTGATACACATATTGAGTTAGTAAATGGTGAGGATAAAGGAAAATTAACTGATTAAAGTCTGTTGGAGTTAGGATGTACTGAAAAGGTAGGCTACTAGGTGATGGAAATGAACATGGCCTGACCCAAGGGTGTTCCTGCTCTTGGAATGGAAACATCTTGTGATTTTGAAATAGAAAGTTCTGAGCTATATATTGTGGGCAAACTTGAATTGTCGACAACTCTGCCCACCAGGTTTAAGGTCAAGGAAATTTCCAGGTGTAAATCACTGGTTGGAAAATAGTCATTTTTCTGCTAAAATGTTTTGTAAATTATGTTTCTGCATGAAAATTTTGGGTGCTGATATATTCAGGACAAAATGGACTCCCAGTTGTGAGCTGTTATATAAGGTAACATTGCAGGAGTGTTCTTTGTCTCAGGATGGAGTACTTAACATCTTATAATGGCTGATGTTCAACATTAAGCCACAGGTGAACACAGGTGTTGTTGAGGCTAATGTGTCTTTGTTGAATGACTGACCTCTGTACACCAGGTTTAGCTGGTGTTTGGGTGTTTGCATGGGATTCTCAGCCCTGGTGCATCAAACTAAATAAGGCTGCTTCAGTGACTTTGGAATTCTTGAAAGTGAATAAAAAGGCTCACTTAAGAAGAAATAAGCACCTCTTTGACTTCTAAGCCCAGCATATCTCCAACTCACAAGAAAATCTATTTGGATGTCAGAAATGCATTTCTATACAGTTGGATAGAAATTCAGCCATTTTTCCAGGAACAAACAGCACACGGATGGGGAAATAATTTTGATAATAATATATTCTGTCCTACTGCATGTAACATACTTAGACCAAAGGGCCAAGGGCAAGTCAACTTAGACAAGAGTTCTTGAATGTGGGCTGATCAATGCAAGACCTCAGCTGTGTTCACCGACAGTAAAGAATGGGCGCCATGGTTGGTAGGGGCATGGGTAACTTGGTGGCTAAGACAAAAGAACGTGTTCAGCATATCTCATGGTGGTCCTTACAGGGTATTCAACTTTCTAGATTCATAATATGTACCTTCGTTAACATATACACCCAGCCATTGTCTTCCCTCAGAGCTTTGGCCCAGCAACTTCTGGTGTAGTCGAGTAAGGAATAGTTAAGAGGAAGTAGGAAATCTGAGTACATTCACTAAGTAAGGCTTAGATGAGGATTTTTATAGCGAGCAAAAAGAAGAAAAATTGGCTCTGGCTTGATCCTAAGGAAAGGTTGCTGTCGACCAGCAGACATGGGGGCGACAAGGGCCTTGGACAACATGGTTCAGAAACCCCACAGACGACCCCATTTACATGCCCGCTGGTTTTTAAACAGAGAAACTGCTACTCATTCTCCACCACCTTAGAAGAGGGAATGAGGGAATACCTCATTAAATAAGCTTCCATAAATTACTACTGTCTTAGTCTTAACAAGTGACAGCAGCAGAGTTAAGTAATGAGCTTGTGTCCTAAAAACTCTTCTTCATAATAAAACAAATCATGGTGAAACATTTACAAACATTTCAGAAAACATGGGGCACAGGATTCAGCACACTGTCCAAGAATGTAACTGGAGACCCAAATCCTTGTCAAGAGAACAATTGAGATATCTTGTGAATATGGTGGCTTTGTTAACAGTCTATTAAACTCAGTTTGATATCAACAGAGGGCTTCCTTTCTTCTTCTCCAATTTGGGTCATCTTCCTAATTATTATAACACATCACAAATAACACCTTTGGGTCAATGTGAATGTTTTCCCTACTTCCTTATGTTTCATTAATCAACTTTCCTGTCTAGTGTCTGATCTGCAAATCTAAAAATGGAATTTTGAACCTGTAGATTGCTGGTATTTGACTATCATGGCTGAAGCCTTCAGAGAGTGGAGCAAGGACCCAGTGCTACCCATAGCACCTGCTTGTATCAGTATGCATTCAGACAGCTCTTGAATGCTTTGACTTGGGAGGGGAAGGGTTATGTGAGAGGGAACGTGCACACTTCACTGAACACCTAATTTCATTTAAAAAAAACAAGAAACCAAACACATAGCAAAGAGGCTAGGAGTCACAAGGAAAGATCTGGTTTCCATGACAACTGGAGGAGCGCACTCATCATCGCAACGAGAGGTCTGAACTAGGGCAGAAGTGCTGACAGCTTAACCTAAGGCCTGTCATCAGGTCTTTATTCACTTGTGGTGGCTTTCTCAGTCACCTTCTATCTCCCTCTGTAGCCCTAAAGTCTTGGAATGAACAGAAACCATGCACGCCCCTGTCACCAGATAGGGATGGCCTGCCAAAATCACTTGGCTTTTACTACTGCAGGGGGAGATGCAAGATATGAGTTTTCTTCAGATTATTTACCAACAGAAGCGTCTGGATTACAGTACAAGGCTATCGCTTCTGTGACCCTTGAGATTTCTCACTCTCACCTCCCAAATGCACACACACACACACACCACACACACAACATGTGCACATACACACACAGACAATGAGTCTTCACTAGGGTTTCCAGTAACATGCATCTGTGGGCAGCAATACTCAAATGCATCACGCCAACACACATACCTTCTGTTGCCCATCATACGATGCACTCAGCCCCTTCACAGGGAAACCTTTTTCATCCCTCAACCCATTACACCATAAAATCACCCTTCTGAAGCAGATTCATTAAGTGAACAATGCTTAACTCAGGCTGCACATTAGAATCATCTATGGTGGTTTTTTAAAAGTTCTGATGTCTGGGTACCTGTATATTTGATTTAGTGTGGTGTCTAACCATCAGTATTAAAAAAAAAAAAAAAGTCACCGCATGATTCTAACACCCAGTATATCTCCAACTAAAAGGAAAATCTGTTCAGATATCAGAAATGCATTTCTATACACTTTGATGGAAATTCAGCCATTTTCAATGACACAGAACACCTAAATGGAGAAATAATTTTTATAATAATGTGTTCTCTAACTAACAGGTAGCATATAATTCATTCAGCAACTATTTACTTAGCATCTCTCTGTGTACTAGACACTGGGCTGTATTTTGGAGACCTGAAGATGAATACGGCACAAGGGTCCCCAGTCTATAGGTGGAAGACAGACAGGAAGACAAACATGTATATGAAGTGTTGTTGTAGGTTTTGGGCTGATCTTTAGGAAGTAAGTGGGAATACAAGAGCGGTTGATTCTGTTTGGGGAGGTTCAAGAAAAACTTCATGGAGAAAAAGATGATGATATACATCAATGTTAAAAGTTATGTTGATATTTTCTAGAGAGATGAGAGCAGAAAAATCATTCTAGATACAGTGGGTAGTGTGACACAAGGCACAGGGAGAACATAATGGAAACTGAAATACTGCGATTCCATTGATATGTAGGTTTGAAGGGTAGGTTTGTAGTAAGAGATGGGTCTAGACTAGTGAAACATTAGATAGATCAGGAGAAAAAGTAGTGATTAAAGCACAGAAAAAGAAAAGCATAGAATCTACATAAAAGGAGAGAGAGCAAGAAAGAGAGCACAAAAAATATATGGACATGCTGTAAAGGTCTAACATAAGTGCAACTGGAGTCCCAGAAAGAAGGAAGAAAGAGAATGGAGAAGAAGCAATATTTGCAAAGATAATGACTGAGATTTCCCAAATTGAAAAAATACATCAAGCCATACATTCAAAACGTCTTGGATCTCAAGCACAATGAATATAAAGAAAATACATCTAGACCCATCAAAGTAAAACTGTTGAAAGCTAAGAACAAAAAGAAAATATTAAAAACCAGGCAGATGGACTTTCGGCAAAATGGCGCTCTAGGCAGAAGCACCACGCCGTCCCTCCAAGGCAAAGATCTGAAAAACTAAGCCAAACAGAGAAAACAACAATCCTGAAACCCTAAAACATCAAACGAAGAGACAAAGAACTTAGCCAAGCACCAAATGGAGTGAGAAAACTGACAGAGAACAGACAGCGAGGAGAGATTCATGCAGAGGTCCCCTATCAACTAATGCACCATGGATCCGCCATCTTGGACTCCTGTTGGAGACCAGCAAACAGGGGGTATGAGAAAGCAGCTTCACGGAGCTTCCAGTGGGAGAAAAAAACCCAGTAATTTGCGATACACGCTTCCCCACCCCCCACCCTTCTTCACCCCCCACTCGGCCTCCTCTACTTCACTTGGCCACAATTTCTTGTCCAGGAAGCACCAGCTGCTTGGATTCCACCCACCTGAAAGGGCCGGCTCTCTGGGTGCCATTTGTTGGCTGCTGGTGTTGCTTTTTTCTGCTTCTTTTGATTTCTTCCTTACCTCTCACCACCTCCCCCTCTTTTCGCTCAAATACCTGGCTCTGTGCGCCATCTTTTCTTCTTCCTGAGGGGTTTCAGAGCTCAGTTCAAATGTGGAGCTGCTTCCCGGTCTGGGCTGCTGCACTGGTGGGATCCCGGGGCATCTGTTTGTTTGTTTGTTTTGAATTCTTTGTTTGTTTTCTTTTCCTTTTCTTGAGTTGGAAGCCCATTCTGGCCAGGCAATGCTACGTGGCTTGGAAACTACCCCCTCGGCTTGCACAGCCGTGCAGAGGGATCCCTAAGGGCATTTCTTTGTTGTTGTTGTTGTTTTTCCTTTTTTCTTTTCTCTTTCTTTGGGGGCTTTTCCTGTTCTTTCTTTTTCTAATTTGTTTTGTTTTTTTTTTTTTTACCTCTTTTTCCCTTTTTGTCTTTCTTCATTACACACTTTCTCGTCTCTCTATATCTTCCTTCTCTTTCTGTTCCCTGAATACGTGGCGCTGTATACCTCTACGACTTCTAGCCAGGCTGTACTGCAACACCTTAGAACAACTTCCCCAGACCTCATAGCAGCACCAGTGGGATGCCTGGGAACTTTGCTGTTCTTTAAACTTGACGATTTTTATTTATTCATTCTTTTTGTTCTTCCTCTTCCCCTTTTCTTTTTTTTCTCCATTTCATAGTCTCTCATCTCTCCACTCCAACGGCAAAATGCACTAGCATTCTTTTTTCTTGTTTGTATGTTTTTGGCTCCTGTTCATCTCCTCTCTCCCATATCCATCATAGCTCAACACATAACAATCTCCCCACTACATCGAGCCTACCTGCACCATGCACTTAAAATCATACCACCAAGCAGCACGGGCATGGCCTACTGGAACCTGCCCTGCACTGATTACCGGCCAGCCCTGGTGGCTGTAGTAAGTGCCACAAACAACCCATCCCAGTAACTCCTCTTCAGCTAAACCTGCCCTGCCGTACCATATCTGAGTGACTGACCCTGCCAGTAGGAGAAGGAGGCAAAAAGTATTGTGCCCACAGACGAGCAAACAACAAACACACAACCCGCCTGCTCAGACAGCCAAATTTAAAAAAAAGGGATGAAACAAACAAACCTACAATCAATAAATGAGAAAAATAACTGCTGAACACCCCAAAGACAGGAGACAGTATTAAAACATTTACAAAAACACGACAGGATGGTTCCAGTAGGTGTCCAAAATAAAACACCAGAGGACTTTCCAGCAGAAGAAAAGGCACTAGAACTACCTGACAGGGAATTCAAATCTCTAATACTCAGAATTCTCCAAGAGCTGAAGCAAAAAGCAGACAAAAATGAGGAAAAATACAGACAAATTCATGGAAAATATAGACAAAAAATTGGAAGAATTCAGGAAAATAATGCAGGAACAAAATGCCAAAATAAACTGACAACTAGAAATTACACA
>NW_004443990.1:7241811-7257211 GCF_000243295.1 Trichechus manatus latirostris
AATACTCCCAAACTCATTCTATGAAGCCAGCATAACCCTGATACCAAAACCAGGTAAAGACACCACAAAAAAAAGAAAATTACAGACCAATATCCCTCAGAAACATTGATGAAAAAATCCCCAACAAAATTCTAGCCAATAGAATTCACCAACATATCAAAAAAATAATTCACCGTGATCAAGTGGGATTTATACTAGGTATGCAGGGATGGTTCAACATTAGAAAAACAATCAGTATAATCCATCACATAAATAAAATAAAAGACAAAAATCACATGATCTCATCAATCGATACAGAAAAGGCATTTGACAAAGTCCAGCACCCATTCATGATTAAAAAAACTCAACAAAACAGGAATAGAAAGGAAATTCCTCAGTATAATTAAGGGCATTTATACAAAGCCAACAGCCAACATCAGCCTAAATGGAGAGACTTTGAAAGCATTCCCCTTGAGAACGGGAACTAGACATGGATGCCCTTTATCACCACTCTTGTTCAACATTGTGCTGGAGGTCCTAGCCAGAGCAATTAGGCTAGAAAAAGAAATAAAGGGCATCAGAATTGGTGAGGAAGAAGGCAAAGTATCTCTGTTTGCAGATGATATGTTCTTATACACAGAAAACCCCAAAGAATCTGCAAGAAAACTACTGGAACTAATAGAAGATTTCAGCAAAGTTTCATGATACAAGATACACGTACAAAAATCAGTTGGATTCCTTTACATTAACAAAGAGAACCTTAAGAGGAAATCACCAAATCAGTACCATTTACAATAGCCCCCAAGAAGATAAAATACTTAGGAATAAATCTAACCAGAGACACAAAGGACCTATACAATGAAAACTACAAGACACTACTTCAAGAAACCAAAAGAACATAGCTTGCTCATGGATAGGAAGACTCAACATTGTGAAAATGTCAATTATACCCAAAGCGATCTATATGTACAAGGCAATCCCAATCTAAATTCCAATGGCATTTTTTAATGAGATGGAGAAACAAATCACCAACTCCATATGGAAAGGGAAGAGACCCCGGATAAGTAAAGCATCACTCAAGAAGAAGAACAAAGTGGGAGGCCTCACACTACCTGATTTTAGAACCTATTATACCGCCACAGTAGTCAAAACAGCCTGGTACTGGTACAACAGATTCATAGACCAACGGAACAGAATTGAGAATCCAGACATAAATTCATCCACCTATGAGCAGCTGATATTTGACAAAGGTCCAAAGTCCATTAATTGGGGAAAAGACAGTCTCTTTAACAAATGGTACTGGCAGAACTGGATATCCATCTGCAAAAAACTGAAACGAGACCTATACCTCACACTGTGCACAAAAACTAACTCGAAATTGATCAAAGACTTAAATATAAAATTGAAAACGATACAGATCATGGAAGAAAAACTAGCGACAACGCTAGGAGCCCCAATACATGGCATAAACACAATATGAACTAAAAGTAATGATGCACAAGCATCAGAAGAGAGTAAATAACTGGGAGCTCCTAAAAATCAAACACTTATGCTCATCAAAAGACTTCACCAAAAGAGTAAAAAGACAACCTACAGACTGGGAAAAAATTTTTGGCTACGACAAATCCAATCAGTGTCTAATCTCTAAAATCTACAAGATACAGCAAAACCTCAACAACAAAAAGACAAATAACCCAATTAAAAAATTAGCAAAGAATATGAACAGGCACTTTGCCAAAGAAGGTATTCAGGCGGCTGACAGACACATGAAGAAATGCTCATGATCATTAGCCATTAGAGAAATGCAGATCAAAACTACAACGAGATATAGCATCTCACCCCAACAAGGCTAGCATTAACCCAAAAAACACAAAATAATAAATGCTGGAGAGGTTGTGGAGAGACTAGAACACTTATACCCTGTTGGTGGGAATGTAAAATCGTACAACTACTTTGGAAATTGATTTGGCGCTTCCTTAAAAAGCTAGAAATAGAGGTACCATACGATCCAGCTATCCTGCTCCTTGGAATATATCCTAGAGAAATAAGAGCTGTCACATGAATAGATGTATCCATGTTCACTGCAGCACTTTCACGACAGCAAAAAGATGGAAACAACGTAGATGCCCATCAACAGACGAATGGACAAACAAATTATGGTATACCCAGATAGTGGAATACTATGCAATGATAAAGAACAATGATGAAGCCGTGAAACATCTTATAACATGGGGGAATCTGGAGGGTGTTATACTGAGTGAATTTAGTCAGTCACAGAAGGACAAATATTGGATAAGACCACTAATATAAGAACTCAAGAAAAGGTTTAAACACAGAAGAAAACATTCTTTGATGGTTACGAGGGTGGGGTGGGAGGGTGAGGGGTATTTACTAACAAGATAGTAGATAAGAATTATCTTAGGTGAAGGGAAGGACAGCACACACTACAGTAGAAGTCAGCACAACTGGACTAAACCGAAGCTAAGAAGATTCCTGAATACAATCAAACACTTCGAGGGACACAGTAGCTGTGGTAGGGGTCTGGGGACCATGCTTTCAGGGGACATCCAGGTCAGCTGGCATAACAGAGCTTATTAAGAAAATGTTCTGCATTCCTACTTTGGTGAGTGGTGGCTGGGGTCTTAAAAGCTTGGAAGCAGCTGTCTAAGATGCATTAATTGGTTCCAACCGCCTGGAGTAACGGAGAATGAAGAACACAAAAGACACAAGGGAAGTAGTAGCCCAAGAGACAGAAAGGGCCACATAAACCAGAGACTTCATCAGCCTGACACCAGAAGAACTAGATTGTGCCCACCTACCACCAATGACCGCCCTGACAGGGAACACAACAGAGAGTCCCTGATGGAGCAGGAGAAAGGTGGGGTGCAGAACTCAAATTCTACTAAGAAGACCAGACTTAATGGTCTGACTGAGACTGGAAGAACCCTGTAAAGCATGGCTCCTGGATTCTCTATCATCCCAGAACTAAAACAATTTCCAAGGCCAACTCTTCAGACAGGGATTGGACTGGACTGTGGGACATAAAGTGATACTTGTGAGGAGTGTGCCACTTAGATGAAGTAGATACAAGAGACTAAGTGGGCAGCTTCTGTCCGGAGGTGAGATGGGAAGGCAGAGAAGGCTAGGAGCTGGTTGAATGGAGATGGGAATCAGGGGTAGAAAGGAGAAGTGTGAGGTCAAAGTACGGGGAGAGCAATTAGGGTCACATAACAATGTATGTATAAATTTTTATATGGGAGACTAACTTGAAATGTAAACTTCATTTAAACTACAGCAATAAACAAACAAAGAAACAAAAAATATATGCTGCAATCTCTAAGGAAAATACTATAAGAATAGTAAAAGAAGGAATGAATTCCAAGCTAAATTGGGAAAGGGGTGAAATAATAATAAAAAAATGAATAAATCTCTGAGTCTATAATTTTTTTCTTTTAAATAAGTCTAAATGATTTTGAGAAGTTTCAGAAAATAGGTCTGAAGTTTGAGGAAGTCTGCCATATAACATGAAGGAAGAAAAAGAAGACCAGCTTAGAACAAGGCCAAAGCTTTCAAGAGCTAATAGGAATGTGGGAAAGCAGAAGCAAAGCTCTGCCCTGTCTCTCCAGGGGATGGGCTGGTTGTTCAAGATCAAATATGCATGGTGGCAGAGTAGATTCTGTTCTAGACCAAGAACTCTTGTGGTCCAAAAAGACCTTCATCCTGTGAGGACTCTGTCCTAGCAGGGACACACAGGCCCAGGGCCAATGCCAGGCATCAAGCTGATGGCTCCATATGTTCTAAAGAGGTTATGACCAGACAACAGGAGTGTAACCCTACAGTCTGGAGACTGGAGGATTGTGAGCATCCAAGTGTGGAACAAATCCCAGTAACTGGCTGAAGACATTAGATGGGCCAGTGCCCAGCAACTGGATGTCAATACAAGGTATCTGTGGACCCTGGAGTGAGGACACAGGAAGCATCTGAGTTGTCCTACAGGGATGTCAGATGGGGTTGTCCCTCTGTTATATCAGGGACGTGCCTTGACACCACTAAACTACTCTGACTTCCATCATCTCTGGGAAGGGCTGAAAAAATTCCAGCTATGGGTGAGTTGCATAGCAAATAGCTACAATGGGGGATAGAAGGGAACTGAGGATTGATATGGGAAGTAGAGGGCCAAGAATTGATGTCAACACTTCCCTCTGACACTCCAGCCAGGAAGAGGAGCTCTGTGATTTGAGAAATGAGAACGCATATTCCTCCTTTGTAGACCCAGGAAAGTGGCAGCTCCTCACACCTGCTGGGGTCATCATACAAGAAGGTTACTAATCCCTCCCCTGCCTATTGCACAGGGTTGCCATATGAGTCCAAACGAGATGTCACAGGTGAGAGTGCTCATTTACCTAGTACACAAATGAAAGATATGAAATGCTGAGGATGATCGTATTTACATGATGCCAGCTTTCATCCTTATGGCTCAAATACTAGAAACAGAAAAATCAGAGCTTTCATCCTTTGGCTCAAATACTAGAAACAGAAAAATCAGAGCACTCAGGGCTTTTCAACTGAATCCCCCATCAGCTCCTCCATCAGGCCTGCTACAGTCCTGTATTCAGCTTCCTCTTGAGTCAAATCATCTCACATCATTTCCTCTTTTCAAACGAGAGAACAAGTTAATGATAGGATTTTGGCTTTAGGCATATAAACTGGCTCATATTTAGTGTTTGGAAAGGGGTGGGGGCAACACATTCCCCTGGGCTTTTAGTTCAACACTGTGTGTGGCTGTTCCTAGAGGTCAGGATACTGTGTCTGGAGTCATGGTTAGCTGATAGAGGCAAGAGGTGGTGGCAAGTTGTTGTTGTTGCTGTTAACTGCTGTCAAGTCAGCTCCCAACTCATGGTGACCCCGTGCACAACAGAACGAAACACTCCCTGGTCCTGTGTCATTATCATGATCGGTTGTGGACTGAACTGTTGTGATCCATAGGGTTTTCACCAGCTGATTTTTGGAAGTAGATCACCAGGCCGTTCTTCCTAGTCTGTCTTAGTCTGGATCCTCCACTGAAACCTGTTCAGCATCATAGCAACACACAAACCTCCACTGATGCACTAGTGGTGGCTGCGCATGAGGTGCACTGGCCAGGAATTGAACCCAAGTATCCCACATTGAAGGCAAGAACTCTACCACTGAACCACCACTGATCACTGTGGGCAGTTACTGTATTTTAAAGAACTCTAGCATCACTCTCTGAGCTGGTGCTGCAAAAGGAGGGAGGTATGGATATGTAAACACAATGCCTGCTGCTTTACCCTGACTCCCCATCTTTAATCTGGGCAGACTCCCCATCCACCATCTTGCTAGAACTCAAGACAAAAGACTATTTGATATTTCCGGAAAATGTTCTGGATTTTATCGTTTTATTTCTACCACTGTTGCTCATCTTTCTTCCTGTTTGTGTGTGTATTTGGCTCATAACCTCTTGGCTTTGTTACCCGTTCTTATTTCTGCACACACTCTCTATAATTGATGGCAGATTGGTTTTATTGGGGATTTTGGTCCTTGGTACTCTCCATGCACCTTTTCAAGCTCTAGTACCTAATACCCAGTCATGGCATTAGCCTGTTTTGCTACTGCTGCTAGAGGCCTGTCTCATTCTCATACAGTGGAGTGTATCAATAATGAATCTAGTAAGAGAAATGCTGACATAATGTCATATATCAAGCAATAAGTGTAGTAGAGAGAGTTCTGTTCACTCATTTGCCCACTGCTTAAATCTCACCCATGTTCAATTCTAGTTACTCTTCACCAACTCAAAGACCTTGGAGAGCTATTCCCAGCTTGGGTCTTCAAAGGAGCTAGAACTGTCAATGCTCAGGATTTCAAAAATCTAAACAGGAGTTGAATATTTATCCAAGATAAGTATACCCTGATGAAGTGGAACTCAAGTTTATTTGCTTTTGACAGGGGAGATGTTAGTTATTACTGATGGACAGTTATAGGGGTTGTTGTTGTTGTTAGATGCAGTTGAGTAGGTTCTGACTCACAGCAACCCTATGTACATCAAAATGAAACATGGCCAGGTCCTACACCATCTTCATGATCGTTGTTATCCTTTAGCCCACTGTTGCAGCCACTGTGTCAATCTATCTTGTTGAGGGTCTACCTCTTTTTAGCTGATCCTCTACTTTACCAAGCATGATGTCCTTCTCCAGGGACTTACCCCTCCTGGTAACATGTCCAAAGTATGTGAGATGAAGTCTTGCCATCCTCCCTTCTAAGAAGCATTCTGGCCGCACTTCTTCCAAGACAGATTTGTTCATTCTTCTGGCAGTCCATGGTATGTTCAATATTCTTCACCAGCAGCATACTTCAAAGGCGTCAACTCTCTTTCAATTTCCTTATTCATTGTCCCGCTTTTGTATGCATATGAGGTGATTGAAAACATCATGGCTTGGGTCAGGTGCACCATAGTCCCTAAAGTGACATCTTTGCTTTTTAACATCTTAAAGAGTTCTTTTGCAGCAGATTTGCCGGATGCAAGGAGTCATTTGATTTCTTGGCTGCTGCTTTCATGGGTGTTGATTGTGAATCCAAGTGAAATGAAATCCTTGATAACTTCAATCTTTTCTCCGTTTATCATGATGTTGCTTATTGGTCCAGTTGTGAGAATTTTTGTTTTCTTTATGTTGCGGTGTAATCCATAATGAAGGCTGTAGTCTTTGATCTTCATCAGTAAGTGCTTCAAGTCCTCTTTGCATGCAAGGTTGTGTTATCTGCATAATGCAAGTTGTTAATGAGTCTTCCTCCAATCCTGATGCCACATTCTTCTTCATATAGTCCAGGTTTTCATATTATTTGCCTGGCATACAGATTGAGTAAGTATGGTGAAAGGAAACAACTCTGACACACACCTTTCCTGACTTTTAACCATGCAGTATCTCCTTGTTCTGTTTGAACAACTGCCTCTTGGTCTATGTACAGGTTCCTCATGAGCACAGTTAAGTGTTCTGGAATTCCCATTCTTCGCAATGTTATCCACAATTTGTTATGATCCACACAGTCGAATGCCTCTGCATAGTCAATAAAACACAAGTAAACATCTTTCTGGTATGCTCTGCTTTCAGCCAAGATATATCTGACACCAGCAATGATATCTCTGGTTCCACATCCTCTTCTGAATCTGGCTTGAATTGCTTGCAGTTCCCTGTCGATGTACTGCTGCAGCTGCTTTTGAATGCTCTCCAGCAAAATTTTACGTGTGTATGATATTAGTGATATTGTTCAATAATTTCTGCATTCTGTTGGATCACCTTTCTTTGGAATAGGCATACAATGGATCTCTTCCAGCTGGTTGGCCAGGTAGCTGTCTCCCAAATTTCTTAGCATAGACGAGTGAGCACTTCCAGCACTGCATCTGTTTGTTGAAACATCTCAGTTGGTATTCCATCAATTTTTGAAGGCTTATACTACCATAAGTATACTATCTCCTGAAATGGCTGAATGCTGACCAATTCTTTTCGGTACAGTGACTCTGTGTATTCCTTCCATCTTCTTTTAATGCTTCCTGCATTGTTCAATATTTTGCCCAGAGAATCCTTTAATATTGCAATTCGAGGCTTGATTTTTTTCTTCAGTTCTTTCAGCTTGAGAAATGCTGAGCATGTTCTTCTCTTTTGGTTTCCTTATTCCAGGTCCTGACGCATGTCATTACAATACTTTACCTTGTCTTCTCAAGCCACCCTTCGAAATCTTCTGTTCAGCTCTTTTACCTCATCATTTCTTCATCATTTTGCTTAGCTATTCTATGTTAAAGAGCAAGTTTCAGAGTCTCTTCTGACTTCTTTCCTGTCTTTTTAATGACCTCTTGCTTTCTTTATGTATGATGTCCTTGATGTCATTCCACAACTTGTCCTGTTTTTGGTCATTAGTGTTCAATGTGTCAAATCTATTCTTGAGATGGTCTCTAATTTCAGATGGGATATACTCAAGGTCATACTTTGTCTCTCATGGATTTGTTCTAATTTTCTTCAGCTTCAACCTGAACTTGCATATGAGTGATTGACAGTCTGTTCTGCAGTCAGCCCCTGGCCTTGTTCTGACTGATGATATTGAGCTTTTCCATCGTCTCTTTCCACAGATGTACTCAGTTTGACTCCTGTGTATTCCATCTGGTGAGGTGCACATGTATAGTCTCCGTTTATGTTGTTGAAAAAAGGTATTTGCAATGAAGAAGTCGTCGGTCTTGCAAAATTCTATCATGTCATCTCTGGCATCATTTCTATCACCAAGGCCATATTTTCCCACTACCCATCCTTCTTCTTTGTTGCCAACTTCTGCATTCCAATCTCCAGTAATTGTCAGTGCATCTTGATTGTGTGTTTGATAAATTTCAGACTGCAGAAGTTGGTAAAAATCTTCAATTTCTTCATATTTAGCTTTAGTGTTTGGTGCATAAGTTTGAATAATAGTTGTATTAACTGGTCATCCCTGTAGGTGTATGGACGTTAGCCTATTACTGACAACACTGTACTTCAGGACAGATCTTGAAATGTTGTTTTGACAATGAATGCCATGCCATTCTTCTGCAATTTGTCATTCCCGGCATAGTAGACCATATAATTGTCCAATTCAAAATGCCCAATACCAGTCCATTTCAGCTCACAATGCCTAGAACATCGATGTTTATGCATTCCATTTCATTTTTGACAATTTCCAAATTTCTTAGATTCATATGTTGCTCATTCCACGTTCCGATTATTAATGGATGTTTGCAGATGTTTCTTTCCATTTTGAGTCGTGCCACATTAGCAAATGAAGGTTCCGAGAGCTTGAATCCATCCATGTCAGTAAGGTCAACTCTACTTTAGGAGGCAGCTCTTCCTCAGTTGCATTCTGTGTGCCTTCCAATCTGAGGGGCTCATCTTCCAACACGATATCAGACAGTCTTTTGCTATTTATAAGGTTTCACTGGCTAATTTTTTTCAGAAGTAGACCACCAGATCCTGCTTCCTCATCTGTCTTAGTTTGGAAGCTCAGCTGAAACCTGTCTACCATGAGTGACCCTGCTGGTATTTGAATACCACCAGTGGCATAGCTTCCAGCATCACAGCAACATGCAAGCCACCACAGTACGACATACTGACAGGCGTGTGGAGGTTACAGGGGCAATAAATGGATAAAACGGAAAAGTGAATAACTCACACTTAGCAAACAGCATTTGAGACTCAAAATATTTTGAAATATGAGATCATGAGACTTATGATGGAGTGCTTATGGATAGTCCCTTGTCATGAAAAGGCTTACTAAAAATTAAGAACAATGTAGACTTCCAGATCTCTGGTTTGCAGTTGCCAGAGGGTCTTGGTCTTTTATGTGACTTACGGCTAAAGTCACTGGGTGATGCAAATGGTTAAGCACTGGGCTACTAAACAATAGGTTGGTGGTTTGAACTCACCCAGAATTGCCTCGAAAGAAAGACCCAGTAATCTGAAAAATCAACCACTGAAAACCCTATAAAACCCAGTTATACTCTGAAACACACGGGGTCACCAGGAGTCAGAATCAACTCAATGGCAATTGGTTTTAATGGCAAAAGCAATCTTTGAGGAATCTCTGATCCAGTGGTAATAATGGAAGATGTGAACATCTTATGAATTCTACTGCCAGTATTTTGGGTGATCATGTAAGAAATCTACTTAAAGTCTCTTTCCATTCCAAAAAGGCACCAGAAGAGACTTCTCTCAAACAGCAGTGTTAAATAATCAATGAAGTTATCTCTAACCCATATGATATTCCTTCATAGGTTTTAGGGGAGAGCATATATGTAGATTTAACAATTTCTTACCTAAGAGTGGTGTTAATGTATTTACAAAATGTGTTCACATAAACAGTTTTATTTGAAATTACTGCCATATGGTAAATTTATCGGATCCATTTTGGAGATGAGAATATTCAAGTTGCAAGCAGCAAAGTGACTAGCTATCCCAAGTAGACACATACCTATTTCCTATTAAGCATGAGACATTTTCAGTTTAAGGGCACTGTGGATTTTTACTCCTAAAAGTAAATCTGGACATTCCAGAATAATTTAAAGCTCTAATGGGTTTGTTGAGGTAGCTAGAATATACACACTATGTATGACTCAAGACAATAAACAAGCCAAGTAAAGAAAACATACTTAAGGATTTAAGGCTTTTTAAAAGACAGGGGGCAAGCATTTATTCCAGCATTTCCTAAACTATGCCTCAGGTACATTAGCGGCCCAAGATACATTAGTAAGTATTCTGGTGAAAAGAAGGATTTGGAGGTCATAAGTTTTGAAAACACTAAATCTTTTTTATTAAAGAGTAATGCATTAAAGTTCTGAGCACTTCTGCATTAAAGAAACCCATTCAGCTTTGTTTAACACTTCCCAAACTTATTAGACCATAAAACTACTTTTTGTCAAGGAACTCCCATTACCACAATGTGGTTTACATGTGTGCCTGCATAAAGGTTGAGCACACTGGTTTAGTCAAATAAAGAGTGGAAACTTGCCTTGAGCTTACAACAAAGAACAGGGCTAAGAGGTGAAAGTTGGTGGCTGTGATCATCTGCAATCATCCTGCAACATACTATAGGATTACTATCTCTAAATTACTATCTCCAGATTATGGTGATTTCTAATCATTCGTTGGGCACACTCTCTTTGAATAACATATATTGGGAGACTTTCTGGCAGTATGGCTGTGTCAGAGGTCCCCAAGGCCACCTCTAGATTTAGTTATTCTCTAGAAAGACTCAAAAGACTCAGCATATGGCCACACCCATGACTAAGACTTATTACATCAAAGGATACAAAGCAAGATCAGCAAAGGTAAAAGGCACCATTTCCAAGTTTCTAAGAGTCCTCTCCCAGTGGAGTCACACAGGGCACACTTAATTCCCCCGGTAACAAGCTGTGACAATACGTGGGAGATGGTGTCTACCAGGGCCGTTCATTAGAGGCTCAGTGCCTAGGGTTTTTATCGGGTGCTGGTGATGTAGGTACCCTCTGCCTAGCATGTACCAAAATTCCAGACTCCTAGAAGGAAAGTAGGCTTTCAGCATAAATCACATTGTTTGTACAGTTCAGGCAGTGAACCACCCTTATCAGCTCTGGGAATGTTAGCAATCCCCCAGACACCAGCCAAGGGCCAATCTTGCAAAGAGGCTTTTTCTAAGGATAGCAGTCTCACACCTGCTATGTTAACTTTTCTCTGCACAATGATAGATGATTAAAACAACTAAAATGCTGGCTAAAGTACAAAAAAATCACCTTTTTAAGCTACACAAAAAATCTAAAACTATAAGAAGGAATTTGCAGACACCAAATACCAACAGAGAGTAGGAATCTGGGAGATAAGGAAGAAACAAAGCCAGTTTTTGCACTGAAGGCTTCTGCTCAACCCGAGAGAACCTAAGCTTCCACTTTGACAACTCCATAGCATGGCGAGGACAGGAGATAGAATCCAGGGCCTGTCCCAGGTGGATCTCCTAATAGAAAATTCCTATAAAAATTGAGCACCTGAAATGACTACATGTTCTTTTTTAGGATAAATGAGAAAAACAAAAACCTGTTGAATAGAAGGGAACTATAAGAAAACATGTTCGTCTCTACCTTAGCATTAAAGGGGAAAAGTCTTCATAAAAATCTGAAGCCACAAGTGAGAGCTCGAGCACCCTTGTGGTCCAAATTAAAGCTATCTTGTGATATGAAACACCACAGCAGATCATTGTATTTAGCATGGTTACAGGTTGCTAATGCTCCCAGGCAAGTAGCTAAAGAAAATACAAATTCTTTCTGAAGAAGCCTGACTTCAATCCAATCTTCAAAGTTAAATTCCCCAAGATAAATTCAAAGAAAAATGTGCAGTTTGGAGCCAAAAATCACCTAAGGTACAAAGAAACAAAGAATCATGTGACTGTTAGCAAACACAGTAACAGCAGAATTAGACTCCCAGATACTGTAGACATTGAAATTATCAGACACAGAATGCTTTATATGTTTAAAGGAATAAAAGAGAAGTTTGAAATATGAGCAAGAAATAAAAGACTTTAAAATGACCAAATAGATTTGGAAAAGAACAAAATGCCAAATAGAATTTCTAGAAATGGAAACCATGGAAATTGAAATTAAAAACTCAATAGAAAATTAGACACAGCCAAAGGAAAAATTAGTGAGATGAAAGAAACAAAGAAATTATTCAAAATGCAACACCAAGAGACAAATGTATGGAAAATGTGCATCTAACATTGAGAGAATGGAAGACAGAGCAAGAAATCTAACAAATACTTAAATTGCAATTCCAGGAAGAAAGGTCAGAGAGAATGGGGTCAAGGTCTTATTTGAAGAGATAATAACGGCCCTGAATTTTCCAGAATTGTTTAAAGACATCAAACTTCAGATCCAGGAATCACAACAAATCCCAAGCAGTATGATCTTCATATATCATAATGAAATGACAGAAAACCAAAGAAAAAAGAACCTATTAAAATCAGTCATAAAGAAAAAATAAATTACTTATCATAGTAAAACAATTGGACTGAACTACGACTATAACCACTAAGGAAATTGAATTAGTAGTTAAAAGGAAAACACCACGCAATTTCTAATAGTAACTCAGAAAACAAATAATTCCAATGCAAACCTATGTTCACTGCAGCACTATTCACAGTAGCAAAAAAATGTAAACAGCTTAAGTGTCCTTCAGCAGATGAATGGATAAGCAAAATGTGGTACATACATATGATGGAATACTACGCAACTATAAAGAACAATGATGAGTCCGTGAAATGTATTATAACATGGATGGATCTGGAGAACATAACGCTACGTGAAATAAGTTAATCACATATGAACAAATATTGTATGATCCCACTTTAATAAGAAGACAAAAAAAAAAAAAAAAAACACCACACCCATTGCTGTCAAGTCAATTCCAATGCATAGCAACCCTATAGGACAGAGCAGAACTACCCCATAGGGTTTCCAAGTTGGATTCGAACAGCCAACTTTGGTTGGCAGCCAAGCTCTGAACCACTGTGCCAGCAGAGCTCCATAAGAAGATAAGAACAGATTCATATACAGAGCCCAATGTTCATTGGTGGTTACCAGGGATCAGTGAGAGGGGACGGGAAATGACTCTCTAGGTAGTAGATACTTGTTATTTTTTGGTGATGGAAAAAGTAGCATTGAATGTGGGTGTGATGAGCATAGCTTGACCAAAGTAAACGATGCCACTAAGAATCACACAAGAGAAAAGGATGTTTGTATTAATGAATATGACACATATAATCTGGCAACAACACCAACAATAACTAAAAAACAAGTATATGGTCACATACGTATGTGTATAGGCATATATGTGTACGGGTAGGTAAGGTGTGTACATACGTGTGCACAGATAGGAGTATCTGGATGTATGTGTACTACAGATATGTGTGCGCACACATATATATTCACAGAGGACACAGTCACAGATACTTCTCAGACATAACCAAACACCTTGCAAAACTGATTTTCTGGGTTTGGAGGCTTAGGACCTTAGTCTCATGGGAAAACTCAGTCAACTGGCATAATACAGTTCACAAAGGTCATGTTCTACATCCTAGTGAGGTGAGTAGCATCTGGGTCTTAAAAGCTGTGAGCAGCCATCTAAGATACAACTATTTGTCTCTACTCCTCAGGAGCAAAAGAGAAAGAAGAATACCAAAATCTCAGAGAAGAAACTAGTCTATAGGGCTAATAGCCTGCACGAGCCACGGCCTCATCTACCCTGAGACCAGAAGAAATAGATGGTGCCCAGATACCACTACTGACCGTTCTGATAAGGGCCACAATAGATCGACCCTGGTAGAATGGGAGGAAAACAAAGAACAGAGCTCAAATTCTTAAAAAGTCTAGACTGACTGGACTAGTTGAGACTAGAGGACACCCTGAGACTATCTCCCTGAGATACTCTGAACCTTGAACCAAAACTATCCCTTGACATTACCTTTTAGTGAAATAATAGATTGGCACACAAAATAAAGAATATTACCTGTGAGTACGGTGCTCCATTAAAAAACCATCTATATGAGACCAAAAGGTCAATAATTGTTCTAAAGCAATGATGAGAAGATAAGGCGGCAGGGAAACAAGAACGCTGGAAACAGAACAACCAGAACACAAAGAGAATGCTGACACATTTTGAAAAATGTAACTAATTATCACTGAACAGTTTGTATAGAAATTGTCAAATGCTGTGTAAACTTTCATTGAAAACACAATAAAATTATTTCAAACAAAAAAAGAAAGAAAACAAATAATTCTTATCTTCTACAAATTTTTCCAGAAAACAGAAAAAGATGAAACATTCTTCATCTCAGTTTGGGGAATCTCTGTACCTACATTTGTGAGACTAGCATAACCTTTAAAACCAGAACAAGACAGTCAAGTAAGACAAATTATAGGCCTATTTCACACACGAACATGAACATAAATATCCAAAACAAAATAGTGATTCCCAGCCCAGAATATATTAAAAAAAATAATTTTGACCAAATGGGGTTTATTCTAGAAATGAAAAATTGGCTTTACATTAGAAAATCTATCAACATCATTAACCACATTAACATATTAAGGAAAAAATGATTACACTGATACAGGAAAAGTTTTTGAAACAATTTAACATTAATTCAAAATTTTAAAAAATAGAAGAAAACTTGCTTAAACTGAAATAGCAAAGTTAATACTTTATGCTATAATGTTCAAAACAGGCATTTTTCAATCTGGGACAAGAGAAGAACACCCTCTATCATCATTTCTATTCAACATCCTACCAGAAATCATAGTCTTTGAAATAAAGTATATATTGTAAGAATTAGGAAGGAAGAAACAAAATTATGATTTGCAGATGATATGATCATCTATATAAAAATCCAGAAGAATCTATGATTAAAATATTAAAATTAATATGATAGTCTAAAAGGTTGCTAGATACAAAATCACTATACAGATGGAGAAAACATGGCCTTCTGGCAGAACTGGTACACCCTAACATTGCTGGTGAAATAGATACTGATAGAATACTTATGGAAAAAATACGGCAACATGCATCAGGGTTTTAAAAGTATCCATTAACCCCAAAAGCAGATCATCCTGAAGCTAACGGAAGCTTAAGATTCAGGGTATGTATGTCACTGGCAAAGACTCTTTCTAAGCTCTGAAAGGGGCCCTAGCAATGGTCACACATTTTTGGAAACTTTTCAGAAGTAAAGTATTTTAAGTACATTGATTAAGACCTGTCTCCTTGCACTATAGCTTCCTTTCTGTTATACTCCCCTTAAACTGGGTGGCATGGAGTGATTGCAGGTATATTCAGGATCCAGCAAAGCAGAAGTTGAGTTAGGGATACATTTA
>NW_004443990.1:7257311-7269439 GCF_000243295.1 Trichechus manatus latirostris
TATAATTCACAGTCATTTCTGTGTATAATTCAGGTACCATACTGGTATTTGAATAGCTTCCAGGACCCCTCCTCGAACAACTCACCCACACAGTGATACAAGAGTTCAAGGCCTGAGATTTTAATGTGATATCAACTTGTTTCATAAAACCATCATCACATGTATGTGAGACGTGGAGGAGAAACATGGTTTGAAATGATTGGAGCTAGAAGCTAGTCTACAGAAAAGTCTTAGAATCATCAATTGCATAAACTATTAAGCAGAGGATTTCGTTCTCTTTGATGCCTAGTCAAGATGGATATTCTTTCCTTCCAGGAGTATGCCCAATAATACATTACATACAATTGTAAATGTACCCTGTATATTTTTATTTCTTTGTCAATCTGGGTCACACAAATGCATCTGTAAGGCATATATTTGTAGTAGCATTACAGAGAATAAGTAAATTTATAACAGTACATATATGAAAAAAATGACAGTTTTTCCAAATATGATAACAATCCTAAAAATTAACTTGACTTTTCTGATAGTGAATTGTGAAACTAAAAGAAAATTTTCTAAATTGTCAATGATGTATCCATGTTGGAAGAAAGACTAAACTATTTTTGTTATTCTTTCTATAGAAAATAATATTGTAAAGTCATTGTCATATAAAGAGGCAATCAAAGAATAGACAGCCAAAAATACAGTTAAAATTATTATAGAGATATATCGGCAGTTAATTAATAAAAGTATTATGCTATTATGATACGTGTGATATTTTCAGCTTTTTAAATTTGGAAATTTGTTTGAATAAATATTGCATTTCCTACCTAATTTTGTATTCATAATTTTGCATTATTTTCCTTAAAGAGATTCCTTCCCCCTAAATTGTATGAGCTTCAGGTTCTTCAAAGCTTGGACCCAACCTAGACTAACGCAATAGTTTCTCCATAGAAATTATACATGCTTATGACTGATGCCAGTGGTGATATTAAAGTATGGCTACCAGAAGATAAGGCTGGTGAGCTATATCTTGAGAGACAGGACAGTGTACAATAAATACTTTGGGGAATTTACTATAGTCTAGCATCTGACTTTCAGTCCAACAGGCTCACACCTGATTATATTAGTGCATCACGAACACTACCCTCACTCAGTGAAAGACTCACATTAGCTGAGCTCATGAGACTGATGTATAAAATTAGGATGGCAATGCATTTATTTACAAAGTGAAATTACTGTCATGGGGATCAGAAATATTTGAAATCCATTTGTTTAGCACATTTTCTCTCTGTAGAAAAACCACATGTGAAGTGAATATATTCATATATGCGAGATCGTTGGTTGAGGGGCTGGAAATACTTCAAAACTGTAAGAAGAGCATGTTCTTTCCCTGAAGGCAGACTTGCATGGAAAGCCAAATTGTAGTCAGAAATTTACTTGATAAGCATGAAAACAAAATATATAGAGAAAGCTAGATAAACTGAATAATGATATCTGAATATCTGACAAAAATTCTATTTTGAATGTTGTGTTATTGGGCCCTGCATGTTCAAAGACTATTTAACTGCAAACCCCTGTGTCCATCTCCATTTAGGGATGGTCCTGTTAATGGGACTGGAATTATCCAAAGTCTCACTGCTAATGCTACCTCGTCCACTAATAGGGCTTTGATGTAACTGTCCTTTTCTCTACGCTTTCATGGCCGGCCTGTCCCCTTTCCAACTGATAAATTCTGTCATCTGTAAAATGACTACACATCTATATTCATCTCTATTATGTATTCACTTAATGTTTCACGTGATTTACTCAGTTATATAATCTTAATGTTTCACTCTCAGAAAAGTGCAGTGAATTCTCAACTTGTCAGGACTGTCTCTTTAGGAAATGTTATTCACAGCATTATTCATTATCCCAAAGTCCAGAAATGGTTTAATGTATAACGATAAGGGCATCTGAACATTAATATTAACATTATCATCAAGAACACTGTGGCTTACTGCCTCAATATATTATTATATAGCTAATAAGAATTAATATGGTAGAAAATGTGTTCCCAAATGTAAAATGCTTATGGTAAATGTTAAGTGAAAAAAGGCAGAATATACAATGGCGTATGTCCAATGAAGTCAATTACGTAAACAAACATTAGAATCAGAATTGCATATGGACAGGGAATGAAAAGAAAGATTCTTTTTCTATTATTGAGTTCTATTTATATAGTTATAATGTTATTTTAAAGCAGCCCTGGTGACACAAAAGTTAAGCACTGCACTGCTAACGGAAAGGTTGGTGGTTCGAACCCCAGTGGCTCTACGGGAGAAAGACCTGGTGATTTGCGTCTGTAGAGATTACAGTCTAGAAAACTATATGGGGCAGTTCTACTCTGTCACATGGGGTCACTAGGAGTCAAAATCGACTGGCCCGGCACCTACCAACAATAATGTTATTTATGCATTCAAACCACTTTCTACAATCTCTGCTTTCTTCTAACACTTTTTTAATTGAGGTAAAACAATGGTTATCTGAATCTCAAAGGTACGAAACAAATGAAGCTTTAAACTGTCCCAAGTATTTGGAAACTAGGTCTTTACTGATAACTATCCATCTGGTCATTTGTTTATTCAATAAATTTTAGTGAACACTGCTGTGTACCCAATACAGTATCAGACTCACAGGTAAAAAAATAGACATCTTATTAAAGAAGAAAAGAGCAGGTTTATTTAGTCCCAGAGGCAATTCATTGGAGTGGAAAATTGCCAGAAGTCAGGAAATAAGATAAAGGACTTTGAAATGTGGCCATCAAGTGGTTAAACTTCATTATTGCATCTGACGATGTAAATACGTTTTGAGAAGTTTGATTTGGAATCAACGCAAAAGCCAAGCCCAAAAGCCAAAAATGACAATTCTCTCTCAATATCATTTCCCCCAAATTTGGGAGAAGGCGGTCTGATTATGAAGGACCTGAGCTAGCAAGATGATTCGTAAAAATAAACCTGTTAAATATACAATCTGCATTCTTCACTATAGCTCAGCCTTGTTGTTGTTGGGTACCATCAAGTCGATTCTGATTCATAGCGACCCAATGTGACAGAGTAGAACTGCCTCATAGGGTTTTCTTGGCTGTAATCTTTATGGAAGCAGATCACTAGGTCTCTCTACTGCTGAGCTAAGCTGCTAGGTGGGTTGGAATGGCCAACCTTTAGGTTAGCAGCTGAGCACTTAACCTTTGCACCACCAGGGCTCTTTAGCTCACCCTTTCCAATAGTTTATAAGAAAATGCAGAAGCTTCCCCCAATCAATCATTGGGAAATAGCTTGGCTGTTCCTAAAATACTACTTCCCTATCCCCAAATACAATTAATCATAGGTTCTATAGGTTCTACTTCTTAAATATGCCTGGAATCTGTCTGCTTTTATCTCTGTTCACAGTCACCACCATCTTTTACCAGGTTTACTACAACAGCCTCCTACCTAAACACCCTGCTCTGGTTTTGAATTCAGCTCCTTCTCCACCTATCTATCAGAATGAGTTTCCTAAAACCCACCAGTGGTTCCCCATTACCCTTAGGAGAAGTGAAGCTGTAAACAGCATGACTTACATGGCCTTTTGTGAAATGGCCCTCCTATCTCTCCGGCCTTTTTCATTTCCGTGGCTGTACCATGCTCACTCTTTTCTCTGGGCCTCTGCACCTACTGTTCTCTGCTAACCTGGTAACCTCTGTACCCTCTTATCTCTGCCGTACCTTGTTTTTCCCATGGCTCAGCATCAATTACGGTATGGTGGCACAAACGGTTAAGTGCTAGACCACTAGCTGAAAGGTTGATGGTTCGAACCCACCCAGAGGCACTTTAGAAGACAGACATGGAGATCTACTTCTAAAAGGTCACAGCCTTGAAAGTCTTATACAGCAGTTCTACTCTGCACACATGGGGTCACTGTGAGTCAGAATTGACTCGATGGCAACTAACAGCAGCAAGGAAACCCTGGTGGCATAGTGGTTAAGAGCTACGGCTACTAACCAAAAGGTCAGCAGTTCAAATCCACCAGGCTCTCCTTGGAAACCCTATGGGGCAGCTCTATCCTGTCCTTTAGGGTCACTATGAGTCGGAATTGACTCAACGGCAACGAGTTTAACAGCAACAACAACAATGTTTTTACTTGTTTTGTGTCTCTCATTAGACAATAATGCTGGTTAGGACTATGGTCCTCCTGTAATCACTGTACCCCCTTTATCAATGCTGCATCTTCCACAGACTAAAACAACAAACAAAAAACCATTGCAGTCGAGTCAATATCCCAACTCATAGTGACCCTATAGGACAGAGTAGAACTGCCCCATAGGGTTTCCAAGGAGTGGCTGGTGGATTTGAACTGTCGACCTTTTGGTTAGCAGCCGAGTTCTTAACCACTGCATCACCAGTGCTCCACAGACTAGGAGCTCAATAAACATTTTCTGAATGAATTAAATCACTTAACACAGTGTGTTTCAGTATACAGAAAAAAGGAACTACCATTTTTTGAATACCTATTATTATGTGCCATATCTTGTACCAGGGATTTCACAAACATGATTGTATTTAATCCTGAATACTATGCTGTGAGATGATGGTAATAATATTGACTGTTTAGTGAACATCTACTATGTGCTGGGCCCTGTACTCTGTGCTTTATAAGCATTATCACACAACGGCCTTTACTTCCTATTTCAAAAGACATAACCGAGGTGCAACAAGGATTTATACAAAGTTGTCTAAAGGTAAGGAGCCCTGGTGGGTCAGTGGTTAAGCACTTGGCTGTTAAACATAAGGTTGGTGGTTCGAACCCACCAGCCACTCTGCAGGAGAAAGATGTGGCAGTCTGTTTCCATAAAGATTTTAGCTTTGGAAACCCTACGGGGCAGTTCTACTCTGTCCCATCAAGTCACTGTAAGTTGGAATCACTCAACAGCAACAGGTTTTGTTTAAAGTTACAGAGCTGGGTCCTCCGAGTGTTCTGCTGTTGTTGTTGGGTGATGCTGAGTTGATTCTAACTCATAGCAACCCAATGTGATGGAGTAGAATCGCTCCATTGGGTTTTCTTGGCTGTAATCTTTATGGAGAGGAGCCGTGGTGGCACAGTGGTTAAATGCTTGGCTGCTAACCAAAAAGTCAGCAGTTCGAACCCACCAGCTGCTCCAAGGGAGAAAAGACCTGGTGATCTGCTCCCATAAAGATTACCCATCACTGTCGAGTCAATTCTAACTCATAGCAACCCTATAGGACAGAGTTTCCAAGAGTTGCCCCATACAGTTTGCCCTATACAGTTTCCAAGGCTGTAAATCTTTACAGAAGCAGACTGCCGCATCTTTCTCCTAAGGAGCAGCTGGTGGGTTTGAACTACTAACCTTTAGGTTACCAACCAAGCATTTAAATACTGTGCCATCAGGGCTCCCTCAGTGGTGTCTTAGTCCCATCTTTATCTTCTCTCTGCTTTGACTCTTCAGTACTACCATCGGTTGCTTTCACAGCATTATGCTCAGAGACAGCTCCACTCTGACAGAATCCTGGAGAAACTGAGCTGGGAAAGACCTGGGAGGACAGTTACACCAACCCCCTCACAGCACAGGTGAGAACACTGAAGCTCAGAAACAGTGGGCTTTCCCAAAGCCTCCGAGGGAGTTCCTTCTTAGCTGGAAGGGTTTTTCACACACATCAATTATTTGCTGGGGGTAGGGGTGGAGCATGTGTAAAACCTTCAATAGCAATACTATTGGCTGCTAATATTTTCATAGTACTTACATGGGTGCTCTTTGCATTTTAATTTCATGAGATTGACAGAAGGAGGTTGTTTAAACTGTGTACTCATTCCTTATCTTGGGGGTAGGGCCCAGGAACGTGTATGTTTTAATGAGTACATGAGCTAATTCTAACCCAGTGGTCCAAGAACCACGCTTTGGGAAACACTACTTTAACCACCCTTGACCGTGGCCCTTATTGAGTTATATTCAAATTGGCCACCTAATGTTTTCCAACCCTGCTGTGGCTCTCCTGAAGGTGGATGTTATGTCTCATGGCTTCATTTCCTATTTGAGATCTGGGCAAACCCTCCGGGGCCAGTCTTGAGTGGGGCTTATGGGTTAGGTTCTACCAGGTTGAGGAGGTTGTGATAATAGGTAGAAACAAAGGCCACTTAAAGGGTGAGCACATATCTGATTTAGAAAAAAACCCAAGGTCAAATTCCAGGAGGCTAGTTGAAGTTGAGAGGAACCCCGGTGGCACAATGTTAAGCCCTCGGCTGCTAACCGAAAGGTCGCTAGTTCAAACCCACCAGCTGCTCCACAGGAGGAAAAACCTGGCAATCTGCTTCTGTAAAGATTACAGCCTAGGAAACTCAATGGGGCAGTTCTAATCTGTCCTATAGGGGCGCTATGAGTCGGACACACAACAAAAACAACAGCTGAAGTTAGGGGATGAAAACAGAGCAACAGGTTAGAAGATGCTGCGAGTGGGTCAGGAAAGCGTGCTAAGAGAGATTAGATGCTACGGTTTAAGGTGACGCCGTGAATAAAACGAGAGTGGCTGAGACTTTGTCTCATTTGAAACATGTGTTGTGTGTGAGAGAAAGAGGGAGAAGGATGTAAAGGTGGGCGTTTGTTCATTTGTGTCTCTCTGTCGTTGTTAGCTGCTGTCAAGTTGGGCCCAACTCATGGTGATCTCACGCACGTGTCATGGAAATGCTGCCTGGTCCTGCGCCATACACACGATCAGTTATGGATCGGATCTTTGTGATCCATATGGTTTTCATTGGCTGATTTCAGGAAGTAGATCACCAGGTCTTTCTTCCTAGATCATCTTAGTCTGGAAACTCCACTGAAATGTGTTCAGCATCATAGCAATACCCAAGCCTCCACGGGCCGACCAGTGGTTGCTGAGCATGAGGTGCACTGGCCAGGAATAGAATCCGAGTCTCCCACATGGAAGGCAAAGGCTCTACCACTGAACCACCACTGCCCCCTTAGTGCCTACTATGGGACCTGGACCACACATGGTGGCTCAACTGGGCAGCTAGCCCAAAGCTCTGCACATACTGGGTCTTTGATCTACTGATTAGGTTCATTCCTTCCTTTTTTACAACAGTAGCAGGAGAGGCTTAGCAATAGTTGCTAGAAAAAGAAAACAGAACAGTGAGAAGAACGGACAGGTAACCTGGCCTGTGCACAGGGAGAAAAAATGGCAGAGGATCTACTTGAAAGAAGCTCCATTCCTCTTTCCCTGAGAAGTGCAAGAACGGTACAAACTCTGAAGTATTCCCCGGGCAGCCTTCAGTGAGGGGCTTTGTGAAGTCCCAGGGGATATGTCAGAGCTCTTCAAGTGGGCTTTCATCCAGCAGGACAGAAAGCAGTTCTTCCCCACAAATGATCCTCTGCCATGTCTTATCATCACTTTCCATTTTGCAAGCCGCCAGAGCCATGGGGTCCATGGTAAGGACTGTCATGCGGGAAGAGGGACTATAAATAATCTGGTGAAAGAAGGCTCACACTGTCTGTCCCTTCCCTTTCCCAGGAGACAGCTGGGAGAGGTCAGAGGCTTCAAAGTGGCTCCTTATCCTGGCTCTCTCTCTGCTTTAGGGGAAACAGCACAACATCGGAGACAGACAGCTACTTGGCATCACTGTCCTGGTACTAACTATTCTTTCTGGCTTAACGTGGGAGCCCTCCTTATCCTTGCCTTGAGTGTGTTCACCTCCAAAATCTACAGAGCTTACAGAACACGAGGTCCATGCAGATGTGGGGGCACAGAGTTTCAGAAACAGAAGATGCTCCAGTATCTTCATGGCCACCCAGCAGTCAGGACAGCTCCAAGGGAGAGCTTGCCTCTGAGAGTGAATGGAGACAGCAAGAGGAGATACGTCCTTCCGTGATCCTTGATCCTTGATGGGCAGCAGAACTGATGGCCTACCAGTGCACTCAGGTTGGCTGTGAGCAACTCGAGGGCTGAGACCCATGTCTTATGCATTCATTCATTCATCCATCCATTCATTCATTCACTCATTCATTCAAACTCCAGAATCTGCTGGGATTAGCACTAGGTGATCAATTAATACTGATTGAAGGAATGAAATGGCAGGAAAAAAATCATAGAGGAGCATAAACTCCTCTAACAATGAAAGTCCTAGGAGCTAATTCTGTGCTAGGATTCTCTTTACTTGGATTATCTCATTTACCACTAAGACCATTCACTGAGGAATTAGAGGATTTATGTAACTTCCTCATGTTCCTTGTCCATCTTCAAACAGTTAATAAACAACAGAGCCAAGATTCCATCCCAAGCAGCCTGATGTCACAGCTCTCATTCTTTTTTTTTTAAATTGTTGTGCTTTAAGTGAAAGTTTACAATTCAAGTTAGTCTCTCATACAAAAATTTATACATACATTGTTATGTGACCCTAGTTGCTCTCCCTGTACTGTGACAGCACACTCCTCCTTTCCGCCCCGGATTACCGGTGTCCATTCAGCCAGCTCCTGACCCTCTCTGCCTTCTCATCTCACCTCCGGACAAGAGCTGCCCATTTAGTCTCATGTATCTACTGGAGCTAAGAAGCACACTCTTCACAAGTATCATTTTATGTCCAATAGTCCAATCTAATCTTTGTCTGAAGAGTTAGCCACGGGAATGGTTTCCGTTCTGTCAGAGACCTCACTCTTAAGTCCTGTGCTATATCGTCCCAGTCACAGGACAAGCCCACACACGTGACTTAATTTTTGAATAAATAAAGTTCAAATGCTACTCCATTTTAAATTTATTTTCTTGTGGGGTGTGTGAGAGAGACAGAATCAGTGCTGTTTCTCAGAAGTTTTCCCGCCAAAGAAAAACGTATTATGTAAAATTCTTCTTAGAATAATAGTTGAATTCATGGATATGACTGAGAAGGTAGGGCAGAAAACCAGCAAACCTTTTAGGAGGGGGCAGAAAAGGAGGGTACTGAAATTGCATCAGTGTCCAAAAGGACAACTGTTTGGGAATCTGCAACTTTTAAAATAAAAGATCAGGTGGCTAGGGAAGGGGACAACTCAAGCCACATTCCAGCCTCATTAGACTTTTATAAATAGAGCTCTTCATTTGCCAAAGATTGGTCTTGGGGTCACCTCTCCTGCCAATGCTGCCCTCAAAGAACAGGGTTATCCTTCTCCTCCATATTTCTTTACGTGAGAGAGGAGAAAAGGATGAGATGGTGTTTCTTTTAAATGTTCGTGTAAATGCAAACATCTCAACAGTAAAAGCCACATCTTCTCCCCACCATCCTCTAAGCACTTCTGACTAGTTTTCATCAGACTGATTTTAACTCATGAAAGGCCAAGCTAAATCCCACTGCAAGATTTGCAATACATCAGCCTGAATGTCTTCAGAGCTGTAGACAAATGAAACAACCCTCCCCACCCCACTCCAAATGCAGCCCTTGGGAGAATCAGCCTGACACTGCTCTTCATTTTCTGGGAAAGCTGGAGAACAAAAATGAGGAAGCCTTGAAACCTGCTAAAATTACTTTAAAAAAGCCCTATGCTTCCTTTTCCCCCCAGCAGAGGGAAAGGAGGGGGAGATAACATTCCTGATCTCACAGCAAATGGGGCCATCTATTTGTGAGTTCCATGCAAGATTTTCTGTGGGAGGGATATTCAGTGATAAGAACACCTGTTCTGGTTTCGCCAGCTCCAAACTTGCCTGACAGCCTGCTGCATCTCCAGCTAAACTTGGCTTTGCTCTATCTGTATAGGCAGTTGAAGTTTCCTGAAGGGTGGACTGGCTTGGAGTAGGTGAGACTTGGGTTAGAACCTTAGTATCTGTGTGTGACTTTGGGCTGATTACTGGAGCAATGAACTTCTACTGGAGAGACAGACCAGCCAACAGGCTTCTGCTGAAGCTAAGATAGTTTACTACCTTCAACATGGCCCACAGGAATGGGGAAAGCCTTGCCCCATGTTGCTTCTTTAGCTACATCTTATACCACACTTCCTTCCCCTGTCTTTTTATATTCCCGCCACACTGACTTTTCAGCACCTCAAACTCTGCTTGCAGCCCATGATGTCCTGCACATAATCTTTCCTCTCTCTGGAGAATGGACGTACCCCTCCCAACTCTCACCCCCAACTCTGCCTGCTGAACAGTAATTCATCACATACAGGGGGAAGCACCTGCCCATCCACAGGCCAGCCCTGTTTTAGATTTTCATATAGAACATCTCAGACTTCCTTTGCAGCATGTTCCAGACTTGGGATTTTTATATTTAGTTATGTAATTATTTGACTCTCAGCTCCATGAAGGCAGGGAATGTGTCTCTGTTTGGCTACTACTTAATCCCCAGGAAGGAATGCTAAGTTGACATTTTCCTTGTCTACTCTCCAGCTCAGTCTTTTACTTACTGCACACCATATGACCCAACCACAGAAAATCCTGTTTCCCCAACACGTCATGTAGTTGTATGACTCCACTTCTTTGGATACTGTTTCATCGTTGCCTGATAAGCTGAGATCATTCCAAAAATCACTTGAAAAACTCCTACAAATCCCTTAAGACTTCCCTTGAGAAGCTTCCCTGATTTCTCCAAGGAGAAGTGATCACTCCCATCTTTGGGCCCAAACTGTATCTTCTGTATACATCTATTACAGCACTTACGCCATATTAAATCTATTCATTTGTGTATTTGTCCTTAGCACACTGTTAGGGCTCTTTGAGGTCATAATCATGTTTTCAATTTCCATGCCTAACACAGTGTTATTTGCCTGAATTACACAATAAATATTCGTCAAATATGAACTTGATTGTACAATAACTCACTCCTATTCATTTATTCAGTTGGAGAATATTTATTTCGTGCCTCCTATTTCCTAGGTATTGTTCTAAGTGATTATTGCCTTCAAGGGGCATATATTCTAGTGGTAGGAGACAGAAATTAATACATAAACCAACAAATATATCTGTATTTTCAGACACCGATAGGACACATGAAGATAATAAAATAAAGTAACGGGATAGAGATGGTAAGGGGTGAGGTATACTTTAACTCAAGAGTCTGAGTGACAGCCCCTACCAATAAGAAATCAACCAAGCACTACCTGGACACCTGAGCTGAATCCATACAGTAGGAATGGGCAGACTCCTGGGCTCACATACTTAGTGGCAGGTCTGGCCACCTGGTGGCAGGACGTTGGAGCTTTAGGGGCACCGGTGACCGGACTAGCTCACACAAGCAGCCTATTTGGGCATATCAAGATAAAACAAGAATCTAGGACATAGTAAGCAAGCATAAAACAAATAAATACAATAACTTATTGATGGCTTGGAGACAACAGTCAATATCAAGTCACATAAAGAGGCAGACCATGATGGCTTCAGCAAGCTCCCAAAATAAAGAATCAAGGAATTTTCAGGGGGAAGATAATTTCTTGGAATTACCAGAGATAGAATACAAAAAATTAATATACAGAACTCTTCAAGAGATCAGGAAGGAGATCAGACAAAATGCAGACCTAGCAATAGAGGAACTTAAGAAGATTAGAGAAGAGCATAATGACAAATTTAACAGGCTGCAAGAATCCATACAGTGACAGCAATCAGAAATCCAGAAGATTAACAATAAAATGTCAGAATTAGACAACTCAATAGAAAGTCACAGGAGCAGAATTGAGGCAACGGAAGTCAAAACTGGTGAGACTGAAGACAAACCACTTGACACCAACTTATTCAAGGAAAAATCAGATAAAAAGATTTAAAAAAATGAAGAAACCCTAAGAATTATGTGGGATTCTATCAAGAGGAATAACCTATGGGTGATTGGAGTACCAGAACGGAGGCGGATAACATAAAAATACAGATAGAATTGTTGAAGATTTGTTGGCAGAAAACTTCCCTGATATGAAAGATGACAAGATATCTATCCAAGATGCTCACTGAACCCCACATAAGGTAGATCCCAAAAGAAAGTCACCGAGACGTATTATAATCAAACTTGCCAAAACCAAAGATAAAGAGAAAATTTTAAGAGTGGCTAGGGAGAAACAAAAAGTCATCTACAAAAGACAGTCAATAAGAATACGCTCGGACTACTCAGCAGAAACCATGCAGGCAAGAAGGCAATGGGATAACATATGTAAAGCCTTGAAGGAAAAA
>NW_004443990.1:7269539-7296173 GCF_000243295.1 Trichechus manatus latirostris
GACTACTCAGCAGAAACCATGCAGGCAAGAAGGCAATGGGATAACATATGTAAAGCCTTGAAGGAAAAAAATTGCCAGCCAAGAATTCTATAACCAGCAAAACTGTCTCTCAAATATGATGGCAAAATTAGGGCATTTCCAGATAAACAGAAGATTAGGGAATTGGCAAAAACCAAACCAAACTTACAAGAAATACTAAAGGGAGTCCACTGGTTAGAAAATCAATAACATCAGATAACAACCCAAGGCTAGAACACAGGACAGAGCAACCAGATATCAACCAAGAAGTCAACCATGCAAAGGTCTGGGGCAGAGGACATACCAAGTACCAAGAGACAGATGGGCATGAACTGGGTGTGTTTGAGGAGCAGAAAGAGGCCACAGTGACTGAATCCTGGTAACCCCTGGAGAGGCTGGTGAAGAGTGAAATCTGAGAAGTGGGCACAGCCACATTATGTAGCACCTTGTCAGACATGAAAGGACACTGGATCTTGCTCTGTTTGCCAAGAGAAGGTTAAAAGTAGACAAGTGGCATGATGTGATTTATACTTTAAAAATATCACTGTGGCTGTTGTGTGGTGAAAATACTAGTGTGTATCTTGAGTGGAGTGAGGGTGGATGGTAAGACTGAAAGCAAGGAGCTAGCAATAGCAAGGTGGGCATTGTAGGAGTTCAAGGGGAAAAAGATGGTGGTTTGGAATAGGGTCAGGCAGGGTATATAATAATCGGTCATATTCGTGGAATGGAAGAAATGCACATACTGTATATATGTTTTTTCTATCTTCCTATTCAAGCAAATCCATGATCTCTCCATTCTCAATATAGAAACAGGCAGTGGAGAGTTTTTGTTTTTGTTTTTTTTAATCCATCATTCTTTCACTCACAAATATTTACTGAGGCTAGCCTAGATTCAACCCTCTAGGTTGACACCCAGAGAAATAATAATAAACAAGATGGACAAAGCCCCTGCCATTTTAGAGCTTACAATTAAGTGGGAAAGACAGGTATTAAACAAATGAATATGAAAATAAATAACTAAACACCACTGTGGTAATGTTCTTTAATAGAAGACTTAGAAGAGGGCAGGAAGTGATGTTAAACTATGACATGAAGGATGAGATGAAAGTATCCCAGTAAAGAGAAGGAAGAGTAGTCAAGGCAGAGGGAACGAGACTTACAAAGACCCTAAGGCTGCAAGGAGAATGCACCTCAAAGGAAATTAGTAAAGACTCATACTGGGTCCTCCAATAGGACATGAGGCTGTCTGAATATCAAAAAATGAAGCTGGAGAGGAAAACAGAGGCCAGACTGTCAGGGCTTTGCAGGTTTGTTAAGGAGACTTGAGTTTATCCTAGAGCAATAGCAGATCATCAAGGCATTTTAATTCATGGGGTTGAAGGAATTGAGAGCTTTTTGTGTATATGTGCTGGCGAAGTGTCATGGGAACATTGGGAACACCCCTTACTCACCACTGTATTTACCATGCAGGAAAATATTCATTTCGATTGTCCTCTACTCTTCCAGTGCCAGAGGGGTTTTGCAACACAAATAAAGTCTACAGAAGGAAGAGTGAGAGCTGGTGTGTTACAGCGAAGCACGGGGCTCTGGAATAACACAACCTTGGATATAAATCCTGCTCCATCATTTACTAGATGTGAAGTTAGGCAAGTACTCAATTTTCTTTGCTCCATTTTCCTCCTTGGCAAAACCAAAACCAAACTCGTTGCCATCAGGTCGATTCCGACTAATAGTGACCCTTGCATAATAGGGATGATAAATCTATCCTTTAGGAAGCTTTGAGTTGCTAGTTAGAGAAGGCCCCAATTACCTGACTTGACACAGAAAGTGTATTATCTCATATAGCAAGCAGGTAGGGCAACTAGGGTTGGTGAACATGTAACTGGGCATCATCACACTCCCAGGTTCTTTCCATATTTTCTGTCACCCTTGGGTACTTGTTAACTCTGCTCATGATCATAAGCGAGCTGATACAGTTCTAGGCATCACGCACAGACCAGCGGAGGAAGAGGATATGCTCTTCCTGTGTGTCTCTAAATACACAAAGAAGAAAAACCTTTTCCAGAAGTCCCTCTGCTGTCTGCTCTTCGTATCTCATTGGCTAGAATTATGTCATATGCCCATGCCCGAGCCAATCAATCACTGGCAAGGGAGGCTGCATGCTTATAACTGGCTTAGTTTCATCAGGATTCACCCCAGGGCCTGGGGCTTGGGCCCACTTTGCCTATAGCAAAAAGCCACAGAGGAGGATAGATACATCAACTGAATTGTTAAAAATGAGAAAGAGGTGAGAATTGTTGTTGAACTGTCAACCGGTAATGTCTAATACCTTAGTGTCTTAGATTGCTAGTGCTGCTGTAACAGAAATACCACAAGTGGGTGGCTTTAACAAGCAGAAATTTATTTTCTCACAGTATAGGAGGCTAAAAATCCAGACTCAGGGCACAGACTCTAGGGGAAAGCTCTCTGTCTACTCTGGAGGAAAACCCTTGTCTCAGCTTCTCTAGGTCCAGAGTTCCTCAATTCCTTGGCAATCTCCATGTAGCATCAATCTTTCCCCCATTTGTGCTTATCTGTCTTTGTGCCTAACCTGCTCTTTTTATGTCTCACAAGTGCTACGGCCTCATTAACATAATAAAGAAAAACCTATTCCCAAATGGGATTACATCCACAGGCAGAGGGGTTAGAATTCCAACACATATTTGGGGAGGACACAATTCAATCCATAACATTTAGTGTCTGTCTTTCATGGTTGTAGTTGTGATAACATCTGTAATAAATAGTAGCTATTTTTATATTTCTAGCACATTCTTTGCAAGCTCTTTAAATCTAACTGTACAATGACAAATCCCTTTTGCTAATCATTAAAGTAAATCCTCTAGGATCTCTATTTGCCAGTCCAATAGGAGGCCCTGTCTGAAATTAAACATGATGGAGTGGAACTAATTTTTTTCAAATGTGGAATTAAGACTTGCCCATATCCAGACCATAATCTTCCACTCCCTCAAATTCAGTCAGAATTAGTAACGTCTTACTATACTTTTTAATGTAGTATAGCTGTTAAACATGTGAACACCAGAGTTAGACAAACCTCAGTTCAAATCTTTCCTCCATCATTTACTGCCAAAGTTTGCTAAACTCTCTAATCCAATTTTTTATCACAAGAATAATAACATTATCATACTATGAGGATTGAGTAAGATAAATAATGCATGGTAAAAATTTGTGGCACATAATGTGTGCTCAATAAATACTAGTTATTTTTGTTATTATCTAGGTCATACAGTGGATGAGAAGATAAAATATGATAACACATCTATAGCAATGGCATATAGTAAATAGTTAATGAATATTATCTATTATGTTTGCCATAAGCCAGAACAGTAGCTGCTTTATTACTACCACGGAGTATTTTCCTACATTTTGATTAATGGAACCCTGCCACTCCAATCATGCTACAGATATTAATTTTTTAGACAAAACACATGGTTAGTGTTTCAAATTACTAACTACTCCCTTCAGGGCCTGTCATGTTTCACTAAATGGTCCTATGTGGTCATTCACCAAACTAATAATTAAATACTGGAATTTTGCTAAAACAAGTTACGTGCAAAAGATATTGGTCTTCAGCCTATACCCAGAAATGGGTGTTTTGGAAACTATATACTTTATCCTTTTGAAAAGTAGACTTGTCCTTAATCCCCCTTAACAGCCTTTACTTATTGAACCCCTCAATCCGGTGGGCTCTCATGTTCACTGCAAAAGGAGTAGTCTCTTTGCATTTCATTCTTAAAAAATAAAAAAGTATCTTTCGTGAGGAGTTTCAATAGATCCTGACATAATTAATGCCATTCTGACATAAACTGCTTTAAATTACTGAGTAGAGAAAGCCTCATGGTGAAGAATAACATACTGGTTGTGCCAAGAGAGAAGTAAAAATTTAAGAATGGTTTTTGAGAACGGGTTGGAAAGAAGATGAGGTAGAGTATTTGCTGGACAACAGTGGTGCTCCAGTTTCTAGTTGGGAGACAGACTGGTGTAGCCAGAATTAGAATGAAGTGAAGTTTCAATCTACTCTTCCTTTATTTTAGCACCCTCAGACCCCTTGCTCAGCTATGCTAGCCACGAGAAAGTAGCCATCAATCACTGAAACCTCATCACCAGGAGCCTCCTAGAGGAGCTTCTGCCTTCAGGCCTTCACCCACTGACATATTCAGAATGACAGCACTAGGACAGGCTGCTAACCTCCTCTAACAAAACATCAAGACCAATCCCATCATGCCTCACACCCTAATTTGCCGCATTCACTATCAGAAGTCCAGGTCCTCCTCCATGATTCATGAGTGTCCAAAATGTCATCCTCATACTACTCTGCACGTGTCTGCGTGAATGTGGTACCAGTCCCTCAAGACAGCCTTCTGGTGATACATGCTCTTGTGTACTAGTTCACTCCAACATTGAATAGGGCTGGCTTGTTAAACAATAGAACAATAGAACTTGTTTAACCACCAGAACATTGTGAAAATGATGTGACTCCTGAGGTTAGAGCATAAAAGACATGGGACACTTTCGTCTTGTTCTCTTGCGTTGCTTGCTCAGGAGGAAGCCAGCTTCCATGTTGTGAGGATACTCAAGCAGTCCTGTGGAGAGGTACACATGGTGAGGAATTAAAGTCTTTTGCCATCAACCATGAGAATGAGCCTTCTTAGAAGCAGATCTTCCAGCCCCAGTCAAGCCTTCAGATAACTGCAGCTTTAGCCAATATCTTGACTACAATCTCATTAGAAGCTCTGAGTCAGAGCCAGTTAAGCCACTCCTGAAACACAAACATTGTGAGATAATAACTGCTTATCATTTTAAGCCATTAAGTTTTGGGGTGCCTCGTTACATGGCAATATATAACTAATAATCAGCACTCACCTTTCTCCTCCCTCTCAAATCCTATCCCCATGCTACCTCAAGCCCCTGATCTATGATCAGTAATTCCCAGTATCTTCAATTTATCCTTAGACATTTACTCAATCCTTTGTCTTAACTGAAACCTGGTTCTCCCTAGATGGTTCTGCTTCCCATGTAGCTGTATAATTGGATACTTTCAGCTGCAAATAGGAGAATACCTGACTCACAGTGACTTACACAATAAAGACGTTTTAATTATCTCACATAGCAAGAAGTCTAGAGTAAGTTGCTTTTTAGTTTGGGGCCACAGCTCAATTATGCTCAGACTGCTTATATCTTTAGACCCTGTTACCTGTAACATGTTGACTTATTGTTCTCATGCTTATTGTCCCATAGTCACACAACGGCTGCCACAGCTCTAAGTATCATATTCACATCTTGAGCACAAATAAGGGGGAAGGAGAGATAAGAGTGAACTCACTTCTCACACTCATCCTTTCGATAAGAAAACACAAAACTTCCCCAAGGGCCTCCAAGCAGATTTCCACCTACACCTGACCAAACTTTCTAGCCATTAATATCTTCTCTGCTCTTAATTCCAACTTTCAAAACATTGCTTCTACTGTCTCTTTCATAACTCTGATTCTTTGCAGATATACTCTCCTTGTGCTGTCATTACCTGGTAATTTCTCATATGTTATAAAATAAATAAATAAGGCTCCGGGTTACTGTTCCTCCTCTTATTCTGACTTCTGTGATTGTTCTTGCCAATTTCAACACCCATATAGATAACCCATGCAATACCCTAGCCTGTTTCTCAACGTCAGCTCTGAAGACCTCTGCCCCCATACCCCCCACACTCTTCCTCAACTGCCCTCCCCAGTACCATGCTCTAGGCTTTTCATTACCTAGAAAACACCATCTCCCAAGTTATGACTGCAAGTATCTCACTCTCCCATCATCACCTCCTATGCTCCCAGCCTGCCTTCTCAAGTTCCTCACCAACAATATTTCTACATTGTCTTCCAAGCCACCAATGTGACCTCTGAAAAAGTATCCTTCCTCTTGTCTAAGACTAATCCTTCACTGTGCTCCGGTCCCCATCTTTTCCCTTTCCTACATTATCAATCTTCACCTCTCTGCTGGGCCGATCCCGTTAGCATTGATTTGCTCTGGTATATTTCCCATGGCTGGCTTCTTCTCATCACTGTGGTCTCAACTCATTTCACCTCCTTGGAAAGAGTTTCCTTGACGTTCTTATTTAAACAGCCCTTGCTCCTTCGCTGGTTCCTCTTCTCTTGCTTCCATCACTTAGTTTTGTTTTCATGGATAGCACGTATCATTCTAAAATTACCCTTTAGTTAATTTATCATCTATTATTTATTTTCTCTCTTCACACACTAGAGTGTAAACGCCGTAAGAGTAGAGATCTTGCTTGTCTCGTTCACAGCTCCATCCCAGTGCCTGGAATTTCATGGCGCTGAAGACGTTTTTGAAGGGAGACAAATCTGGGTTTGACTCCCTGCTCTATATCTTAACAGTATTACCTTGGATATGTTTTTTGTGTTGTTTTGAAACATCATTTTTCTTTTAAATTTTAGAACTGGATAGGTCTTTTTAACCTCTCTGAACCCCAGCTTTTCAAGCTAAAAGTGTGGGCTAATAGTATATAGTTTGCAAGATTGTTGTAAGCATTTGGAGTATAGCATGCACACTAATTGTTTTCCTTTCCTTCACCTTCCCTTGAAAGTAAAGCAACAAAGAGATAGGAAATGGAGAAAAAATAAGTCAGTCAGTATCTTACACTTTCACTGATCGCATAAGTAAACGTGGTCCTGAGAGTACCATCGATGTTCTGAAAGAGGAGAATCACCAATCACCAGGATGGAACCATCCCTCAATGACTCTAAGTCATGATATCCTTCATTTTACAGAATACAATCAGGAAAAGAAAATGAAGAAAACTTTTGTCCTACTTTGGTAAGATACGGACCAGAGTTTACTATTGTTTCTGCCTTTTACTAGCTGGGTTGACAGTGGATACTTCTCTTCATCTTCCAGAACTTAGGTTCCTACATCTGTAAAACAAGGATGATGGAATCTACTCTAAGGTTATTACTGTGATTAAAAGAAAAGAGTGTTGTAAAGTGCTTAGCACAGTGCCTAGAAAACATCTCTAGATATTCAGGAGGTGTGAGTTTATTCCCATGCTCCCTCACAACCCTAAGGACAGGAGTAGTTCAACCTTTCTTACAGTCCACTGTAAGTTGGCAGTAAATGATCTGAAGAGTAATACTAGATAAACCCAAGCTCACAATTCACTGGCTCACTTAAATGAGTAATAATACTAATACTCTGTTATGTTCTCCATCTCTTTCTGGCAATCAAAGTATCAGTAAGACTTCTTTCAACTGACACCTAACTTTCAATTTCACAAGAACCTAGTCAATTCCTATGCAAACCCATGTTGTGCATGCATATATTTTGCTGAAGTCACTGAATTTGCTACCAGTGCAACTATTGGTGCAAATGACCAAATTTTTCCTGCATGTTTCCAAATTTAGCAATAGATCATGACACTTTGATATTTCTTCAGAGAGTATTAATTGTAGGGGGGAAGTGACAGCATCTTATTTAGGTTGTCTGGAAAGTTAAAGAGAGATTATAATTTATAGTTTCTATGGTAGCTAATTATACTTTCAAGGATATGCCAGTTTCTGTTTAAAAAAAAAAAGAAGCTTTGATCATAGATGAGACCCTTTTGGGGAATCAAAGAAAATAAGAAAGTAGAATTTGCCATCTTGAAAAAAGCCTGGCTAATGGACCAGATTTCTCTTTGGATAAAAAGTCAATTTCATTTGGTTTCTCCAGGGCCCTACAGTTCACACCAAGGTCTAATAGTGTGGGGACAATACAATAAAATGTTAACCCATGTGTTCTTCCCTGAGCTCTCTATTTATAATGTGATTCTCTTATATTCAGGCAAGTAGATATAATTCATCAAATTCTTGGCTTTTAAGCTACACCTGGACAAGACAGATCGAAAAGAATATGCCATTAAGCAGAACAAGTTTTTACCACAAAACACCTCCACCACTATTGAAGTCTGGATAAAGATCTTCTGAGCTCAGGAGGTGAGGAGGGTGGGAAGAGAAGCAAGAGAGTTGATGGCTGACCTGGAGGACCATGCATCCTGTCTCATCCTTTGCGACTGAGTCCTAGGAGGGGCCAATGATAGAAGGGATTTGTGTTTGCATCCTGATTGGGGCCCAGGAAAATTGGCAAGGTCTAGGAAGACCTAAACCAGACTTCTAACTCTTCCATGACCCCAAAGAATATGGGAAAGAGTTTGCAAATTCCTGAGAGGGGAGCAAGGTGCTGTTGTTGTTCCTGTTGTTAGTTGCCATCGAGTCAATTCCAACTCATGGCGACCCTATGTGTGCAGAGCAGAACTGTGCTCCATAGTGCTTTCAAAGCTGTGACTTTTCAGAAACAGACTGTTAGGCCTGTCTTCCAAGATGCCTCTGGGTGGGTTCAACCCACCAATCTTTTAGCTAGTAGTTGAGCGCTTAAATCATTTGTACCCGCCAGAGACTCCTAGCAAGGCACTTAAAGGAGGGCTATAAGGAGCCTGTCAAGAAAGGTGCAGTTTGTGACCAATGGCTGCAGAATATTACAGGACAGGACAGATACCAATGACCAGTGATCAGATACCAACCTCCCCCTCCCAACTCCCATCCTTTCATGGTTTGAAAGCTCCACCAAATACAGATACCACCCCAAAAAGAGAGGAGTAAATTTTTTATTTGAATGAGTTTAAACCTAAAATGCCTGTAAAAACTCTTTGCTTAAGACTATACTTTCTGCCTGTAAGGATTAAGTAGCTTTTTAGGAAAATTTTGAAAAGTTAGTTTTATTCATTTATTATACACCTGGATTCATAGCTACTGAAAGTAAAGTTCAATTCCAGGTGGGCCATTTCTATCCACTGAGGGAAAAAAACATGATTTCAAGTCCACAGCCCAATGTCCTAACCATTACCATATGCTCCAAAAAGAGCTGGGGTATCCAGGCAACCCATCCTCATACTTGCCACCTCCCCAGACATATTTCCTTAAAGTTGTGTCTTTCACATCATATCCTGTCTAAAAACTCTGCTGTGGGTATCCATGGATTACAGAAGAAAACTGGACTCCATAATATGTCATTAAAGGTTCTCAAAGATCAAGCCCCATCCTTCCTGTCCAACCTTGCATTAAATTCCTAAGTTCTAACCACAAAGGAAGGGCCCCTTTCTAACCCTAGCATGTAATTTCACTCTCCCATGTCTTTCCTATTTTTGTTTCCTTCATTTTCATTGCTCCTTTGCCCCAACTCCTCTTTAATATTTAAGAGTATGGGCTTAGGAATCTAACACACATGGATTTAAGGGTTCAAAATTTGGTCCTCCCACTGACTAGCTAGACAGCCCCAGGCAAGTTTCCTCTTGTACAAACTTTTATTAGACTCTAATCTATGGGAGATTTTGAATTATTGTTGTTAGGTGCCTTCAAGTTGGTTTCAACTCATAGCGACCTCATGTACAACAGAATGAAACACTGCCAGGTCCTGCACCATCCACACAAACGTTGCTATGTTTGAGCCCATTGTTGTAGTCATGGTGTCAATCTACCTCGTTGAGGGTCTTCCTCTTTTTCACTGACCCTCTACTTTACCAAGCATAATGTCCTTCTCCAGGGACTGGTCCCTCCTGATAACATGTCCTAAGTATGCGAGATGAACTTCCACCATCCTTGCTTCCAAGGAGCATTCTGGCTGTACTTCTTCCAAGACAGATTTGTTTCTTCTTCTGGAAGTCTCTGGTGTATTCAATATTCTTCGCTAACACCATAATTCAAAGGCATCAATTCTTCTTCAGCCTTCCTTATTCATTGTTCAGTTTTCGCACGCACATGAGGTGACTGAAAATACCATGGCTTAGGTCAGGTGCACCTTAGTCCTCAAAACGACATCTTTGCTTTTTAACACTTTAAAGAGGTCTTTTGCAGCAGATTTGCCTGATGCAATACGTCACTGATTTCTCGGCTGCTGCTTCCATGGGCATTGACTGTGGATCCAAGTAAAATGAAATCCTTGACTTCAATATTTTCTCCATTTATCATGAATTAGATAATGAGTTCAAAATTAGTTAATAAATGGTGCCTAGCGCATAATAATGTTAAATATAGACAGTTATTATTACAATTAATAATTATCATAAAGTAGAACAGCTCCAAATAAACTGTTCTACTTTATGATAATTGTTTGTTTACCTGTTCCCCAGCTAGGCCGTGAGCTACCTGGTGGCAGGAATGTTGCCAAATCCACACTGTGTCTGCCATTTACCAGGCATTCAGGAAATGGCAGTGGAATGAATAGCTGGATGAATATTTCAAACTCAGTTTAAATTATCTGAGTCTTAACATATCTGAGGAGCCCTTTTCAATTCTCCAGAGAGAATTAATGGTTCCTTTGACTAGGAGCTGCTAATCTTCCATATACTTCTTAATTCATTTTGCCTTGTTGTATGTTGTTCAGATGTTATTTTCTAATTATTTATATGTTACTTATTTAAACATCTCTCGATAGAATATCAGATGTCTACTCTGGAGTCCCTGGGTGATGAAATGGTTAACACACTTGGCTGCTCACCAAAACCCACCCAGAAGTACCTCAGAAGAAAGGCCTGGTGATCTACTTCCAAAAAATCAGTCACTGAACACACTATGGAGCACAGTTCTACTCTGACACACATGGGGTCACCATAAGTTGGAATCAACTTGAAAGCAGTTGTTGTTTTTGTTTGTTTTGGTTTGAATTTTTTTTTTCATGAAAATACATCTTATACATCCTTTTAGCCCAACTACCCACTCCTTGAACTTAAAATTACCCATGAACAGGAACTGGGATGTAATACGTGCTCACATAATAAAAGATTGTATGATAGAATTTTGTAAGACTAATAACCTATTCTTAGAAATACATTTCTTCAACAACATAAACACCAACTATACATGTGGACCTCGCCAGATGGAATACACAAGAATCAAACTGACTACATCTGTGGAAAGAGATGATGGAGAAGCTCAATATCATAATTATAACAAGGATGGGGCAGACTGCAGAACAGACCATCAATTGCTCATATGCAAGTTCAAGTTGAAGCTGAAGAAAATTAAAAGAAGTCCACCAGAGCCAAAGTACAATCTTGAGTATATCCCACCTGAATTTAGAGACCATCTCAAGAACAGATTTGATGCACTGAGCAATAATGACTGAAGACCAGACAAGTTGTAGGAAGACATCAAGGACATCATACATGAAGAATGCAAAAGGTGATTAAAATGACAGGAAAGAAAGAAAAGACCAAAATGCATGTCAGAAGAGACTCTGAAACTTGCTCTTGAAAACAGAGTAGCAAGGCAAAATGATGAAGAAATGATGAAGTAAAAGAACTGAACAGAAGATTTCAAAGGGCTTGAGAAGACAAAGTATTATAATGAAATGTGCAAAAGCCTGGAATTAGAAAACCAAAAGGAAAGAACATGCTTGACATTTCTCAAGCTGAAAGAACTGAAGAAAAAATTCAAGCCTCAAGTTGCAATACTGAAAGATTCTATGGGCAAAATATTGAATGACACAGGAAGCATCAAAAGAAGATGGAAGGAATACACAGAGCCACTGTACTGAAAAGAATTGGTCGACATTCTCCCATTTCAGGACATAGCATATGATCAGGAACCGGTGGTACTGAAGGAAGAAATCCAAGCTGCACTGAAGGCATTGGTGAAAAATAAGACTCTAGGAATTGATGGAATACTGATTGAGATGTTTCAACAAATGGATGCAACACTGGACGCGCTCACTCGTCTATGCCAAGACTTGCAAGACAGTTACCTGGCGAACTGACTGGAAGAGATCCATATTTGTGCCCATTCCAAAGAAAGGTAGTCCAAAAGAATGCAAAAATTATAGAAGAATATCATTAATATCACACACAAGTAAAATTTTACTGAAGATAATTCAAAAATGTTTGCAGCAGTACATTGACACGGAACTGCCAGAAATTCAAGCCAGATTCAGAAGAGGACTTGGAATGAAGGATCTCATTGCTTATGTCAGATGGATCATGGCTGAAAGCATAGAATATCAGAAAGATGTTTACCTGTGTTTTATTGACTATGCAAAGGCATTCAACTGTTTGGATCATACCAAGCTATGGATAACATTGCGAAGAACGTGAATTCCAGACACTTAATTGTGCTCATGAGGAACCTATACATAGACCAAGAGACAGTCGTTCGAACAGAACAAGGGGATATTCTGTGTTTTAAAATCAGGAAAAGTGTGCATCAAAGTTGTATCCTTCCAGTATACTTATTCAATCTGTATGCTGAGCAAATAATCTGAGAAGCTGGACTGTATTAAAAAGCATAGGGCATTAGGATTGGAGGAAGACTCATTAACAACCTGCAGTATGCAGATGACATAGCCTTGCTTGCTAAAAGCTAACAGAACTTGAAGCACTTACTGATGAAGATCAAAGACTATGGCCCTCAGTATGGATTGCACCTCAATATAAAGAAAACAAAAATCCTCACAACTGGACCAATAAGCAACATCATGTTAAATGCAGAAAAGACTGAAGATGTCAAGGATTTCATTTTACTTGGATCCACAATCAACACCCATGAAAGCAGCAGTCAAGAAACCAAACAGCATATTGCATTTGGGCAAATCTGCTGCAAAAGACCTCTTTAAAGTGTTAAAAAGCAAAGATGTCACTTTGAGCACTAAGGTGCGTCTGACCCAAGCCATAGTATTTTCAGTCTCCTCAGATGCATGTGAAAGCTGAACAATGAATAAGGAAGACCAAAGAAGAACTGATGCCTTTGAATTACTGTGCTGGCCAAGAATATTGAATATACAAGAGACTGCCATAAGAACAAACAAATCTGTCTTGGAAGAAGTACAGCCAAATGCTCCTTAGAAGCAAGGATGGAGAAACTTTGTCTCACATACTTTGGTCATGTTATCAGGAAGGATCAGTCCCTAGAGAAGAACAGCATGCTCAGTAAAGCAGAGGGGCAGCAAAAAAGAAGAAGACAAGACCCTCAATGAGATGGATTGACACAGTGACTACAACAGTGGGCTCAAATACAGCAACAATTGTGAGGATGGCGCAGGACTAGGCAGTGTTTCATTCTGTTGTACACAGCGTTGCTGTGAGTTGGAACCAAGCTGATGGCACCTAACAACAACAACAACAAACATTTAATAAGTTATATTAAAAACCTCAAACCATCTGTCTTAGTTCTAGCGAGTCAACAACATCATGTCTGCTAGTGAAGGCCAAAATAGGGTGGGGACTTGCTGTGTGTGTGTTTAGGATACTCTGTCTCTGCACCCCAGCACAGCTCAGCAGGGGTGTCCTTGACCCCACATGACAGCTGGGCTCCACATGGGGGGAGAGCTTTCACTTTTGATCTTCAAGATAACGTGTTATAACATAAAGCAAAAAGAATCTGAGATAATGCCCATGCTTTCCTTTCAAACATGCCATATGGAATCAGAGGCCCTTGGATTAAGAATCTTAAGACCTACTTACTAAATAAAGATCACCAGTCTTCTGGAGAGCCAACAGAGAGGGTCACAGAGCCTGAAGCAGGGACCAGACTGAAACTTACTCCAGAAGAAAGAAGCATCGGCCTGGAACCCCACCCTCAAGTCCCCAGTAAGTCAAACCATACTAAGAACTCCCCTTCCACTTCACTCCCTGCACCATTACCAGCTATTGATCACCCCAGCTCCCTGACAGAGTAGGTGGGTTGACGACATGATTGCTGTTGTTGTTGTGTGCCGCTGAGTTGATGCCGACTCGGACTCGTAGAGACCACATGCGACGAGCAGAACTGCCCCATAGAGTTTCCTAAGCTATAATCTTTACGGGAGAAGAGCTCCAGGTCTTCTTGGCCATGGAGCCGCTGTTGGGTTCAAACTGCAGGCTTTTGTTAGCAGCCAAGAGCTTAACCATTGCACTACCAGGGCTCCTAATGACATGATTACTTTAACCCTATTTGGACCAGAATGTGTGGTTCCCAGGGCTGCCTACTCACGCCTGCACAGGCAGCCAGCAGCGATGAAGTTCAGCAAGGTTGCCCCAGGTCCTAGAGAAGGGCGGTAGCAGCAGAGGCTAGCTGTGCAGAATGAGAAGGAGAGAAACCTATATTCCATTGTTCTGGGTGGGTGGTGAGGGCTGGAGTTTTAACTGCCCTATCAGTAGGTCTTCTATAAATTTCTTTAGCATAAGGCAGATTTGGTGTGAATATCAATGTTTTCTCCTCAATCTTCCACCCACCGTTATCTCCCTAAACACCCAATCTGATTCTTCCTACACAAATCTTTCTCTCATAACTGAGCCATCAAGCTGGGTTGTTTTATGATGTAGATAGAAGTAATTAGGAAAAGGCCTATAACGCTGCGATGACGAGATTTCCCCTCCCAAATCTGTTCCTGCAATCCTCACCTTTTTCAGTAGAGATGAGGAAGCTAGAAAGGATGCTGAAAAAGAAATCTCCAAGGCCATGCAAATCCCAAGTGCCTAGAACTCTATATGAAAAAGATACCGATATGAATCACGGGTACATGTTGGGGAAGAGGCATGATTAGCGTGGCAACAGCCCCTTAGTTTTGCACTTAAGACTATGTTAAAGTGATTCTGGGAAGATATGCAACATTCAGCCTGAATATATACCAGACTCCATCACTAATCTCAAATTATATAGCACAAATTGTGTGAGCTCCCTGCGTGTGAAAATCTATCAAGAACTTCCATGTGTTCTATCTGGGCCTCAGTTTCCCTACCACTGTGGTTAGGCATATTTTTATTAGATGGCATAGAAAAGAAAAAAAAAAAGACTTTTATTTTGAGATCTTATCCCAAGCCCATAAAAATGCTGAGAAAGGAAATGGAAAAGGGATCATATTATGAGAAGGTAGGAGGCTGGCGGGAGAGAGAGACACAAACTCAGCTCATTAATCCTTTCCTCTTATTGATCTTAAGCTTACCAGAGCTCACAGTGGGTGGGTGTTATTAAGCATACATGTGTCCTCTGGGAACTCTATCATGCCTATGAACACAAGGCTCACTGCTTTGGAAGAGGAGGTTAATATAAGAAGTCTCTGAGATAGGGCAAAACACAATTCAGGAGTTCAACATCTCCCAGTAGCACAGCCTCTGCTGCTTGTGTTGAAATTTATTTTCGTTTAATTTCCCAGGCCTGCTAAGCAGTTAAGCTCCAACAGGTGATGTGACCACAAGGGATATGGTACTGTTTGATTCACAAAGGATCTGACCTGTGACGGCAGTAACCAGGGACTGCCAGAGTTGAGCTCGCTGCACTGTCCTGACTAGCAGCCATGTCTGTGAGGGCTGTCTTAGAGGAAATATGCTAACTGGGGCTGGGAGGAAGACTTCCATTAATCAGTTCAAGGCTCTAAGTTCTAAGAACTTGAATCAGCCTTAAGTAGCACTGAATGCCTGCACCTATTTCATTTGTGATGCTGTTGTTGTTGCATGATCAGTTACAGATTGGACCTTTGTCGTTCATACGGTTTTCACTGACTTATTTTTGAAAGTAGCTCACCAGGCCTTTCTTCCTAGTCTGTCTTAGTCTGGAAGTGCCTCTGAAACCTGCTCAGCATCACAACATGCAAGCTTCCACTGACAGATGAATGGGAACTGCACATGAGGTACACTGGCCAGGAATCCAACCCGGGTCTCCTGCCTGGAAGCCGAGGATTCTACCACTGAACCAATAATCGCTGTTTGTCTCGGACAGTCCCCATTTACATTAGTTGCTCCAGCACAATTACTAAAAGCACCATTTCTCACTTTCTCCAAGTGAGAAGTGTCCCAGTTTGGACTACAAATTATCTGGTCATTTATTCATCTGTAATATTGGAAATCTGAGGCCCAAAGAGGGAAGGGAAACTAGTGGCAGAGGGTATAGGAAGTGGGACGGTTATGAATTGATTTGCTGTGGCCAACAAGAAAAAAAGCAAAAGCAAAACAAATAAACACCACCCAATCGTCACACATTAGATTAAAACTTCCTATCTCTCTGTTTGCCTCCTTGACTAGATTACAAACTTCTCAAGGTCAAGAGATGTGTCTTATTCAGCTTTGGAGTCCTCGGTGTCAAGCACACAGCAAGCAATGAATAAATATTTGTTTGATTCTTACATCTATTAACATACTTTCATGTACATTACGCCATTTGATTCTTTCAATGACACCAGAAGATATTTATTATTAAATAAAAATGAGAAAACTTAAAGTCTAGGAGGTCAAACACTGAGGAAGTTACTAGCAAAACCACTGAAACCTAGGTCTTCAATGTTTCTTTCCATGACACTATGCTCAGTGTTAGAAGGAGCCTAAATGCAGAGGGAATGTTTGCTTAGAGGGATGGAGCCTGGAAGAGCCAAGGAAAATGTGGCAGGCAGAGAAACATCTCTGTGGGCTCAGAGATTGGACTATTTGACCAGCAACACTGTTTTTTGGTGCCCTGTACTTCTTCTAAGATGGCTGCTCCTTTGAAAAAGGAAGCATATCATGTGCCCATGGTGGAGTGGAAAGGGGAGGTTTGGACACAGCCCATAATGCTGCTGAGGGCAGAGATTCAAAGTGGATGGGCTAAACTGGAACTGAATGGACCTAAACTACAGCAAATATTGGGCCACGCTAACAAGGGCTTTCCTTTCACAAAAAGGACTTCCATCGGACACATCCAGAAACCCCATTCAAGAAAGTATCAAGCCTGGCATTTCCCTGATTGTCTACTTAAAAAAAAAAAAAAAATTAGGGCTTAGCATTTTAGCTTTTTGAAAAATGTATTTCTTGGAAACAAATATATCTTGATCCAACCCACATCCCACTAGAACTCGCCACACAAAGTTTCCAGTTTCACCCCCAGGCCACAGTACCACTGTACCATGAAGGGCGATATCTTATTTATTTTATTTCTTTTCTTTTTTTAATCCCCCCTTTCTAGCTCCTTTTGCAACCAGTTCATTTGCATCCTTTTGTCTCTACCTTGTCCCTTTTCCTTGTACCTGTTGAGTTGGTACATTGTTTATTTACATCCATGAAAAGTTTTCTTTCAATAATGAAATAAACTCTACCTGACTTTGAGCTATAAATGCCCCCCGGGATCATCGGGAGTCTCCATGACTTCTTCCTGACCCAGATGTCATCGCCATTCAGTCGGCCATAGGCCACCCTAGGAAAAGAAAGATGTGCCTTGTCACACGTGTTCAGAATGGAGGCAACCAAACCTCAGAGGAACATCTTTCCTCTCGCCCCAAAGTGCCCTGTATGGATTGTGGGGTCTCTCCCTTCTTCACCACTTCCCCTTCCCCATCTCACCACCTATAAATATCTAGCAATCCAATATAGGATTAAAAGCAGTAACAAAAGAAGGAGCCCAATAAAATCTCATATCATGACTCAAACCCCAGTCTTTAATAATTTGAATTGAGTCTTCCATATCCTTTAAGAAAGAGCCCTGATGGTGCAGTGGTTAAGAGTTCAGCTGCTAACTGAAAGGTTGCTGGTCTGAACCCACCAGCTGCTCTGTGGGAGAAAGGTGTGGCAGTCTGCTTCCGTAAGGATTACAGCTTTGGAAATGCTATGGGGCAATTCTACTCTGTCCTATAGGGTCACTATAAATCAGAATCAAGTGGATGGCCATGGATTTGGGGGTATATCCTTTAAGGGGACTAAGAACAGGATCTCTGTGGTGTTCCTCCTGGGCAGTAGAGGGCACGGCGGGCCTGTGCTCACAGAAGGTCTTTGTGCACTTCAGCAATCTGACTGCAGCTAACAGAAGCACCCTGTGTGGCTGCTGTCTCCACAACCACATCCTTCCTATCAAGCTGGTCCCTTCGGTTCCATCTTACTGCCATGATTCCTTGGAAGCAATGACAATGACAACAATAAAAACTAATCAATTTCTCTCTCTCTCTCTTTCTTCTTCCATAGTAGTCTACTTTGGTGGTTAGGGACATAGGCTTTGGAATCATGCAGAATTTCACCCAAACCTTAAATCTATTACTTCCTGGTTGAGTGACCTTGGGCTAATTACCTAACTTCTCTGAGTCTAGGTTTCCTCATTTGCAAGTAGAAATAACAATGTTTAAATTTCCTGGATTGTTGTTAGGGTCAAGTGAAATAATGTAGATGGGTGCCTTCAGCATATAAACATACAATCCATGGGGTAGCTGTTATTATTATACTTGCAATTACTAATTTTGCAAAGTAATGAGGTGTGTGGATGGCAGTGCTCAAGCCCAGACTCCTCCATCTTCTCTAAGGCCCAGTCTTCTTCCTACTCTCTCCCATTAACACTTTGCCCACCCAAGCCACACAAGGGTAGAGTTAGTTCTAGGAACGTTCCTACAAGTGATGAAAGAAAAGTGCAGAGATGCAGGGCACAGAAGGCAATGATGATTCAGGTGGGCCTCTCAGGGTTATTCTGAGGGGCAAGGGGGTCAGTCCAAGCACAGGGATCCTCATTCTCATTGAAGGTTCAGGATTCAGGTCAACACTTAATTTTATGATGCCTAACTAGGGCTGCCACGTATAGGGCTGAAAGTTGTGCAATGCACAGTAGTCTACAGCAAACTGCAGCCTAAGAGCCAAATCCAGCCAGCTGCTTAATTTTGTAAATAAAGTTTTGTTGGAATTCAGCCACATCCATTCATTTACTTACCGTCTATGGCTACTGTCGAACCATGACGGTAGAGCTGAGGTCTGGCAACAGAGACCATATCACCTACAGAGCCTGAAATATTTACTATGTGGCCCTTTACAGAAAAATCTTTCTGATCCCTGTACCTAACACACAGTATACAGTAGATGTTCAATATATGGTTGGTGAACGAATGAATGAGTGAAGGCTGATATACCCACTCAGAGCAGTCAGTCATTAATCCAAAGGAAATTGCAGTGAGAAGATAAAAACCTTGTAATGAGGAGACTTAGGTTCTAGCTCCTACTTTGCCCTTGATTAGTTTGTGTGGCCTTGGACCAGTCATTTCCTATCTCTGGATCTCAGTTTCCTCATCTATAAAACAGGAACTGGAAGCCTATTTTCCTGGGGATACAATGAGGAATAAATGAAATCACAAATGTAAAAGCATCTTGCACAGTGTCTAGCACATTAAAAAAAAAATTGCCATTGAGTCGATTCTAACTCATAGTGACCCTACAGGCCAGAGTAGAACTGCCCCATAGGGTTTCCGAGGAGTGGCTGGTGGATTCGAACTGCTGACCTTTTGGTTAAAAGGTATAGCACTTAACCACTGTGCCACCAGGGCTCCAAGCACATAATAGGGGCTCATCAAATGTTAGCATTAAAAAGCAAGGATGAGGAGAAATCCTTTGCTTCTGAATAAAATATCTGCCCTGTCACAGAGGAGTAAACAGAGTAATTCATACATTTAATTGGCAGATGTCACGGAAAAAGCTTCAAGGAGCATTATACAGAAAGACTCCCAGGCTAGTTCGTGTTCAAACAAACCAGACAGCCAGCCCACAGCCAGAGCCAGGAGCCAAATATTTCAGACACCATCGGGGCTGGCTGCTCCAGGCTGTGTTACTCTGCGTGCGGCTGGAGCCAGGCCACAGGAAGTCCTTGGTGTTAGCGCTCCAGAGTCTAGCAAGGCTCTGGCATTTTCTTGGTCCTCTGTGTAGACCAGTACTCAGATAAGGGAAATGCGGAGGGAGAAAGGGGGCTCCATGTATAAAAGCTGCTGCTATTCTAGCTAAACAAGAACAAAAAACTGTTTGGTGGCTGTCTGAAGTAAATTCTGCAAACCAGCAGACCTTTTGTTTCCATCTTCTTTGGGGGGCAGGGTTGGGGGTAAGTCTATCATAATGTTTACCTTGGGGGATGTTTTGCCTCATCTCCACCCAGATCTCATTTTACGGTGTGTGGAGTTTTATGGACCAATGTAACATGGGAGGGGAGACGAGAAGGCTGATGTATGAACTGAAATTGAAGAGTTGTAAATTCAAAGGAAAATTATTCCAGAATTAAGCCCTGCTTACCAGTGTCCAAGGGTAATAGCCACTGTTCAGTGGCAGGGATTGGGCTTCCAAAGTTATTTCAGGGGCCATTTGCAGGACAAGCACCCTTTCATTGCATTTGGATAGGTAAACATTTTAAAATGGGGTCTTCTAAACATGTTGGGATCCAGCCAAAGCCCCCGAGTTCGAGTCCTGAACACCAAAGTACTCTTTTCCGAGGACAGTTCATTCAAGAAGTCTAAAACCTGACAGAAAATGATTTAAACTTTATCTGAGCAAGATACAACCAGACCTGCTGTCTGGTTTGAACCTCAGGCCTGAGTGGATTTCTAAAGCCTTCTGAATGTGAGGCATTGGACAGGATATAAAAAGCCAACTTCCAAATTCCCAAATCAGAACTACATATATATATATATATATGAAGGCCCAAGTTTGGTCTTACACATTTCTCTATTTCTAAAAATAACCCATGAACCTATGTAGACATTTTTGCACGGACCCATGGAAAGGCCAGAAAATAAAAGGGCTAGGTAAGACAGAACTGATCCAGCCAACGGCATATTGCCTCATCACATATATAAACACCTAGAAAGACAAACGCCCAAGACCTTCAAGGGCTGCAATGAGAAAATGGAAAGTCATTCTGAAGTCCCCTGAGATCGTTATCCTAACACCCCTACCCTAGAATATACCTGTTGCCTGTGACGGTGTACCGCTGGCTTTTCCAAGGTCCTTTCTTGTAGGCATCTGACTTCCGCTGATTTTTCAACAACAGTCTCACGAGTTTCTCCAAACATAACATCCCTCAAATTTCCCAGGCGAAAGATACCATAATGAAGATTCTGGAAGTCTATGGAAAGCCCTTACCCTTCACGTCTTCTGGTCGCGCTATGACAATGCCGGAGGGGCCTCATTCAAAATGAATAGTGGGGCTGCTGTAAATCTAGACAGTAAGAAGACTCGTCACTGCTCTTACTGCAGCTGCAAGCCTGACTTAGAAAGCACTCAGCCAAGGCACTTTCCTTCCTCAATTCTCTGGTCATAGATTTAATAAGAGGTATTAAAGGTATTTTGCCATTACCAGAGGTGTTGGCTTCTGTAGGCACACAGCAATGATTTTTTTTAAAAAATTCACTATTCATCTCAGTGAATTCATGAATTTTTCATCCAAAGCCAAGTGAAATGTTCTTCTGTTTGCTAGTGTTTAACTTACAGGTTGGAAACAATTCAAGGAGCTTGAAATTCAAGCTGATGAGATAGATGAGCGGGCAGGCAATGTAAGCGGGCGTTGGTAATCATTTCAAACTGGATATTGTTGCTCTTCCCATCTTCGGCCGCCGCAGCAAGAGCCGCCGGCGCCATGTTGGTGCATCTGCAATGAATGGTCGTGCGAAACTAGTCCAGTTTCCCGATTAAGAGGAATAAGCAGACGTACAGCACTGAACCCAATAACCTGAAAGCCCGCAACTCCTTCCGCCTCAACGGGCTGATTCACCACAAAACCGTGAGCGCGGAGCCGGCAGCTGACGGCAAAGGGGTCATGGTGGTCCTGAAGTGGAGATCTGGCTAGCAGAAGCCGGCCACCTCCTACGTGCGCACCCCCATTAACAAGAACTTCCAGGCCACGCTCAGCAGCATCTGCCACATAATCCGCAAGAGCAACTACCGCCCAGATCTGCGCATGGCTGCCACCTGCAGAGCCAGCGCCATCCCGCACAGCCAGAAGCCTGTGATGGTGAAGATGAGGCGGACGCTGCCCACCAAGAGCTCCTCAACAGCCTCCCCTGGAGGAGTAAAGATAACTTTTCTCCACTGAATAACATAAAATAGGATATTCTTCTCTTTACGAGACGTTGAGGCCCAACAGTAAACTGCAGAAAGAACTATTGGACTCCGCAAGATTAGAGCAGAAGCTCACTGGTAAATGTAAGTAATCGGTAATGTCCTCGGTTTTAGGTTGTGTTAGTTTATGGTTAGGTTGCTGTTGTTGTTACGTGCCGTCCAGTCGGTTCCAACTGATAGCTACCCCATGTGCAACAGAATGCAACACTGCCCGGTCCTTTGTTATGCTTGAGCCCATTGGTGCAGCTACTGTGTCAATCCATCTCGTTGAGGGTCTTCCTCTTTTTCACTGACCCCTCTACTCTACCAAGCATGATGTCTTTGTCCAGGCACTAGTCCCTCCTGATAACATGTCCAAAGTACATGAGATAAAGTCTTGCCATTCTCAATTCTAAGGACCGTTCTGGCTGTACTTATTCCAAGACATTCTTCGTAGTTAGGTTAAGTTAAATTAGGTTAGGTTAATTCATTGTTGTTCTTTATTTTAGAATGAAGACATAAAATAAGAAAGACTATTCATTGACTGATGGTGATAGTGCAACAATCATGAAACAATGACTATTATTCATTCAATTTTGTGCACCAAAGATACAAGTAAATAAAAACAGAGTGTGGAAAGTGGAAGATGAAGGTGTCCGTTGGGTGCCTGGAGAGTAAGGGCCTGGTAATAAAATGGTAAGAAGACACATGAAAAAGAAAAGAGAGAGGAAAAAAAAAAATCTGAACCAACAGAAGCCACATGCCTCATAATGCTACCAGCCATTGTACCATTGCATATGAAGAAGGAGCACAGAAAGGTTAGAAAGGATGATGAGTAGAAGATACATTTTCCATCGTAATCATTAAAAAGCTTCCCAAACTGAGCCATTAAGTCTTTGAAGAGGGAACAATTAAAAAGAAGAGGATTAGGAGGAGAAGGGAAAGGGGAATAAGAGGAAGAGGGAGGAGAAAGAGGAGAATTATTGTTTAATTCTTCATTCTCAGGCACACTTTTCTGGTTTGTGGTATAGCCTCAATGCACAGCCAGAGTGCTTCAGAAGGCAGAATGCTGTTGCCTGGGTTACCTTTCAGAGCTTTCTGCTCAACTCTGCTGTGATGGTCTGCTCCCAGCTCATCTAATGTCCATCAGTGAATTTCACAGGCCATAGTGAAATGCTTGGTTGAGTCTAAATTCACCACGAGATGCCTATCATCCCAGCACAGCCACTCTTGCTGGCTTCCCTAACGCTACCTTTCCTGCAGTTTGCAAGGAATATGTGTACAGAAGTTTATTTGGCCCTGTATTTTCTTTCCCCCTATTTTTTCTTTTCCAAACATGCCAAAGAAGAGCCCAGAGACAATCTCAGCATTGTGCTCCGAGTACTTTCCTCTCTGTTCCCTCTGAACCAGTGGCCCACAAGGACCTTTGTGGAATGTTCAATGGGAGGGTCTAAGAAATAATTAATACTTTCTAAGGAAGCAGTCTCCTTAACACTTAGAATTTTTGCAACAACTGGCCCTTTGCCTCAGAGAAATGTGGTTGAACTTAAGCGTGTTATGTAACAAAGCAGATAAAGGCATGCTTTCTACATTGTTATGGGACATGATGAAAACTTCTGTAAGAAAGATACATAACTTTTAATTATTTGTAACTCACTTTCTATTTTGAGTCCAAATTCTAATAAATCAGCTGTTTAGTTTATTCCAACTCATGGCGATCCCAAGTGTGTCAGAGTATAGCTATGCGCCATAGGGTTTGCAATGGCTGATTTTTTTGGCAGTAGATTGCCAGGGCTTTTTTCCAAAATGCCTCTGGAAGGACTTGAACCTCCAACCTTTTGGTTAGCAGCCGAGCATGTTAACCATTTGCACCACCCAGAATTCTATTAAGATGGCAGAAAAATAGTCTTGATCAATTCAGGAATTTAGTTCCCCCCGTGTCTTTCACAGAAGTGGAATAAGTTCTTGGGAGGCCTAGGCAAAGCTAAGGCATTGCTAAGGTGATGGCCACTGACCATGCCAGCATCCTTGGCAATGCCCATAGCCCTTCTGTACAGATTATCCCCATACTGTCCATTGGACTCCTTTGGTTCTAGTTCTCTATTACTTCTGGGTCCCTCCCAGGTATTTTTCTGTAGTATCTAAACTATACTTCACATTAAGAAACTCTAGGGGACTTCCAGACAACATGGCACTATAAACAGAAGCACCACGCCATCCCTCCACAGCAAAGATCTCAAAAAGTAAGTCAAACAGAGACAAACGTCAGTCCTGAAGCCCTAAGCATCCGACGAAGAGATAAAGAACTCAGGCAAGCACAGAATGGAATAAGAAACTGACAGAATGCGGAGAGCAAGGAGAGATACATGCAGAGGTCCCCTATCAGCTAACACAGCATGGATCTGCCATCTTGGACTCCTGTCAGATATCGGCAAACAGGGAGTACAGGAAAGCAGCTTCACAGAGCTCCCAGCAGGAGACAGAACAACTGGTAACCAGAGATATACACTTTCCCACCCCCCACCCTTCTTCACCCACTCCGCCTCCTCTGCTTCCTGCAGCCACAATCTCTTGGCCAGGAAACACTGGCTTCACCCCTGTGCTGCTTGAATTCCACCCACCTGCACTGGCTGGTTCCCCAAGTGCCAATTGCTGGTTGCTGGTGTTGCTTTTTTCTGCTTCTTTTGGTTTCTTCCATATCTCTCACCACCTCCCCCTCCTTTCTCTCAAATATCTGGCTCCATGTGCCATCTTTGCTTCTTCCTGAAAGGCTGTGAAACGCTGCTCGACTGGGAACTGCTTTCCGGCCTGTGCTGCCATGCTGGGGGGATCCCCAGGGTTTTTGTTTGTTTGTTTGCTTTCATTTGTTCTGTTTTGATTTGTTTGATTTCTTTTTCGGCTTGGGAGCCCATTCTAGCCGGGCAGTACTGCAGGCTTGGGAGCTACTCCTTCAGTCTGTGCAGCCGCACAGTGGGATCCCTGGGAGCATTTCTTTTTCTTTTTCTTTTTTTTAATTTTTTGTTTGTTTTCTTTTCTCTTCTCTTTTTTTCCCCCGTTTTGTCTTTCTTCATTTCTCAGTTTCTCATCTCTCTATACTTACCTTCTTTTACTGTCTCCTGAATACCTGGTGCTGTGTGACACCTCTACCACTTCTAGCCAGGCTGTTCTTCACAGGCTGGGAGCAACTTCCCCAGTGCTCGCAGCCACACCAGTGGGATTCCTGGGGGCTTTGCTTTTCTTTTTTTTCCTAATTTTTATTCATTCTTTTTTTGTTTTTACCCTTTTTCTTTTTTTTTCCTTTTTGTTTTTCTCCATTTCTCAGTCTCTCATCTCTCCACTCCAACGGCAGGCTCCCTTAGCACTCTTTTTTTTGTTTGTTTGTTTGTTTGTTTGTATGTTTTTGGCTCCTGTTCCTCTCTCCACTCTCTCCTCTTTCCCATACCCATCTTAGCTCCACACATCACAATCTCACCCTTCCTTTCTGTCTACCTGCACTGTGCACTGAACATCACACCCCAAAGGAGCATAGGCATGGTCTGCCAGAACCTGCCCTGCACTGATTCCCAGCCTGCTCTGTCAGCCCTAGTATGTTCCACAAACAAACCATCCCAGCAACTCCCCTTCAGCTGGACCTTCCCTACTGTACCATATCTGAGCGACAGACTCTACCTGTTGGAGAAGGAGGTGAAAAATACCGTGCCCACAGATGAACACACAAAAAAGAACACGCAGACCGCCTGCTCAGACATAACCAAATAAAACAAAAAAGCAAGAAGAAACAAATCTACAATGAATAAACAAGGAAAATAGCTACTGAATGTCCCGAAGACACCAGACATTATCAAAACATATTAAAAACAGGACAAGATGGTTCCAGTAGGTGTCCAAAATAAAACACCAGATGACTTTCCAGTAGAAGAAAAGGCACTAGAACTACCTGATAGGTTATTCACATCTTTGATATTCAGAGCTATCAAAGAGTTGAAGCAAAAAGCAGACAAAAAAGAGAAAAAAATAGACAAATTCTTGGAAAATACAGACCAAAAAATGGAAGAATTCAGGAAAATAATACAGGAACAAATTGCCAAAATAAATTCACAACTAGAAATCATACAAAAACAATAAGAAATCCAAAAGATAAACAACAAGATTTCAGAAAAGGACAGTGACATACAAGGGCTGAGGAGCAGGTTTGAAACAATGAAACACACAATCAGTGAAACTGAAGACAAACACTTGGATACAATTCTGAGGAAAAATCAGAAAAAAGAACAAAGAAAAATGAAGAAACCCTGATAATTATGTGGGATACAATCAAAAGCAAAAATTGGAGAGTGAGCGGAGTTCCAGAACTGGGGGAGAAAACAGAAAACACAGACAGGATCATTGAAGAACTGACAGAAAACTTCTCCAATATCATGAAAGATGAAAAGCTGACCATCCAAGAAGCTCAAAGAACCCCACAGAGGATAGATCCAAAAAGAAAATCACTAAGGTATATCATAATCACATTTGCTAAAAACAAAGATGATCAGAATCCTGAGAGCAGCTCGAGAAAAACGAAAAGTCACATACAGAGGAGAAACAATAAGACTAAGCTCAGATTATTCAGCAGAAACCATGTACACAAGAAGGCAATGGGATGACATATATAAAAGCTTGAAAGTAAACAATTGCCAGACAAGAATAATATATTGCTCAAAACTCTCATTCAAATATGATGGTGAAATTAGGTCATTTCCAGATAAACAGAAATTAAGGGA
>NW_004443990.1:7298847-7375791 GCF_000243295.1 Trichechus manatus latirostris
AAAATGTAGAACAAAATTCTAACTCACAAAAAAAGACCAGACTTACTGGCCTGACAGAGACTGGAGAAACCCTGAGAATATGGCACCCAGAAACCGTTTTAGCTCAGTGATGAAGTCACTCCCGAGATTCACCGTTCAGCCAAAGATTAGACAGCCCCATAAAACAAAAGGAGACTAATGGGGCACAACAGTCCAGGGACAAGGACTAGAAGGCAAGAGGGGACAGGAAAGCTGGTAATAGGGAACCCAAGGTTGAGAAGGGACAACTGTTGACAATTCATGGAGTTATTAACCATTATCGTAAAACAATATGTGTAGTAACTGTTTAATGAGAAACTATTTGTTCTGTAAACCTTCATCTAAAGTACAATAAAAATAAATAAATAGAAATGCTAGGAGGTTATCTACAATCCTATCAGCCTAGATACATCACATTTTCTCTGGGGGCTTTCTGCTGCTCCAGAACTGTGTCCAGGAAATGAGACAGAAGGATCCTCTGCTCTCGAATGCAACGAACTTACTGGAAGTCTTCCTTTCCTGCCCACACAGAGTTTGATACATGCAGCTGGGCACAGAATTCCTCTTACCCAGGAATTGCCAGTGTCCATGTGGCATGGTGGTTAAACGCTCAGCTGTTAACCAAAAGTTCAGCGGTTTGGAGCCACCAGCCGCTCTGTGGGAAAAAGATGTGACAGTCTGCTTCTGTGAATACTATAGCCTTGGAAACCCCATAGGGAAGTTCTACTCTGTCCTATAGGGTCGCTGTGAGTCAGAAATTGATTGACTCAACAGCCATGGGTTGATTTTTTTATGTACTTGGAACATCTCCTCTCCGTTTAGAGGGCTCTGCCTAGTCATTTCTATTTGCCTTAGTGTCTTAGGCTTTTGAAACTCAACTGGCAAAACTAATCTATGGTGATAGAGATCGGGGTAGTTGTTACCTTTGGGAGGTGTTGACTGTCAATGGGCATGAGGACACCTTCTGGATTGGTGTAAATAGTGTACATCTTAAGCTGGTAGTGGTAACATGATTGAAATTCAAAAGCCATGAGAAAAAAAAAAGTGGACTAAAGTGTTGAAGGAGTGGGGGAAATAGTCAGTGGAAGGATGACCAAGGGGTAACCGTGAAAAATGATGTGAAAATCATTGAGTGATATTGAAAAACATAATATCACTAGAATTAAGTTCAGCTGCCTTCAAGGACTCAGAGTGGGACCAATGGAAGGCCACTTCAGAACATTTCTTGATCTCTTGTTCTGAAACGTTAAGAACTTTTTCTTGATGCATTTTGATTCAGAGCAAACTAAAATGAAAGGCTTAAGGTCAAAATCTGGATTATGTTTTCTATCCATGTCAGACATGTCATGGACATGTTAACCTGAGCAAGTGCTGCTGGGTGGGTTCCAAGAATGAGCGTCCGCCACATCATCGGTCTGTCAGCCTTTTCATCTCTTTTTCTCTTTCTGTCTCTCCAACTCTCCTACACACATACACACCCACAGACACACACACGCTACCACCACCACTACCACTACACAAACAAAAACACAGTCAACAGGGCTCCACGTGGCAAAGAAAACAAATGGCATGTTTTTCTCAGCTCGTTTTCTAGCCAGTTCACCATACAGCACACCTCCCCTACTTAATAGTAAAGGCATATTTTGCAGTTGTTACACAACTTCTGACACTCTTTAAAAGTAAGAATTATGGAAAAGATAGGCACATTGGCTTAGGGCATTAAATTAGATGACTTCTAAAGTCGCTTTCCTACGCTTTTCATCATTCGTACAAGAGAAAATGTCCTCTCAGGAGAATATACTGCAGGCAACTTCCAGTTATTCACATGCATAGTAGTTTTCATGGTAGGTTTTCCCATCTTGATAAAATGAGCTCAGAGCAGGCTTTGCATCCCTGAGCAACTTTTCCTACACCACCCAGAAAAGTCTGGGGAGCTGGGTGTCTCTCATCTGCTTTTCTCCATTTATTCACAATAGAGGACAATCCCTAACACCTAACATCATTCAGCTAGATATCCTCAAGAGTCGTGCTCTTAAACTTATGATTTCCCTCTTTATATCAATAATCAGATGAATACAGATTTTTTTGAATCCCTGTGAATTTCATCTTCAAATATAATTGCTGTTATTAGTTGAACATATATTGTTTTGGAATTTTTCTAAGTTGATACACATACATACTCAGAAAGATAGGTATATAAATAATGTATGTGTACATATATATACATATACATAAACATACATACATACATATATATATATATACATACATGGATTGCAGCAGACACTCCTTTGAAACCAACAGCCATCAACACCAAACCCTCACTTTTCCAGCTAAAAGAACCTGCATTTTTTTGTTGGTTTAGGGTTTTTGTTTGCTTTATTCTTTTTTATTGAGGTATAACTTGCGTATTGTAAAGTGCACAAATTCTAAGTTTAATAAATGTTTATATATGTATGCAATAATGTTACTGCTACCAGCTTAAGATGTACACTGTTTCTACCACCCCAGAAGGTTTCATCATGCCCATTTCTGAGTCAGCATCTCCCAAAGGTAATCACTATCCTATCACCATAGATTAGTTTTACCAGTTCTAAAACATCATATAAATTGAAATAATACATGATGTACTCTTTTTTGTCTGGCTTCTGCCAACATTTCTATGAGATTCATTCATGTTCTGTTGCATGATTCAGTAGTTTATTCTTTTTCATTGCTGTGTGGTATTTCATTGCAGTTATATTCCACAATTTATCATTCTCTTATTGATGAACACCTGGGATATCATGAACAAAGCTGCTGAGAACATTTCTTGACAATTTAATGTTTTTTGTCTTTCAAATTTTGGCCATTCTGGTAGATATGTAATGGATTTCATTGTGGTTTTTATTTGTATTTTCCTCATGAATATGAATATGAGGAAAAGTTGATAAACTTATCCATTTGCCATGTGGATAGTCTCATTTCTGAAGTATCAAAGTCTTATGTCCATTTCTAATTGGGTTATTTGTGTTTTTCTTATTAATTTGTAGGAGTTTTATATACCTTCTGGATCCAAGTCCTCTATCAGATATATATATTATAAATATTTTCTACCAGTCTGTCTTTTCATACTTTTAGTGATGTCTTTTGATGAGCTGAAGTTTTTAATTTTAACCAAGTCCAAATTATCAGTCTTTCCTTTTATGACTAGTGCTTTTGCGGGAAAAGATCTCTTGATCTTAGGACATCAGGCTGCTCCTCCAATTCTGTGGCTGAGTGATGATACCTCTAAGCAGCCCATAGAATCCCATGCCCCTCTGTTTGATACTTTTGCAGGCTTACGTTCAGCTAGGTGTAGTCAAGTGCCTCAGTTCTGGACTATATGAAATAAGGGGAAGCCTTACAGGAGCTTTCTATGCAGGATTGTCTTGCTAGGTATAAAAACACAGATTTGAGAAGAAAGCCTTCTTCGTTCTCTCTTTTGCTCAGGAAGCTGGTGTGGAGACTTGTTATTTGGAGCAGCTGCAATCATTTTGTGACCATGAGGGCCACGCCAAGAGAATCATAGAGTCACTGATGCAGTGCTGTGACATAACTGGCTGCTGAAATAACTCCATAATAATTCTGCGAGACAAAAAAGGGTACATCATGTATTATTTCATTTATATGTCTTTATTATTTTGCCATAATTAGTCAGGAGTCTTGTATTTGCAGATTAGAATGTCTTTCCTAATAAGGAACTTGTGGTACACATGTCGATCTGCAACTTGTTTCTTCTCTTAATTTATCATAGACATCATCGTAAATCAATACATTCAGACTTACCTCTTTCTTTTCAGTGATGGCACAGAATTCAATCATGGGTATACCATGCATTATTTATCCATTTCCTATTTTTGAACATTTAGATTGTTACAATTTTGTTACTTTAAGCAGTGCTGCAACAGGCATATTTGTATGGACATCTTTGCATATGTACTCAAGCATATTAGTAGAATTCATTTCTGGAAATGGAATCACTGAATCAAAGGTCTCTATGCTTAAGCATTACCAAATTGGCCTCCAGAAATGTCATTACAATTCAGATTCCCACAAATTATATGTTAGAGAACCTATTTCCCCACACAATGGACAGCATAGCATGTTACTAATTTTTTTAAATTTTTACCGGTTTTACAGACAACAGAATTGCATTTTGTTGTGTAAATATACATTTTTAAATCACTAATAAATCTCAGCATGTTTTTACTGTTCATTTGCATATGTGAAACGCCTATTCATAACTTTTGCTCTTTTCCTATCGGGCTGTTTGTTTTGAGTATTACATCATTTCCCATGATGATTACTGTTATACTTGTTTTAAAGGATGTCTGAGCAAAACTGAATCACAACGATGACTCTAAGTAGGTTTAAAACATGTGGTTGTGTCAATCTGAACTGAGTCTTTACCAGCGTTAATTATAAATACTGTAAATATCTTCTTTTAATTTTGTGCCTGGAGAATTTCACTATAGAGAAGTTCTATAATTTTATGTGATAACAAATTTGTCCATCTTTTTGCTTCTCAGCCTGGTGATATGTTAAGAAAAGTTTTTCGCTATCATAAGATTTTAATAGTATTGTCCTATATTTTGCCTTCTACACTTCTTTTTTGTCTTTTGATCTTTCATTTGCCGTTTTAATGTATTTGTTGAGTACTTAATAGGTGCCAGGCATTTTAAAACAGTAAAGAACAAGACAAAAAGTCTCTGCTCCCAGGGATCCTTCATTTTACTGGGAAGACAGACAATTAGCTCTTCAACAGATACATAGCATCGCAGAATGTGATAAATTCTATGCAGAAAATAAAACGGGGTAGTGGGAAAGAAGCCAAGATGCTCAGGAAATGCCTCTCTGAGGAACTGACATTTGAAGAGACCTGAACCATGAGAAGAATCAGACTTGGAAAGAGACGAGGAAAGAGGGGCCCAGATAGCAGTAACAGCTAGTGCTCAGGCCTTGAAGCAGGAATGAATTACACATGTTCAAGAGGCAGGAAAAGGGCCACTGTGGCAGGAGAGCAGTGAATGAAAGACAAATTAGTCAACAATGGGGTCAGAGAAGCGACAGTCGGCCACTTTAGTTTGGATTTTATTGTAATTACGTTGGAAAGGTTTAAACGGTATTAATGTGAAGTGAATCCCATATTTTGCCATTGTGAATGCTGGTGATTGTTGAGTGTAATATGTACATACATATGTATATATATTAAGTTTAGTATGCAGCTGGCTTGCATAAATATACCAACTAGTTGCCGCCAAGTCGACTCCAACTCAAGGCAGCCCCATGAGTGTCAGAGCACAACTGTGCCCCATAGGGTTTTAAATAGATGATTTTTCAGAAGTAAACTACTAGGCCTTTCTTCTGAGGTACCTCTGGGTCGACTTGACTCTCCAACCTTTTAGTGAGCAGCAGAGTGCTTTAACTGTTTGTACCACCCAGCAACTCCAGCTTCCAAATATAGGTATATTTGTATGTAGCTATATAAGGATTCCATATATATGTAATAATTTAATAACAGCAGGATTCCATATACATATATATGTAGATATATATATGTAAATATGTATATAACCCACTGCCATTGAGTTGATTCCAACTCATGAGTACATATACATAGCATCCATACACACACACACACACACACACACACATACATATATAGCATCCATATATACACACATATTTACGTGGAATTCACCTGCTTAGTAAATTATCTTACAGATTTGAATAGATTTTAAATAGAATTTCTTAGACTTTCATATATATAAATATTATGTACACAATTGACAATCGTATCTCTTTTATGATACTTAAAATGCTCATGAGATTTCCTTGTCTTATAGTATTGGCTAGACTATCCAAACACTTTTGAACAAAAGAGATGAGAGTGGATTTCTTTGTGAACTTAATATTAACAATAATCACTAGCAATTTTTAATACAATGTGTTAGTCACCATATTTAGTGTTTTACCTATACCATCTTGTTCAGTACACACAATGACAATATGAGGTAGGTATTATTATTTTACAGATGAGGAAACTGGAGGGTTAAGTAAGTTTTCAAAGGTTCTGTAGCTAGTAAGCTATACAATGAACTCAGGGCTCAAACTCAGAATTCTAGGCACTTACTTAACCTTTAGCAGAACCTGAGCCAAACCAAACCAGGAAGATGATATCTAAATTTGTATACAAAAATGAATAGTAACCTGAATCTGAAAGGTTATTTTTGTTTGATTTTTTTTTTAAACATATTTGCTAATCATTCCTCTGCATCAGCAAAGATAAAGGAGAGATGGATGGTACAGATCCTTAATGTAATAGATATCACTTGAGACATAACGCCTCACTACACCTGAATTCTTTAGGTGATGGCAAGAATAGTTACCTGTGATCAAACCAATTCTTATTAGATTTCTTGGGCTCATAAGGGTTAGTTCTTTCAGCTGAGACCCTGAAGATACTTGGTAGTCTTCTGGATCTTGAGAGCTAAGTGAATACTTGACAGAGGAAGGAGAGCACTTTCCAAATATATGAGAAACAAGGTCACATTCACAGATACCAGAGGTTAGGAATTAAACATATCTTTTAAGAGGACACAGTTCAATCCATAGTATGTGCTAAAGCCCTTTACATAAGTTACTGCTTTTTTTTTTTTTAAATAATAGTTTATTGTGTTTTCAGTGGAAGTTTACATAGCAGGTTAGGTCCCCATTTAACAATCACTGCACAAATTGTTCAGAGACATTGGTCACATTTTTCACAATGTTTTAACATTTTCATTAATTCCCTTCTGGATGTTTTGCTTCCAGTAATCTGGTTTCCCTGTCCCCTCTCCGTTTCATTTTTGCTTTAGAGTAATTGTTGACCATTTGGTCTCGTATAGAAGATTTTTTAAAGGTGCACGGTACTCATTGGTAATATTGTTTATTTTATGAGCCAATCTGTTACTTAGCTAAAAGGTGCCTTCAGAGGGTAGTTGCAAAGTTTATAAAGAGTATCTCAGGGCGATAGCCCGGGGAGTTCTCTAGTCTCAACTGATCCAGTAATTCTGGATTTTTTAAGAATTTGAGTTCTGTTGCACATTTTTCTCCCCTTCTCCTAGGATCCACCTGTTGTGGCCCTGATCAGAATGGTCATTAGTGGTAGCCAGGCACTATCTATTTATTCTGGTCTTAGGATAGCTGGGGCCCTGGCTCCTGCAGACTGTTAGTCCTATAGACTAGTTTCTTCTCTGAGTCTTTGGTTTCCTTCTTTCTCTTTTGTTCATGACAAGATGACACTGATAGTTGTATCTTAGTGCCTTTTTTTTTTTTTACTCTTTAAAACTGCTTTATTGAGCTATAAGTGACATTCCATAACATTCTTAATCTTCAGGATACATTAGAGATTGTTATTGTTGTTGTTAGGTGCCATCGAGTCAGTTATGAGTCATAGTGACCCTAGGTACAACAGAGCGAAACACTGCCCAGTCCTGTGCCATCCTCACAGTCATTGCCATGTTTGAGCCCATTGTTGCAGCCACTGTGTCAGTCCTTCTCATTGAGGGTCTTCCTCTTTTCACTGACCCTCTAGTTTACCGAGAATGATGTCCTTCTCCAGAGGCTGGTCCTTCCTGATAATACGTCCAACGTATGTTAGACAAAATTCTCACCATCCTCTTCTTCCAAGACAGATTTGTTCATTCTTCTGGCAGTCCATCGTATATTCAATATTCTTTGCCAACATCATAATTCAAGGGCATCAATTCTTCCTTGGTCTTCCTTATTCATTGTCCAGCTTTTGCATGCATATGAGGCGATTGAAAATGGCATGGCTTGGGTCAGGTGCACCCAAAGTGACATCTTTGCTTTTTAACACTTTAAAAACGTCTTTTGCAGCAGATTTGCCTAATGCGATATGTTGTTTGATTTCTTAACTGCTGCTTCCATGGGTGTTCATTGTGGATCCAAGTAAAATGAAATTCTTGACAACTTCAATATTTTCTCCATTTATCATGATGTTACTTATTGGCCCAGTTGTGAGGATTTTTATTTTCTTTATGTTGAGGTGTAATCCATACTGAAGGCTGCAGTCTTTGATTTTCATCAGATATTATGACTAGCCCCATTTTTCATGTGAGAAAACTGAGATGCAGCAATGTTAAGTAACTTGTCTGAGATTGACCTATTAAGGTGTGGGCAACTAATTAGGTGTCGGTTTTGAACCCAAATCTATCTGGCCTTGATTTTGTGGTTTTTTTGACTATATTGTGGTGTAGTAGTTAACTGCTATGGCTGCTAACCAAAAGGTTGTCAGTCTAAATCCACCAAGCACTCCTTGGAAACTCTATGGGGCAGTTCTACTCTGTCCTGTAGGGTCGCTATGAGTCGGAATAGACTCGACAGCAATGGGTTTGGTTTGGTTTTGGTTTATTGCACTGCCTGTATGAAATATACCTCATCCCCAGAGAATATAGGTAACTTAAGTGCCTAAAAGAAGCAACCATTGTGCAATCATTTTAGCTATGAGATCTAACAATGGCTATCAACATGAGTCTTCTTAATAATTATGAAAAAGAGGAAGGATTCTTTTGTTATCATTATTATTGTGGTCAACATACATTGAGGAGCCGTAGTGGCACAGTGGTTAAAGCACTTGGCTGCTAACCAAACAGTAGGCGGTTTGAACTTACCAGCCACTCGTCGGGAGAAAGATACAGCAGTCTGCTTCCGGAAAGATTTACAGCCTTGGAAACCCTATGGGGCAGTTCTACTCTGTCCTGTAGGGTCGCTATGAGTCAGAATCGACTCGACGGCAGTAAGTAAACATATATTCATCATGTTGTGCAACCATCACCATTATCCACTTCCAATTTTTTCCATCACCCTAATAGGGTTGCTGTGAGTCTGAATGGACTCAGTGGCAAAGGCTTTGGTTTGTTTTTTAGTTAACAGAAGTTCATTGTCCCTTTAAGTAATGAGTTTCCCTTTCCCCCCTGCCTCCCACCCACTCCTAGTAACTACTAATAAACTTAGGTCTCTATACCCTTGTGCATTCTAGATATTTCATATAGAGGATTCTTGATGTTGCTGCTGCTGCTTTCTTCCCATATACTCGTTGTCGTTGTGTGCCGTCGAGTCGATTTTGACTCATAGCATCCCTATATGACAGAGTAGAATTGCCCCATAGAGTTTCTTGGGTTGAAATCTTTACAGGAGCAGATCGCCAGGTCTTTTCTCCCACAGAGCGGCTGATGGGTTAGAACTTCTGACTTTTTGGTTAGCAGCCAAGCTCTTAACCATTGCACCACCAGGGCTCCTTCCCACATGCTGGGTCCTCATCTTTCTATCAGCTGCGTTTCACACAGCTGACCACTCCTCTGCAGTGCTCTTGAAACACTTTCTTCATCTACTTTCTGGCCAGTAGTTTCTCTTGTTCTTCCATCCCTCTGATCCTCCTTCTCAGTCTCCATGTCTGTGTCCACCTCATCTCCCTGACCTCTAAACACTGCAGTGAGCCGTGGTTCAGTCCTCACTCCTCTTTCCCTCACTACCTGCATTCACACCCTAGGTGCTCTCATCCAGTCCTTTGACTTTATCAAGACGAATCTATAGGATGCTGACTTTTACATTTCATCCCTGACTCCCTTTCCTAAGTCCAGGCAGGCAGAGCCCCACAATCTTGTATCTGAAACCTTTGGATCCAGATGTGCTTAAGAATGCATTACCACCCCCCAGGTTTTATAAAGTTATATATTACACAACCCCCCCACCCCAGTGAGGGTTGAGGCAGCACCACATATTCAAATAGGCTAATACTTCTGCAGCAAACATAACCACTCCCACCAAATTAGATGAGCAAAGACTACAAATAGCCTCACACCAGTTTCAATCAAGTTTGCTGCCAAATGAGAAATAATATCCCCCTCCATACTTTCATTCTCTGTCCTTCAAAACACCAAAACCAAACCATATGTCATCAAGTCAATTTTGACTCATGGCAATCCCATGTGTGTCCGACTAGAACTGTGCTCCATAGGGTTTTCAATGGATGATTTTTCAGAAGTAGGTTGCCAGGACTTTCTTCTGAGAAGCCTCTGGGTGGACTTGAACCTCCAGCCTTTTGGTTAGCAGCTGAGTGAGTTAACTGTTTGCACCACCCAGGAACTCCTCTTTATCCTTACCCTGCTTTATTTTCTTGCAGAGCACTTATCAGCTCTTGACATACTATGTAGTATTTGTTAATTTGCTTAAGGTCTGGCTTCCCCAAACCCTACATAAGCTCCATGAGAGCAAGGACATTAGCAGGTGTTAGTTTCCATCTCTATCCCCACTACCTACAGCAGTGCCTGGCACATAGTAGGTGCTCAGTAATTATCTGTTGAAGGAATAAATGAATCCCAAAATGCACAAACAGATGACCAAGCAAAGCACTTTCCTTTTGCCCAATAATGTCAGAGTCGCGCACAATGTAGGACTCTCAAAGGTCCAGTGTTACAGTTAGCTATAACCACCCTTTCTTGTCGCCTTCATTGCTTTAAGTAATGTTGATCAACTGTTTGTTAAAACTTCAAGGCCCCTTGAATATCTACTAATGATATCCCTGGCCCCAGTTTTTTAAATGAGTAACTTGATGCCCAGAGAGGTTAAAGAACTAGTTCCTGATCACCAGAGATCAATCTCTCTAGCCAAACTAAGATCAGAGCCCAGGCTCAAGAGATCTTTCATCTCATGTCTCTCAAACCTCCACAGATATATAAAGTGTTCATGGAATGCTGAGCAGCTCTGAAATTTTAATAACCTGGCTTATTGGACTATTATAAGAAACCTATAACCTTTCTGTCACTAAGCAATAACTTTTGTGTTGACAAGAAATATGGAACTTAATTCCTTTAGACCACAAGTTGTCCTTTAATCAGGCTGTAAAATAAATGTGTCTTGATTAGACCTGGATAATGCTGTTGTATTATGAGTTAATAATGTTTGTCTTTACATGCCATTTCCAAATCATTTTTATCATTATTGTAAATACCTAAGGACTGTACACATCAGAAGGAGCCCTGGAGGTGCAGTGGTTCGGCGCTCAGCTGTTCGAACCCACCAGCCACTCCTTGGGAGAAAGATGTGGCAGTCTGCTTCCATAAAGATTACAGCCTCAGAAACCCTATGGGGCAGTTCTACTCTGTCCTATAGGGTCGCTATGGGTCAGAATCAACTTGACGCCAATGAATATCTGGTTTGGTGCACATCAGACTCTGCACACATTATATACGTTGATATCTATGTGTGTGTGTGTGTGTGTTTTTGTATATATAATATATATCCTAGGATGCAGAATGTTCTTGCTCACTTTGTTGTTGTTGGCTACTATCGAGTCGTCCCCTGACTCATGATGGCCCCATGCACACGGAATGAAATGCTACCCAGCCCTGCACCATCCCCATGATTGGACACTGGTAATCCGTAGGGTTTCCATTAGCTCATTTTAAGAAGTAGATCGCCAGGCCTTTCTTCCCAGTCAGCCTTAGTCTGGGAGCTCCACTGAAACCTGTTGAGCATCACAGCAACACACAAGCCTTCACTGACAAACGAGTGATGGCTGCACTTGAGATGCATTGTCTGGGAATTGAACCTAGGTCTTCTGAATGCAAGGCGAGAATTCTACCACGGAACAGCCACAGCCCTCTGCTCCTTCACTTACTAACTACATAAGCTTTGAAAAGTCACTTAATTTCTCTGAGCATCACTTTTCTTATGGGAGAAATAATATTAACAAAAACTGTGATAATATTTGTCCTACTTATCTTGATGGCTCATTGCAAGTTAAAAATATAATAATAATTCTCATTTTGTATGATGAGGTGTAGGTTACTAAATGTAATACGATATATTAAATGTAAGTTTTGCATACTAGTTAAAATCGTGGACAATGGATCCAAACTGTCCAGTTTGAAATCTTGGCTCTGTTGAGCTGTGTGACCTCAGTCAAGGTACCTAACCTTTCTGAGGTTTATTTTCTTCATTTATAAAATGCACATTATAATAGTAGCTACCTCTTAAGGTTGTTGGAGGATTAAATGCATCAGTGTATGTAAAATGCTTAGAAGAATGCCTGACATCCTAAATGCTTGGTAAGTGTTAGTTGCTACTGCTGTAAACTCTAATGCAATTAAGAAACCACTGTCCTATCCAGCAGATAGAGAAATTGATAGAGAAAGGGATGTTGTTGTTGTTAGGTGCCGTCGAATGGCTTCCAATTCATAGCAACCCTACGTACAACAGAGATAGATATATAGCCATATATGCATGCACGTTCATACATATGTAGCTATATAAGTATTGCATTTATGTGGTTATATATAGTTGTAGGATAAGATTCATAGCTATATCGCCATTGAACTCAGTAGCACTGTTATTTTTATTGGTTTTTAAAGGAGACCACAGAAGTACATGGGAAATACGAGAGTGTGGTTCAAGCAATCTACTATAGTTAAGTGCATATTGCAAATCCCTTAAGTATATCACTAACTTTCCATATTGTTAGAACTTAGTCCTTGCAAATGCAGCCGCCGCTTGAGCAGAATGTAGCAGCTGCCCAACAGGTGCTGAGAAATATGAGAATTGGGGGAAAAAAACCATAAATCCCAGCAGGGAATGAATTCCCTTTTAATATGTTGTTGCGGGGAGGGGGAGAAGGAGGCAAAGTAGCATAAAGCAAGTAGCGTTGTGCTGCAAATTGAAAGTGAAACATTAGAAATGGAGGTAAAACAAAAGATTTGCCCCTTCTTGTGAGCCGAACTTTCACAGTCACCTTAGACTAATAGGAAGCTGGCTGAGTTCTTAGCATTGTGGTGGATGGAGAGTTTACAGTAGCCTTTGACTTTAACCATCATGACAGGAAGCTCTTTATTTTCCACAAGTCCCTCCTGCTGTGAGTTAATGCAATGGTTGTGCTTTCTTGTTTCAGGCACTTAGAGGTGGGACAGTCCTTCCACACTCAGAAACCATCTTGCCTTTCTTTTTCTTATGTAAAGAGTATATATCTACTCAATAGAATGTAATCCATCATGGAAAGTGATTGTTGTGAGCTCCATGCTGCAATATAGGAAAATAGTAATATTTTAGTATAAAAATAAGACTGCAATATAAAAAAACCATACATATCATAGATTAAAATCTACTATATGTATATATATATATACACACCCCCACACAATATTTGGAGAACCATTATTTTATTCGATGTCTTGTCCAGTTCAGTCTTCAATCAGACACTTTTTTTTTTTTTTTTTTAGGATTTCTCTGTAGACCTTCAGCTGGTCATTTCACCTCTCAGAGATTTGTTTACAAAGTAGATTTGATGACTGATCCCATCATTTATTTAATCTATAAGATGTTGGATTCTGTGTGCCCAGCATTGAGTAGATACTAAAAACAAAAACAAAAAAAAAAAACTAACTCAAACCCATTGTCCTAGAGTCAATTCAGACTATAGCAACCCTGTAGGACAGAGTAGAGCTGCCCCATAGAGTTTCCAAGGAGCGGCTAGTGGGTTCGAACTGCCATCCTTTTGGTTAGCAGCCGATCTCTTAAAAGTAGATACTACTGGTAGATACTACTAGTAGATACTACTGAGGTTATAAAAGAAATATATGGCTTTCAAGGAATATAAAATTTTGATAGAGATTTATACACATTAAAACTTTTAAGAGCAAAACAAGAGAGTATATCAGAATGGAAAATACATGTCTTATTCAGTGTTATACCCAAATGCCTACCCAGAAAAGTACCCGTATCATAGTAGGCACTCAAGAGAGAGTACTACAAAAGCATTGAATTTTAAACCAGAATTACTCTTCTAGAAATCAAGTCTAAACAAGTAATATAAAATACAGTTGAAACAGAGTTGGACTAGATAGTTATCAAACTCATCTCCTCTATGCCCTGTGCACAGATCAGGACTACATTTCCCAGTCTCCCTTGCGATAAGCTGGAGTCATGTGACCAAGTTCTGGCCAATGACATCTGTGTAGAAATCTTGGCCACCACTTATAAAACCAAAAAAAACAAACCTGTTGCCGTCGAGTTAATTCCGACTCATAATGACCTTATAGGACAGAGTATAACTGCCCCATAGAGTTTCCAAGGAGCGGCTGGTGGATTCAAACTGCTGACCTTTTGGTTAGCAGCCGTAGCTCTTAACCACTACGCCACCAGAGTTTCCACCAAGGATTTCAAAAGAGATTTTTGAGGACCACTTATAGGCAGACCCCAAAAACATCTTTTGAAATCCTTCTTGCATCATCTCTTCCCTTGTCTGGATGCTGAGGATCCTCTGAAAGCATTTAAAGTCCTAGAAGATGGCAGAGCCACCAGATGCAATCAGCGTGGCCCCTAAGTAACTGTGGACAGAATAGGAGAGAGCAGGAATGATGACATTCGGCTATGGTGTGAGTGAGAAAGAGGCCTTTACCTTTTAACCCATTGAGATGTTAGTCTATGCTGACTCGTATAGTTGGATAAGCAAAGATGCAGATAGCAGCATTATTTATAATAATGAAAAACAGAAGCAACCTATATGTTCAACTACCAAAAAGAGTATATAACTACTCAATAGAATGTAATCCATCCATGGAAAATGGTCATTGTGAGCACTATGTTGCAATATAGGAAAATGGTAGTATTTTAGTATAAAAATAAGGCTGCAATACATATAATTATATATATCATAAATACAATATAATATATAGAGATATGTAAAATATTTTATGTAATTATATAAATATATAAATATAGATAAATAATTTCATATAATTATTTCTTATACATTAGTTAGAAAATGCTTATAAAATTAAAACACAGGAAGTAAAATATCACAATGTCAAACACAGTTGTGTTAGAGTATATGGATTAGGGATGATTGATTTTCCTATTAAACTAATTTTTCTCATTGTCATACTTTAGTTTTATAATTTATAAATAGAATGCAAAAAGTTGTTTTAACAAGTTAAGTCTTACATGGTTAATATACAAACTGTAAGTGCTTTCCTTGGTCAGGAATGGAGAGATAACTTTAACTGAAGGGTCAGACAAAACTTCATGGGAGGGCTGCAGCTAGCATGGGGCCTAGAAGGATGAGGAGGATTGAATTTAGCAGAGAGACGCAAAGGGCATCCCAGACAGATGGAGGAGTATGATGAGGTGGTGGGAATGGCGGGCTTGAGGATATAAAGAAATTCTGAGACTGCCTAAAAAACTCAGGATATTGGACAGGACACCCTTTTGGGGCATTCTGAGACTGTTCTTCTTGCCCCATGTTCCAATGTTCCATCCTTTCTGCAAAACCACAGTTCTTTCCACTTGGGCCCACTTTCCTGGGAATAGAGACAAGTTTGCATGGGTTGCATTCATGTAGGGTCTGGGTGAAGTCCAAGGCCCGGCAAGAGTGCTACTATCTGGCTAAACTGTGATATTGGCCCCAATCAACCCAGTAGTCTAACTCGCTAAGTAGTATGTAAACTAACAAAACAGACCACATAAACTGATTGAAGGGAATTTTTGGATTCAGACCCAGTTCTCTTGCTCACTTTCCCTGTGCACTAAGCCCTGGACTGGCTAGACCTTAAATCGGAAGCAGACATGTGCCAGGTGCCGTCTCTGTCTTCAAGAAACTCAGAGTTTAGGGGAATGGAATGAAGACAGAAAGTGAAAAGAAAACACCATTTACTTGAGTGTCCGCTCTGTGCCAGGGATAAGACAGGGACTTTGCAAAACTCTCACAATAACTTTTAAAAATAGATAATGGCACCTCTGCCTTACAGTCAGAAAACTGAGGTTCAGAGAGGCTAAGTGATTTTTCCAAGGTCACACAGCAAGAACTAAGTGGCAGAGCTTCGAATGAATCCAAGTCTGAGTAGTTCTGATAGAAGCCAAATATGGTTCATGGTATTAAAAAAGGGGTAGACGTGGGTTATTATGGGAGTTCAAAATACTTGAGACTCCAAAGGTGGGACTGGTACAAGGATGTGGAATAAAACGGCAGCTTTTGTTGTTGTTGTTGTTTTAAATAGATGGATATTTGGGGCAAAGTCTTAGTTTCAAAGCAAAGCCCTTGCTTTGTGGGTTACTTGGGGAGGACTTAGGGGCAGCTGCCCAGCATTAGTTGGAAATATCCTGGCAGGCTTGAGTGTCCCTCAAGCCTTCATTCTCTATTGGCAACGGCCAGGTGTGCCTTTGAAACTCAGCCTTCTAAAACCCTGTCCCTGAGATCTTACCAACAGGCTTGTCAGAGGCAGATAGTTAAGACACGTTTAGCTGCAAGCATTTTAAAAGGTGCTTTTTAATCCTTTCAGGCCCCTCATAAGTGACGGGAGTCCACATATTACCATAGTTACCGAATCAGCTATCAACCTCTCAATGCATTTCCTCTTCTGTTACAGAACACTGAACAGCAGGTGAGTGGAAAGCCTTTCTCTGCTCCATCCCAACCCTGGCCCAGCCCCCGTCCTTCAATGAGGACCTTAAAGCCACCCATTTATAGAGATAAAAATAAATCTGTGAATTAGCTAGAACAATAGAACTGACGTCTCAAAACATAGGGCACAGCCACCTTAATCAATCAATAGAATGGTTGGGAGACCGGGGGGCCAGCCCAAGTGTAGCTTGTCATTCGTGTGATATTTCTGAAACACAAATCAAATAGTGCCCCACCCCAGCTGTACCCAATTCTTCATTGATTTCAATATTCACTACTGGACTAAGTCCAGACTCACTAGTTTGACATAAAGCACTTAGGAACTGGTTAACAGCCCACACTTCCAATCTCATCGCTCCTCCTGTAAGACTTATCTTGAGTGTCTCCTCCTCCAGGAAGTCTTCCTGGCTCTATCAGATCCCTTTCCTTGTGCCAACTCACAATGCTTTTCACTTGGTTGTAGTTATCCCTTTGCTTATTTGTCTCCTTCTCCAGTGTTCCCTAAAGGGCAAGAGACTGTGTTTTGTTCTTCTTTTTGTCTTTTACAGTGATGAGCGCCCCCTACATGGTACGTAAACCTCAAACCAAACCCATTGCTGTCGAGTCGATTCTGACTCATAGTGACCCTATAGGACAGAGCAGAATTGCCCCATAGGGTTTCCAGTGAGCAGCTGGTGGATTCGAACTGCTGACCTTTTGGTTAGCAGCCATAGCTCTTAACCACTGCACCACCAGGGCTCCATGAAGCAAAGCTTCATGAGTGAAGCATGACTGCACCTCTCACCGCTACTCACGCCAGCGGCTCCAGCTGCTCTGGAAGGTTCCTAGAATGTGCTCTACATAGACCTCTGTGTCTTTCCTGGTTCTCTTCCCTTAGCCTGAAATACCTTCCACCTGTCCACCTCTACTACCATTCTGCCTAAAGAAATCACAGCCATCCTTCCAGGCCCAACATCCATGCTGCTTTCTCCAAGGCAGGTAAAATTGTCCTCAGTATCTGACCCCAAAACCTTTCTCGGGCTCTGGTTGGCTGAATGTGTTTGTCTCCGCTGTGGACTGTAGACTACAAGTTCTTCTAGGGCAAGAACCAAGCCTCGCCAACCTTTGTGCTCTGCATTTGCCATCTGTTGTGGTTAGCAGCCTTTGAGCTGGACCCTGACTCATGGAGACCACATGTGCAACTGAACCAAATGCTGCCAGGTCCTGCGCCATCCCCCCATCAGTCGCAGACCAGACCATTGTGATTCATAGGACTCTAATTAGCTGATTTTTCTGGAAGCAGATTGCCAGCCATCTAGCAGATGCTAATACTCTATGCAGAATTAAATAACAAAATGACCAGCACTCACTAAAAATAGTTTTCAAATCACCTGCCTTCTGGTTCCCTGAAGAGCTACTGCCTGAATCTTTCCCCCAACCTCACCCGGCAGTGAGACCCTGTTTTGACAATGCACTTTGCTTCTCACACCTGAGCTGAGTTGCAAGCTGCAAGCAGCAGCTCAGGGAGGATGTGACACTTGGTGAGTGATGCCGTCTCCACCCAGGGACAGAGGCAGGATCGCTTTTAAAGTGGTTACCATTTGGAGCAGCCACTGAAGATCAGTCACTCCCCTTGTTCCTGCCAAGCTGGGTGCGGAGTTTTGTTTCCGATCTGCCGGTCAGGAGAATCTGATTCTGTCCTCAGACCTGCCTTTGGGCTGACGTGATTGAAATGGGAGTGAGGGGAAGGGATAGACAGGAAAAATGAACAAAAAGACAGGGAAAAATGCATACCTTAAGACCTTCATTTTGGTGGAGAAAAGCAAAGCAGGAGTTCAAGTTCAATCAGGCCTGCTCTTTAATTACTACTAAGCTACCATGTGAGATGGAAAAATTACTTAATCTCCCTAAACTTCAGCTTCCTTATCTACAAAGGGATGGACTGAGGATTAAATAAGATGATATGTGTTTCAAAGACAAAGCACCGAACAGTAATAAGTGCTCGATAAGTATATATTTTTGTAATCCCCAAGTTGCTAGGAAGGATTCCACCATAATAGGCTACGTTTGTGACTTAGGTCTAGTTCCTCAGAAGCACACTCTAGGACAGGATTTGTGCGCAAGTAGTGAAGGTGAAACGGGCGAAGGAGTAGGGGAAGCAGGACAGAGAAGGGGCAGAAGCCAAGGCAGCAATGGCTTTTAGACCTCAGCCTTGTCCCTCAAGGGGATTCTGGAGTGTAAATTACATCTCAGAGGATGCGTGGACTCTCGACAAGGAAGCTGGGCTTTGTACTCAGCCATCTTCAGTCTTTGGCTAAGGTCGGCCCCAGGAGACCAATGTTTCCAAGCACTCTGGTTCTTGAAGCCTTCAGGCCAACCAGCTCCTATAGCCCGAGGGTGGTCTTCCAAAGAGAGTAAGAGGTACAGGCCTTCTGAAACCAAGCATGTATAAGCCAGGAAAGGGGTACCTGGGGGCAGTAGGAGGGGTCTGAGGGTGTATGGATGGATCACCTTCTATGTCCACTGTACTTTGAAAGAGGTTTTATGACTTTTTAAGGTCCCTGGATGGTGCAAGTTGTTTGCGCTCGACTACTCACCCGAAAGTTGGCAGTTCAAACCCACTCCGTGGCACTGCAGAAGAAAGGCCTGGCAATCCGCTTCCATAAAGATTACAGCCAAGAAAACCCAATGGAGCAGTTCTACTCTGTCACACATGGAGTCACCATGAGTCAGAATCGACTCAACAGCAACTGGTTTGGTTTTTTGGTTTTATAACTTTTTAAGCACTTTTTTCATTCATTACCTATTTGATTCCCACTGCAACCTTGTGTGTTAGATAATAGAAGCTTCATTAAGCCCAGCTGGCAGGTAAGTAGACTGAGGTTTGAGAAAGTAAAAGGACTTTCTCAGCCGCTCGCCAAATGAGCACAGAGATGGAACACTGGCACAATCTTTCTGACTCCTCACTCGGAAGGATGGCCGGATACAGTCTGGGGAAGACGCTAAGCATTCTGAGGACCTACCTTTTACTACTCACAATTGTAATAACTGCACCTTGGGTTCATAAATGTTCGTGAAGGAGGCTATTGGGGTATGGATTGATGTGCTCAGGACTGTAAAGAGACGTCTTTATAAGACCAGAGGAGAATAATCTGTGGTAGTTCTAGGGAAGAACCATATATTAGGCAGGGGCCCCAGCGTACAGAGAAAATAGATGGAATGACTCCGGGGGACAAACCCTGTGTAAATGGATCATCTATGCTCCTGATTCTTCCTATCCCATGACTCCACCCATGTGAGTAGATGTGACTTCCAGGGGACAACTCGAGACAGTGCGGCTCTGAGTGGGTCTGTTAGGCTGGCCCTGCTGTCTCTTCCCTGTCCTTGATCCCAGAGCTGCTTGAGCCTCATCTGCCACAGTTATGGGGCTCTGTCCTTTGCCAACTCCAAGCAAATCAATGGAGCAAAAGCCAGCACAAAGCCACAGTTGAATGTGTCCCCACCCTTCTTCATTTCTCACCCCTCCCCACATCTAGCCATCTAGGAAGAAGGAACATAAAGCCTGGTACTTCTGGGAAACCACAGGCTCCACCATTGTTCTTTATTTGTTCCTTACTAGTGTCTGTTGCCAATGAAAGTAAAATAACCTCCGTTAGGACTTGGAAAAGCCAAAAACCCATTGCTGTCAAGGCGACTCTGACTCACAGCGATCTATAGGACAGAGCAGAACTGCCCCATGGGGTTTCCAAGGCTGTAATCTTTACGAGAGCAGAGCGCTACATCTTTCTCCCACAGAGTGGCTGGTGGTTGGAACCACCAACCTTTCGGGTAGCAGCCGAGCGCTTAACCACTGCACCACCACGTTCCTTAGGGCTTTGAAAGCCAAACCCAATTCAGGAGACTTTCCTATATTAATCTAACAGTCCTGCACTTTTTATTTCCTCAAAGTATTTCATATCTATTATTTGGTTTGTAGGCAGTGCTGTAGGATTGACATTGAGGAAAGGAGGAACCAGAAAGTGTCAGCGGCGAGAGCAAGAGGAGATGAAAATGAGCCCAAGCAAACAAGAAGCTGGACTCAGAGCAGTGGGGCTCAACCCTGGCTGCACATCAGCATCAGCTGAGGAGATTTCAAACATCCTCACACAGTTCCACTCCTAGGTATATACCCAAAAGAACTGAAAACAAGTACTCAAGCAAATACTTGTGTACAAGTGTTTATAGGGGCACTAGTCACAATAGCCAAAAGGTGGAAATAACTGAAGGATCCATCAACAGATGAATGTATAAACAAAATGTGGTATATCCATACAATTGAATATTATGCAGCCACAAAAAAGAATGGAGTTCAGATTCATGCTACAGTGTGGATGAACCTTGAAGAACTTATGCTAAGCGAAAGAAGCCAGTCACAAAAGGACAAATATTGTACAATTCTATTTACATGAAATATCCAGACTAGATAACTCCATAGATACAGAAAAAAAGATTAGTGATTGCCAGGGGCTGGGTGTGGGAGGAATGGGGCTAACCACTGAACGGATAGGGGGTTTCATTTGGAATGATGAACATGTTCTGGAACTAGACTGGGTAATGATTGCACAACATTGTGAATGTACTAAAGTCTACTGAATTTTATACTTTAAAATGGTTGATTTTATGTTTTGTGAATTTTATCTCAACTAAAATAAAAGGTAAACACACACACAAAGGCCAGACAAAACTGACCTGGTCTCCACTCTCTGTCTGCTGCAGGTGGAGGCTGATCTGTAAACAATAGCTGCAAATAACTGCCATTCCCATATTACGAGCTGCAGAAGGTACAAGTATACCCAGTGCCTGCTGTGGAAGGAGTAATCACTACTGCCAGAAACTGGGCAGGAGGAAATGTGCTCAGGAAGGCTTCATAATCGAAGAGATACTTGTTAGTTGCCATCGAGTTGATTCAGATGTATGGAGACCCCACATGTTTCCAGGTAAAACTTCATTCACTCCTAGGGTTTTCAATGGTGTGATCTTTCGGAAGTAGATTGCCAGGCCTTTCTTCCTAGGCATCTCTGGGTGGATTCAAACCGCCAATCTTTCAGTTAGCAGCTGAGTGCTTAACCGTTTGTGCTGCCCAGGGATGGATGAATAGGAATCTATAAGTGAATGAGGAGGAAGTAGCATGCGTATGGCATGAGCCAAAGCCCATTGCCATCAAGTCGATTCTGACTCAATAGCGACCCTATATGGCATGAAGGAATAGAAGACATCATGTTCCAGGATATGTCAGTGACTTGGTCAGCCAATCCAGTATACAAGAGTATATCAAGAAATGAGACTAAGGGAGTCTAGAGGGTGTAACATATGTTTGTGCATTTGGACTTTCAGCCATTAGTGGGGCACGCCTCTGACAGCAGTGTGAGCCTAGGAGACATCGGCCTTTACTCTTTCCCCCAGCTTCCATTCAGGGAAGGCGAACAAGTGGACAGGTTTATTTGCTAAGGGGAGTATACTTTTGCTTTCTACACACACTCACTCATTTACATACCATACACACATGTCCCTGCTTGTTGAATTCAGCCCAAATGTAATGCCCAGCCCCAACTTCCTGCAAATTCCCAGGGATATATGTACTCAATGGTCACATCTATGTCCAAATCCCAATGTCTGCGGAACCTAAAATTTCACTTGCGTCTCACTGCCCTGGGCTGTTCTCTTTCTATGGATTGGTACCCGCGTAGATGGTAGATGAGGAACTATGGCCCCTTTCTTTGTCTTCTACCACAATCTTTCACACCAGACATTTGTTGAAAATTTGGGATGATGAAAGGCATTCATATGACCCACACACGCACAAAGCCCAAACAGGTTAAAATTAAGGTTTAGACATTCTTACTCTAAAAGCCCTTGAGCTGTGCATCCACAGAGAATTTCGTGCTGGTCACATTTCTCCGAAAGTTGCAGCCTGCTGCTCTGTTGCTCAGCTCTCTGCCACCACGCTCCTCTCATCTTAATTAACTTAATTATGCAGAGCAGTTCATCTGTTCTGAACTCTCTACCCTCTACCGGATCCTAAACCTGGTTTTTTATGTACTTCCTCATTAATGTGCCAGCTAAAGCTATCCACCCTCAGACTCACCCTTTATCAGCACAGAAGAAATGGAAGAAGCTTTGAATCTCCTATCTTACCTCTCTCCTTCTCCCACCAGGCTCTGTAAATTGGAAGGATGCAATACATACATTTAATTCTCCACTAATAAAAAGTTCGCGTCTTCCACTCATTAGAAGGCGGTAGTAACTATAGTTTTTGTTTCCAATAACTTTTCTTTCAATTCCATTTCAATAACAAATACCTTGTTGTCCATAGAGAGGCTAAGTGACTTGTCTACAAGTCTAATATGACAAAGGGAAGAGAAATGAACATACCTGGAGCACCTACTAAGTGCCAGGCATTTTATATAGATTAATTTGCTTTATCCCAACAGTTACACACTTTTAAAAAAAGTTAAATAAATGAGGAAACAGAGTTTCAACTGACATGCTCAGTGTCATTCAATTACCACACAGTAGACACATGTTTTAAGTTATTTGATTTTCTTCTGATTCTTCATATGGAAGTTAAATCCAAATATCTCTCCTCCCTCACTCACTAGGCAGTCAAAAAAGTTGTGAAAATAATATAGTGAGTTCCTATCTTCCCTACACCCCGTTTCCCCTACAGTTAACATCTTTACATTTATAGATTCAAGTTTCCTTAGTTTTTGTGAAATGTCTTTTTTCTGTTCCAGGATACCACATTAGATTTAGTCATCATGTCTCCTTAGGCTCCTCTAGACTGTGATAGTTTCTCAGACTTTTCTTGTTTTCTGATGATCTTGCCAGTTCTGAGGAGTAGTGATGTTATTTTGTAGAATGTCCTTCATTTGTGTTTGTCTGATGTTTTTTCTCATGGTTAGACAGGGGTTATGGGCTTTGGGAAATAAGACCACAAGAGGTAAACATCATTCTCATCATATCATGTCAAGGGTACATACTACCAACATGACTTATCACTGTTGGTGTTAGCCTAGATCACCTGGCCAAGGTAGTGTTTGCTAGGTTTCTCCACTGTAAAGTTACTCTCCCCACCCCCTTTCCATACTGTACTCTTCAGAAGGAAGTTCAAGTGTAATGCATTGAGATGGGCACTGTAGGAAATATAAAGAAATAATACATGGACCTTCAAGTTACTGCAGGAGAGAAAGTGCACACACACATACACACACACACACTCCACACCACACCACACCACACACACAATCTCCTTCCATTGCAAGAATGATTATTTAATGGATACGGTGGTATGACACTAAGTCTTTAAATCACATCTCATCATCACACTCAACTTCTAGCACTGGCAGACATGAACTTGTTTTGGTGGTAAAGAGAATGAAATTTACTCCAGCCCCCTTTTTGGGAATTATTTTGGTGGGAGAGGATAGACCTTTCACAACAGAGATCCCTCTAAGAAATAAACCCCTTGATGATCTTGAGGTTTAATCCAGTAAGCACTTTTCGAGTGCCTGCTCTGTGCAAGACACCATTCTAGGTGTTGGAAGAGTCATAATAGGAGAGGTTACAAAGACTCTTAATATTTGTCCAGGACTCCTAATTTCATAAAGGAGTAAAAATGGGCACACAAACTGACTGAAAGTTCAGAGACCCTACAATAATGCCAACAAGTGTTCTACAGGTCTGTGGAATGAGAGATTTCATCCTAACTAAAAGAGGGAAAAATTAAGAGAAATTTCCTGGAGAAAGATGAGTTTTGACTTGGGCCTTGAATACCGGACATGATCTCATTAAAAAGCATTGGTTTAAGCGGAGGGAACATCTGGAACAAAGACATAAAGGCATGGAAATCCTAGATATGTTTCAGGAATAGCAAATAACATGGAAAGGCTATGGCCCAGGAGTCACCTGTGTGTGGGGATAGAAGCAATGGCAGGCATTAAGGGAGGAACATCATGGAGACAAGATTGTGGGAGGCCTTAAAAGTTTTACCAATAAGCCTAGACTTTATTCTCTAGGTCCCAGGAAGCATTTCTAAATGTAGGGGAAACCTGAAGAGCATTGTGCTTCGGGAAGAGGCCCGTTGGTGTCTGTTATAAGGACAGTTGTTGTGGGGCAGAAGAGATGAGTGGCAAGGAGAACATTCAGGAGACCATCCTGTGGGTAGATGTTGATAGATACTAGAGCTAACATAAAAATTAAATAAACAATAAGTCATTTACTTGGGGGAGTTCTTTCCTAAATCAATACATGGTATAACAAATTTTCGCCCATTCTATCTTTTCTGTTGTAAGAATCAACGTGATTGCTTATCGCCTTAATTTTTTCATCTTCATAACAACCTCTTAAGATAAGTATTATTCAATCTGTATTTTCCAGATTAAGGAAAAATTAAGCTCAGAAAAGCTGAATATCTTGTGCAAGGCCACACAACGAGCAAGCAATAGAGCCTGTATTTGAACTGTCATCCAGAGTGACTCAAGAGTCTGACCTCTCAGGATATTCTACGTCAGAACTAAGATTACAGACTGCTCTCATGTATCCATGTGTGAACCATCTATTTATGGATCACCCAGAGAAAATGTGTAATATCAGGCTGACTTCACCCTGCCACCCAGCACGTTCCTGGACTACCTCCCAGCTGGTGTCTACTCAGGGAACAAAAGCTCACTTCAATATTAGCCCAAGTCAAACCTAATTAGAAAGGCAAATCCACTCCCAGCCTTCCCAGCCCCAAATTGGTGGTACATGCCAAGCAGTAAGTTTCCTGTGTTTTCTGCTACTTTGGTTTCTCAGTTCCAGCTCTGATCACCCTAGGTGATGCTCTTTGCAAAAACTGCCCCATTTTGTCTCAAGGTCCTCCACAGACTATCAAACAATGGTTATACCTTTAACCTTGCACCAGACCTCCCTAAACTTGCGCTGGATCTCCAAATCGGGTAAATTTATGCGCTAATTTGGAAGACATTGAGTGAATGCATAACTTGTGCCAAGCTTCAGGGGTTAAAGGGGACAAAGGCAATGTCCCTATGTTCAAGAAGGTGCAATCTAGAAGGTAACATATACATTGTATTTAAGTAACTGAAAATTTTAGTTATCTTTGCAACCAATTCAGGCAAGCCTTCTGATGTCTAGTTTATGTTGCTTAAGTCTTGCCAAAGTACCTGGTGTAGACCAGAATTTCTCAACTTTGGCACTATTAACATTTTGGACTGGATAATTCTTTGTGATGGGGGGAGGCTGTCCTATGTATTGTAGGATGTTTAGCAGCATCCCTGATGTCGATCCACGAGATGCCAGAAGCACCCCCTACCCAGTTGTAGCAATCAAAACTGTCTCTAGACCTCTCCAAATGTCCCCTGGGGGACAATATCACCCCAGCTGAGAACCATGGCTTAGACCATGCAATTCCTGTCCTCAGTGGCTGCAGTGCAATGGTGATTTCTCTATCATTATCATCTTAGTAACATTTATGGAGCCTCATTATACTTACTTAGCCAGGGATCGTGTTCAGTGCTTTTCATGCATTATCACACATAATCCTCTCAATAACACAGTGCAATAAGGATAGTTAATGATAACCTATTTATGACGAAAGAAATTGAGGTGTTGAAAGGTCAAGAAACTTACTCTAAGTCATAAAGCTAGTACAAGGTGGAGCCAGAATTTACACCCAGGCTGACATGGTCAAAAACCATTATATGAGAATGTCCTGCCTATATACAGCTGTTGTTGTTAGGTGCCGTTGAGTCAGTTCCTACTCATAGCGACTCTATGCACAAGAGAACAAAACCCTCCCCAGTCCTGCGCCATCCTCACAATCGTTATGCTTGAGCCCATTGTTGCAGCCACTGTGTCAATCCATCTTGTTGAGGGTCTTCCTCTTTTTCGCTGACACCTAGAAAACTAGACATCTAATATATGGAAAGATGACAGCTACTTACTGAAAACTGATGCAGGTCAGACATACTGTCCTATATTTTCATATATAACACCAAATTGAATCCTCATTAAGGATTATTAATCCTCATTAAGGTAGATATTACAGAGAAACCTCTGAGAACCTGAACTCAACAGGACCACCTTGTTTTTCCAGGTCTCAAAAGTTTTCTGCCTTTGACAGTGTGCAGTCTTACCACTTTTCTGTCGCTCTTTATTAGTGGAAAGTATTTGAGTTTTCCTTCTCTGACAGGTTTCTGCCTTATATAGCCCCTGGAGAAGGACACCATGCTTTGTACAGTAGAGGGTCGGCAAAAAAGAGGAAGACCGTCAATGAGATGGATGAACACAGTGGCTGCAACAATGGGCTCAAACACAACAATTGTAAAGATGGTGCAGGACCGGGCAGTGTTTTGTCCAGTTGTACGTGGGTCACTATGAGTAAAATCAACTTGATGGCATCTAATAACAACAATTTCCATTTTACTGGTTGGGAAACTGAGGTTCAAGCCGTTTAAGTGACTTTTCCCCAAGATTCCAGTACTCAGGTGTGGTAGAGTCTGCCTGGCTCCAGAGAAGGGAGAGATTCCTACTTCCCATAACTCTCTTCATCCACCATCCACACAGAACACAGCCTATAGACTCATCCCAAGAAAACCTGCAAAATGGATTCTTGTGCACCAGGTAGCTACAGCCCTGCCCCAGGCATCCTCCCCTCCACTCGCCCTTCCAGCCCCTACTCCAGCTTTCCATGGCTCTCCCCGACCATCGAAGGGGGTCAGATCTCTGTTTCACTAGCCTCCTGGGCACTGCATATGCTATTCCAACCCAAATAAGTATGTGGGTGTTTCGTGAGTGTTTTTTCTCACTGGGAGGCCCCGCACATCAGAATGTGGATTTCGGTTTCAAGTCTTTCCTACCTTTTGGCCAACTCTTCTCTCACCTACTGCACTGGGCAGTCCCACCTCCCTCCAGCGCTCGCTCTTTGCCAAACCCTGACTCTGGCTGGGAAACAGAAGGCTGCATGCTGCCCTCCTTGGCTGTTGCCCTCTTTGGGTTCCGTGAATAAGCCAGCAGGAATGCTTCAAGAAAGCAAAGCCATCATTTTTCCACCCAAGGGGAAAAAATACACAACACTTTCATGGTTGTGCCCGAGTGAAAACACCCTAGGCCTCCTGTGTGGCTGGTCCCTGGGCTCAAAATGTGTACCAAATAAGACTTCAGAGGTGAAGTCATTCTGTCTTTCAACTCTTCTGTGTTTACCGCTGGGACACTGGGGGAGAATGCTGGACTTAGATGCAGGACTGGTGTTTGACCAACAGTCATCACCCACATCAATGGGAATTAAACTCACACAAGAATGAATTAAAAAGGCCACCAAGTGGCCCAAGTGGGGAAGAGGCAACTCTTCCCACCACAATATCCTTGTCATTTAATTACAAATGAGAGTCAGTTAGGGGCTGTATTTCCCTTCTGGACCGGAGGGCTAAGAGGTCCGGGAAAGCAACCTGTGTGGCTGTCAGCACATCTCCTAAGCCTTTGATTGATCCTTCAAGCACAAAGACTCACAAGGACAGCATGGGAAATCTTTTAGCAGCTCAAGTGAAGAGAGAGGCATGTGTCTGGGGATGCTGGGCCTCATGTAGTAACTGGCATATTTGTCAATGCCCCATACCACCATTAAAATGTAAGATGGGGTATTACCAGCTATGGAGGGAAGCTTGTGGAATACTTGAAATCGCTAAAGCGTGTATGAAAGGAGCCCAGATGGTGCAATGGTTAAGCACTTGGCTGCTAACCAAAAGGTCAGGGGTTCAAACCCGCCAGTCACTCCATGAGTGAAAAGACCTGGTGATCTGCTCCCATAAAGATTTACAGCCAGAAAACCTTAGAGAGCAGTTCTACTCTGTCCTATAGGGTTGCTAAGAGTTGGAATCGACTTGATGGCACACAACTACAACGAAAGCATATATGACATATACATTGTCCTAAGTTTAAAACCCTTTCATGACCAGTGGGACGTATAGTGCCCACCTACATTTTCTACCTCTTTGGTTTATTGGGGAACTACTGTCCAACTGACAGTATGGGCTGCTGGTAGGCAGGGACCTGTATAACTGTTTGAAATGGAAGAAATGGGCGTGGGCCACAAATTACTGTTTGTACAGGATGTTGTATGAGGTGGTGCATCCCGGAAGTGTACCTTTGTAAAACTTTGTCTCTTTTGGCTTTTGTATAGCAAGATAAGTCTTGTCAGTATATTTCCAGGTTCTTGTGTGTTATTTGCGAGTTTAATTTCTCACGATGATTCCATTTTCATGGAAATACCTCATTTTCAGGTGCCAGTACAAGTTGCAGTGTACTTGATGTATCACCAGTCCTGCTCCCAAGATCCAGAGGGATCTATGTGTCCCACATAATGTGTATTCACATGCATATTACCTACCAAAATTCAGATACGCTCAATGATTCAGCAGGCATTCCATTAATGAAAAGACATTATATCAACAAAAAAATAAAAGCAAAAAATAATCTGGTCATGAAAGGGTTTTAAAAAAATGAGTTAAAAAACAGCCGAGGAGCAGAGGAGTATAATAGAAAGAATATTGACTTTAAATCAGGAAAACTGGTTAGAATTCAGCCTCTACCCCTTGACTAAATAGTATCTAAAATTGAAGAACGTGGCTGTTTTTTAAATTTATTCAGAATAAAGGAGATATAAAAATCACTAATTTAAGATTTTCATCATAGCACCAAAATTTTATTTACTTTTTAAAGTGCTGAGTTATGGTTTTATAAACACTTGAGCAAATGGTATCTGCTGGATTTAAGGTATCCCGGGTGGCATAAGCAGTTTGTGATGGGCTGTTGTTCAAACCCACCCAGCAACTCTGTGGAAGAAAGAGCTGGCGATCTGCTTCCATGTTCTACTCTGTAACACAAGAAGTTGCCATAAGTTGGAATTGACTCGATGGCAATGGGTTTGTTTGGTTGGTTGGTTTTTGGCCCCTGGCAAAGGGGCCATTTTCTTTTTTTTTTTTTTTTTCACTTGGAACTGATTTTCTTTTTTTTTTAGGGTTTTTTTTTTTTTTAATTGTTGTAGTTAAATGAGGTTTACATATCAAGTTAGTCTCCCATGCAGAATTTTTTTTTAACATACATTGTTACGAGACCCCAACCGTTCACCCCATTCTGCGACAGCACACTCCTCCCCTCCGCCCCTGATTCCCCGTGAACATTCAACCAGCTCCTAACTCTCTCTGCCTTCCCCTCTAACCTTTGGACAGAAGCCGCCCCTTTGGTCTCTTATATCTACTTGTCTAAGAGGCACATTCTTCACAAGTATCACTTTATGTCCCACAGTCCAGTCCAATCCCTGTTTGAAGAGTTGGCCTCGGAAATTGTTTTAGTTCTGGGGCAATGGAGAGACCAGGGGCCATGCTTTCCGGGGCACCTCCCGTCTTAGTCAGACCATTAAGTCTGGTGTGAAGGGACCATTTTCTGCAAAACATAAAATTAAGGCTCACCTTGAGGTACTAGGATAAATATGTGGGGAAGAACTGCACGGGTAGGGCACTACAATGGGCAGCTTTGGTAGCCAAGGGACAAAATGAGAGAACTGTCCTACTAGACAGAAAGGGAGGGTGTGACTGATAAAGGTGGTGAGAAATACCGAACAGGTCATGGTTAAGCACTCAGCTGCTAAATGAAAGGTTGGCAGTTCAAACTCACACAGAGACACGTCAAAAGAAAGATCTGGTAATCTACTTCCAAAAAATCAGTCACTGAAAACCTTATAGAGCACAGCTCTACTCTGACACACAGGGTCACCATGAGTTGGAATCTACTCAATGGCAACTGATTTAACTGGAGTGGGGTGGCGGGGGCAGGAAGATTAAGTTTTTCTCAAGGCTTTCTTTCAAGTTTGAGTGAGAAAGAGTTTGAGGGAGAACTCTACTCCATGTTCTTTCATGATGGTCAGATCTGGCCCTAAGTGTGGCTCTCAGAGTTGAGATGAATGTTCCCACCATGCTCACATCTCCAGGAATCACCCTTGATCCTACCCAATACACAAGCTGTAATACACAAGCTTTCAATACGGAGATAAGAAGCCAGCTGTGGAAGAAGGGGAGAGGCAGGGCCCATAATTAAGATGGATCTTTTTCAAAGACAATAACTCTCATCTGGGGCTGGTAATTCTGGAGATGGCCCTTGGGGAGAACAATCCTATTATTACCCAATTAGGCTGCAGAAGTAAATGTTAAAGAGAAATAAAAGCAGGCAAGATGCCTTTATGTCACCAGAAGAAGACAAGTGAGTTCTTCACTGAATCATAATCAAGGGCTTCCATTAAGCAGCCCGTTAACTCCGCTGTGAGGAAGCCCCAGGGACCTGGCTCCAGTAAAGGACACCCTCAAAGAAGCCTCGCTGAGGCACAGTCTAGCCTGTTTTGTCTCAAAGCACCTCCCACCCCCACCTTTTACAAACAAAACCAGTTGCCATGGAGTCGACTCTGATTCAGTTCACGAGCTTGGCTGCTATCTGAAAGGTTGGAGGTTCAAATCCATCCAGAGGCAGTTTGGAAGAAAGACCTGGCGATCTCCTGAAAAATCAGCCACTGAAAACCCTATGGAGCACAGTTCTACTCTAACACACACAGGGTCGCCGTCTTTTACTACGCCCCATAAAATGAGCCATATCACTGACTTCAGCTACTACCACTGTTACAACAACATCTTTTATTAGAATAGCACTCTAAATTTTGCAATAAGTTTTCACATGACGCTGGAAGAAAGGCTAGGAGGAAAGCAACCAGCGCTTGCTGCATTACTGATGTGTGCTGGGGGACCAAATTAGAGGATCCACGATGTCATCTCAGTTAACTTACCCGGCCGTGGGTGGAGGTATCATTGTGACTTTCATCGCAAAGATGCAGAAACTGAAGTACAGAGAAATTTAGTAGTAAATAGTAGTAGTAAGTTTCTCTGATTCTCATGCCTTTTAAGAGATACATTGTGGATTTGAAATGATGTCTCTTTCCATTACACCACACTGGCCTCCATCTATAATAACATTAAGTCCTTCAGCAGCCCTGTGAAGTAGAATATATTTAGCTTCACTTTCCCTTTGGTAAAGCTAAGTCCCAATGAGGCCCCTCAGGTCACATGGCAGGTAAGAAGGCTAGGATTCACATCCAGGTTTTTTTGACTCCAAGTACCATGGCCTTTTTATTACACTACAGCTACTCTGTCGTACCAGAAGACATCTTGGTTTATATGGAGCAGAGGGTTCCCCAATACTGCCTCCATGAATATGTGGGTGCCTGCACACTTGCACACACACACTTGAGAGAAAGTGAACAAGCCCCACAGAGATACCCAGAAAAAGAGACTACCGGTAAAACTGATTGCTAGACTCCAAAATTCTTTGAAATCATAGGTTAGCAGGGCTATTCCCAAAAATGAAGAAAATCTGGTGGCAGGCATTGCGGAGCTCTTGTCCAGTGTACTTATTTCATTCTCATGAAATACAATGCTTTCCATTTAGGCCAGCAGCTTGCGTAACTAGCTGCAGGCAAAAGAAGATGGGCTTGAGCCAGCCCCTTCGGGAATTCCAGGATCCCGGTGATAAATTCAACACACAGGGGACCCCTAAGCCTGCCCTTGGTAAGAGAGCCAGGCGCAGGGCAGATAGAGATGAGTGGTCACCATGGAACCCTAGGTGTTACCCTAGGCACCATTGCTCACTCCAGGGCAGGGAGAGGGTAGCCCGTCCTGTGCTGCAGGCTCGCTTCTGGGGAAGCTGTTGGTCCATATTCTGTAGTCTGCATACAGGACATCTTTAAGTGAAATAAGTAGTTTAAAGTCTCTTGAGTAATCAAACTGAATCAAATTGAAATAACACATTGTGATTCTTTATTAATAAAGAGCAAATTAGTCCATTTTATATCTCCTTTCACCTTGTGGCCCTTGAGGCGCTAGGTACTAAGTTCTAGGACAAATATGTGGGCAAGTACTCCCTTGGACCTGTATTTTCCCAATGTTTCCCTAAGTATTCCCCAGTTTTTCCCTCTACTTCGTTTCTTTCCTACCGCCCTCTCCTGGGGCAGTCGAGCAGAGGGGACTTTCTAGTTGCAGGGATGGATGCTTAAGAAAGAAATGAAAGGAAACCTTCGACATTGTAAAGAGCACTGATTTTGCTATTAGAGAGACCTAGGTTCAAATCCTACCTCTTTTTCCTCCTAATGTGTGCCCATGTGACTTTGGCAAACAAATTTGCCTTTCCTAGCCACAGCTACTTTCTTGTAAAATTAAGACACTATTTCAGAACCTATAGGGTATTATAAATATTTTTGAAATAATATTTAAATACCAAGTGCATAAGCCAAAAACCAAAAACCAAACCTGGTGCCATTGAGTCGATTCCAACTCATGGCCACACCGTGTGTCACAGAGTAGAGCTGCTCTACAGGGCTACAGACCTGACTCAACAGCAACGAACAGCACCAACAACAATCTTTACGGAAGCAAATTGCCAGGCCTTTCTTCTGCAGTGCCACAGGGTGGGTTTGAACCACCAACCTTTCAGTTAATAGTCAAGTGCAAACTGCTTGCACACCCAGGGACCTTACTAGATACAGAGAAGAGGTTTAAAACATTCTTCTTTGTGATTAATTCATGACATCCGTGCAGAGTAGTTATTACACCTACTCCTTGACTATCTCTTTATCCAACATGTCGCATTAACAACAGTAGTAAAAATCTACTATCCAACTACTTTGTGCATTAACGATGCCTGGCAGTAACAAATGCCAAGGCGCGAGGTGAGAGTAACACTGGCTGCGATGGTTAAGGTTGTATGTCAGCTTGGCGGGGCCATGACTCTCAGTGCTTTGGCAGTTAGGTAATGATGTAATTTGCCAGTTATGTAATGGTGTAATTTGGCAGTTACATAATGATGTAATTTTCCAGTTACGTAATGATATAATTTGGCAGTTATGTAATGAACTAGTCATCCTCTACTTGTGATCCTGTATGATCATCCTCCATTTTTGCATACCACCGATTTTCATATAATGACCTCATCTTTGGAACCTAACCATGTCGATAAGTGAGGAGGGGGTATACTGTTCCCAATTTACAGATGAGGAAACTGAGGCTTAGAAGTTAAGTGACCACATAAGCAACCAACCAAAAGTAACTTACCTAGTAAGTTCTAGAGCTAGGAATTAAAATTAGTTCTGTTTGTCCTTAATGCCAAGAAGTTGTTCACTTTAAAGTAGGATCTTCAGGAAGCATCACCTAAGGGTCTGTGTGTATGCACGTGCTCATGGGAGATGTGGTGGCGGCAAGGCCATTACAGGCAAGAGGAGGAGGTCAGCAAAAGCCTGAAAGAGAAAGAGTTTGACACATAAATTGAAAGTGGTCAATAGTCCCAACAGTGGCCAGATGCAGGGGCTTATAAAAGAGAATCATTATTTGTCTTAGTTATCTAGTGTTTCTATAACAGAAGTACCACAAGTGGGTGGCTTTAACAAACAGGAATTCATTTTCTCACAGTTAGGAGGCTAGAAGTTTGAATTAAAGATGCCAGCTTAAGAGTAGCCTTTCTTTCTCTATCAGCTTTGGGGGAAGGTCCTTGTCTCTTTCTTGCTTCTTTTCCTTGGCTCCATGGTGATCTTCATGGGGCATGGCGTCTGTCTTCCCCCATCTCTTCTAGTGCTTCCTCCCTTGCTTAACCTACTCCTGTTGTACCTCAGATGAGATTGACTTAAGACACACCCTACCCTGATACTGCCTCATTAACACGACACATAAAAGCCATTCCGAAACAGGATTATAACCACAGGTATAAAACCAACCCCATTGCCATGGAGTCCATTCCAACTCACAGTGACCCTATAGGACAGAGTAGAACTGCCCCACAAAGTTTCCAAAGCCGTAAATCTTTAAGGGAAGCAGACTGCCACATCTTTCTCCTGCGGAACAGCTAGTGGATTCGAACCGCTGACTTTTCCGTTAGCAACTGGGCACTGAACTACTGTGCCACCAGGGCGCCTTTCACCACAGGTACTGGTGTTAGGATTTACAACACATGTTTTTGGGAGGATACAATTCAATCCATGACACTATTATTAATATTTATCAGAATGATTTAAGACTGAATCCCGCATGGAAGAGACACAGGCCAGATGCTTGGGGATAGAGAAGTAGGAGAGAAAGGAAGACTAATAGTCATTGAGCTTTTAACATGTAAGGCACTGTGCCAGGTACTTTTGGTACATTATCATATTTAATTCAAGAATCATTCTATAAAGGTGATTAGACAACTAATTTCCCCCATTATTCATATTCCCCTAATATTTTTAGAAATAGAATTCCACCCACCCCACCCCCCAATTTTAACAGGGCTCTGAACTTCTCAGCCTCTATTGACATATGACCAAGTTCTAGCACAAGGAATGTGAATATAATGGATATGTGCAACTTTGACATCACCCTCTTAATGGGAAATTGCTTGCCTTCCACTTCTTGCCCTCCTTCCATCCCATGAATTGGAATGTGGATACGGTGTTGGTGCACCAGCTTTAATCATATGAATAAAGACCACACCCTAGGGCAAGAGGTCTCAGCCGGGGGTGATTTTGCCTCCCAGGAGACATTTGGCAATAGCTGGTGGCATTTTTGATTGTCACAACTGGGGAGGGAATGTTACTGGCATCTTGTGAGTAGAGACCTGGGATGCTGCCAAACATCCTACATGCACAGGACATTCCCCAAAACAAAGAGGCACCTGGCCCCAAGTGTCAATAGTGCCGAGATTGAGAAACCGTGGTCTAGGGACAGTGGAGCAACAAGATGGAAGGAAAAGAGCTACGCCTATGCTCCCCAGACAGCTGCCTATTCCTGGACTATCATAGGAGAGCAAAACAAACTTCTATCTTGAGTCATGTTTTTAAATCTCTTTGCCACAGCAGCTTAGCTAACTAATATAGAGCAATATTATCATTAATATTCCAGCCTTAGAGAAGTTAATTTTCCAAGGTCTAAAGCTAGTAAGAAAGAGCCCTGGTGGTGCAACGGTTAAGTGCTCAGCTGCTAACCAAAATGTAGGTGGTTGGAACCCACCTAGCGGCTCCATGGGAGGCAAGACTTGGCGATCTGCTCCAGTAAAGAGTACAGCCTAGGAAACCCTATGGGGCAGTTCTACTCTGTCACATGGGTCGCTATGAGTCAAAATGGACTTGGCAGCATCTGACAACAACAACCGGAAGGCTAGTAGATGGCAGAGCAAGGATTCACACCCAGGCCTGCTTGAATCCAAAGCACATGTTCTTTGTGTTCTATAATGCTGCCTTCGTTTGATGGCCCTAGGGGGAGGGGAGATGAAAAGGAGAAAAATAGAAGAAAAAAATGCGGACTACTTGGGAAAATACTGATCCAAGGGAAGGGGTTGATTTTCAGCACACGTCAGGCATTATGAGCAACAACCTGGCTCGTCCTTGGAATCTGGTTTATTCTGTAAAAACACCACCCCCACCCCCCGCCCCCGCATGGAGAACTATCCCTGTATAGCTAATCTGTGTGCTTTGTTCAGAATAGCCAATGGCATCTTCCTATTCAGAGATGCTCTCTCCAGACATTCTCTGACCATCTGGCTCATCTTGCGCTCTGCATTGCAGAGACCTTAATACACAGGGTTAACATACAACTTTCAACCTGACAGCAACATGTGTCACTGCCCTGAAAGAGAGAGCCTCAACCCACAGCTTCCTTTCCATCACCTATAACTTCTATGTAATCATAGAAAGTGGGGGTGTTCATGTTGACCAGTGTTACCCACCCCCGCACGCTCACCCCCCCACTCAGTGGCTGTGACCACTGGGGTCCCAGGGTAACATAAAAGCTGCAGAATCACAGAACTCTTCCCTGGCCTCGCAATGCCTATGTGCATCACCCAGTACTGTTCAGGGTCTAGAGACTAGTTTATGTGAGTCGGTTCTGACAAAGGTTTATGTAGGTTCACATCCATACAAAGCAACATCTTTCACAATCTTTTCTCCACACAGTCCGGCTCCTGTCTTTGACAACCCACTTCCCAAAATAAGCAGTGAGCAAGGATATCATCCTCAGCACAAAAAGGACCCAGTCTATAAATAAGTCTCCTTCCAATCCATGGAGTTGTATGTTCTCAGGGTTTTCATCCAATGATTTGATTGATAGTCGTCTTTGGAGCTCTTGGCATCTTGGGATACGTAACACCTTCCGTTAGCCAAGTGGAAAATTTCCCAGATGGATAACTCATCTGCTGTCTCAGCTCCAAAATATCCAAAATATCTCTTAGATCCACAGGGGCCTTCCCTATGCCCCAAATGCTAATACTATATAAATCCTAAGACTCCGAATCAGACTATTTAATGCAAACACCAAAGGAATAAGTTAAATGCTCTAAAGTAAACAGGAAGACAAACCACTAAGTGGCAATTTAAGCAAGTCAAAGCCATATTCTAACGGAACCAAAGAAAGAATGAATGCTAGCAAGGTGTAGTGAACACTATGGCAAGTGTTGAGGACGCTATAGAGGCGTTCTTGGAGTGCGAGTGACGGAGCAAAGGAAGGAAAAAAGATCATTTGAATCTCAGGGGAACCTATACTGTAACACAACAGAGTGAAGATACAGCCATAAGAATGTGTTATGCTAAGATTACTTATGATGCATAATTTTACAGTTTATAAAAGGCTCACACATGCATTACTCAATCTTCACAACAACCTTAAAAACCAAAACAAAACCAGTTGCCATCGAGTTGGTTTTGACTCATGGTGACCCCATGTGTTTCAGAGCAGAACTGTGCTCCATAGGTTTTCAAAGGCTGATTTTTGGCAGTACATCACCAGGCCTTTCTTCGGAGGCATCTCTGGGTCCATTCAAACCGCCAAACTTTTGGTTAGTAGCCGAGTGCTTCATTGTTTGTGTGAGATAGGTATTCATGTGATCCCCATTTTAAATGATATACATGAAAAGATAAAAAATATCCATTGGGTGGTTATTGGGTACCATTGGCATAACCCAGATTCAGTGCCCCTGCTGCTGCAGCCATTTGGAGAGGGGAGTGTCCTATGTTCCATGCTATGATTGCTTCTTTGTTCCACTCTTAGGCCAAGAGTCTAGGCTGCACTGCTCTCAGGTCACCACTGGGAACTCCAGGGGATGCTCCCGCTTGATATGACACTGTTCACTCTTTGTAGGTCCCAGTGGGAACCAAGTAGGGGGTAGAAGTAGTCCAGGCCACCACTCTTCTTGTTTCTGTGTCCTTTATTCACATTCTTCTAACATGCAAAGCTGTACAGGACTATTAGGCTTTGCTGAAGGTCTGGGGAAATGGAAGTACACCTTGCACCAGTGTTAGCAATTAGATCTGAATATTAGACATGGCTATTCCTCAAGTTCTTCAGCACACAGTTACTGGGGATTTCCCACTGATTACCTTTCTCCACTGGTTCAACCCTCCCGATGTGTTGTCTGGTTTTTTTTCTTAAGCTCTTTTCTGTGTACCATACTCGCACCCACAACAAACATGGATACCTGCAAAACCTACCCAGATGTTATTGCAGGTTGCATAGAACAAAGACATCTCATGAGCATTGTAGAGATGCAGGATAGATGAATGGTCCCAGGTAGTTGGAAGACCCAAAACTTAAAAGCTATCCAAGAAAAATTAATGAGTTCTGGTGTTATGTAGGTTTCACTCTTTCCCAAGTCAGGTGAAAATATTGAAGTGAGTGAGTCACTGAGAAATGAACAAACTTCTTGAGGATAGGGGATCCCATGAAGCCTATGTTAGGTAGATAAATGAACATATGGATAGATGGATAGAGAGAGATTGATAGATAGATGCCGTTAAGTCAACTCTGTCTCATGGCGACCTTACGTACAACAGAATGAGATATTGCGTGGTCCTGCATCATCTTCATGATTGCTGGCATGTGCGAGTCCATAATTGTGGCTACTGTGCCAATCTGAGGGTCTCCCTCACCCTCACTGGCCCTCTACTTCACAAAACATGATGTCCTCCTCTAGCGACTGATCCCTCCTGATGATATGTCCAAAGCCAAGAGAGACAGTGTTGCATTGTGATCCATAAAGTTTTTACCGGCTAATTTTCAGAAGTAGATCACCAAGCCTTTTTTCCTAGTCTGTCTTAATCTGAAATCTCTGCTGAACTCTGTCCACCATGGGTGACCCTGCTGGTATTTGAAACACTGGTGGTATAGCTTCCAGCATCACAGTAATACACAAGCCACCACAGTATCACAAACTGACAGACAGGTGGTAGAAGCCTATGTAGGCAGCCAAAATCCACATGGAATGAAAAGTCAGCCTCTTCTCTCTGCCTCCTCTCCTTTCATGGGGATGTTTGCACTGCTTTCTCAAGATCTCCCAAGGCCCTTGCTAAATAAAATTGATGGATCTTGTCTCTCAGAATCCATATTAGCACAAAAAAAAAAAAAAGAGAGAGAAAGAGAAATAGCATACCATCAATACCCTGAAAAACACCCAATCTTCTTGCTTTTATTAAAGTAAGAAAAATATTGTCTGTATATGAGAGAAAGTGTATTTAATGAGTCAGCAGTAATAACCCAGAAATTGAACTCTAATCTGTTTTGTCAAAAGCACGTGTTCCTTCCCTTGTATTATTCTGTCTCTCAATTATACATCATCAAGCGCTTTGTACCTACACTGACATCTGAGACATCTTCATATTATAAGCCCAGAAATGACGTTGTAAAAGAAAGGTTTCTTGAATCAACTGCTATTAGAAATTAGAAAAAAAATATTTGACCGAGTTAGAGGCATATTCAAACCACTGTAAATTCATTTTCAAAATTCTTATGATTGGCTGGCTTCTGGCAAAAATGAAATTTTTTGTTCTAAGAGTGAAGATGTGTACTTTGTGTGTGTGTGTGTGTATGCAAGCATGCTTTAAAGAACATCTCAGATACCAAAGCATTATTATCTGTTATATGTAGATTAATACGAAACACATAGATTCAAGATCTCTAAGTAGCAGGTGGCAGAAGCAGAATCAGAGCTCAGATGTCCCAAACAGCAGCTCTTCCCCCAGCCTTCTAGTTTTCTGGAAAGCTTCTTTGCCTGAGTGCTTACAAATTATTTTTAAATGTTGAATCATTAGGATAAGTTCTCAAGCATTTGTTGATAGACTTATGGTAAGTAATTAATACGTAGTGTTGTGGTTTGTCTATGCAATGACTATCCACATTATGAAGTTGTTACCAACTCAATGACAAGCTGGCAAACTATTAAATTGTGGCTGTTCTTTCCAAGGCTAATTGTTTATTTTCAACACCGCCTTGAAAATGATGATGGTTAATATTTATTAAACATTTAATATATGTCAAGTATTGTGTTAAGAACTTTATATAAATTATCTCATTCCCATAACAACTTTATGAGTTAGCTCATTATTTGTTCCATTGTCATGATGAGAAAACTGAAGCATAGGTGTGTACCTAGTAGGTGGTGGAGCTGGGGGGAGTCCTGCTTGACCACTGTCTTGATAAGTTGAGAACTTTAGGGAGGGCTATTATATTTCAAAGAGCTGTGGTGGTACAGTAGTCAAGTGCTCAGCTGCTAATCAACAGGTTGGTGGTTTGAACCCACCAGTGACTCAGCAGGAGAAAGATTGTTGTTAGGTGCCGTCGAGTTGATTCCGACTCATAGCGACCCTACACGCAACAGAACAAAACACTGCCCAGTCCTGTGCCATCCTCACAATTGTTGCTATGCTTGAGGCAATTGTTGCAGCCACTGTGTCATTCCATCTTGTTGAGGGTCTTCCTCTTTTTCGCTGACCCTATACTTTACCAAGCTCCATAAAGATTACAGCCTTGGAAACTCTATGGAGCAGTTCTACTCCGTCCTATAGGGTCTCTATGAGTAGAAATCGACTCAATGGAAATGAGTTTGGTTTTTTTGTTTGTTTGTTTACTATATCTCAGGTAATTTAGGTTAAGAACAGAAGGGTTAATACAAATCCAAAGGTATACTCTGTTTCTTAGTAACAGAGAACATACTTTTTTCATGGACCTCAACAACTGCATGTTTTCTTCCTTATATACTCTTCATTTCAAATGACTGAGGTTTATTATTATTCATAAAAATTGTGTTATTCTTGCTGTATTCGATGAATATTCTGATTTAGCGGAAATGTTTTGGAACACTGTCTCTATCAATCACCCAAATGAGTCCCTGGTGAGAACTCTAAATACCATCTATGTACTGAGGAATCCCCCCAAATTATTTTTCCACACCAGGACTCTTCCTGTGGGTTCCACATATGTGCATCAACCTTTCCTTTTTACTTGACATCTCACTTGCAGAAACTTACTGCTAATGTACTTTTTCATAGGAAGTTTCTTAAAGGTATAAATGAAGAGACAGAAAGACATGCCATCCAGGGAATAGTGAATTTAACCCAGGAGAGTAATGAAGGAAAGTTCCAAGATGGCGGCTGTTCAACTGGCCTAGAGAACAAACACTTCAGGAATGAACATGTCAGAGGACTCCAAGAGGGATGGAGTGGGACCAAAGGGGGACTTCACAGATTTGATGACCCCATGATATAAGGTTCAGAAGACCTTAGGGACATGATAAAGGTATACAGTTCAGGTGGACCAAGAGTATTAGAGACAAGATGCAGGGCAAAATTTTACATAAGACAGGAAATATGCTGATGGTTCATTACTTGGCTCTGTAGTGAATAATATTTAGATGATCGTAACAATGAGAACACTGTTGATTTTCAAATTTTAGACTCAATTTACAGACAAGGCGTGGGAGACCCATTATACTTACAGAACAGAAAGTAAATATGATCAGTTTGATATTGTAAGTGTAAATTTAGAGAAGACAGAATGTGGAACATAGAAGTAGGGTGCGAGAGGATATAGAACAGAGTGGAAGGAAAGGATGTTAGCATCCTAATCTTACAAAATGAAGACTCTAGAGAAAATATCTATACTTGATAGAACAAAAAAGTAAATATATCATTGAAATTTCAAGGTTAACTAATAGTTGTTGACAGTTGCCATCCTAAGTCGATTCCAACTCATGACAACCCCACAGGTCTCAGAGAAGAACTGTGCTCCATAGGGTTTTCAATGGCTGATTTTTTGGAAGTAGATAGCCAGGCCTTTCTTCTGAGGTAACTCTGGATGGACTCAAAACAACTACCTTTCAGTTAGCAGCCAAGTGTGTTAACTGTCTGCATCACCCAGTTTCTCTCAACTAATAAAAGAACTAAAAATTCTGGTTAACTATTTTAGAGATTGGAATGGATGTTGGGGATAGTATAAGTAAGCTGAATCTTCATCTATTGCAGCAATAATTTAATAAGTAAAATTTAGATTTAATAAAGAGATAATGTTATAAGCACATTTAGAAATAGGGAACACCGTTCTAAGATCTAAAAGCAAAAACAGGCATGATTAAAAAGTGTTGTCTTTTTATCTAAAAGTGTTGCCTTTTTCATCTAGAACTAGGGATGAAAAGAGGTAAGTCAGAGAACTGTAGCTTTTCCTTGGAAGTCCTTCTATATTTGAGGAAGAAATGGATCTGGTAATCTGAGGCAGAAAAGGTGTGTCCATTCATTGATTTTTGAGACATAAATGAGGTGAGAACATGACTGTGTTCCATAGACAGAAAACAAACACTGAATGGATTGCCCAATAGGGATCAGAAACTGAAACAGGAAGAAGCAGGAGTCTTCGGTTAGAGCCAGCATAGTCAGGTACAGAAACCAAGGTATTCCCCATCAAGACCACGTGGGACCAAACCCAGTGGAGAACTTAGAAGAGATGGTGAAAAAGCCAAACATGGTATAATGGCATGATGGAATAACAGAAGGAGTGTGTGCTTTAGATTCAGACCAATAAAGCAAAGCATTTAATTCTCTCTCCTCTGGAGATACTAATCAGGGTATACCAAGGAAGATTTCAGACTTCCAAAGTGAAACATCTGTCTCTAGACACAAAGCTGAGAAAAAAAATAGATAGCCACACAGAATTTCTCCCAAAAGATAGAAGCAACGGGAGGCCGTAATTACTCTTCTCTGAAGGTGGAATATTTTGATGGTTAAATTACGCTGTCTGGGATATTTTTAAATTTTTCAGTTAAAATGCTTTCTTAGTTAACTGTGCCATTCTGGAAAGACATGGAAGGTGAGGTCACGAGTAAAAAAGACAGAAGAGTCTTCTTCTGTGGGATTCATCAGGCGTCACAAAGGAGTCAACTCTGGTAATAGGCGAATATCCTGTTGCTAAGTAGGCTCTGACCCCTTTCATAACTAAAGAAAAGGATAGTATATAGAGTTAATGATCCAGGAACGTGGCTGGGGCTAGAGCTGTATTAGTCTGTATGACTCAGTACACCAAACACGTCTTAGCTGCACCCATCCAAAAGAAGAAAAGGAACGAATGTCACACACACACACACCATGCATATCCCTCTCAAGAGGCCACCCACAGGCAGTGATGAATTTCCAAGGCCCAAGCTAACTGCCTTGGAATTCAATTAAAATGCTCTTTCACGCTAAAAGCTTGGAATATGTAAATTGAGTGTCACTCTGCTCCCAGAGTTGTTGAGAGAAGGGGGTACCCCAGAGGGCCAAGGGTGCTGAGCCAAATCTGGAAAAGGTCCAGGTTGGACATTGAAATAAAAGCTGTGTTATTCAGAAGTGGTTGCTTCTAAATCAGAAGGATGCTTCCTAGAACACTGGAAATATTCAAGGTGTTTTGAGGTGTTGGGCATTGAAATGTATAAAGGACATCAAAGTGATAGCAGGTAGGTTATATAGGAAAAAGTATTAAGATTATTCCAAGAAATAATAATAGACAAAAATTAGTGACTTCAAATATTTAAAAGGCTTGTGATAGTTGGAAGCTGAGATACATGGCTGAGGTTCAGGTCATGGCAGAACGTCCTGGGCCCAAGAAGACGGGGATGAAGAGATATCTTCAGCACTGGGCAAAGGTCAAGAGTCCCAACAGGAGAAGAGCCAGGAATATGTTACTGAGAGCTCACAGGAATGTGAAACCAAAAACAAGATGAAAAGTGATAAAATCATTCCAAATTGCAAAAGACAGTCAGGAACTACTCGTTGGAAAGGGTGATCATCATGACTCCCAATCTACCTGAGACAATCCCGGTTTGTACGTGTTGTCCCCTTTAGTTTAGCATTTGTTTTGGATTTTTCATTTTTATCAAGTGTTATTAATAATATTTGTATTAAAACAAACTGGGATGAGTTTGGAGAACCACACTTTATACGCTCAGCTTCTGCACAGTTCTCAATTATTAATGTGTGAAATGCATGGACACCACATGTAGTCCTCAATTTAGCCCATGATTACATCTGAAAGACAACCAATAATAACTCATCTCTTTTTTCCACTTTTGTTTTTCTTTTTGGTTCCCCAAAAGATGATACTAAGAAAATGATTCATGTGCAGGTAGCTTATTTTGGAGGTGAAAGACAACACAAGTAAAAGAATAAGGACGTGAAACAAAGGAGAGAAAGCAGCAAATAAAGGGTGCAGAATCAAGCCAGTTACCTCTGAAAAAGCAACTAAAGCATAATCTGGCTCGGCAAACTCTGGTAGCCAGTGTGAAATGCTTGCCTCTTGGTTATGCCATCCTGGAGGTAAGAAACCTGCGGTGTTTATACATTGACTTTGATCAGTCATTGGTTGAGGACTTCTTCCAAGGGGCATTAATTCCGTGGCACTTATGGGCTGCACAACGAACAGCAAAGCACGTTTTGGCAGTAAGAAAAAGCCCTTAAGAAAAGAAGCAGATACATGCTGTTGTACAACAAAGTGGTAAGGGTGAGGGCTTATGGTACCAACAGCCTCTTCTGCAGGCCTTTTGCATTCCTCGTATCCAAATAATAGTCATCATCTTTCTTTTATACCACTTATTCTAGATTCCCTTTATCCTGAACCAGAATTTCTGCTTGCCTGGTGGGGTGGCCAGACCTTCATCCCCGAGACAGCTGAACTCCTTACGACTTTGTCAGAACATGGCTGTTGCAGTGTACGTGTATGGCTTCCACTAGACAGGAGAGCACCAAAATGTGTCTCAGGGAATCCCTTGACTTCCAGATATACTTCTCCCTGGCTGCCTTATGTAGCAGCAACCCAGTGTCCTCATGATAATCAAGGTCAATTGTCTCTGCCAGTGTAGTAACTCATTTGCCTGCTGGTCTACTGGCATGAGGCAACCCAAATGGCAGGTAGGAACTGTGATTTTAGATTTAGTGAAACTCTTTGTCCACTCAGAAGCACCCCCTCCCTGGAACCCAGAAGCTTTAGGCCAATAGAGTCTAACATTGTGGGAATAGGGAGCACAAACTACCCAAGTGGGTCACTAGGAGTGATGGTGAGAGGGACCTTTCCCACTTTTACCCTTTAGTTTCCAGATCCATATATCTATCCATAGGATGTTTAACACCACAAAGTGGCCATTGGTTCAGAGTATATAACACATCTTCAAGGACAGTGCCCCAACCCTACAGAATGTCATCTCCAAGCTGATGCCCTTAAGAGACCATTCCAATATCGTATCAGGCCACCAGCTTCTGGTTTATGGTAAACGCAATTGATATCATGATCATATGTCCCTTGTTGCCCCTCCTTTGCTGTATATTATATTAATACAACAGCAATAAATCACATAGTAATGATATACATTAATCAAGATTTATAGCAGAAATGTAAATGTGTGTGGTGCATATATTACTTTTTATCCTGCGTCCATAGCAAATTTCATAAATAAATGACACTCCTTATTAAGATGAGATGCAGCCTCAGGATCCTTCTCAATATAGGGCCCCATTAAACTATTAAACTATCAGAAGTGGCAAGTGAAATGCAGCATATTTTCTTCCTTGGCTCAGAGTCCAAGATTTGGTTATCTCTCTAGTCAGAAAATTCATAAAAGTCCACACATTATTACAGCAATTATAATCTAAAAATACAAATGATTAGAGAATTCTAACAACTGATATATGGAAGTAAGTCATAGGGGAACTAGAGACAAGGCAGGCAGTCACCAATGAAAGTGTATATGAGTAGGAGAGAATGACCCTTTCCCTGCTACAAAATTATTCCCACAAGATGGAGATATTGCCAGGTACAATTTTCCGGAAGTGGAGAGGAATTGAGTGCTCAAGTATATATTTTCTGAAAATAAGTTGAAAACAAGACATCAGCTCATATTTTTCTCAATATTCAGTCATTTCTTTATTCTTTCCATCACTTTTCAAATAAAGCTTTCATTAAAATTCTGTTTTACCTTTGTAGAACTGTAGGGGACGGAGAAGATAAGGGAAAGAAAGCAGCAGTGATTTCTAAACTTTCTTTTAAACTGTATCATCACTTAATCAAAAGACATCTCATAGACACACTCAGAATTACATGGTTGACATGGGAAAAGAGGATCCATGGCCGTGCCCACTTGGCCTCCTTCTCATCATCCTCCACCTAGCAGGCATGAGCACCCTCTACAACATCCATGCCGAGTGGCCATTCTGTCAAACAGCGATAAGGTATTTTCTAGCTCCCAAGGCAGTTCTGTCTACTGATGGCATAACTATGAAAGTCCATGTTTGAAACCACAATCTTTCTTTCTAGCATGTCCACCCATTAGCTCTACTTCTGCCTAGGTGAATTATAAAGAGCAAGTCTAATCTCATTTAGGCCCAGGGGAAGAATGACTGACATGTCCCAGAAAAAGGGGACTATATTATTTCCTTCTTTTACCTGTCTTCACAGAAATAAGCACAGATTCAACAGTCATCAGCAAATACCACAGATCAATGATGGTGAGCTGTGCCATGTCACCTTGGTTACGTTGGGAACTACATTTCCCAGAATCCCTTTCCCTGTTAGGCCAAGAAAATCAATGTGTATGAGATTTGAAAGGTGAAATGAAGCTGTGATTGTTATTCATTGAAGGTTGTTTTATGGTCAGATGTAGTGAAGGGCAGACCCAGAGCTGCCCAGAAGATTGAAACTAGTTCTTGCTCTTTTCCATTCCACTTCAGTTCCCCTTCCCAACTGCTGACATTACTGACCAACAGCCACCACAGACGCACAGCAGCAGTAGTCTCAGAGACAACATCTTCCCACATTCCTCTCCCAGACCAAGGTTCAGTTAAGGAACTGAAAAGTGCCTATGACCTGCTGAAAGAACGGTTGAGTCAGGCCTCAAACAATTTCCATGTTAGCCATCACCCTAAAGCAGCTGGCTGGATTTAATGACTTTTGAGGGCTTGGTTTTGGCACCACCTGGGTGCCAACACTTTGCAGGGCTGGAATAATGTCCTACAGGAAGTGGTACATGCTCTGAATCAACATCTAATTAATACATGGTATTGCTTTACCATATATTAACATATTGTTTATAGTTGGGATACACGGGTTCAGGAATTTAGAGGTAAAAATCAGAGTGGCTCCTCTCACAATTCCCAAAACCAAAACTCACTGCCGTTGAGTAGATTCCAACTCATAGCAACCCTACAGGACAAAGTGGAATTGCCCATAGGGTTTCCAAGGCTGTTAAATCTTTATGGAAGCAGACTACCACATCTTTCTCCCAAGGAGTAGCTGGTGGGTTCGAACTGCCGACCTTTGAGTTAGCAGCCAAGCGCTTTAACCACTGTGCCACCAGGACTCCTTCTCTCAAAATTACTCCTAACAATTCACTGGAAAAATTTTGCAACTTTGAACTCTTCTGGTTCAAAGGTCTTAGTGCCCAAGATATATATGTTCCCACCACAGGATACAATAATGGTTTCATCAGACTAGAAGCTGAGATTGCCACCTGGGCACTTTGGGCTCTTCATGCCACTAAATCAACAGGCAAAGAAGGAGTTAGAGTAGTGACTGAGGTAATTATCCTGACTATCAAAGGGAAATTCACTCCCTACTCTGCAATGGGGCAATGAGAAGTGTTGTATTCATTTTCTATTGCTGTATAATAAATTATCACAAACTTAGTGGCTTTAAATAATATCTGTTTATTAGCTCACAGTTCTGTGGGTCAGAAGTCTGGCACTTTGTGGTTGGGTACCCTGTCCAGGATATCACAAGGCTGATCGAAACAGCACAGAGAACTGATGCTGTATTGGGGAAATAGAATTGATAAAGCAATACTTTTTTTTGTGTGTGTGGTTGTTGTTGCTACCAAAACACCAAACCAAACCCATTACCCTCAAGTTGATTCCGACTCATAGTGAAGCTACAGGACAGAGTAGAACTGCCCCATAGGGTTTCTAAGAAGCGGCTGTTGGATTCAAACTGCCAACCTTTTGGTTAGCAGCCATAGCTCTTAACCACTGCGCCACCAGGGCTCTGGTTGTTGTTGTTAGGTGCCGTCAAGTCACCTGCGATTCACAGTGACCTTATGTATAACAGAACGAAACATTGCCTGATCTTGCGCTATCCTCACAATCATTGCTATGTTTAAGCCATTGTTGTAGGCAGCCACCATTTCAGTCCATCTCATTGAGGGTCTCCCAGTGCTGCCCTGGGAAAATACCCATGCATGCAAAGTTCATTCTGCTTGGATCCACAATCAATGCCCATGGAAGCAGCAGTCAAGAAATTAGACCATGCATTGCACTGAGCAAATCTGCTGCAAGAGATCTCTTTAAAGTGTTGAAAAGCAAAGGTGTCACTTTAAGGACTAAGGTGCGCCTGACCCAACCCATGGTATTTTCAATCGCCTTATATGCATGTGAAAGCTGGACAATGAAGACGAAAGACCCAAGAAGAAATGATGCCTTTAAATTATGGTGTTGGTGAAGAATATTGAACATACCATGGACTACCAGAAGAACAAACAAATCTGCCTTGTAAGAAGTACAGCCAGAAGGCTCCTTGGAAGCAAGATGGTGAAACTTCGTCTCACATACTTTGGACATGTTATCAAATGGGACCAGTCCCTGGAGAAGGACATCATGCTTGGTAAGGTAGAGGGTCAGCGAAAAAGAGGAAGGCCCTCAATGAAATGGATTGACACAGTGGCTGCAACAAGGAGCTCAAACATAGCAACAATTGTGAGGATGGCACAGGATTGGGCAGTGTTTTGTTCTGTTGTACACAGGGTCACTATGAGTCGGAATAGACTCGATGGCACCTAACAACAACAACAACATGCAAAGTTCCCAGGTGAAAAAAAGGCTTAGTGCGTGCTGCGTCTGCCAATTTTGTAGTAGGGAAATGGAAACTACTCCGTTGTTGTTGCAATTAAGACAAGGTGGATCTCAAAACCGGACAAGAGTGTGACTGATGGAGCAGAGAGTCTTATTAGAAAACACAGAAATTATTTGCTGTGGAGTGCATAGGCTCAATGTCTAGCTCAGTCATTTACTTGTTTTGTGACCATAAAGGAGATACTTTCCCCGTCCTGCCCCAGTTTCATCACCTACAAAATGAGATAGTTGAGCTAGATCAAGGGTGCCCCTCAGTCCTATTTGTGTGAGTCTTGCAAGTGGAGATTTTTTTTACATTTCGAAAGGGCTATAAAAACAAAAATAAAGAAGACTATGCAACAGAGACCAAGAGTCTTAGCTACTAGTGCTGCTATAACAGAAATACCACAAGTGGGTGGCCTTAACAAACAGAAATTTATTTTCTCACAGCTTAGAAGGCTAGAAGTCCAAATTCAGGGCACTGGCTCTAGGAGAAGGCTCTCTCTCTGTTGGCTCTGGGGAAAGGTCCTTGTCTCTTTTTAGCTTCTGTTCCTTGGTTCCTTGGTGATCTTCATGTGGTATGCCATCTATCTTCCCCTGTCTCTGCTTGCTTCTCTGTGCCTAATCTGCTAGTTTTATACCTCAGAAGACATTAAGACACACCCTGCATTAATACTGCCTCGTTAACATAACAAAGAAAATTCATTCCCAAATGGGACTACAACCGCAGGTATAACACCAAAAACCCATTGCCGTCGAGTTGACGGTCACTCATAGTGACCCTATAGGACAGAGCAGAACTGCCCCATAGGGTTTCCAAAGAATGGCTGGTGGATTTGAACTGTCGACCTTTTGGTTAGCAGCCAAGATCATAACCACTGTGCCACCAGGGCTCCAACCATAGGTATAGAGGTTAGGATTTACAACACATATTTTGGGGGGCACAATTAAATCCATAACACCAAGTGACCCAAAGATCTAAAATATTTACTTTCTGTTTCTTTACAGAAAAAGTTGCCAACCCCTTAACTGGGTCAGTAGTTGCCAATCTTGGCTTTTACATATGTATATATAAAAAAGGAGAAGAATGCCAATTTCTATTAAATGAAATCTCATACGGAACCTGCCTTAGTTTCCTAGTGCAGCTGTATAATACCCCACAAGTGGGTGGCATGAAAGAGCAGAAATTTATTTTCTCACAGCTCTGGAGTCTAAAATTCCAAATCAGGGTCTTGGCCGTATCGATTCCTTCCTTGTTAATAGCCAAGTGTGTGTGTCACTGTCTCTAATCTGCTATTCTTATAACTCAGAAGTGATTAGACTTAGAACCCACCCTACTTAAAACCAAAACCAAACCAAACCTGTTGCCATCAAGTCAATTCTGACTCCTAGTGACCCTATACGACAGAGTAGAACTGCCTCATTTAGTTTCCAAGGGACGCTTGGTTAGCAGCTGTAGCACTTAACCACTACGCCACCAGGGTTTCCACCCTACTTAGGTATGATCTAATTAACAGAACAAAGAAAATCCTATTTCCAAACAGTATTACACCCACAGGTACAGGGTTAGGATTCCAACACAAATTTTTGAAGGGGCACAATTTGATCCGTAACAGAATCCAATCCATATATATATAAAATAGGCAACACTGATCTGGTTGAAGGGATGAGAGATTTTAGTGGATGGCTTAGAGCTCTGTTCCCTCAGCTCCCTTTTATTTCTCCTAACCCCTATGTATCTCTTCAGAACCGTTGGGTTGCTTAGAATGTGAGTCGAAAACCTTAGGTCTAAAATGAGTCAGAACCAACTCAACGGCATCTAACAAAACAACGACAGAAGATCTCGAAGTTCTTCTGTTTACATTCTGGTATTGCTTTCCATCTTGGCCAATGTTGTTAAGCAACACTTTGGCCTCCCAAGAGCTGAATTTGGTTCAATAAAATAGTCCAATAATTATTAACATGGCCCAAGGGCATGAACAACCCCAGAGCTCCAACAAAGTCACAGAACTGTGAGCAAAGCAATTTCCTCCTTGCCCTCCTCCACCAAGAGTTTCTACTAGCTTCCCGAAAGTGTCAATTCACCCTAAAATCAGCCTTGCTGCAGCTGAAACCACCCCCCAGATGGGATCACTAACTTCTTGTCAAAGGCAGAGCTGATAAAATCTGACAACAGGGTCCAGATTAGGGCTTCTCAATTTGGGAAGCCTGATTTTTTAATGCCAGAAATAAGATAGTGCTCATGGTTTTCTGAAGAACTTTTAAATACAAAAATTAAGTCAAATGGGCAATTCTTCCTGGCCTATGTGACATTTCACTTCCTGCCAAAATCACAGACAACCACCAATTTCCCTATTTTCAAGAGTCTTCCTTCTTTTTTTCTAAGGGGACAGACTGTGCAACTTCTGAGGGTTATCCAAAGGTCTGGTACATCTATCTTTCTGGCACATCCTTTGTGGAATATACTTCCAAGGTAATGGCTTGTATCTCAAAGCCATAATCTACATAACAGGAGGAGGTGGGTGGGAGCAAAGTTATACTGGATAAGAAAATAACACCCAATGGTAACTTGAATCCACAGGAACCAGAAATGGTAACTATAACAAACTCTATAAATATATATTTCCTCTCCTTTCTTTTCTCAGCTTCTTTTGTAAACATAAAATTTTCCGTAGACATAAAATTATATAAACTAATAATGTATTGGCAGTTTATAACATAAGTAGACATAATACGCATAACAATAATAACACAAAAATGGGGAAGAGAAAATAGAGCTATATAGGAATAACATTTATATATCTCACTGGTATTAAGATAGTGTAAATTTGAGGTAGATTCTAATAAATTAAGATGTATATGGTAAGCCCCAGAGTTCCTGGCTGGTGCAAACAATTAAGCACTCAACTCTAGCCAAAATGTTGGTAGTTCAGACCCAGCCAGAGGCCTTACCATCTGCTTCCAAAAGGTCACAGCCTTGAAAACCCTATGGAGCAGTTCTACTTTACACACATGGGGTGACATGGGGTCACCATGAGCCAGAATCAACTTCACACCAACCAACAGCAACAGTAAGCCCCAGAGTAACCACTAGAGAATAACTCAAAACAAATAGTTAAAAAAAATCATTACAGTAATTAAAATGTTACACTAGAAAATATTAACTTAATGTAAAATAAAGCAGTAAAGGAGGTGTGGAGGAACAAAAAGAAAACATGAGGTGTATAGAAAACAAAAGGTAAAATGACAGACTAAAATCCAACCATATCAATAACATTAAATGAGAATGGATTAATCAGTCCAAGCAAAAGCCAGAGACTGTCAACTGGATTAAAAAAAACAGTCCAAACATATGCTGTCTACAAGAGACACACTTTAGAGTCAAAGGTATAAATAGGTTGAAAGTAAAAGGATGGAAAAAGACATGCCATTCAAACAGGAACCATAAAAAAGCTGAGTTGGCTATACTAATATTAGACAGCAGAATTTTTTACAGTAAGTGTCAATCCATCAGGAAGACGTAGCAATTATAAATATGTATGCCCCTAACAACAGAGCCCTAAAATACGAAGCAAAAACTGACAGAAATAAAGGGAGAAATAGACAATTCAATAATAATAGTTGGAGACTTCAATATCGCACTTTCAAAAACAGAACAACTAGGCAGCAGATCAGCAAGGAAACAAAAGACTTGAACAACACTAGAACAACACACCAACTAGACCTAACAGACATCTATAGAATACACCACCCAAAAGGAATAGAATACACGTTCTTCTCAAATGTTCATGGAACATTCTTCAGGATTGACCATATGCTAGGCCATAAAGCAAGCCTCAGTAAAGGTACATGGATTGAAATTGGTACAAACTATGCTTTCTCTTCTCTGATCACAATGAAGTAAAATCAGAAATTAATAATAGTGTATAAATATGTGGAAATTAAACAATATGCTCCAAAATAATGAATGAGTCGGGAAATTACAAAAAAATTAGAAAATACTATCATATGAATTAAAATGATGTTACACATACCAAAACTTATAGGATGCATCTAAAGCAGTACTTCAGTGATAAATTTATAGCTGTAAAGGCTTAATTTTTTTTTTTTAAAAAAAGAAAGATCTCAAATCAATAACCTAATCTTCTAACTTAAGACACTGAGAAAAAAAAGAGCAAACTAAATCCAGATTAAACAAAAGGAATGAAATAATAAGGATTAGAAAAAGAGAAAAGAAAAAACGATAGAAAACAAATCAACACAGCTAAAAGTTGGTTCTTTAAAAGATCAAAATTGCTAAGCCTTTAACTCCATTTACCAAGAAAAAAGAAAAGACTAACATTACTAAAATCAGGAATGAAAGTGGGGACGTCATTATTATCTGACAAATAAAAAAAGATCATAAGGGAATACTATCAACAACTATATATCAATAAATAAGATAACTTAGATGAAAATGGACGAATTCCTAGAAAGATATAAACTACCAAACTGACTCGAGGAAAAATAGAAAATCTGAATAGACTTATAACAAATAAAGAGATTGAATTAGCAATCAAAATACTTCCTACAAAGAAAAGCCCAGGACCAGATGGCTTCACTGGTAAATTACACCAAACATTTAAGGAAGCGTTAATACCAGTTCTTCACAAATTCTTCCAGACACGGAGGCCAGTATTATAGTAGTCATTTATATGATATTCTGGAATAGGCAAAACTATGATGATAGATAACAGATCCATTTGCCGTGGGTTAACGGAGCCTTGGTGGTGCAGTGGTTAAGAGCTCAGCTGCTAATCGAAAGGTCAGTGGTTCAAACCCAGCAGCCACTCTTTGGAAGAAAGATGTGGCAGTCTACTTCCGTAAAGATTACAGCCTCGGAAACCTTATGGGGCAGTTCTACTCTGTCCTGTACAGTCACTGTGAGTCAGAATCTACTTGGCGGCAAGAGGTTAAAGGGTGTGTACGTGTGTGTAAACTCACAGAACTCTAAACCACAAAGAATGAATTTCACAATATGTAAATTAAAAAACAGATTACACAAAAAAATCATTTACACAAGGCTTTTTGGTGTATGGCAATCCAAAGTGGAGGTTTTGAGAGATAAGAAAGTATCTACTTCATATTAGCATTAAAATTGTAGCCCTGGTGGCACAGTTGTTAAGAACTCACTGCTAACCAAAAGGTTGGCAGTTCAAATCCACTAGCTGCTCCTTGGAAGCTCTATGGGGCCCTTAGGGTCGCTATGAGTCAGAATCGACGGGACAGCAACAGGTTCGTTTTTTTGTTTGTTTATTTTTAATTCTTACGAAGGAGCCCTGATGGCAAAATGGTTAAAGTGGTCGGCTGCTCACCAAAATGTCAGCAGTTTGAACCCACCGGCTGCTTCACTGGAGAAAGATGTGGCAGTCTGCTTCCATAAAGATTTACAGGCTTGGAAACCCTATGGGGCAGGTCTACTCTATCCTATAGGGTCGCTATGAGTCAGAATTGACTTGACACAACAACAACTCTTGGATACATAATAAGCTAGTTCCTCCGTGTCCAAGATTACAAATTCTGAGGTGAAGTGGCTGCCACCTTCTTATTCTGAACATTGAATGAAATTTGTTTTATGTTAATTTTACTTATTTGTCTAATGCTATGATAGGAATGAATAAAGGAGCCCTGGTGGCACAGTGGTTAAGTGTTTGGCTGCTAACCGAAAGGTGGGTGCTTCAAACCCACCAGCCACCCCCGGGGAAAAAGATGGGGCAATCTGCTTCTGTAAAGATTACAGCCTTGGAAACCCTATGGGGCAATTCTACTCTGTCCTGTAGGCTCGCTATGAGTCAGAATCATAGCGGCGGTGGGTTTTATTCTGAAAAAATTATTTGGGCTGCTATGAGTCGGAATTGACTTGACAGCAATGAGTTTGGTTTGTTTTTTTTTTACTAGGTTGATCTACTCAGTTGTTGAATTTGGAAACCCGGAATTCACTGTTGATTCCTCTTTCGCTTACTCCCCAAATCTAACACATTGGTAAATGATGTCAGTTCTGTTACCAAAACATTTCCCAACTCTGTCTCCTTCTTCCCATCTCCATTGCCACTGTCCTCCTCCCAGCCCTGTCACATCCTAACTAGTATCCTTCATTCTACCACTTAAAACTATTACCCATTCTCTACCAAACAGCCAGAATATTCCTTCTAAATAAAATCTCGTAATCCTCCCCTGCTTCAAATCCTCCAGTGAACTCCCAACACTTAAAATTCAACTCTATCCTGGTATCAAATTTCTCAGAAAACAGATCTTGAATGAAATGGCTCTCTTTGGCTGAAGGTGAGTCCTGGAGAAGAACTCAGCTGAGGGCTGTCAGCCACTAATCCTCCAGACAGATAGGGAAATGAGCACTTTAGACCTGGAGAAGGGATCTGAGTACTGCACCCACACACAGCATTCATTGCCCCTGGCCTTCCTGATTTACCCCCTGCTTATCTCTCCAACTTCAGCTCATCCGCTCTTGCCCCCATCACTGCACCATGGTCATAGAAAAACCAGTTGTCAGTGAGTCCATTCTGACTCATGGCAACCCCGTATGTGTCAGAGTAGAACTGTGCTCCATAGGGTTTTCAATGGCTGAATTTTCAGTAGCAGATTGCCAGGACTTTCTTCCAAAGTGCCTCTGGGTGGACTCAAATTGCCAACCTTTTGGATAGTAGGAGAGAACATTAACTATTTACACCATCCAGGGACTCCATAGTCATATTCACTTGTTTTCTGTTCCTTGAACAAGCCAAGCTTGTTCCTATTTTAGACCCTTTTCCATGTTTCTTTTACTGGAAGTCTCTTCATGCAGATCCTCTCCTAGCTGGTCCTTTCTTATCAGAATGATCTCAGTTTAAATAATGCCCACTATGGTTTAAAATCAGAAAAGGTTATTGTCAGGGTTGTACCCTTTCACCATACTTAGTCAATCTCTATACCGAGCAAATAATCCAAGAAGCTGGGCTATATGAAGAAGAACGGGACATCAAGATTGGAGGAAGACTCATTAACAACCTGCCATATGCAGATGATACAACCTTGCTTGCTGAAAGGGAAGAGGACTTGAAGCACTTACGGATGAAGATCAAAAACTACAGCCTTCAGTATGGATTACACCTCACCATAAAGAAAACAAAAGTCCTCACAACTAGACCAATAAGCAACATCATGATAAATGGAGAAAAGATTAAAGTTGTCAAGTTGTCAATTTTTACTTGGATCCATAATCAACACCCATGGAAGCAGCAGTCAAGAAATCAAACGACATAGTGCATTGGGTAAATCTGCTGCAAAGGACCTCTTTAAAATGTTAAAAACAAAGATGTCGCTATGAGGACTAAGGTGTGCATGACCCAACCCATGGTGTTTTCAGTCGCCTCCTATGCATGTGAAAGCTGGACTAAGAATAAGGAAGACCAAAGAAGAATTGATGCCTTTGGATTATGGTGTTGGAGACAAATATTGAATATACCATGGACTGCCAGAAGAACAAACAAATCTGTCTTGGAAGAAGTATAGCCAGAATGTTCGTTAGAGGTGAGGATGGCAAGACTTCATCTCAAGTACTTTGGACATGTTGTCAGGAGGGACCACTCCCGGGAGAAAGACATCATGCTTGGTAAAGTAGAGGGTCGATGAAAAAGAGGAAGACCTTCAATGAGATGGATTGGCACAGTGGCCGCAACAATGGGCTCAAACATAGAAATAATTGTGAGGATGGCACAGGAATGGACAGCGTTTTGTTCCATTATACATATAGCTGCTATGAGTTGAAACTGATTTGATGGCACCAAACAACAACAACATGATGAGAATTCCCTGCCCACCGATCCCAAAATAACTCTCCAGGCACACCTATAACATTCTGTTCCGTTTTCTTCAGAGCACTTTTCACTACGTGACTTTCCTTTTTTATTATTATTTTTTAGTCTTATCTCACTCCCCAGTGCTAGAATTTGCACTCCATGAGACCAGGCTTCTTGTCATCTTGTTTACGCTCTAACCCCAGGGCTTGGATCAATGTCAACGTGTGTTAAATGCCCAACAAATGTGCCTTCTCCTTTATTCTCCATACCTTTCTTCTCAGGAGCAAAGAAGTGCAAAATCCTTTACATTTCCACATAATGGAGCAATTCAATTGTTTCCAACTTCTATCCTCAGACACCCTTGAGCCTCACTTTGTGGATTTCAGGAATAAGCCAAAGCTTAGAAAATATCTACTTGCCTTTGAGCAAGGCACCATCTTCCTCCATAGTCTCTGCCTGGCAGAGAGACATAGGAATGGTGATTCTCTTCCAGCTTAAAAGCTAAAAAGAGACTAACAAAACGTACACCAAATTGTTAACAGTGGTGATCAATAAAATTGATCACACCAATGAATCGATTTGTTTTCTTTTCTCTTTCTACTTTTCTGGTTACCTAAATGTTCTATAAAAAACAACAACAACAACAAAAAAAAAAACCATTGCCAATGAGTTAATTCCGACTCATAGCGACCCCATAGGACAGAGCAGAACCGCTTCATAGGGTTTCCAAGGAGCGGCTGGTGGATTCAAACTGCTGACCTTCTGGTTAGCAGCTGTGGCTCTTAACCACTATGCCACGAGAGCTCCATTCTATAAAAAACATGTATTAATTTTACAGTAAAAAAAAATCCTAATTTTTTAAAAAAGATGGAGTTGTCTTAGGAAGAGAAACCAGCCAATTCTGTAAAAGCCCGAAGCTTGATCCCTTAGCAATTTGACCCCCAAGGTTTACTCACATCATAGTAAATGATGTCTGAGTAGGTTGTAGGAGCTTTGGTAGCACAGTGGTTAAAGTGCTCCACTGCTAACCACAAGGTCATAGGCTGGAACCCACCAGCCACTCCAAGAGAGAAAGGTGTGGCACTCTGCTTCCGTAAAGATTTACAAGCTTGGAAACCCTATGGGGCAGTTCTTCTCTGTCCTATAGGGTCGGTGAGTCAAACAAAAAGACTGAAAACCCAGCAGCATGGTCTTTGGAAATATCTTCCAAGATTGATAGCAACTAAAAGTACTCCAAGTACTGACAGAGAAAAATAGACAGAACCTCTATTTGGGTGCCTGCCCCAGGCTACATTTCTTCCCAAGTACACAGGCAGATAAAATAACAGAAAGGAAATAGCTTCCAGATTAGATAAAGAAATCCCTTCTGCCTAAAATTTATTGAACATGCTCTATCTCTTCATTTACGTAGGTCTTCTTTGAGTTTTCTTTATCAGAGTATTGTAGTTTTAGTTAAGCAGATCTTGTATTTGTTTTCTTAGATTTATAATTAATTATCTCTTCTATTGGTGTTATTGTAAATGGCATTTCTTTTTAAAATTTGAATTTCAATATTTTATTACTAGGATATAGAAATAAAATTGATTCTTGCACATTGGCCTTGTATCCTCTAATATTACTAAACTCATTCCCTCGTCTATGAGTATTTTGGGGATTCTTTGGGATTTTCCACATATACAGTCATGTCATCTGCAAATACCAAAACCAAACACGTTGCCATTGAGTAGATTCCAACTCACAGTGACCCTATAGGACAGAGTAGAACTGCCCCATAGGGTTTCCAAGGAATGGCTGGTGGATTCAAACTGCTGACCTTTTGGTTAGCAGCTGAATGCTTAACCACTGCGTCACCAGGCAAATAAGGGCAGTTTTACTTCTTTCTTTCTACTCTGGCTTCCTAACATCTATTTCTCTTAAGATTTTATTCACAGCCAGGGGTGTGTGTCTTACTGAATCAAAAATATCATCATCACAAATTTTTCTCATGAAACAGCACAGTGCAGACCTCAAGGCACCAATTATCCTTCTATCTCTAACATCATTTTTACTGAACTCGTCCTCCCTCAGCTAGAGTAAAATCAGTTAAAGCTCTGCCCTTCACTTTCTCTCAGATCTGTGAGTTGTTCTAAGTTTATAAGGCCAATTTTTGCTGTCTCATTGTTGTTGGGAAGCTACTAATAATACTGAATAAGATACGCATAGGAAAAACACCCTACTCCTAATGCTCTTTCTTCTTTTTAAAAAAAAATTATTGTTTTCTGACACTCATTGGAGAAAACACATACTTACAATCATACTCATACACATACTCATTGGAGAAAATTTGCAAAATGAAGAAAACTGTAAAGGAAAATATCAAGATTGTCCATAACCCCACCACGCAGAGAAACAACCACTACTTTTTGTTGCATTTTCTTCCTGAATTTCTTCTATCCATGTATTTCTACAGTTAAGACTAGATATCCTTTTTTTTTTTTCTGTTTTTAAATTTTATTTCTTTATATAAGCATTCAGGTAAAACGATAGCTAAATGAAATACTATGTTTTGGGATTCAGAAAAGCCCAATGTCCCCACTCCTAGGAAAACATCCTAGAGAAATAAGAGCCGTCACACCAATAGATATATGCACACCCATGTTCATTGCAACACTGTTCACAATAGCAAAAAGATGGAAACAACCTAAGTGCCCATCAACAAATGAATGGATAAACAAATTATGGTATATCCACACAATGGAATACTATGCAACAATAAAGAACAGTGATGAATCCATGAAACATCTGACAACATGGATGAATCTGGAGGGCATTATGTTGAGACAAATAAGTAAATCACAAAAGGACAAATTTTATGAGACTACTATTATAAAAACTCAAGAAAAGGTTTACACACAGAAAAAAACAATCTTTGATGGTTACAAGGAAGGGTAGGAATAGGGAGGGGAAATCATTAACTAGATGGTATACAAGTGTTAACTCTGGTGAAGGGAAAGACAACACACAATATAGGGGAAGTCAGTACAACTTGACTAAGGTAAAGTCATAGAAGCTTCCTAGACATATCCAAACACCCTCGAGGGACAGAGTTGCTGAGGCTGAGGGCTGGGGATCATAGTCTAAGGGAACATCTAGGTTAATTGGTATAACATATAGTTCATAAAGAAAATATTCTACATGCTACTTTGGTGAGTAGCTTCTGGGATCTTCAAAGCTTGTGAGCAACCATCTAAGATACGTCTATTGGTCCCATCCCATCCAGAGCAAAGGAGAATAAAGAAAACCAAAGACACAAGGAAAATATTATTAGCCCAGAGGAGTAAAGAACCCCATGAACCACAGCCTCCACCAGCCTGAGCCCAGAAGAACTAGATGGTGCACAGCTACCAGCACCTACCACTCTGACAGGGATCATAATAGAGAGTCCCAGACAGAGCAGGAGAAAAATGTAGAATGAAATTAAAATTCATAATAAACGACCAGGCTTACTGGTCTGACAGAGACTGGAGGAAACTCCAAGGCTGTGGCCCCTGGACACCCTGCTAATTTAGAACTGAAGCCACTCCCAAAGCCCACTTTTCAGACAAAGATTAGGCAGGCCTATAAAACAAACAATAACACCTGTGAGGAACATGCTTCTTAGTTCAATCAAATATACAAGACCAAATGGGCAACTCTTGTCCAAAAGCAAGATGAGAAGGAAGAAAGGGACAGAAAAACTGGACGAATGGACACTGGGCACCTGGAGTGGAAAGGGGGAGAGTGCAATGTCCCCACTCCTAGGAAAGAGATTGCAACCAATGTCATAAAACAATTTGTGTATAAATTTTTGAATGAGAAAAAGAAAAAGCCCAATGTGTTTATCGCCTACTTTTTTTAACTTATTTTATTTTTGTGGTTGAGAATATACACAGCAGAACATGCACCAATTCAACAATTTCTACATGTACAATTCAGTGACACTGATTACATTCTTTGAGTTGTATAACCATTCTCACCCTTCTTTTCTAAGCTGTTCTTCCCCCATTAATATAAACTCACTGTCCCCTACATTCCCCATCTAACCTTTCAAGTTACTGTTGTCAGTTTGATCCCATATAGATAGATCTTAAAAGAGGACAATGCACAAGGCAGACATTCTTTATTAGTTAAACTTAACTATTGTTCGGTTTTAAGAAGACTTCAGGGGATATTTTTTGTTTCAGGTTTAAAGATTATCTCAAGGCAATAGTTTCAGGGGTTCATCCAGCCTCCATGGCTCCAGAAAGTCTGGGTTCCATGAAAATTTTAAATGCTGTGCTACATTTTCCCCACTTTGATCAGGATTCTTTTATAGTTACAGAATCTTTGATCAAAATGTTCAGTAGTGGTAGCCAGGCACCATCCAGTTCTTTCAGTCTCATGGCAAATGGGGTAGTTTTTCATGGAGGCAGTTAGCCATACATTCCATATCCCCCTCCTATTCCTGACTCTCCTTCATCTGTTGCTCCAGGCAAATAGACCAATTGTTGTCTCTTGTATGGGCACTTGCAAGCTTTTAAGACCCCAGGCACTACACAACAAAGTAGGGGGTAGAACAGAAGCACTAAACAGGATATTAGGCCAATTAACTGGGATGATCCATGAAACCATGACCCTAAACCTCCAAATCAAGGAACCAAATCCCGTGAGGAATTTGTATGTACATAAGCAGCCTCAACAGCCACTCTTTTTTTTTTTTTGTCATTGTTGTAAATATATCTATCACACAGCTTTTGCCAATTCAAATTTTTACAGGTGTACAACTTATTGACAGCAATTACACTAATAGGCTCTGCAACCTTACCCTTAATCAATGCAAATTTTTTATCACCATGAACGGAGAGTCAGTACTCCATAAGCAATAACCCCTTTTTCCCCCTTCTCTCTTGACCCTGGTAACTACTAATAAATTTTGATCTCTATACATTTGCCTTTTCTTGTCTCTTTATATAAATGAGGTCATACAATATTTGTCCTTTTGTGATTGACTTATTTCACGCAGCATAATGTCTTCCAGCTCCATCCATATTATGGCGTGTATCAAGACTTCATTTCTCTTACTGGCTGAGTAGTATTCCATTGTATGTATGTACCACATTTTGTTTATCTATTCATCTATTGATGAGCATTTATGTTGTTTCCACTTTTTGGCTTTTGTGAATAGTGCTGCAACGAATATTGGTGTACAAGTATCTGTTTGAGTCTCTGCTTTCAAGTTTTTAGGGTATATACCTAGGAGTGGAATTGCTGGGTCATATGGTAGTTTTATTTTTAGTTTTTTGAAGAATCACCACACTGTTATTCACAGTGCTGTACCATTTTGCATTTCCACCAGCAACAGATAAGGATTCCAATTTTCCCACATCCTCGCCAACATTTGTTATTTTCTGTTTTTTTTTTTTAATCTTAGTCATCCTCCCATTGCCATCGAGTCAATTCCAACTCATAGTGACCCTGCACACACAGTATAACTGCCCCAGAGGGTTTCTAAGGCTGTAAGCTTTATAGAAGCAGACTGCCACATCTTTCTCCCATGGAGCTGCTGGTGAGTTCAAACCACTGACCTTTCAGTTCGCAGCCAAGCGCTTAACCACTGTGCCACCAGAGCTCCTCTTAGTCATCCTAGTGGGAATGAAACAGTATCTCTTTGTGGTTTTGATTTGCAGCTCTCTGATGGCTAATGACATTGAACATCTTTTCATGTGTTTGGTGGCCATTTGAGTGTTCTCTTTGGTGAAAAATCTATTCCCATTTTATGATTGATTTGTTTGTCTTTTTGTTGTTAAGTTGAGGAAGTTATATATATATATTGGTTATTAGATTCTTATTGTATGTATGGTTTCCAAATATATTTTCCCAATTAGTACCTTGTCTTTTCACTTTTTTTGGTAAAGTCGTTTGATGAACAGAAGTTTTTAATTTTTATGAGGTCTCATTTATTTATTTTACCTTTTGCTGTTTATGCTTTTGTTACTATATTAGATAATCCATTGTTAAAAGCTAGGCCCTACAGCATTGCCCCTGCATTTTCTTCTAAGAACTTTATGCTTTTAGAAATTATGTTAGGTCTTTAATCCATTTTGAATTTATTTTTGTGTATGGTATGAGGCATGTATCCTGTTTCATTTTTCTGCATGTAGAAATCCAATTTTCCCAATATCATTTGTTGAACAGACTCTTCTTTCCCCATCAAATGGACTTAACAACCTTGTCAAAAATCAGTTAACCATAGACACGTGAGTTTATTTCTGGACTCTCAATTTTATTCCGTTGCTCTATGTGTCTATTATTATACCAGTACCAGGCTGTTTTAATAACCGTATAATATGTTTTAAAATTAGGAAGTGTGAGTCCTCCTACTTTATTCTTCTCTTTCAACGTTGCTTTAGCTATTTGAGGCCTCTTGCCATTCCATATAAAGTTGAGGATTGGTTTTTCTATTTCTGTAAAGAGGCTGTTGGGATTTTTATTGGGATTGCATTGAACCTATAGATTGCTTTGGGTATTATAGACATCTTAATAATATTAAGTCTTCCAATCTATGAACATGAAATATCTTTCCATTTATTTAAGTCTTCTTTAATCTCTTTCAGCAGTGTTTTATAATTTTGATTGTATAAGTCTTTCACATCCATGGTTAAATTTATTTCTAGGTATTTTATTCTCTTAGATGCTATTGTAAAGACCAGATATCTTTCTATTTACTGTTTTTTTAACTTTATATGACATCGCAAGTATTTTTTCATGTTACTTAACATTCTTTTTTAGCATTATTTTTAATAGCTACAAAATAATCTATCATATGAAAGTGTCAAATCCTAGTTTAACTTAGTATGTTTTAAACAAATTAACTGAAAATCTCCAACAGGAGAGGTCCATCCTGTATTATCTTGCTAATCATGAATTCTCTAATGGAAGCTTGTTTGTCACAGAAGTTTTTCTATACCTTCTGTTTCCTCTAGACAAACTTTATGTGCTCCTTACGGATATGTTTTTGTGTGGTAGGTCCAACTATACTAATTTAGATGATTCCTTTCCAACTGACAGTGAACTTATGTGGGCAATCTCTTGTTTAGATTCCTGATGAATGCATGGGCAATGCACTTTGGGAACTTTAGGATTATCTTTAGATAATAGTAATAATGCTAGAACATTTTGGAAAGGTAATGTCAAAATTGTTACACATTGTAAAATGAGAGTCAGAAGAAAACTCATTTGTCCAACACTCAGGGTATGGTTGGTAGCTTTAATTCCTACTTATCGTATAGTTGAATTGGAGAAATCTTTAAGAAATTTATCAACCACTCTGGGACAAATAGCAGGTGAAGTTGTTAGTAGGACGGAAGCACAACAACAATCTTTGATCTCATAAGCCAAGGTGACATGAGATAATGGAATAGACTTAGATTTTTTAAATTAGTCCAAGAAAGTTTAGTCTGTGCTGTAGCAAATACCTCTTGTTGCATTTGGATAAATAACACAGGAGAAGAAGAACAGGATATACATAGAATTGGACAGCAAGCTACTTGGTTACACACGGTAACACCCTTACAAACACCAGATTTGTTTGGTTGGTTACCATCAGGAATAAGTACATGGGCTAGATCACTACTGCAAGGGATAATAATATTCTTAGTCTGCATCCTGATTAGGCATAATAAACTTTATCTTCTATTGTCTTACACACTTAAAAGGCAAAAGAAGGCCTCAGGCTAAAATGTTGATGCACACTGAGTTTGCTCACTTTGGCAATGCTGTTGATAAGACCATCGCTCTTAGTTAATATCCTGGTGAAGAACCAAATGGTATCTGGTGGAAAACCAGCACCATGAGTTTAAAGAGCTTGCAATGGCTGCCATTTAGGAGCTCAACTAAGTACAGGTATTGATCATTGATATGTTGTCTCCAATCTCCATCAACAGGAGGGAATGATTTAGAAAATAATATTAGAATCATTATTCCCTGTCCTTGAGCATAGAGAATGTGACCCAGCTGGAGCTTGGCTCACAAGGACTAACAAGGACACATCAACTGGGCCCTGAGGTATAAAGACAATAGCTACGATAATCTTGGAAAATACCTTTTAGGGAAACTTTCAAGTAAACAAATCATTAAACAGAACACAAAAGACTTTCCACTCTTATCTTTTTCTATTAGCATTTAGTGAATAGAAAATTTGTTGGATGATGAGGACCCTCCTGACTGTCGTTACTGAAACCTGTAGCAATGATTGTTAACAAAGACAATTCAAAACGTAAGGTCATGAAACCGGCAGCAATGATTTTAAGAAAGACAATTCAAAGTGTAAGATCATGAAACCCGTAGCAATGATTGGTAAGAAAGACAATTCAAAATGTAAGATCACGATTTCTAGCCAGTCTGTGAAAAGGTGAAGCTTTCAACGGTTTTGCCCATTTTATATGACTCTGTAACATTCCTCGGACTCCACTCGGGCAGACATGGCTTTGGCAGCATGCTTGTCCGATTTCCTACTTTTGCCTTTTTGAATATATGCCGAGTAAGACTTTCTTTTTGTTTTAAAAAAAAAAAGAAAACCCTAGTTTAACAATTCCTTAATTTCTGGTCATTTAGTTTCCAATGTGTGGGGTATCATATATAATGCAGCAAAAAGCTTGGTTGTTCTTTTTAGGTACTGTCTTAGTTATCTAGTGCTGCTATAACAGAAATACCACAAGTGGATGGTTTTAACAAAGCGAAATTTATTTTCTCATAGTCTAGTAGGCTAGAAGTCCAAATTCAGGGCTTCAGCTCCCCGGGAAGGCTTTCTCTGTCGGCTCTGGAGGAAGGTCATGTCATCAATCTTCCCCTGGACTAGGAGCCTCTCCATGTAGGAATCCTGGGTCCAAAGGACACACTCTGCTCCCAGTGCTGCTTTCTTGGTGGTATGAGGCCCCCCTGTCTCTCTGCTCAGTTCTTTCTTTTATCTCTTGTAAGATAATAGGTGGTGCAGGCCACACCCCAGGGAAACTGCCTTTACATTGGATCAGGGATGTGACCTTAGTAAGGGTGTTACAATCCCACCCTAATCCTCTGTACCATAATCTAATCTTGCCTTATTAACCACAGGCAGAGATTAGGATTTACAACACACAGGAAAATTACAATCACAAAATGGAGGGCAACTACACAATACTGGGAATCATGGCCTAACCGAGTTGACACATATTTTGGGGGACACAATTCAATCCATGACAAGTACCGTTGAGTTGGCTCCCACTCATAGCGACCCCATGTACAACAGAAGGAAACGCTGCCCGGTCTTGAGCCATCCTTAGAATCATTGCTATGTTTGAACCTATTGTTGCAGCCACTGTGTCAATCCATCTCATTGAGGGTCTTCCTCTTTTTCACTGACCCTCTGTTTTACCAATCATGATGTCCTTTTTCAGGGATTGGTCCCTCCTGCTAACATAAATTGAACAAAGTGAGTAAGACAAAATCTCATCATCCTCGTTTCTAAGGAGCATTCTGGCTGTACTTCCTCCAAGACAGATTTGTTAGTTCTTCTATATGAAGTGTTATCTATTTTTTGAATAGTAAAGTATAGATTCCACATCTTGGATTTCTGTTCTGAAGGAAGTAAACTTTTCAAAGCATAGGATAATTTCTGTCTTTTTTTTTCTATAGATTTTTACAAAGTTGGGATCATGCTACACATATGTACCTGTTTTGCTTTTATCATTTCTCATTATATCAATATTCTCCTATTTTACAAGTTTCCTAAATGTTGGACATCTCATTTTTTATGACAATTTTATGAAAATGCCTGGGCAGAAATTTACATTTTTATTTCCACAGAATAAAATAACAGGAATGTAATAATTTGGTAAAAATGGTCTGAACTTACACATATTGTCATATTGCTTTCCATGATTATGAAAGAAATTGGATATTTTTTCATGGGTTTTTAGTGCATCCTTTCCCTTTCTGATTTTACTTATACTTTAATTAAGACCTGATTCCTGCTTGTCAGTACACAGAACAATCACATTCTTTTCAACAGTTTCGTAGTTGTCGTTTTGTATGGATTTACTGTAATTTATTTAAACGCGGTTGACAAATAAGTCACTTGCTGACTTGTAAAACTGCTGATAGAATGCCCTTTAACGTATTGAATAGTAGTGGGACATCCAAGGAAATCTTGATTTTAGTTTTAAATATTTGAAAATCACAGGACATTAAACTAACCAGTTTGTTCTTATGCAGCTGTACCCATAAAGCCATAAAAGTTTAAAACTGGAAAGGACTTTTGAGATCACTTATTCTAATCAATCCTCATTTTAGAGATGAAGAAACTGAGGGTCAAATTGGTGGAGTGACTGACTTAAGATCTCACAGTTTGTACCTGATAAAACTAGAGTAATGAGTTTTTGCTAGCCAGTCTTTATCCATTCCAGTGACATCCCCTTTGCTCTACAGTAAAGGGATGGTATAAGTGAGAACAACTCAGGATCACTATTCTGAGGAAAGCAAGAGGCCTAAAGAGTTTACAGGGTAGTTGAGGGAAGGTCAGCTAATGTTCACGTATGTTCCAAGAATTTTTCACTGAGGTTGTGTTATTTCCGGACAAGACGCAGGGTCAGCAAGACAGGAGCCGCAGGTTAGCAGCTGTTTGTGGGTCAGTCTGGGCTTAGACAAATGTAGGAGAGGGCCAAGTGGGACTTAGATCTTGTTAGGGTCAGTGGAAAATGTTCAGTCCTTCAGCATTTCTTACAAGGATAAGTCTCTAAGCATTTGGGACTGTACTGAGTTATTTGTCTTCTTCTTGTTAAGTTGTCAAAGTTTTATATATATTTTATATATATTTCTTTTCCCTCTCACTTCCACTTTGCCAATTATTAGCCTTGAAAGCAATTTAGGGGAGGCTGAAAGGAAGTAGAAGAAAATGATATGTGAGTGCCAGGCATTCTGTTAGACAGATGTAGTTATTTATTTTTGTTGTTATATTATGTAGTTATTTATTTATTTTGTCTCTTCTGCCAGTAGAATGCAAGCTCCATGAAGGCAGGGTTTTATTTTCTTAACCACAGCAGCCCCAGTGCCTAGAAGACTGCCTGGCACTGGGTAGGTGTTCAGCAAATATTTGCTAACTGTTGAACAAATTGAATTCCCTGTGTTCCAAAAATTATTATACAAAATATTTAGAATAAGTAAATGCATAGAGACCAAAGTTCAATAGTGGTTACCAGGGGCAGGTGGGAGGGGGACACGGGGAGGTATTGCTTAGGGGGCACTGAGTTTCTGTGAAGGGTGAGGAAAAAATTTGGAAACAGACAGTGGTGATGGTTGCACAACACGGTGAATGTAATTAACATCACTGAATTGTACACGTAAAAATGGTTACAATGGCAAATTTTTTGATCTATATATTTCACCACAATAATTTTTTTTTTAATTAAAAAAACAAACAAACTGGAGCTGAGTATTGGCTGCTTCCTTTGCATGGGCATTTTGTCTGTAGTCTACTTGTGTGGCCTGCATCGCTCATTCCTGTCATCTGCCAGTCCCTATAACAAAAAAAAACCCAAACTAGCTGCCATCTTGTCGATTCTGACTCACAGCGACCCTATAGGACAGAGTAGAGCTGCCCCATAGGGCTCCCAAGGTGGTAATATTTCCAGAAGCAGACTGCCACATCTTTCTCCCATGGAGCAGCTTGTGAGTTCAAACTGTTGATAGCAGCCAAGCACTTAACCACTGAGCCACCAGGGCTCCTTACCAGCCCCTATCAGCTTAAGGATTTAGAACCCCTGTTCATCATGTTTGAAAATACCGCTCAATTTTTCTCCCAATGAAATAGGAGGAAGAATAAGTGGGAGAGCAGAGGGGAGGAGTACATTCGAGAACACAGGAGGGGCAATGTAAACCACAGTGTAAATCTATTGGCCTGGATTCAGATCCTGGTTTGGCTACCAACTCATTGTGGATCTCATCCACCTTGGTTTCCCCATCTTTCAAATGGGGATAATAATAGTGCTTGTCACTTTGTTGGAAGGATTAAAGAAGCTGATGCACATAAAGTGCAAAATAAAGGCCTGCGTCAGAGCCAGCTGCTATAAAAATGTCAGCTTTTATCCAAATACCTTGGCGCCCAAGGTCAAAAGTTCTTAACACCCCCTACCTCCAGCAATACAATAGATTTTGCTTTCTTATTAGTCTTTGAGACAATCTCAGTGCTTAAACCAACATTTACGTTTTAAATGAGGACCACACCAGCCTGTTTCCTCATAATTATCTCCAGATGACAAATTTTCTTTTTAAGCTAAATATTTGATCGTATTACTATCATATTGTAATTACTCTAGGGAAAGGTTCTAATATAAAGAAACCAACAAGTGAATTGCTTGGATAATATATTTGTATTATTTTTTGAGATTTTCTCCCGTTAGGTTATTTGGCATCTCACTTTCTTTTCCCCCTCACTCCCACTTGGCCAATTGTTAGCTTTGGAAGCAATTTAGTGGAGACTGAAAAGAAGCTGAAGAAAACGATCTCTGAACGCCATGCATTCTGTTAGACAGTTTGCTAACATTTTTGATATGATGCTACAAAATATGTATTATTACTCTCATTTTACAAATAAATAAACCAAAGCTTAAAGATGTTTTGAGAAGTATCTTGCCCAAAGTCATCCAAATATTACGCGTTGAAGCTGTAATTCGATATAATCTACTCCAAGGAGCCCTGCTGGCACAATGGTTAAGCTCTAGGCTGCTAGCCAAAAGGTCAGTGGTTCAAACCCACCAGCTGCTCCATGGGAGAAAAGACCTGGTGATCTGCTCGACTAAAGATTACAGCCTAGGAAATCCTATGGGGCCAGTTCCACTCTGTCCTGTAAGGTCAGTATGAGTCCAAATCAACTTGATGGCACACAACATATGACTCCGATATCTGTTGTATTCATTATATAGCGTAATGTCCAGCAGTTATGAGGTAGTGTCATAGGTGCAATTATATACACACACAGTAATAAGCATTCACATTTTTGCCCTGTTACTTTGGCCCATTTGAACGTAACTTCTGTTATTAAGCTGACTTCAACAAGGTTATCTTATATTTGAATAAAGATTAGAAAACGCAGGAAACTTTAAGAGAATAGCTAGCTTTGGCAATTTTGCAAAGAAGATAATGCTTAGTTCATCTTAGCACTTTTTTTTTAAGGCCAAACAACTAAGCTGTGTCCCATGGTCCAAAAGCTTTATCATATAAGCAGATTAATTTTAATAGGGCATGTTGGCACATATTGTTATTATTATGCAAATTTGTTTTGAATCACCACTTTGAAAGGAAACAATCTAATTTTCTTTTCCCAACTCTTCTTTTTAATTTTCTCCATGCTGGAAACAAACGAGCTAATATTGAATATGGGAAGAAATCAAGAAGAATAGGAAATCTGTTGTTGTTAGGTGCCATTGAGTCGGTTCCAACTCATAGTGACCCCATGTACAACAGAACAAAATAGTGCCCGGTCCTGTGCCATCCTCACAATCCTTGCTATGTTTAAGCCCATTGTTGCAGCCAATGTGTCAATCCATCTCATTGAGGCTCTTCATCTTTTTCGATGACCCTCTACTTTACCAAGCATGATGTCCTTTTCCAGGGACTGGTCCCTCCTAATAACATGTCCAAAGTACATAAAAGACTTCTTGGGTCATCTTCCCTTCTAAGGAGCATTCTGGGTGTACTTCTTCCAAGACAGATTTGTTTGTTCTTCTGGCAGTCCATAGTATATTCAATATTCTTTGCCAACATCATAATCCAAAAGCACCAATTCTTCTTCCGTCTTCTTTATTCATCGTCCAGCTTTCACATGCATATGAGGCGATTGGGTCAGGGGCATCTCAGTCCTCAAAGTGACATCTTTGCTAGAATCGTGCATATTCAACCTTCCAATTAGAAGCACCAAATTATGTGACCAAAAATGGGCAAACAATGTTATCGATATGAAATAGCTTAGAAGTGATGGGATAGCTGTCTGTAAACTATGTCATATGAAAAGGTACTTATATTTATTCCTCAAGTCCTGCCCAAGGGGTAAAATAAGGATACTAGATTAGTCTTCCTGGGATCCATGTCTTTATTTATGTATGTACATTTGTATTTAATGAAAGGACAAATTTTATGAAAATGCTACAGTCCGACAGTGAAATGGGAGGCCTTGGGAGGTTGCCAATGCCCTGATATTGAAGGTGCTCAAACAGGGCTGGGGTGCCCAGTTGCAATTGTTGTAGAGGAGAAGCAAATGCCCTCTGAGTGTTCAATGAGACCGAAATGGTGTCAGAGATTTCTTCCAGCCCTAAGATTCTACTGTTCACACATTTGTGAGCATACTCCTATGCTGTTTTTATTGTAACACTCCACTTTCAAAACCAGCTAATTGACCCTAGTGATTTGATCCCCTCCACTATCAATTCTACCAACTACAGTCCACGGGCCAAATCTGACCTGCCACCTGTGTTTCTACAGCCTGCCAGCTAATAAAGGTTTTTACATTTTCAAGTGGTCAAAAAAAATCAAAGGAAGAATTGTATTTTGTGACGTGAAAATTATATGAGATTCAACTTTCAATGTCCATAAATAAAGTTTTATTGGAACACAGCCATGTTCATTTGTTTATGTATTTTCTATGGCTGCTTTCACGTTACAACAGCAAAGACGAGTAGTTGTGACAGAGAGACTTGTATGGCCTGCAAAGCTGTAAGTATTTATTATCTGGTCCATGGCTAAGTATGTTTGTTGACCCCTGCTTTAGATTGTAAGCCTTTGGGGACAAGCGTTCTGCTCTTTGCTGTTTATCATTGCAGCAGAATGGTTTCAACGTTGTGGTCGTAGAATGAATAGATGAATGATGGAGGATCGTATTCAGAATTTATAAAAGTCATTAAATCTGCCTATAAATAATTTCTTCTTCTAGAGACCAACAAAGACTTCTATTCTTCCTCTCAAACAAAGCAGAGGTACATCCTACGCAAATGAGAGACTCAACGAGGGTTGATATTGAGGCATAATGAACTTGTACATCATAATGGCCAGGTTCTATTCTGATTGGTCTGGACCATGCCTTACCAGCCATAAACTATTTTGGAAATCACCCTTGGACACAACTACAGGGTATTACCTTAAACACATATGACTTATTCAGACTTTCCTGAATTCCCAAAATGCCTTGGGAAACTTTGTCTTTTCTTGTCTTAACTGGTTGGCAAATTTAATGCTCCCTGGAGAAATAATTGTGAGGAATTAGTCTCTCCTTTCAACACAGAGAGAAAGCCAGCTCAGCAATTCAAAGACATTTGCTGCAGGTTAGATGAATGTCAACACCTTGCTCCTCCCTCCCCACAAAGACAACATTAATACACTAAGCCACACTTAACAAAAATCTCCCAAACATATCATCAGCAACATTTTTGGAAACCCATTATAAAATGTTAGAGTTTGTTAAAGATCCTTACACTGAGTCTCATCCCCTCTCCCACTTTTTTTTTTTTTTTTTAGCTCTTAGCCACACAATACTAATTATCCAGCCGGCACTTCTTGCAGCACGTTTCCAAGTTGGCTCCCCAAACTGAAGCTGTCAGGAGAAGAGCTGAAGACTTGCATTTCCTCCTACAGCTTGGTGCTGTAATTAAAGCAATAAATATGGTTCCCTCCAAGGCAGAAGTAGGCAGGGAGGGAAAATCTCTTCCAATCCATTAGTCCCACAGTGTGGTTTGTAGGATTTAAATTGCAATTCACATAGGACAGTAGAGGAATCTGTATATGCAGACAGAAGAGGAGAAAGAGGTGGAGAGGCAGAGAGGGAGAAAAGCCCCAATAGGAAGACAAGCCCAGAGAAGTAGGTGGGATACCTTTTGAGGGTGATGTGTACCATGAGTTTTCTCATTTCTCATTAGTTTGAACCAGCTTGATAGGATTTACAATTCGAAAAATCTCAATGATCACTTAGGTCACAATTTAACTTGTGGAATGAATCACAGGTTTTTATTTGTTTATCTACTTTTATTTTGAAGGAAAAATATTTAATTAAAATTTTGTAAAGTTATTACATGATCATTACAAATAATTTTAACCACGAATTACTGGGCTGAGGGCTGTGGGGACCATGGTCTTGGGGGACATCTAGCTCAATTGGCATAACATAGTTTATAAAGAATATGTTCTACATTCTACTTTGGCAAGTAGCATCCCGGGTCTTAAAAGCCTGTGAACAGCCATCTAAGATACTCCACTGGTCTCACCCCTTTGGGAGCAAGGGAGAATGAAGAAAACTAAAGACACAAGGGAAAGATTAGTCCAAAAGACTAATGGACCACAACTACCACGGCCTCCACCAGACTGAGTCCAGTACAACAAGATGGTGCCCAGCTACCACCACTGACTGCTCTGACAGGGATCACAATAGAGGGTCCCAGACAGAGCTGGAGAAAAATATAGAACAAAATTCTAACTCACAAAAAAAGACCAGACTTACTGGCCTGACAGAGACTGGAGAAACCCCAAGAGTATGGCACCCAGAAACCCTTTTAGCTCAGTAATGAAATCACTCCTGAGGTTCACCCTTCAGCCAAAGATTAGATAGGCCCATAAAACAAAACGAGACTAAAGTGGCACACCAGCCCAGGGGCAAGGGCTAGAAGGCAGGAGGGGACAGGAGAGCTAGTAATATGGAACCCAAGGTCAAGAAGGGAGAGTGTTGACATGTCATGGGGTTGTTAACCAATGTCATAGAACAATATGTGTACTAACTGTTTAACGAGAAACTAGTTTGTTGTGTAAACCTTCATCTAAAGTACAATTTAAGAAAAGATAAAAAATAATAATTTTAGCCACGAATAACAGTATAAAGAAAAAAGCTTTGTTATGTCCCTTTAAATCTTCCACCAAGAAATAACCACTATTAACATTAAGGCGTCCCTGGGTGGTGTAAATAGTTCATGCACTTGGCTACTAACCAAAAGGCCCACCTAGAAGCGCCTTGGAAGAAAGTCCTGGTGATCTATTTCCATAAAGATTCTACTCTGAAAGAATATCTGCCTTGAGCATTGTGTTTTATTAAGATCTATCTATATGGCATCAGATTGACAACAGTAACTTGAAAGATTAGATAGGAACCTTAGTGGGCAGTGAGTTTATGTTAATGGGGGAGGAGCAACTCAGAAAAGGAGGGTGAGAATGGTTACACAACTCGAAAAATGTAATCGATGTCACTGAATTGTACATGCAGAAACTTGGTGTATGTTTTTGCTGTGTATATTCTCAACAACAACAAAATAAATTATACAAAGAAAGAGTTCTATTCTGTTCTACAATGACACACATGGAGTCACCATGAGTCAGAATTGACTCAACGTCAACTGCTTAGGTCCCTAGGTGGTGCAAATGGTGTGCGCTCAACCACTCATCTGAAAGTTGGCAGTTCAAGCCCACCAAGTGGTGCTGCAGAAGACAAGCTTGGGAATCTGCTTCCATAAAGATTAAAACCAAGAAACTATTATGAAGCCGTTCTACTTTGTACAACATGGGATCGCCATGAGTCTGAATAGACTCAAAAGCACTGAGTTTGTTTGTTTTGGTTTTTAACATTAGGGGAATATCATTTTAGATATTTTTAATACATACAAAGACAAAATAATAAATAGATTTGAAACCTTATAAGAAAAGGATTATGCTGGGATAGTCTTTAACATTAATAAAAAAGGGAAGAATACAAAGTGATTCTATTTCTTATTTTCCCAAAATATCCCTCCTAGATTGATAAAAGATTATGAAAACTGTTTAGGGGTTGGAATCATTATGATTTAATTTTTTTTTATTTATCAAAGATCAATTTCATAGCTCCTCCTACCTTCTTTAACAGCATCTTTTGATTTTTTAATTGTATTATCTTTATTATTACCTTAGGTGCCCTGGTGACTCAGCAGTTATGCGCGCGACTGGTAACCCAAAGGCCGGCAGTTCAAACCCACCAGCCACTCTGGAGGAAAAAGATGTGGCAGTCTGCTTCCGTAAAGATCACGGTCTCAAAACCCCTATGGGGCAGTTCTGCTCCGTCCTTTAGGGTTGCTATGAGTCAAAATTGATTGACGGCAGTAGGTTTGGTTTTGGTATCATTATCTTTATCATATTTTGTCGTATTTATAATCTGCTCTGTAGACATAATTTACATAATTGGCTCATATTAGTTTTAAATTTAAAAAGATTGAGTACATACCCACTAATTGCTTTAATGTGGTTCTTTCAGCTCTGAATTAGTTTTTTGCTTCATAACTTTAACTGAATTTCTCATCGTGTGTGTGTGTGTGTGTGTGTGTGTGTGTGTGTGTGTGTGTGTGTGTGTATCAGGAGTCCTCAAGACCACCCTCAGGCTTGATGATTTGCTAGAAGGACTCACAGGACTCAGAAAGGCTGTTTTACTCATGGTTACGGTTTATTACAGTGAAAGGATACAGAGGAAAAATAGCAAAAAGATAAAGTCCAAGAGAAACCTGGTGCAAGCTTCTAGTGCCCTCTCCCAGTGCAGTCATGCAGATGCACTTAATTCTCCCAGAAACCATGTGTGACAACATATGCTAAGTTTTGCTAACCAGGGGAGCTCCACTTGAGCTTTGTGTCCAGAGTTTTTATTGGGAATGAATCACATAGACATGCAGCTACTCAGACCCCAGTGGCCTCCCAACCTCCCACCCCGTGAGCAAAAATAGGTGTCTTCATATCTTCAAATCCTATCAGGTAAGTACTGTTACTATCTTACTTTGTAGATGAGAAAACAGACCAAGATATTAAAGTTATATAACTTGATCAAGATTACCAACTAATTTATAATCTATATAATTCCAGAGCAGGGTTGCATTATGACTTTCATAGGCCATGGGCATTTTTGCTTTCATGGGCTGTTTCCTTAATAAAACATTAAAGATTATATTTTACAGTAAAAAAAAATCTATATGAGACGAAAAGGTCAATAATTACCCTACAGCAAAGATGAGAAGATAAGGAGGCAGGGAAACTAGAGTACTGGAAATGGAATAATCAGAACAGAATTAAAGATAATGGTGACACATTGTGAAAAATGTAACTAATGTCACTGAACAATTTGTGTAGAAATTTTCAGATGGAAACTTAATTTGCTGTTGAAACTTTCACCAAAAACACAATAAAATATTATTTTAAAAAAAGATTATATTTTACAACTGCATTGGTATAAAGATAAATATATTCCAGGCTGGCTTTTCATTTTTTTCTTCTGATAAATCTCTATCCAAATAAATCAAGAAATAAAGAGAAAGAGAAGATACAAAATACAAATATAAGGAAAGAAACAGGCATTGTCACTACAGACCCTACAAAAATTAAAAAGAATAGTAAAAGAACACAACAAACAATTCTCTGCCCATAAACTTGACAAGTTATATTAAACCAATTGCTTGAAAGACCCAAACTACTAAAAATCACTCGAGAAAAAATAATTTATATCACACTATATCTTAAAGAGAGCATGTCTGCTGACATTAAATTCTCTCAGCTTTTATTTATCAGAAAATGTCTTTATTTTACATTCATTTTTGGAATATATTTTCTGTAGACATAGAATTCAAAATGGACAGTTCTTTTTGTTTTTCTCTGATAGCAATTTAAAGATGTCATTCTGTTTTCTTCTGGCTTGCATTGTTTCTGAGAAGTGTTAGCGATTAATCTTACTGTTCTGTATGTGATAAGTCCTTGTTTCTTTTAGAATTTTCTCTTTATTTTCCTGTTTGGTTCTCAGCAGTTTGAGTATGCTATGTGTATGTGTGGTTTCCTGTGTATTTATTCTGCTTGGGGTTTGCTAGTTTTTGTATTTATGGTTTGCGATTTTTCATCAAGTTTGGAAAATTTTCATATGTTATTTTTTAGGGATTCTTTTGCCTTATTCTTGTTCTGGAATTCTGATTACACTTACATAAAACTACTTGATATTTTCCCAAGGACGCTGATGTTTTGTTTAGTTTTTCGTTTCAGTCTTTTCTCTTTGTGTTTCACTTTAGGCATTTTTTTTTCTTTTTTTTTATTTTACTTCAGGTGAAGGCTTACAGAACAAATAGTTTCTCATGAAACAGAAGTACATGTTATTTTATGACAATTTTTAACAACCCCACAACATATCAACCCTCTAACTTCTCAACCTCTTTTTCTTTTTTGGTGAAAATACACATAGCCAAAGATACACCATTTCAAAAATTTCTGTATGCACAGTTCAGTGACATTGACGACGCTCTTCCAATTGTGCTGTTATTCTCACTTAAGATGAAGGCTTACAGAACAAAATAGTTTCTCATTTAACAGTTACCACAGATGTTGCCCTATGACAA
>NW_004443990.1:7383471-7392173 GCF_000243295.1 Trichechus manatus latirostris
ATTTGGTGCTTGGCTAAGTTCTTTATCTCTTCATTTGATGTTTTAGGGTTTCAGGATTGTTGTATTCTCTGTTCGGCTTAGTTTTTCGGATCTTTGCTGTGGAGGGATGGCGTGGTGCTTCTGCCTAGAGCGCCATTTTGCCAGAACTCCCACTTTGGGCATTTTCGTCTCAACTGTCTTCAAGTTTACAGAAGTGGTCACCACTATAAAGTTGATCTAATGTATATTATACTTTAATGTTAATATTTTATGTTTAGATTTATGATTCATTTTGAATTATTTTTGTATTCGATATCAGTTATTGTTGAGGTTCTTTTTTTGGTCTATGTATGTACACTTGTTTCAACGCCATTTGTTGAAAAGACTATCTTTTCCCCTTTTGAGCCACTTTTGCACCTTTGTCAAAAATCCGTTGGCCATATTTTTGTAGGTCTATTTCTGGATTCTTTATTCTGTTCCATTAATCTGTACGTCTATATCTCCACTACTACCACACTATCTTGATTACTTTGGCTGTATAGTAAGTCTTAAAATCAAATACTATGATTCCTCCAACTTCAGAATTCTTTTTCAAAATTCTCTTAGCTGTTCTAGTTCCTTTGAGATACCATACAAATTTTAGAATTAGCGTGTCCATATTTACAACCTAATTGGAAGCAGAACCCTCCAAACTCAGTTATTTTTGTGATTAGTCTTATTAGACAGAGAATGCACATAGAGGTAAGGGTTAGAGAAAAAAACACACCTATGTGACAAAATAGAGAAATGATGGCTGGATGATAATATGATAAAGTAGATATGTACTGAACTACCATCTCAACTGGATTCCAATTCCTGACCAAAATGAAGAGGGGTTCAAAACCACATCAATGGTGATATTTAATAGAGAGAAGAGAATTACCAGAAAATGAAAATTATTTTTAAATGATTGTAAGACTGTGCTTAAACAAGATATTAGGTTGTTCTTTGTGGTTCTAGGGAGCAGAACTAGGATCAATGAGCAAAAATTTAGGGAGGCTTATTTTAGCCTCAATTCATTCATTCAACAAATATGCTTTGAGCAGCTACTGTATGCAGTCACCGTTCTTGACACTTGAGCTATGTCATCAAATGAAGCAGACAACATTTCTATCCTAGTGGAACTTACAGAGAAACTCTACTGGCACTGTGGCTAAAGCACTTGGCTGCAAACCAAAAGGTTGGCAGTTTGAACCCATCATCTGCTCTGTGGGAGAAATATGTGGCAGTCTGCTTCCATAAAGACCTAGAGCCTTGGAAACCCTATGGAGCAGTTCTACTCTGTCCCTTACAGTTGCTATGAGTCAGAATTTACTCGACAGCAACAGGTTTGGTTTTTTGGGTTTGGAACTTATAGTCTAGCAAGCAAAATCTAAGTAAGGAAGAATATAAGAAATCAATGAAAGAAAACATTTGAACTATCAAAAGTGGAAAAAGTACCTCTTAAGATACTGAGTCCCCTGGCAGAATCCTGATAATAATTGCTCAACAGATTTTCAAGGAGATTATAAAACAAGAATAATGTCTTAGGCTGGGTTCTCTAGAGAAGCAAAACCAGTAAAGCATATAAATATATATATATATATATACATATATACATATATATATATAGAGAGAGAGAGAGAGAGATTTATATCAAGGAAATGGCTCATATGGTTGTAGAGGCTGGAACATCCCAAGTCTGTGGGTCAGGATAGAGGCTCCTCCTGTTTCACATAGCCACAGGGGCTGGCAAAATCCAAGATTGGTAGGTCAGCAAGCACGGCTCTTGCTCACAGGCTGTGAAGGTCGATGAATCCCAAGATCGGCAGCCAAGACCACAGGTAAGCTGCTAGCTCAACTCCCAAGAACCAGAGATCAAATGAACAGGAGCCAGCTGCCGTATCCAGCGTGAGCCTTGCCAGAATGTCTGCTTATATTTGATTTAGGCCACATGTCCAAGGAAACTCACTTTCAACTGACTGGCTACTTACAGAAGATCCCATCCTGGGGGTGATCACATCAAATCTCAACAGGGAAGTGATCACAACATTACAGGACTGTCAAACCACTGAGAATCATGGTCCAGCCAAGTTGACACGCAATCTTCACCATCACAAATAGGGTTGAATCAGATGAGCTCTGAGGTTTCCTTTAACTGAGAGATGCTTGATTCTTTGATCGTTCAAATTATCTGCAAGGAATACCACGGACTTTGTTATTAATACTAACAACCACTGAGAATTAGAATGGATTCATTTCTTCCTTGCATGTCAAAAGATAGGGCCGGTGCCACCACATTCAATTAGCCATTCTACGTCAATAATTTGGTTTCATCCTCTGGCTCTTACACATAGTACAATTTAAAATCTGCTTGGCTACCTTCTGTAGATCCTTTATGCCGTAGATTAAAAAATCACTTCCTCATTCCCTGACCCCTAATGCTAAATTCATCATGCATGCGTCAAGGTGCTGTCAAGTTGATTTCTACTCATGGAAACCCTATGTGACAGAGTAGAACTGCCCCATATGGTTTTCCAGGCTATAATTCTAAATTTTAAGATCCCCTTTATGCTTTACCCTTTACTTTTCTTGCACAGTACTCACTTCAAGTTGTAATTACACTCTTTGTTTTTGTGATTATCTGTGTAGTATCTATATCCCCACTAATCTGTAAACTCCATGAAAATAGGAACTGTGTCTGTTTTCTTCACTTTATATGCAGGATCCAGCTCAGTCCCTGACACATGATAAAGCACAATAAATATTTATTTCGTGGTGAATGATGAGTTGATTGAATAGGCTACCTGGAGAATAGGAATGATTAACCTTCAAGTTATCAAGAGCGTTGAGTTGCTAGTAGCCACAGAGAAAGGAGGGATTTCTCAAGGGTTATTTTCATAGATTTCCTTCTATTCTTGGATACCTAGAACTCTAGAATGTCAGAGCTGGGAGGGGCCTTAGAATTTATCTAATCCTTCATTTGACAGAGGAGAAAACTTGAATCTACAGAGAAGCAGGCTCTGAATATGCATGAAGCCATGGGTACACAGGGAGTATTTGAGGAGCTACTTTCTCTGAACTATTTTGGAAAATACACACACACACACACACACACAAAACAAAACAAAAAACAAACAAAAAAAACCCTCTCCAACCATCTGACTTAGATTTGAAGTTTATCCCAAGCCGTTGATTCAAAGTGGCTTAAGATGGGAGAATGTGTGGGCGCGTGGAACCGGTGACCTCCGCCTGAGTCCCAGCCCGCCATGTGCACAGGGTCCCTTGGGGCCGAGGTGCTGAAGGACCCCGCAGGGTCTGGCCGGGGAAAGCTGAAATGCTGACAGCCCTCTGACTGTGCTGGTCACCACAGTAACTTTCCAAAACCGCCCACAGCGGAGATGGGGGAGGTCGAAACCCAAAATCCCAAATATAATTTAATTTCCAGGGTAAACATTTTCATGTAAAAATGGCTAAGGCTTTCCTCGAGGCGACGCTGCTTTCTTAGGCTTTACCACACTGCCCCCTGGAGCATTCCGCCGAAACCCTCCACAGAGGCTGCTGGAACTACACGGAATGTCAGAGGAAGCTGTCCACCACAGAGGGGATACAAACGCAGACACGTTATGATCTAGAAACACGAATGAGAGCGGAGACATTTAACAGGCGGGCGTCTCTTTCTCAGGTAGGCTGAATACTAATAACTGAAACATTAATTGTGAGGAATGTTCAATTTGTCTTGAAAGACCTATGAGCTATGTGCGTGATTAAAATAAAGGACAGTCACTGGCGAATTTGAGAACTAAAAGGGTACCTGATCCGAAATACCTCCCCTAGGATCCTGCTTTAAGACCTCAGCAAGGCATATTGTTATTGTTAGGTGCTGTGGAGTCAATGCCAACTCATGGCGACACCATGTGTTACAGAGAGGACTGCCCCATAGAGTTTTCTTGGCTGTAATCTTTAGGGAAGCAGATTGCCAGGTCTTTTCTCCCTCAGAGCCGCTGGGTGAGTTCGGACCACCAGCCTTTCTTTGGTTAGCAGTCAAGCACTTAGCCATTGGGCCACCGGGGCTCTTTTCAGCAAAGTACACCAAAAACCAAAACCAAACCCATCGCCCTGGAGTCATTCCAACTCAGTGACCCTGTAGAACAGGGGTTCCAAGGCTGTAATCTTTATGGAAGCAGACTGCCCACATCTGTCCCCCGAGGAACAGCTGGTGGATTTAAACTGTCGACCTTTCGATTAGCAGCCGATCGCTTAACCTGCGTCACCAAGGCTCCTTCAGCAAGGCATACGGAGGCTAAAATTGTTCAGCATTTATTGAGTGTCGGGGCTATGCTAAACCAGAGAAACCAAATCAGTTGCTGTCAAGTTGATTCTGACTCATGGCAAGCCCATGTGTGCAGAGTAGAACTGTTTTTCCGAAGATTTTCAAGGCTGTGACCTTTTGAAAATAGATCGCAAGGACTTTCTTCCAACGTGCCTGTTGGTAGGTTCAAACTGCCAACCTTTCATTTAGTAGTCAAGCACATATGCTAAGTTCATTATATATTTTTTATTAGGTAACCCTCATAACAACCTTATGAGGTAGAAGCTACCATTATTTGAATTTTACAGAGGACAAAATCGAGATTCTGGAAGTTTAAGTAACTTTCCACAACCACGTGCACAGAATGGCCAAGCAAGGATTTGAGCCTGGATCTGTGGGATTGTGCTGTGAAGTCAGAGAGGACCTGACAAAAGTACTGGCTGTGGAAGCTCTATGGCTTTGGGCTGATTTTTTTTTTTTTTTTTTTTTCTCTCTGGACCCCTGGTGGTGCAGTAGTTAAGAGCTACAGCTGCTAACCAAAAGATCACCAGTTTTAATCCACCAGCCACTCCTTGGAAACCCTATGGGGCAGTTCTACTCTATTCTAGGGGGTCGCTATGAGTTGGAATCGACTCGACGGCAATGGGTTTGGGGTTTTTGTTTTTTGTTTATTTTTTAACCTCTAAACCTTCCATTTTCTCCTCTGCAAAATGAAGGGGTTGTCTCAGACCACCTCTAAGGGTCAAAACTCTAAGCTTCTATGACTCTGTGGCATTGGCAGCTTAACAAGAAACAGTTCAATAGAGATTAGCAAATCAGTCATCTGCCAAAGCTCTGAAAGGAGGCACAAGATAGGAAGGTTCTGATGGGCAGTGCTGTAGGAATGAAGGTTGGTTTTGCACAGGGCACAGCAGAGGGGAACCTAGAGTCTGGAAAAATATGAGGGAGGCCTAGAGAGAAGCTGCATGTGTGTCCTGTAATCCCATTCCACCTGCTTCCTAATTCAGACCTGAAGTGGTTTTACACAGATAGGGTCGTTAGCTGGTCCATCTCAGATCAAAGGCAAGATATTCTACCAAACTACATTTTGATCAATTCTGTTTATAGAATGGTGTCTACACTGGTTGGAATTGATATGAGAGGACAGTGGGAATTCAGTGTTTTAAAATTGTGGAAGTAAATGAAATGAAAATCCATTTATCCCCTCCCCCCACCAAAATCTGTCAGTCTCCTACAGAGTTGCAGGGAAGTCAGTAGGACTCAGTAACTGCTCACGGTGAAATGCTGAGCTTGGAAAATGGTTTCTTCTAAAAATAATAGCTATGATTTACTGAGCTCAATCTCTGTCACTAACATTAGTTTAATGATTGCCAAGAAGATCCTATCTTTGTCTCGTGGATTTTGCAACATTTGAGACCTTTGGTGTTTCATTTCATTTACCCACACACACACACAAACACACACCACATACACACACACACACACGTTGAACCACTGTATATGCTAGGCAGTGCGGTCCTATTTTAGAACCTGGAGTAAGAGATTATTTCAACTCTGCCCTCAAGAAATTCTTAGTCTGTCTTACTGGCCTGACAGAAACTGGAGAAACCCCAAGAGTATGGCCCCCGGACACCGTTTTAGCTCAGTAATGAAGTCACTCCCGATGTTCACTATTCAGCCAAAGATTAGACAGCCCCATAAATCAAAACAAGACTAATGGGGCACAACAGTCCAGGGACAAGGACTAGAAGGCAGGAGGGGACAGGAAAGCTGATAATAGGGAACCCAGGGCTAAGAAGGGACAGTGTTGACATGTCATGGGGTTGTTAACCATTGTCATAAAACAATATGTGTACTAACTTTTTAATGAGAGACTATTTGTTCTGTAAACCTTCATCTAAAGTACAGTTTTTAAAAAAAAGAAATTCTTAGTCTGTGACGTAAGAAAACAAAGCAAAACAAAAAAGCAACTATTACATTACAAGCCGGTAAGTGCCATGTAAGAAGTATGCCTGTGGTGTCATGAGACTCACAACCCAATCCAGCATGAGGGAAAAGAAGGATTAAGGAAACTGTCAAAAGGAGGTGACAAATCTAGCCAGGTGAGTGAGAGAGGGAAGGATGTTCTAGGCAGAGGAACTATAATGAGCAAAGACACTGCCACATGGAACAGTGTGATTTATTCAGGGAACTGCAAAAAGTTGTTCTGGTGGCAGGAAGAACACCTATGGGAAAGAGGCAGAAGACAAATTTGGAGAAGTAGCAGGGGAAAGATCAAAAGAACTTTATAGTATTTTATAAACCATCTGAATTTTATCTTAAAGGAATTGAGAAGCCACTGAGGGATTTCATGCAGTGCACTCATCCTTAAACAAAATCAGGAATCACGTTAAATGCCCCAACATCCAAGACCTGAAAGAAGCAAGACTGAGACTAAAAGAAATAATATGACAATGAGAATTAATATAATGAGTAATTAGAGTATTTTTTTTTTTTTAGTCTATTGACAGTGGCTGGGTTTTAGCAATGTAGGATGGACTGGTACATGTAATACAATCTGTGTTTTATTTTTAATGTGTTTATAGGGTGACAATAGCGTCTGTGAATCAGCTTCTTGGGTTTAGAATACTCTCTTATGGACAGTAAGTAATTCCATCTTTTTTGTGTCTTCTCTGCTTTGGCAGGCTGTAGTCACACCATATGCACTTTCCAGGGCCCATCTAAACAGCAGTTAGCCCACTCTGCAATCAAAACAATTCTTCCCAGGGTTATAGACAGAGTAAACCCTTCTTTTATCCATCCTGTCTATAAAATTCCAACATCATTCTTCTGGTTTTCATTTGGAAACAAAAGCCAGCCACTAAAGAGTACCTTTGAAGTGTCTGAAATCCATAAAAAAGGAGAGCAACATCAACTGAAAATAGAACCGGAAAACTTATTTGTTCATTCCCTTGAGCTCTTGTGCAGACAAGGAATTATGATGCAACCTCACTGGCCGGCCATAAATTGTCCAATTTCTTCACGCCTCCAAGCTGACGCCAATCTGTCATCAAGATCTGGCCTTGATCTTTCCAGTCTGGTTCTTCATTTTTTAAACCAAAGCCTGGCTCTTTGCAGTCTCTTTCTGATTAACTGAGGATCTGGCTTTTCTCAGTCAAAATTCTGCCCATTCAAGAATTCATCTAACAATGTAGGGTTCCCTGGGTCTTCCAACATCTCAATGAAAGTAACACAATGGAAAAACCATGTAACATAAACTGAACAGTTCCCATTTGCTCTAAGATTTAGGAGCCTCTTCTGGGTAATACGCACTTGTGCTTACTCAAGTTTCACTTCACCAAGGCTTTCCTGGCCACCTTATTTAACACTGCAACCTGCCCCCAGCCCCATTCCACTTGCCCTAATTCTTGTATGCCTTTCAATTGTGACTTATTTATTATATTTATTGTTTATTTTCTGTCTCTCCCCTAAAATGTAAACTCCACAAGGACTTTTATTTTTGATGTTCACAGAAGTATCTCAAGAATATATAAAAGTGCCTGAATATAGTATGCATTTAATAAATGTTTGCTGAAAATATACATATATACAAATATATATGTTTGCTGAATATATATATGAATACATATATTAGAATATATATAAGAATATATGTATATATCTATACACATATATACACATATATACACATATATATGTATATGTATATATTGGAATATATGTATATATTAAAATATATTTTTATCTTTCTATACACACTCACATCTATATCTCAATAAAGAGAGCTAACTAGAAAGGTAAATAGTGATGAGGAGGTAGGTAGATAGGTATGCAGGTAGATAGATAAAGATGCATTTTTGTTTATATGGACACAGGAAGAGATATAGTGAAAAGAGAAAACATTAAAACAGAGCTTGCCAGGGAGGCAAGGCCAAGATGGTGGCGTGGTCAAACACTTCCTGTGGTCCCTCTTACAACGAAGACCCAAAAAACCAAGTGAATCGATTACATATGACAATCTAGGAGCCCTGAACATCAGAGACAAAGTTGAGGAAATGGACTGAATGGTAGGGAGAGGGAGAGACAGCTCAGAAGCAGCGAGGAGTTGCCAGACCTGACCTGTCTGACACCCGCACCCTGAAGGCTGGATTGGCTGGCACATGTGGTGAGCAAGCAGTGGCGCTCAGGATGCATTTTCCACATCTGGAGAGACTGATTGGTGGAGAGTCAGCTCAACCCTGCAGAACCAGCAAGAAGCAGTGCTCAATTGGCGAAAGATAAGTACATGAGTTTAACCTACTGCATGGATCAAAAAAAAATCCTCTTTTGGGAAGGACCTCTGTCCCATTTACCTGCCCCCTCCTTGCTCTGCTCTGGGTCCTGGTCCAGCTTC
>NW_004443990.1:7392331-7395346 GCF_000243295.1 Trichechus manatus latirostris
CAGCTCCTTTGCCTAGGCACAGGCATAAGGGGTTCACAGACTTTGAATGCCTTTCACCCCTGCATAGATCTGTGTGGGCCTATTTCAACAGCATAGGCCCTCATTAGCACAGTACAACAGGGTATATACCTGAAGCCTATTTTCATCTGTATCAGCTATAAGGGGGAGTGGCAGATTCATGACATTTGACACTGCCCTGCCCATTAAGCAGGATCCTCACCTACCCATATCAGGGGCCTGAGGACTGGTGGCTCCACCCACTCAACTGAGCCATCCTCAACAGGGGTCTAAGAAAAAGCAGTGACTCCCAGTCCTGACAGCCAACAGCATTGGGTGCCCATAGTCTGGCTGCAAAACACACATACTGACAGGCTCTAGGGAACAGGGACACACCTTACACCCAAAAACTCAGGGACAGCAGTCAGCCCCCTGCCTTGATCAGTGCATGACCCCCTACTGCAACAAGATACCTCTGCCTACTTAAATCACCCCTGCCCATCTAGGACTGTAGGTGAGAGCCTGCACCACACACTTGGTGACCAATGACCTGGACACCTCAGCTGAATCCACACACACACAAAAAATGGACTCCTGGGCTCGCATACCTAGTAACAGCTTTAGCTTGCTAGAGACAGAATGTGAGACCTTCAAAGACACCAATAATCAAACTAGCTCACATGACCAGCCTATTTTGGCATATCAAAACAAAGCAAAACAAGAAGCTATGACAGAGTAAGCAAACATAAAATAAACAAATATAATAACTTATTGATCGCTTGGAAACAACAGTCAATATCGAATCACATAAAGAGGGAGACCATGTTGGCTTCAACAAGCTCCCAAAATAAAGAATCAAGAAACCTGGAGGAAGAAAAATTCTTGGAATTACCAGAGGTAGAATTCAAAAGATTAATATACAGAACTCTTTAAGAGATCAGGAATGAGATAATTCAAAGCACAGAACAAGCCAAGGAACACACAGACAAAGCGATAGAGGAACTTAAGAAGGTTATACAATAGCATAAGGAAAAATTTAACAGGCTGCAAGAATGCATAGAGAGACAGCAAACAGAAATCCAAAGGATTAACAATAAAATTTCAGAATTAGGCAACTCAATAGAAAGTCATAGGACAAGAATCGAGGCAATGGAAGTCAGAATTAGTGAGATTGAAGACAAAGCACTTGACACCAACTTATCTGAGGAAAAATCAAGATAAAAGGATTTTAAAAAATGAAGAAATCCTCAGAATTATGTGGGACTCTATCAAGAGGAATAACTTATGAGTGATTGGAGTACCAGAACAGAGGGGATAAGAGAAAATACAGAGAGATTTGTTGAAGATTTATTGGCAGAAAACTTCCCTGGTATCATGAAAGATGAGAAGATATCTATCCAAGAAGATCATTGAACCTCACACAAGGTAGATCCCAAAAGAAAGTCACCAAGACATATTATAATCAAACTTGCCAAAACCACAGATAAGGAGAGAATTTTAAGAGCACCTAAGGATAAACAAAAAGTCATCTACAAAGGAGAGTCAAGACTAAGCTCTGACTACTCAGCAGAAACTATGCAGGCAAGAAGGCAATGGGATGACATATATAAAGCGTTGAAGGCAAAAAATTGCCAGCCAAGAATTATATATCCAACAAAACTGTCTCTCAAATATGATGGCAAAATTAGGTCATTTCCAGATAAACAGAAGTTTAGGGAATTTGCAAAAACCAAACCAAAATTACAAGAATTACTAAAGGGGGGTCCTTCAGTTAGAAAATCAATTACATTAGATAACAATCCAAGAGTAGAACACAGGACAGAACAACCAGATATCAACCCATATAGGGAAATCACAAAAGTAAATCAAAGCTAAAAGACTGGAAATAGAGAAATAGAGATGTCAATATGTAAAAGATGACAACATTAAAACAAAAAAGAGAAACTAAATAATGTAGTCATAGATCTTTGATATGGAGAGGAAGTCAAGGTGATATAAAGAAATAAAAGACTGGTTTAAACTTAGAAAAATAGAGGTAAATATTAAGGTAACCACAAAGGAAACTAACAATCCTACACATCAAAATAAAAAACAAGAAAAACATAAAGACTCAGCAAATATGAAATCAACAACAATGAAAAAGATGAAAAGAAAATACGTAAAGAATAACGACTCAGCACAGAAAATTAAGTGGAACAAAGACACTGTGAACAACACACAAAGAGATCAAAATGACAGCACTAAACTCACACCTATCAATAATTACGCTAAATGTCAAAGGACTAAAGGCACCAATAAAGAGACAGAGAGTGGCAGAATGAATTAAAAACACGATCCATCTATATGCTGCCTACAAGAGACACACATTAGACTTAAAGACACAAACAAACTAAAACTCAAAGGATGGAAAAAGTTTATCAAGCAAACAACACTCAAAAAAGAGCAGGAGTGGCAATATTAATCTCTGGCAACATAAACTTTAAAGCAAAATCTATCACAAAGGATAAGGAAGGACACTATATAATGATTAAAGGGTCAATACATCAGTAAGACATAACTATAATAAATATTTACACACCCAATGACAGAACTCCAAAATACATAAACTCTAACAGCATTGAAAAGAAAAATAGATGGCTCCACAATAATAGTAGGAGACTTCAACACACCACTTTTGGTGAAGGACAGAACATCCAGAAAGAAGCTCAATAAAGACACGGAATATCTGAATGCCACAATCAACCAAGTTGATCTCATAGACATATACAGAATGCTCCACCCAACAGCAGCCAAGTATACTTTCTTTTCCAATGCACATGGAACATTCTCCAGAATAGACCACATAGTAGGCTACAAAGCAAGCCTTAACAGAATCCAAAGCATCAAAATACTACAAAGCATCTTTTCTGACCATAAAGCCATAAAAGTAGAAATCAATTACAGAAAAAGCAAGGAAAAAAAAAATACATGGAAACTGAACAACACCTTGCTCAAAAACTACTGGGTTATAGGAGAAAT
>NW_004443990.1:7395991-7397449 GCF_000243295.1 Trichechus manatus latirostris
GATGGAATACTCCCAAACTCATTCTATGAAGCCAGGATAACCCTGATACCAAAACCAGGTAAAGACACCACAAAAAAAGAAAACTACAGGCCAATATCCTACATGGACTTAGACACAAAAATCCTCAACAAAATTCTAGCCAATAGAATTCAAAAACATATCAAAAAAATAATTCACCATGACCAAGTTAGATTCATACCAGGTATGCAGAGAAGTTTCAACATTAGAAAAACAATCAGTGTAATCCATCACATAAATAAAACAAAAGACAAGAACCACATGATCTTATCAACTGATGCAGAAAAGGCATTTGACAAAGTCCAATACCCACTCATGATAAAAACTCTCAGCAAAATAGGAATAGAAGGGAAATTCCTCAGTATAATTAAGGGCATTTCTACAAAGCCAACAGCCAACGTCATCCTAAATGGAGAGAGTCTGAAAGCATTCCCCTTGAGAATGAGAATCAGACAAGGATGCCCTCTATCACAACATTGTGCTGGAGGTCCCAGCTAGAGCAATTAGGCTAGAAAAAGAAATAAAGGGCATTCAAATTGGTAAGGAAGAAGTAAAAGTATCCCTATTTGCATGTGATATGATCTTATACACAGAAAATCCCAGGAATCCACAAGAAAACTACTGGAACTAATAGAAGATTTTAGCAAAGTATCAGGATATAAGATAAACATACAAAAATCTGTTGGATTCCTCTGCACCAACAAAGAGAACTTAAAAGAGGAAATCACCAAATCGATACCATTTACAATACCCCCAAAAAGGTAAGAAGATAAAATACTTAAGAATAAATCTAACCAGAGACGTAAAAGACATTTACAATGAAAACTACAAGACACTACTGCAACAAACCAAAAAAAGACGTACATAAATGGAAAAACATATCTTGCTCATGGATAGGAAGACTCAACATTATGAAAATGTCAATTCTACAGAAAACAATCTACAAATACAATGCAATCCCGATTCAAATTCCAATGACATTTTTTAATGAGGTGGAGAAACAAATCACCAACTTCATAAGGAAAGGGAAGAGGCCCCAGATCAGTAAAGCATTACTGAAGAACAAGACCAAAGGGGGAGGCCTCACACTACCTGATTTTAGAACCTATTATACTGCCATGGTAGTCAAAACAGCCTGGTACTGGTACAACAACAGATACATAGATCAACGGAATAAAATTGAGAATCCAGACATAAATACATCCACCTATGAGCAGCTGATATCTGACAAAGGTCCAAAGTCCATTAATTGGGGAAAAGACAGTCTCTTTAACAAATGGTGCTGTCAGAACTGTACATCCATCTGCAAAAAAATTAAACAAAACCCATACCTCACACCATGCACAAAAACTAACTCAAAATGGATCAAAGACTTAAATATAAAATTGAAAATGATAAAGATCATGGAAGAAAAAATAGGGACAATGCTAGGAGCCCTAA
>NW_004443990.1:7399059-7434362 GCF_000243295.1 Trichechus manatus latirostris
GTGGGACATAAAGTGATACTCGTGAGGAGTGTGCCTCTTAGTGCAAGTAGATACAAGAGACTAATCGGGCAGTTTCTGTCCGGAGGTGAGATGGGAAGGCAGAGAGGGTTAGGAGCTGGTTGAATGCACTTGGGGGAATCAGGGATGGAAAGGAGGAGTGTGCTGTCAGAGTATGGGGAGAGCAATTAGGTCACATAACAATGTATGTATAAATTTTTTTATGAGAGACTAACTTTAAATGTAAACTTCATTTAAACTACAACACTAAAAATAAATAAATAAAAGACTAATCCATATATAAAAAAAAAAGGGGGGGGCAAAGGATACGAACAGGCACTTCACCAAAGAAGACATTCAGGGGCTAATATGAGGAAATGCTCAGGATCATTAGCCATTAGAGAAATACAAATCAAAACTACAATGAGATACCATCTCACTCCAACAAGGCTAGCACTAATCCAAAAATAAATAAATAAATAACAAATGTTGGAGAGACTGAAACACTTAAACACTGCTCGTGGGAATGTAAAATGGTACGACCACGCTGGAAATTGATTTGGCCCTTCCTTAAAAAGCTAGAAATAGAAGTATCATAAATCGAGCAATCCCACTCCTTGGAATATATTCTAGAGAAATAAGAGCCATCACACAAATAGATATAGGCACACCCATATTCATTGCAGCACTGTTCACAACAGCGAAAAGATGGAAATAACCTAGATGCCCATCAACAGACGAATGGATAAACAAATTAAGGTACATTCACACAATGGAATACTGCACAACGATAAAGAACAATGATAAATCCAAGAAACATCTCATAACATGGATGAATATGGAAGGCATTATGCTGAGTGAAATTAGTCAGTCAAAAAAGGAAAAATATTGAATGAGACCACTATTATAAGAACTCAAGAAAAGGTTTAAACACAGAAGGAAACGTTCTTCGATGGTTACGAGTGTGGGGAGGGAGGGAGAGAGGAATTCACAAACTAGATAGTAGACAAGAATTATTTTAGGTGAAGGGAAGGACAACACACAATACAGGGGAAGTCAGCACAACTGGACTAAACCAAAAGCTAAGAAGTTTCCTGAACACAACCAAACACTTCGAGGGACAGAGTAGCAGGGGCAGGGGTCTGGGGACCATGGTTTCAGGGAACATCTATGTCAATTGGCATAACAAAGTTTATTAAGAAAATGTTCTGCATTCCACTTTGGTGAGTGGCATCTGGGTCTTAAAAGCTAGTGAGCAGCCATCTAAGACACATCCATTGGTCCCAACTCACCTACAGCAAAGGAGAATGAAGAACACCAAAGAGACAAGGAAAATATGAGCCCAAGAGAAAAAGGGCCACATAAACCAGAGACTCCATCAGCCTGAGACCTGAAAAACTAGACGGTGTGTGCCTACCACCAATGACATCCCTGACAGGGAACACAACAGACAGTCCCTGAAGGAGTAGGAGAAAAGTGGAGTGCAGAACTCAAATTCTAGTAAAAAGACCAGACTTCATGGTCTGACTGAAACTGGAGGAACCCCAGAAGACATGGCCCCTGAACTCTTGGTTAACCCACAACTTAAACCATTCCCGAAGCCAACTCTTCAGACAAAGATTAGACTGGACTATAAGACATAAAATGATAATTGTGAAGAGTGTGCTTCTTCGTTCAAGTAAACACTCTAGACTAAGTGGGCAGCTCCTGTCCGGAGGGAGATGAGAAGGCAGAAAGGGATAGGAGCTGGTGGAATGGATGTGGGAAATCCAGGGTGGAAAGGAGGAGTGTGCTGTCACATTATAAGGTTAGCACCTATGGTCGCATAACAATGTGTGTATCAATTTTTGTATGAGAAACTAACTTGAGCTGTAAACTTTCACTTAAAGCACAATAAAAAAAATTTAAAAAAAAGAGCCTACCAGAATGAGAATCACTATGCCCACGCCTCCAGACACAATGTTTGCTGCGCAAGTAATCAGAGTACCCAATCTAACGACGACCTATGGAATCACAGAAGAGTGTTTGGAATTGGGACTCTTCCAGGAATTCCAAGATGGTCTCTGTGCTCATACCTTAGACCTCACTCAAGGTGTGGTCACCCTCTCCTCACCTGGGACCTCAGCCTGAGGTCCAGAACCATCTCACCTTAGAGAAGCATCTAAAACCACAGACCTTGTCATCAGTCTCACTTGGAGAGATTAAGTGGAAAACCAGAGGACTCTTCTCAGTGGTGGCACCAAGGAGTGGCCTGGGAGAGTTCTAGCACATTGCCATCTTTAAGGCTAACTCAGTAAAAACATAATCTAAGTAAAAACCATGGTAAGACTTAAATTCAAGTATTCTGGGACTTCTCCGTGCTTACCCAGCCCCACCTTGATCTTCTCACATAGGAGAGGCCACCCTAAGCCTCTCCTGTGTAGAAATTCTACAGCCACAAGGCTCTTCTTGCCTTGGATGATCCACTGCCTACAACTAGTCTCCACTCTGGGAGCCTCTGGAGTATCAAATGCTCGAGGGCCTCAATAATCACTTTGGAATCTTCAGTTCTGAAAGGCAGCCCCTATTAATATGGATTTTCTGGATTTCCCAGTTTCTTCTCCCATAAAATAGAAGAGGTAGACTGCAAAATCTCTAAGGGCCCCTTCAGAATGTTCTCATATTCTATGATTTTAAATCAGTATTGCTCCCTCTCTCTCTCTCTCTCTCTCTCTCTCTCACACACACACGCACACATGCGCGCACACACACGTATGAATTATAGGTTATTCTTCTATGACCTCATCAAGCATCAAGCACATCATTCACTTCTGGTAGTTGTGGATTCATTAAGAATAATTATCTACATGGATGCAGAGCCCTGCTTATGCAATTTTGAATTAAAATTATGCAAGCTTCCCCCCCACCCCATGTAAGGTGCACTGAGGTACAGTTTATCCCATGCCCCCTGGGGAATCTACATATTCATGTTGTGCGCAGTCAGTGTGTGGCTACAGTAATGATTATAGCTTTAAATTAGCAGCAAGAAAACTGGTCTTATTTACCATTCAGTCATGCTCCCTTCCTTTCTCCCTCTGCAGCCTCTGCCCTGAAATCTGCCATGATTCCTTGCTGCAGGTATAGTTTAACTCTGACCCTCGTCTGGGTAGCCACTTTTGGTGATCGTGGGTGGTTACAAAATAAGCCAGTCTGTTATGTCACAGCTCCCATTCTTTACTCAAAGTGTTAAAATGACTTAATAGAAGATCGCAGTCAGGAGAGCTCTGTTGTTGACCCTGTATGTGTCCTTCTATGTCTTTTCTTTTTAAACCATGAGTCTCAGCTTCTTTCTCAGCAGGATGATGGCATTAGACCAAATGCTTTCCAGGTTCCCTCCAGCCCTAACATTCTGTATGCTGTAGTTGAAACAGCGCAGCCTTCAGAAACAGATAGACCTGAATTTTGATCCTGGATAGGTACCATTTACAAGCTCTGTAATCTCTGGAAATTTCAACTCTCTGAGCTGCAGTTTTCCTTATCTTTAAAATTAAAAAAAAAAAGCAAGTTATTTTCTCGGTTGTGGTAAGGTCTGGGGTGACGCGTGTAAAGCACATGGCTCACATTCTATTTCAATAAAGAACACTGTTTGATATGTGTTTATTTAGTCACTTTTCATTCAACAAACACTATGGAGGGCCTGTAAGGCTCTGGGCTACAGTAGCGAGCAAGAAACCAATGCTAAGCCTTCTCTTAAAGCTTACAATCTAGCAGGATAAACAAATTTTATTAACTTAGGCAAATGCAAAATTGCAACTGTGACAAGCACTAATATATAGCTATGAGACTCTCTATTAAGAGAATTTAGCCTGGTCTGAGAAGTTAGAAGGTGCTCCCTGAGGAAGTGACCTATAAAGTGAGAGGTGAAGAATGAATATGAGTAAAGAATGGAGAGTTCTTCACTTCACAACTAAGTGAAGAGTGGAAAGTGAAGAGATAACTAAGTGAAGAAGTAGTAATATGAGTTAACCAAGTGAAGAGTATAGGGCAGAGTGTTCTAAGCAGAGGGAACAGCAGGGACAATGCCCTGTGCGGGAGGGAGCACAGTGCAATCAGTGAACTGAGAGAATTCACTGTGACTGGAGCAGAGAGAGATGAGGCTGAGAGGTGATTAAGGCCAGGTGTTGAAGGGGCTTGGAGCCCACGTTAAGAAATTCTGTCTATATCTCGAGAGCGAAAGAAGTCACTACAAGATTTTAAGCAGGAGGGCAATATGATCGAATTTACATTTTGAAGAAATGGCTCTGGTGTGAAGATAACATTGGAGGGGACTGGGCAGAGTGAGTACAAGCAGATTAGTGAAGAGGCAGGATGTCCTCCAGTCGAGAGGTGATGGCGGTTTAAGCAGGTGGTAGTGACAGAGATGGAGAGATACAGACAGATTTACGAGACACGCAGGAAGTAAAATAGACATCTTGGGCAAGGATTTGGAATGGAAGATGAGGGAGAGGAAGAAATACAAAGATTCGGGATCCTCTCTGAAACCAAATGAATTTTGTTGCTATTTGCCAAGACTGGAACCAAGGTTTAGGGTTAGAAGGGAAGGAGGGCATGTGAAGAAGATTATGAGATAGGTTTTGGACATGTTGTGCTTTAAGTGCTTCTGATTCATCCAAGAGACATGTTTACCAAAGGCAAGTGCCAGTAAAAGTACCCAACAAAAGTAGGTTCCCAATGATAACAGAACACTCCATGAATGCACTTGTCTTAGTTACCTAGTGCTGCTATAACAGAAATACCACAAGTGGATGGCTTTAACAAAGAGAAATTTATTTTTTCACAGTCTAGTAGGCTAGAAGTCCGAATTCAGGGCGCCGGCTCCAGGGGAAGGCTTTCTGTCTCTGTCAGCTCTGGAGGAAGGTCCTTGTGATGCATCAGTCTTCCCTTGGTCTGGGACCATCTCAGCGCAGGAACCTCAGGTCCAAAGGATGTGCTCTGCTCCTGGCACTGCTTTCTTGGTGGTATGAGGTCCCCAACTCTCTGCTTGGGTCCCTTTCCTTTTATCTCTTGTAAGATAAAAGGTGGTGCAGGCCACACCCCAGGGAAACTGTCTTTATATTGGATCAGGGATGTGATCTGAGCAAGGGTGTTACATTCCACCCTAATCCTCTTTAACCACAGGCAGAGATTATGATTTATAACACACAGGAAAATCACAAAATGGAGGACAACCACAGAATACTGGGAATCATGGCCCAACCAAGTTGACACATATTTTTGGGGGACACAATTCAATCCATGACAGCACTCAATGATCCGCTGCACCCTTTCTTGCCACTCCGCAATCAACTATGCACTCAGAAGCCAAACAGGTTTTACCAAATAAAAATCTATTTGGATTGCTCTTTGTTAAATATTGGGCCCACTTCTCATAGCAGTATGTCTAAATTCCTTAAGACATAGTAGACTCACAAGGCCCCACATGATTGGCCTGACCTTCCTTCCTAGTGTCATCTCTTGCCACTATCCTCTTTGCTTACTACACGCCAGTCACACTGTTGTACTTTCATTTCTCAAACATGTCAAATTCCTTCCTGCTGTTCCCTTTGCCATAAATGTGACCAAACTGCACCCCACCCCGCAGAGCTCCACATCACCAGACTACTACTCCTCCAAGATTCCATTGAAACGTCAGTGTCAGAAAGGCCTTCACTACCCACCCCACCCATCCCCACAGTAGCTTAGGTCCCTTTGCTTTATACTCCTGTAACATCAGCACCCATCACAATTGGAAGATAGGGTTAGGTTATTTGTGTAATCTTGGTTTATTATCAGTCACCCTTAATAGAGCAGGGGCTATGTATTCGTTTTTCACTGATGCAGTCTTAGCATCAAGATGATCAATGAAGGCTTCATGGGAGGAGAAAATGGGACTTCAACTGAGACTTGAATGTATTGAAGGAAGAGACAATGGCAGGACAAATATAGGAGATGGAAATTGATCAGATTTTCATAAACATTTCTGATAATTCAACCTTAGACCCAAGAAGAACTTTGAGGAGAAGAATACTGCATTTGTGAATAATAGAAGTCTGTTTTGCTAAGAGTGACCCCACCATCTATAAAGATCACCCAGGAAGCATCCCAGCTCTGCACAAACACTCCTTAGGTGGCCATTGGAGGAAGGTGCCTCAAGGAGCTAGATGAGGCAAGGTCTGCACATACCACACCCCATCGGCTGTCAAAGCCCACTCACTCGCTAAGCCTTGTTCTCAGGCTTATCCTGATTATGGAACACCTGATATGTTAAACAAAAAAGAATTAAATATACAATGGTGGGCTAAAGCAGTCATTATCTTTTTTAGTCTCTGTTATATATAAATAAGAAGCCCTGGTGACTCAATAGTTAAGTGCTTGGCCGCTAACTGAAAGGACAGCAGTTCCAACCCAGCCAGCGGCTCCACAGAAGAAAGACCTGGTGATCTACTCTGGTAAAGATTACAGCCTAGAAAACCCTATGGGGCAGTTCAACTCTGTCACATGAGGTCGCTATGAGTCAAAAGCAACTTGTCGGCACCTAACAACGTATATAAATAGTATCAGTTGCCAAAAGTTTCAGAAAACTTTTATGAGAGCAAAAATGAAATTTAGCAAAGTCTAACTGATAACTTAGGTAGTTTTTTTATGAAATGGGAAGTCATATTAATTACATTGTTTGGTTTTCATGGACTAACACCTTGGTCAAGCTCATGAAGCACTCCTTTTCTTCCAGTTTCCCTGGAGGGTGGGCATAAACTAACTGAGTCTGTGGGGTGGTGATATGTTGAACCAAGATCAGTATTTACTAGTTGACTGCAACATAGAGGGAAAAAGAATCTGAACTGAGGTTGAAGGTACACTAGACACTTCTTGATTTGCCTACCCAGTATTTATCCCCCCGTCTAGTGAGAATGCTTTCGGTGCATGTGCTTCAAATTCAGCTGACTCACCCCCACATTCCAGGGCAGCATGCTGTGACCCAATTGCACCAATCAAATAGCACATTTTCTTGGTTCTAGTTACTGATTAGGAGCCCTGGTGGCACACTGGTTAAGCTGCTAGCTAAAAGGTGGGCAATTCAAATCCACCAGCTGCTCCTTGGAAACCCTATAGGGCAGTTCTATTCTGTCCTATATGGTCACTATGAGTCGGAATGCACTTGGTGGCAATGGGTTTTGTTTGGGAGTTACTAATAACAGTCAGCCTAGGGACTCAAGCTGGAATAAGGACAGCTTCTTGCCCACTGTCGGGACTATCAGGAGAGGGGATTGATGTTCTACTGGAGTTACTTGGCTTGGAGAGCCCATTGGAGGCTGGAGCCAGCAATGAGGAAAGCAGAGCTGTGAGATAAAGAAAGGCAAGATTCCTCATGACAGTGTTTGAGCTCCTATATCCAGCTGTTCTTGAGGTGAGACAACCCCTACGTCCTATAATTCTGTGAGCTGATAAATAGCCCATGTTTGCTTAAGTTGGGTGTCTGTCCCTTGCAACTGAAATAGTTTGACAAAGGGGACCCAAGGTCATAATGGAAGTCACTGGGTGGTGCTCAACTACTGGTCAAAAGGCTGGTGGTTCAAACCCACCCAGAGGTGCCTCAGATGACAGGACTGGCAATCTGCTTCCAAAAGCTCACAGCCTTGAAAACCCTATGGAGCACAAGTCTACTCTGTGCACATGGGATCACCATGAGTCAGAATCAACTCGACGGCAACCAGTAACAACAAGGTCATAAGAGACAATTTGGAGTATCAAAATTTAAAAAAAAGGTGAGGTGAGGAAAGGTAGTAAATCAATGAGCCAGCAGCAAGAAGAAAATCAGAAAACGAGGAAGACAGGGAGGCTTTAAGCAAAAGATTCATGAGGGTGATGACGGAGGTTAGGAAAAGTGCGAGAATGTAGGAGGCTAACCTTTCGGGGTGTTCGGAGTGTGTGGCACTTTAACAGACAAGAAAAGTCTAAACAGTACTGACTTACCTAAACCCTTCGAATTATCACCTGGGAAATTCACTCTTTTTTGTCCCTCTGCTTCTCTCCCCCCTTTTTCACATCCCTTCTACTCTATAATAAAAATTTAAAAAAAAAAAAAAGTTGCTGGCAAGTCCAACTCCTGGAGACCCCATGTGTGTCAGAGTAGAACTGTCCTTCACAGTTTTCAATGACTGATTTTTCAAAAGTAGATCGCCATGCGTTTTCTTCTGAAGTACACCTGGGTGGAACCTCCAACCTTGCGGTTAGTAGCCAAGTGTGTTAACCCCGTTACAGCCTGCAGCTCCTAATGGCTGGACCTGTTCCATGGGGGAGCTACAGGCTGTTATTATTGTCTCCCGTCTGGACTCAGAGGCAGAGAATGTCAGTGCTCAGCAAGAAGAGTGAAGGAACAAGCAGAAGCGCTGTGGGCGTTTCAGGCCCTGGTTTGAGTCAGTTCCTGAGACCTGCTGCTCCCTGTGTTTATATTCTGTGAGACACCCTCTTCCATTCTACCAAATCCTCCTACTTTTTCTTAATTACTAGCTTCAGTAGGTTTCTGTTATGTTGTTGTTAGGTGCCATCAAGTTTGTGTCGACTCATAGTGACCCCACGTGACAGAGTAGAACTGCCCCATAGCGTTTCCTAGGCTGGAATCTTTATGGAAGCAGATTGCCACATCTTTCTCCCACAGAGCCGTTGGGTGGGTTTGAACCGTGAACTTTTCAGTTAGCACCAGGGCACCTTGCAAACACTGTATTTTTATGCAGATAATAACGCTTTTATGTTTGTTTGCCAACTACACCCCCCCCCACCGCCCAGGTATTTTCATAAGCACAGCTATGCCAATTTTTTTACGTTGCTGTAAAAAAAAAAAAAAAATAGCATAGCGTGCTTACGAAAATAACTGGGGGAAGGGAGGAGAGCAAGGTTGGCAAACAAATGTAGAAGGCGTGCATTATTTTTTTAAAAATACGATATTTATAACAAGTATATCAAAAAACCAAACCAAACTCACTGCTGTCAAGTCGATTTGGAATCACAGTGACACAGTAGGACACAGCAGAACTCCCCAAAGGGTTTCCAAGGCTGTAAATCTTTACCGAAGCAGACTGCCACATCTGGAGCAGCTGGTGGGTTTGAACAGCCAACCTTTCAGTTAGCAGCCAAGAGACTTCACCACTATGCCAGCAGGGCTACTTACTGATTTATAGTAAGTATCAATTCTTTACAAATACATCCCGTCAAAATCCATGCTTAAGGAAATTTCTGATAAGGTTGTTACACACTGATATGAGAAGGATTTGAAGGTTCAAGCTGTTTTATAGTCCAGGATAACCTAAAGCTAGATGTCTTAATCTAAAAATATGACTCTAAAGAGTGGGAATTCCAGGCAACAGCAGGCAGGAGACAAGGTCTTTTGTAGGACGGAGGATGTTTTAATGGCTTCTAAAATCACATTGTGTAAAGACAGTCCAAAATCTTTCAGTGGTTCTCAGACTCAAGTGTGTATCAGTCACCTGCAGAGCTTATACAGAGAACTGGGGCCACCTCCAAGTTTATGATTGGGCAGGTCTGGGGTGGGGCTCTAAGAGTTTGTCTTTCTAACAATTTCCCAGTTGATGTTGATGCTGCTGGTCTGGGGACCACACCTTGAGCACCAGTAATTTTGAAATCTGGCACTGCTTAACGAAACAGTGCCAGAGGTGTATCAGAGTGGGGGGTCCTCGGGCAACTCAAAGACTGCTTTTCTCAGTATGCAAAAACGCTTTCCTACTCGGACCAGTACTGAGGATCAATTGTTCTTTTTCTTTTTCTTTAATGGCTGATTTTTCAGAAGTAGATCTCAAAGCCTTTCTCCCCGGGCACCTTTAGGTTCGGTAGCCCAGTGCTCAACCATTTGCACCACCCAGCAATGAATTGTTCATTTTTAAAAAGAATTTAAGGAGATTTAGAGGAGGTATGTAGAAGGTACAATATAAGTTCCTGCCTGACTGTTCCTTTAGAAACAAACATTGTAGAGGTACCTTGTGGTATTCAGAAAAGGCACTGGCTTCCGAGTGTGAGAACATCGGTTCTATGCCTCGTACTCGCTGCACAAGGTGCTGGGCCTCTGGTTTCTTATCTGTCCAAGGAAGGAGCTGAATCATTTTCTCTCTTAGGTCCCTCTTGGCTTTAAAATCCTCATATCTATGATTTTGCTCAGTCTCTTTGCTCGGCTTTAGCTCTTGAAACGCCCATGAGTGATTTTTCGAAAAAGAATGTATCCAAACCCCATCTTGATTGCCCTCAGCCCCCACCCTGCAGTACTGTGCAATATTCTCTGGGGAACACCTGACCAAAAAACAGAACCAAGGGGACATTTTCCCAGAGGACAAGAATCTTCCCTTTTCACTCCCAAACCACTTACACTGAATTGTGGCAAAGCTGTGACAGTCATTTGGAGCTCCCAAAAGGCCTTGTCCTAGTCAATGTTCTCTCGAGAAACAGAACCAATAAGATATATGTGTAGAGAGAGAGAGAGAGCCCTGGTTACACAAGGGTTAAGCACTCGACTGCTAACGGAAGGGTTGGCGGCTTGAACCTACTTTCTCAGGGAGAAAGACCTGGCAATCTCCTTCTGTAAAGATTACAGCCAAGAAAATCCTATGGGGCAGTTCTACTCTGTCACATTGGGTTAAGTCAGAATCGACAACAGCACCTAACAACAACAACTATATATGTGTGTGTGTGTGTGTGTGTATTTGCATATATATGTGTGTATATGTGTTTGCATACATGTAGCGGAAGAGAGAGAGAGATTTGTTTATTTTAAGGAATTGGCTCATGTGATTGTTGAGGGCTGGCAAGTCCAAAATTTGTAGTTCAGGGGATAGGTTGGAGATTCCTGAAGTCTTGTGTCTCAAAATCCCTAGATCAGGTGACAAGAATAGTGAAGAGTAAGGAAGCCTGGTAAAATGTCTATCTATAGTCTGGAGGCAGAATACACCCTAGGGAAAACTTCCTTTTTGCTTGTAAGGCCTTCAACTGATTGGATGAGGCCCATTCACATTATGGAGGGTAATCTGCTTTACTGAAGGCCCACGGATTTAATCCCATGTAGCTACTTCAAGAGAAAGCTGGACAATGAGTAAAGAAGACCAAAGAAGAATTGATGCCTTTGAATTATGGTGTTGAGGAAAAGTATTGAATATACCACGGACTGCCAGAAGAACAAACAAATCTGTCTTGGAAGAAGTACAGCCAGAATGCTCCTTGGAAGCGAGGATGGCGAGACTTCATCTCACATACTTTGGACATGTTATCAGAAGGGATCAGTCCCTGGAGAAGGACATCATGCTTGGTAAAGTAGAGGGTCATCAAAAAAAAGGAAGACCCTCAATGGGATGGCTTGACACAGTGGCTGCCACAATGGGCTCAATCATAACAATGATTATGAGGCACAGGACCAGACAGTGTTTCGTTCTGTTGTACATAGGGTTGCTATGAGTCGGAATTGACTCCAGGGCACATAACAACAACAACTACTTCATAACAGAATTTAGGCTAGTGTTTGACCAAACAACTGGGTACCATAGCCTAGCCAAGTTGACACATAAAATTAACCATCACAGGCCTCAGCTTAGCTGTTGGTCCCAATTAAAACACATGGGCTATTGTAAATCATACTCTAATGTCCTGGGTCTAGAGGAACACAAGCAGTAAATGATATGTAGCAAAATATGTTAGCCCACCAAGCAAATCTATCAAGGGAATGTTCCCTTGTGTCCAGAATGCTGAATCAAGACTTACTTTGATACATGTATGCGTAAGTCATAGTAGGAGATAAATTACACACAACCGTCTTCAGAAAACTAGGAACATAATGCATTCCACAAATTTAGAAGACACACTCAGAGGCCATAGTGACTCATTCAGTCAAGCAGACTTGCTTTTGGAAGAACTACAAGCAAATAGACAACACAAATGTGTACAAAGGCAAGAGACTTAAAAGAACTGGGAATGGCAGCAAAGGAAAAAAGAACAATTTGCAATTTGTGTACTTCATTCCAAGACTTCCTGGAGGAGAAGTTTTTGCTACTCTTTCCCCTTCAAAAGGGGGCACAGTGGTTAAGCGCTCGCTGCTAGGTTGGTAGTTCAAATCCACCAGCCACTCCTTGGAAACCTTCCAGGGCAGTTCTACTCTGTCCTGTAGGGTCGCTATGAGTCAGAATTGACTTTACGGCAACGGGTTTGGTTTTTTTTTTTTCCAAAGTCTGATTTTTCTCCTGCAGGGGTAGTTCCATAACTGCCTTGCAGTTAGTTGCCATAGGGTCGATTCTGACTCATGGCAACCCCATGTGTTACAGAGTAGAACTGCTCCGTAAGTTTTTCTTGGCTGTAATCTTTATGGAAGTAGATTGCCAGACCTTTCTTTTGCTGTACCACTGGGTGGGTTTGAACTGCCAACCTTTAGGTTAGCAGTCAAGTGCAAGTTGTTTGCACCACCTAGGGATCTTCGTGTGTTCCTAAGCATGTTTAAACCTTCTCCCAGAAAGCTTCATTCATCACAGCAACTTCCACTTACCCAAAAAATAACTATTACTATTCTTTGACTTTCTCAGCTCAGCAATTAGAAATGCGTTTTGTACTGCTTAATTTATTCTGATTTATTATATCATGTGTTATTCTACATTACAATGGTGGCCCTCCTAAGATACTTCAGCTTATTAAAAATAAAAGCTATTGTTTGAATGGTGGGAAGGAAACTCTCTTTCAGATCCACACTAATGATGTTCTCTTTCCCCTCCAAAGTCAGAAATTCATCAACAAAATTGTATTTTTAAAGTGATGGGTGCATATTCATGTTGCAAGCTAACAAAGATAAAATAGGTGATCAAACGGATAAAAACTAAGCTAGAAATCACTGATGAGCCAAGAAATCAGACCCAAATCAATGTATTTTTAGTCTAACAAACAAACAAAAAACGAAACTGCAGTGCAGGTAACAGCTGTCAGAGGCAAACAAGAGACAAAAGAGGTAACTTCACAATGAAGGAGGCAACCATTCACGCCCAAGCAGCAGGCCTTCCCGCCCTGTGGCTCTCAACTCCCGCTGTACAATGGAAGCCTCTGGGAGCCCAGACCTATTAAATCAGGACCTCTGGGGGCGGGACCCAGACATCAGCATTTGTAAAGCTTCCCAGGAGTTTCTTACACCATGTACTACTGAGTTGGAGACCCAGTTCTGTGGGGGGTGGGGAGGGGGTGGGAAGCTGTTGCTCACATGGGCAGGTGGGTTGCTGATCATAATCATGTTATTATCAATATCAGTTCAAATCATATAAATTCTTAGACTTAATACAACACGCTGCACATTTGGTATTACAAAAACACAGACAATAGGAGACATGCCTGAAAGACTTTACAAGTATAAAATACTTTACAGAATAAAAAGCAATTTCACATCTCATTTAATCTTCCCATTAGCCCTATGACTCATGGCCCTGTTTTGAAGATGAGGAAGCTGAAGCTCAGGAAAGCTGGGTGCATTGTCTGATATCGCACAAGCATGAAGCAGAAAACCAGGATGCCCACTGAGGTGTAAAAACAGCACCCCTAAACTTAGAAAGTTCTTCCACAACTTTGTGGAGTCAATGTGCTTTAAATTACCATCCAGACTGCATAGATGAGACAACTGAGGCTCAGAGGTGGTAAATGATTTGCCCAAGGCCACACAATCTAGACTTGAACTCTTAAAACCGCTAGAGTTAACTGACTGAATAGGTGAAGCATAAGTATGAAATACTTTACTGGCCATTGAAGCTCCTTTCACCAACTCTTGATAATATCTTGGGCAAATCTCAGACCTATATAGCCCCTCAGGCTTTACAAAGTTGGCCCAGTCCCATCCAGTGTACAATGTAAACTTCATATCTAATTCTCAAATTGAAGAGTGAGAGCTCTCCCTCTCTCCTCCTTTCCCTGCAGTGCTAGCTTTTCCCATGGCTCTGGGTTCTTCAGTGCCGAGTGGGGCTGAGGCCTGCCCTTTTCGCTCATGGACACACACTCCTTCTTCTGTGCCTCTTCTACCTCCAACATGTAGGGGGCTGGAAGGAAAGACTGAGGGAAAAGGGCAATGTATTAGCTTCCTAGGGCTGCCATAACAAAGCACCACAAGCTGGGTGGCTTAAAACAACAGAAATTTGTTGTCTCAAGCAGCTCTGGAGGCTACAAGTCTGAAACCAAGATGTTGCCAGGGCTATGCTCTATCTGGATGCTCTAGGGGAAGACCCTGCCTTGCCTTTCCCAGCTTCTGGTGGTTCTTTGCCACTTAGGGTGACATTCCTTGGCTCATAGATGCATCACACCAAGCTCTGCCTCCATCTTTACATTGCTGCCTTCCCGCTATGTCCTTCTTCTCTTCTTATAAGGACACCCGTCATACTGGATTAGAGCTCACCCTACTCCAGTGTGACTTCGTTTTAACTCTATATCTGCAAAGACCCTATTTCCAAGTAAGGTCACATGCACAGGTATACAGGTTAGGACTTAAACGTATCTTTTAGGGGGATATAATTCAACCCACAATAGACAGGGTGTCCTTTTACCTGACTGGGGCCATTTGTGGTCCTCTCTGGCCAAGGAAAAAAGTGGAACATGTTTGTCTGCATGTCTTCAGTTTTGTGGCTTCCGCCCAAATTCTAAGACAGTAGAAGTCTCATTCCATATCCTGTCCACCAGATTCAGGGCTCTTTCCTCCATAAATCAAAGGGATTGCTAGTGCTGTGCTGAGATCATCTTTTTACCCCTCTTTCTTGCCTTTTTCATCTTTCAGAGATGGTTACCTGCCTGAGACATTCAGTTTCTTCAGACAGAAGAGCAGAACGGGAAGACATAAGTATCCCTGAGTCACTATCTGTTTCTGCAGCTCTGCTCTAGGTGTGAGTTTGTTTGTCCAGCTAAAATCTGCCAACTCTTTACTCTCAAGAACATCTGTGCCTTCCCTGCATTTGTGCATGTGCCAGAGGAGGCCTTTGAGGCTGTTCTTGGACTCAGCTCCTTTTTGAGCAGAGGAAGCACCTTCCGGACTCCATACTTAGTGCTCCTTCCCCACAACACATCACTGGATTTACCAAGCCTGAAGAAACACCATAGGCTATGAGACCAGACACTCTGGCTCAAATTCCACCTTTGCCACTTAGAGTTAGCTGTGTGACTTCAGGCCAGTTACCTAACCTTTCTGAACGATGGTTTCCTCTTCTTTCTCATTGGAATGATTCCTTTTACAGGGCTATAGTGGGAGCTACCATGGAGCAGCTGGTACAAGGTAGGCACCCAGTCATACCCGTCCTCTTTTTCCTTTCCCCTTCCTCACCTCACCTCACCTCAGCCACCAAGTGAGTGAGTAGGGATAAGGAGGAGAGCACCTGGAATTAGATGGAGCTCTATCAAGGGATGACTCTGTGAAGAGACAAGGTGGAGAGGTGGTATAGAACTTGGTCTGTGGGAATGTGTGAACAGGTGTTGGCGAAGGTGCAGCATCATTTCTAGAGCAGCCCATTTTCATTTTTCCAATGAAGTTTTTGTTTGTCTGTTTGTTTTAAGTAGGAATAATACAGGCCAAGAGCCTTAGGATTTAATAGGAGGACGTGCGTTTTCCTCACAGTCGTAGAGTGCCTCTTTTCATCATAATAACCTCCTCTGGTAAGTCAGAAGGTCACCCAGATGTCCCTTCCATCCCAGAGCCTGGGAGGCTGTGATAGGCTGTTAGGTGATGCCACTGTCATCGTAGCACAAAGATGACTCGTCACCTCTCTTGGCGGCCAGGTGTTAAACTATCACTAGATGGCGGTAACATCTAATGCTTAATTCTCTATGAACTAATCAAACTGGCTCACCTCTGTTTTCCTTTTGAATCTCTATTTCAAGCAATCATTCATTCAACATAAAATCAAAGCAGGCTTAAGCGTGTTGCAATTTCTTATTTTGAAATTGACTTGGAGAAGCACAGAATTTGGAAAAAACAGAGAGAGAGAATGGACCATTTCTCAAGCTACAAGCGACAGGCTTCTCACTGGGCTCTCAGAGCTCACATTAAGGGACTTCAACCCTGCCTTGGACACGGATGGAAAGAGCAAGTATCTAGCACCATTTGTACTTAATACAGACTCATGTACTTGGACCAATTGCTTTTTTTCACAAACAAGAAAAAAGGATTTTTTTTTTTTAAATCTATGGACTTGGTGAGGATGTAGCCCACTTTCCCTTAGATAAGAGCCACCTGGTTCTCTGAATAAGCTTTTTCCTACCTTCACTTTCATGCCCAGATCCCTTTCTCCCACTGCAAAATTCATTTATTCACCCAACGTTGGATTTTTTTTTTTCAAAGCAGCATTATGAGAAGAGGGATGAAATAAGAATATAGAAACATTGAGAGAAATTGGCAATAATGTGAAATCTATGCAATGCTCTGGGCACACCAAGGACTCAGGGGCTATGGATTCCAGAATGTTCCAAGTGAGAGCTTAATGGGGCCTTAAGACAATCCCAGAGAACTTCCAGAACACTTTTAGATCCACAGCCTTGGCCTACACCAGGGAACGGAAGTAAATATGAAAGCCAGGTCTGCCTATCTCCACGATCAGGGGCCAAGTAACCTGGAGAATGTCTAACAGGCATAGTAAAGGTTAACACCAAAAGCCTTCCTCCCTACCATGAAGTTCCTCCAATTATAGATTTTCACTGTTTGAGACTCAGATTTTAGAAACTTTGCATTGATGCCTACGGTATTGGCAGGTGAGCTGGGAATGGAGCAGAAATTAGCTTGAGACATGCACACTGAGCTGGATACGGGATAGCTCTAGAGGTGCTGGAGGTCAAGTCAGGCCACACCCATCTCCAGCTTCATTTTAGAAATGGCTGAACCAACAAGTTACATCCAGTAAGTGGAGCCTAGAATTCTAACAAGTAGGTGAGCACTCTCTCCAAAGTCTTATTCTAAGCAACAAGGGTCAGGTCAGTAACTTGGTCACTGGAACTAGGATCTCCTGTATCTGGACTAGTGAACTAGTCAGCTTAATTGGTTGAACTAAGGAAAGGGCATCAAGCTGCAGCTCTGTTCTGTGCACTGTGTCAATGTAGGGGAAGAAAGTGGGAGAAGGAGGCTTCGACCCAAACTTACCCAGTTGCCCGTAGTCATCAATATTGCCAATAGATCCAGATCTAATTGGCAGAAAGCAGTGTGGGAGCCCCTCAGTTATCTGAGGGTCACTGAGTCGTGGGTCCAGGCAGTGGATTTAACATAATAGCAACCTGGAATGGAGACTCATGCTACAGTACCCATCTCCATCAGGAACAGCTCAGGTGGAGCTGCGTCAGCAGCTGGTGAGCATCAACAGAACAAGCTGCAACCATCTGCGGATGTAGAAGCAGGGGAAGCAAGGCTGAAGCTAACCAGCATTGAAAAAGTTATGGTTTCTTAACATGTCCACAGCAGTTACCATATAGGAGCTCTTTTGATAATGGCTTGGACTGGATTACACTGAGAATAGCACTTCCTGCCACAGAGAATTAATATACAACATTGACTTGCACAAACAGAAGGAAGGGGAGGCGAGGAGCTATCCTTCCCCTTGAAATAAAAGTCCACATTTGTTGGTTATTTCTTTAGCAAGCTCTAATTTGTATCTTTGCTTTCAAATTTTGCTTCTTCAGTGAATAAAAATGATCTGATGATGAGAAGACAAGAAGGAAGGAGAGCTCCATAGAGGAAGCTTTATCTTCATATTGATGTAAGCACCTCTCAATCTCTAATCTTTAGCCTTTTGGAGAAAATATTTTAAAGGATGAATTTAGTTGTTTCTCCTTCTTAGAAAGTTAAACTTTGGGCATAAGGCATCACATCAATGGTAAGGACAACATAACCCATCTGGGGTGACAGTGGATGTCAGTGCTAAAATTTATCAGCAAAATAGAATAAATATGTATAGTACCATGGTAAATATTCTGATAGGGGACTGTAGGTAGTTATGGAAGGAAAATAAATAAATTCTACCCATCTTTTCCCAACTAAGCTACTGATTGTTTAAAACTTTGGTAATTTAACATTATATCCCCCACATGACAAAGGTATTATGTCCATTAGAGTGTGAACTCCAGGAGGGCAGGAAATCGTGTCTGTTTTATGTATGGTTGTCTTTCTAGTGCATAGAGCATAGTGAACATTCAGTAAATATTGTGATAAATTAATTAACTCAAGGTTTACGAGAGAAGCCAATTTTAAAATATGGTATTTGGTTTTCTGCAGTCTTGTATTCATTTCAGTGTTTTAACAAGCATTCAGCTGTTTTTCCCATGCTTTCATCATCATCTTCCTCTTCCTCCTTCCACTCAATTCATTGTGGAATACTTGGGTTTGATGAAATCCTGGCGAGCGCTATCTGATTCTGACCATCCTCTGTTTGGTTCTGCTCTGATTCTAAAGAATCCAACGGAAAGGCCAAAGGGTGAGAAAAATAAAAAATCAAAGCTGTTGGTGTTGAGTTGATTCTGACCCATGGGGACCACATGTGTTACAGAGTAGAATTGCTCCATAGGGTTTTCTGAGCTGTAATCTTTAAGGAAGAAGTTTGCCAGGCCTTTCTTCCATGGAGTAGCTGTGTGGGTTTGAACTGCCAACCTTTACATTAGCAGCTGATCGCAAACCACTTGTGCCATTCCTGGAAATTCTTCAGAGTGCACAGAGGAAGGGGTCGGAGGCAGTCATTGAAAGACACAGTCTCTGATCCTGATCCCAAAGAGCAGGATGAAAGAATACTTTGTTTCCCTTTGGGACTTGGATTGTCTTCCTTTAGTTGATTTTCACCCTCCTTCTCAAACACACTTTGATCATAACCATCTACATAGTTAATACCCCATTGAAAGGTTCCAATTGACAGAGAGTGTCATTCCCACAAAAGGGTAATCATGCCAGTGGCTTGTTTAAGATTTGGGTGGTTATGGGTTGTTCAGTCACCTTTGCCCAAGAAGGGAGGGGAACACTCAAGGTACTGATTCTGCCAAACTCGGTCAAACATCTTGAAAAGTTTTCCAACATTTGAAATTTGACAAGATCCCAAGCACATTTGGCTTTGGTCCCCGCTTTTCCTCTTAATTGCTGAGCCCAAACAGAAAATGTAATCCATCTGCTTCAGAGTCATTTTCCCAAAACTCATCCAAATTTTTTTTGGTGAGAGCTGTTTGACATCTCTGTCTTCATGGGTCTAACACCTTCCTTCTCACGTTTTGTTTCTTGGAAAAAGTAAGCAGACAGAGCCAACAGTAACAGGACTCAGCTTCAAACACAAGACATAATCTGTAAAATCAGGTGGTGGGGTGCAGAGTCAAGAGTCTCACTCCCAGAATTACAGCTCTGACACATCTCAGGGGGAACCGAGCAAGACTCTAGAACAAATGTGTCCTTAAGAAGATTGGAGAACACATTCAACTGAGGACTGATTCCTCTTCAGCCATGTCCAGCAGCTACTGGGAGCTGACACCTCACCAGAGTTCCATGGTGAGAAAGTCAGAAGCAGAGACACCCCTAACTGCTGTGCATGGTGGTTGGCCACTATTCCAAGTACCCCAGGCTTGGAACACACGAAGGCTCATAACATCCACCTAAGACCTTTCAATAAGACCCTGCAAGTCAAAGTGAGACAGAAAGGGATCCAACTCCTACATTACTAGTTTTGCAATCTTGGACAAGTTTCTTAATATCTCTGAGCTTATGTTTCCTCCTTTGTAAATAATGATAATAAAACCTTCTTGACATAGTTATTGTTTGACTTAAGTAAGATAATACATATATATATGTAAAAACTGTGTGTGTATGTATGGCTTAGCACAGTGCCTGGCTTTTCGTAAGCACTCAATTAAGGACAGCTTTGTATTGTCATTGGTATTTTCTATGACAGCTCTATTGAGATATAAGTCACATACCATACAATTTACCCATTTAACACATTCAATTCAGTAGTTTTTAGTATATTTACACAATTATGCAACCACCATCACAATTATCATCCCCAAAAAGAAACTCCATACCATTAGCAATCACTCCCCATTTCCCCCTAGCCCTAGACAATCGCCAGTCTACTCTTTGTGTCTATGGATTTGCCTATTCTGGACATTTCACACAATATGTGGTCCTTTGTGTCTGGCTTCTTTCACTCGCATAACGTTTTCAAGGTTCACGCATGTTGTAGCATGCATCAGTACTTCTTCATTCCTTTTAACTGTCAATGATATTTCCCGTATGTATATACCACATTTTATTTATCCATTCATCAGTTGTTGGAAATTTGGGTTGTTTCCATTTTTTTGACTATTATGAATAATGCTGCTATGAACATTCATGTACAAGTTTTGTGTGGACGTATGTCACCCAAAAATTAATTGACCATAAATGAGAAGGTTTATTTCTGGACTCTCCATTCTATTCCATTGATCTCTATGTCTATCCTTATGCTAGTATCACAGTGTATTGATTACTGTACGTTTGTAGTAAATTTTGAAATCCACAAGTATGAGTCTTCTAGCTTTGTTCTTCTTTTTCAAGATTGTCCTTCATATCTGTTTTTCTGTATACAACATTATGTCATGTGCAAATAGAAACAGAAATAGTTTTACTTATTTGTTTCCAATCTGGATGCCTATTCATTATTTCATTTTCTTACCTAATTGCCCTGGCTAAAACCTCCTATACAATGTTGGGTAGAAGTGGCAAAAGCAGACATCCTTGTCTGTTCCTGATCTTAGGGGTAAAGTATCCAACTGTATACTATTATGTATGATGTTAGCTGTGGGTTTTTCATGAATGCCCTTTGTCAGGCTGAGGAAGTTCCCATCTATTCCCATTTTGTTGAGTGTTTTTTATCATGAAGGGGTGTTATTGTTTTTATACAAAAATGCAGCTGTTTTCTTTTTTCTTTTTTTTTTACGTAGTTTTCCTTTTTTCTTTCCTTTTTTTTGGTTTCTTTCCAGAGCCTGGTAGGACACCAGGATGACATCAGGAAAAAGGAAGCTGTGGGTTGCTGTCCATCCATTCCCTGAGGTGCCCTATAAGCAAGCATCTGCCACCGCCTCCCTCCCATCCACACTCCTGACCTAGCGGTGCCCTTGTTGTTCTGGCATGAGACACATCCCTATCACTTTGATCTGCTTCACTGGCCTACTGTCTCCTGGTTCTGGGGTTCCTGGCTTCCTGTCACTCTTCTTCAGGGTTCAGATCCCTTTTCTACTTCTTTCCAGGTGTCCTAGACTGCTTTGGCAGCTACTGGTGTTTGGAAAGCTGAAGGCTGTTTTCCAGGCAGTAGAGTTTCCTTTTCACTCCTGTACCCAGTGGATTCCACAAATATTTCATAAGCACTTTTGTATGCCAGGCATTGTGCTTGCTTGATCTCGATAATTCTCACAGTAACTCCGTGAGGTTGTTTTTGCTTGGGTCCCATTTTACAGGAGAGAAAACAGAGGTTCCATGGGGGTCAAGTAACCTGTCTAAGATTACATGTGTAATTAGTGGCACAGCCAGAATTTGATTCCAGAACTATTTGTTTGGAGCAAAGGGGAGGGACATGTTCACAGTCGTGAATGTTAAGCTAGAACTCAGGGCAGAAGTTGCCGTGTTGCAAGAGCCGGGAGGAGCTGGAAAAGTGCCGTCTCTTATTTCAAATGCAAAATTCCTAAGTTGTTAGCTGCGGTAGAGTTAGCTCAGACTCGTGGCAACCTTACAAAACTTTGCCCGGTCCTGCACTGTCTTCATGATCATTGGTATGCTTCATTGTTGGTATTTGTTCAATGTTGCAGCTATTGTATCAATCCATCTCATTGAAGGTTTCCCTCATTGAGGTTCCTGTACATCTGGCTTTTGCCAAATTGTCCAGGCTCATCTTCCAAAAAACACATACCCACCCACACATGTCACGCTGAACCACATTATGCTATCTCTATTTCTGCACTTTTTCATATGCTGGTCCTTCTGCCTCAACCAATCTGCTTCTTCCACTCAACTGCCAATTTTTGGTGGCCTGGCCAACTCCTGTTCCTACTTCAAGACCCAACCCAGTAATCACTTCCCCTGGGAAGTCTTTCTGACCCAGCCCAGGCTGTGCTCCACCATATCCTGTACACACCTATGTTATAACACTCTCCACACTTGTTTCCCCTTCCCCTTCTTCCTCTCCAATTACTAACAAATGATGAGCACCTTAGGAGTAGAGGCCATGGTTAGTTCTTCTTTGGAACCCCAAGACCCTGCATAGTTCCTGGCGCATAGTGTGTTCTTACCCAATACTCCTTGAATGACTAACTGAAATCTTTAGGATGATCAATAGACAGATGCCCTCTCTGGCTAGGAAATTTAAACTGCTTCTCTGCATAAATAGATTAACAGCTGGAACAATTTCTTGTTCCCCCTCAATTCCAGGGAATCTAAATTCCAAATGGGCTAATGCCTGTGAAATTGAGGTTACAACAGTAAAACCCCTTTTCCAGTCTGCAAAACACAACTCATAGTCACCAGGTCACCATGAGGGAGACCTTAGGAAAGACGATAATCTAAAGGAGGAAACCAAGGACCTCACCATAAACACAGGGCAAGAGTGCCCTGATGTTTTATTGGAAGAACTGACCTTCTCAGGCACTTCCCAATATTCAAGGATCCGCTGTCAAGGCCAGAGACCACCTTTAGGTTAAAAGCACGAGACATTCATCTCTTCAGCTATTAAACAAAATAATAATTTAACTCTGGCTCAATGCCAGCTCAGTGAAAAGAAGCCAGCGGCAAGAGAGGAGTGTTCTGGGTTTCTTGTGGCAACTCTTAGAGCAAAACTTTAGCACAGCCACCTTTTGCTTTCTCCTCCAAGAGAAGGCTGCAGGACCAGAACCTGGGGAACAATGCCGAACAGCCCCGGAAAGACTCTTGGTATTAATCCTTGCCAATTTGCCTCCAAGCCCTGGCACATCTTGGGCTGAAGGCACACATGTTATTTTCATTTAAGCATGAATGCTGAACCACTGGGTATTTTCTTCCTGGGCTTTCTGTTAACTCTGTCTACAAAATGTGATTTTAAGAAATATTATTCCTGGTCATTTATCTAACAGACCGTACTGTGATCTGTAAGCTCCATCCTTCTTGCAGCGTTCACGTTCTATTAAAATGGGATCTTTTACCAGGATATTTACTCAGACGGGGGAGTTCATTTGAGGTTGAAGCTGTAAAGTGGCCAATTATCTCTCAGTCATTGGTTGCATATGATCTTTACCCCAAGCTTTGGAAATAAAGACAACATTTAGCAAACGTTCTGCTCCAAAGCTAATGTTTTGGAAAGAATAACAGCATGTTGGGAATAAATTACATGGTCTTTAGTGCATTTTAGTATTATTGCCTGTTAACTTGCAGTGTGGTGTGCCAACTCGTGAGAGGGCTCCAGTCTTCTAAGGAATAGATTTCTGATTTGTTGAACTTTATGGCATTCTTGTTGTCTCATTGAATAGACTGGGAGTACAGAGGGCTGTGTCAGTGGGGGCTGACTAGGGGGCAGCTATGGATCATAGGCTGTCGTTTCATTCTGATGACATCTAGACCATAAGTACGCCCTAGGTAGTGGCATTTCAGGCTTTTTATCTAGGGCTATCCAGTTTCTCACTTCATAGGCTATATTGATATTAAGATTTGATCGTCTAATACACCTAATCCATGTTGTTGCTGTTATGTGCCATAAAGTTGGTTCCGACTTATAGTGACGCTATGTACAACAGAATAAAACACTGCCCAGTTCTGCACCATCCTCACAATTGTTGCTATGTTTGAGCCCATTGTTGCAGCCACTGTGTAAATCCATCTCATTGAGGATCTTCCTCTTTTTTGCTGACCCTCTACTTTACCAGCATGATGTCCTTCTCCGGGGACTGGTCCCTCCTAATAACATGTCGAAAATACGTGAGATGAAGTCTCACCATCTTCTCTCCTAAGGAGCATTCTGGCTGTACATTTTCCAAGACAGATTTGTTCCTTCTTCTGGCAGTCCATGGCATATTCAATATTCTTCACTAACACCATAGTTCAAAGACATCAGTTCTTCTTTGGTCTTTATAATGATATGTGCAAAGACCTGGAGGTAGAAAACCAAAATGGAAGAACACACTCGACATTTCTCAAGCTGAAAGAACTGAAGAAAATATTCAAACCTCAAGTTGCAATATTGAAGGATTCTATGGGGAAAATATTGAATGACGCAGGAAGCATTAAAAGAAGATGGAAGGAATACACAGAGTCACCGTACCGAAAAGAATTGTTTGACGTTCAACCATTTCAGGAGGTAGCATATGATCATGAACCGATGGTACTGAAGGAAGAAGCCCAAGCTACACTGAAGGCACTGGTGAAAAACAAGGCTCCAGGAATTGATGGAATACCAACTGAGATGTTTCAGCAAATGGATGCAGCACTGGAAGTGCTCACTTGTCTATGCCAAGAAATTTGGAAGACAACTACCTGGTCAACCCACTGGAAAAGATCAGTATTTATGCCTATTCCAAAGAAAGATGATCCAATAGAATGCAGAAATTATCGAACAATACCATTAATATCACATGCAAGTAAAATTTCACAGAAGATCACTCAAAAGCAGCTGCAGCAGTACATCGATAGGGAACTGCCAGAAATTCAAGCTAGATTCAGAAGAGGATGTGGAACCAGGGATATCATTGCTGATATCAGATGGATCCTGGCTGAAAGCAGAGAGTACCAAAAAGATGTTTACTTGTGTTTTATTGACTATGCAAAGGCATGAGACTGTGTGGATCATAACAAGTTATGGATAACATTGTGAAGAATGGAAATTCCAGAACACTTAATTGTGCTCATGAGGAAACTATACATAGAGCAAGAGGCAGTCGTTTGAACAGAACAAGGCAATACTGCGTGGTTTAAAGTCAGGAAAGGTATGTGTCAGGGTTGTATCCTTTCACCATACTTATGAAATCTGTATGCTGAACAAATAATCTGAGAAGCTGAACTATATGAAGAAGAATGTGGCATCAAGATTGGAGGAAGACTCATTAATAACCTGTGATATGCAGATGACACAACCTTGCTTGCTGAAAGTGAAGAGTACTTGAAGCACCTACTGATGAAGATCAAAGACCACAGCCTTCAGTATGGATTACGCCTCAACATAAAGAAAACAAAAATCCTCACAAGTGGACCAATAAGCAACATCGTGATAAATGGAGAAAAGATTGAAGTTATCGAGGATTTTATTTTACTTGGATCCACAATCAACACCATGGAAGCAGCAGTCAAGAAACCAAACAGCATATTGCATTTGGGCAAATCTGCTGCAAAAGACCTCTTTAAAGTGTTGAAAAGTAAAGATGTCACCTTGAAGACTAAGGTACACCTGACCCAAGCCATGGTGTTTTCAGTCACCTCACATGCATGGGAAAGCTGGATGATGAATAAGGAAGACCGAAGAATTGATGCCTTTGAATTGTGGTGTTGGCGAAGAATATTGAATATACCATGGACTGCCAAAAGAATGAACAAATCTGTCTTGGAAGACGTACAACCAGAATGCTCCTTAGAAGCAAGGATGGTGAGACTACGTCTCACATACTTTGGACATGTTGTCAGGAGGGATCAGTCCCTGGAGAAGGACATCATGCTTGGTTAAGTAGAGGGTCATTGAAAAAGAGGAAGACCCTCAACAAGATGGACTGACACAGAGACTGCAACAATGGACTCAAGCATAACAAAGATTGTGAGGATGGCGCAGGACTGGGCAGTGTTTCATTCGGTTGTATGTCAGGTCCCTGTGAGTCGGAACTGACTCGATGGCACCTAACAACAACAACATTCAGTGTCCAGCTTTCGCATGCAGATGAGACGATTGAAAATACCATGGCTTGGGACAGGTGCACCTTAGTCCTCAAAATGACATCTTTGCTTTTTAACACTTTAAAGAGGTCTTTTGCAGCAGATTTGCCCAATGAACTACATCTTGACTGCTGCTTCCATGGGCACTGATTATGGATACAAGTAAAATTAAATCCTTGACAACTTCAATATTTTCTCCATTTGTGCAAGCAACAAAGTAACCTTAACAGAGGACCTAGTAGGTGTAAGGTCTTATGCCAGCCTCTGTGGAAAATTAGTTATTATTGATGCTGTTGGGTGCCATGAAGTAGTTTTCGACTCATAGCCACCCTATGTGACAGAGTAGAACTGCCCCCATAGAGTTTTCTTGGCTGTAATCTTTATGGAAGCTGATTGCCAGGCCTTTGTCCCATAGTGCAGCTGGGTAGGTTCAAACCGCCAACAATTCAGTTTGCAGCCAAGTGCTCAAATATCGTGCTACCATTGCTCCTTGAAAGAATAGTAAGATGCTTAAAAATATCCTTCATATCATTTATATGAAATGTCCAGAATAGGCAAATCTATAGACAGAAGGAAGATTACTAGTTGCCTAGGGCTGGGGGCCATGAGGGAATTGAGGGATGATAGCTTAAGGGTGCCATGGTTTCTTTTTGAGTTCCCAAAAATGTTCTAAAATCGATGGTGGTGATGGTGCATCATTCTGTGAATATACTAAAAGCTATTGAACAGCACACTTCAAATGGGTGAATTGTATGGTATGTGATCTGTATATCAAAAAAGGTGTTAAGTAAAAAATTACCTTATTCTCAGAAAGAGAGGAAAGAGACTCATAAGGGCAGGTGAAAACACTAAGGTCTAGAAACGATACTACAACCAACTAGGGAGATCCAAAAAAAGCTTAACTTCCTCAGGCTTTGTAGGATTTCCCTGCTCCTGGAATCGTCTCATCCTCTCCTTGGTTTCAAAAGACAAGAGGGCATGTTTTGGTATCTGAGGGGAGGTGGGAGGGACTGTGCTCAGGGGAGCGGGAGGAGAGCTTCTAACAGAAATGAAGCCCATGGAACGATGGCAAAAGACGTCTCTGGGTGCAAGACCACCAGAGCTGGGCCCCTAGACTTGAGCCTTTGGCAGGGTCCCATGCAAGCCGGTACCTCCGGAGCATAGCTGGCCACATGGATAAGTATTTTAGGCATTTTTGTTTAAAGGGGGAAGGAGAGTTGATTTTTTTTTCTTTTGTTTTGTTTTTTTATTTTCAGGTTCAGAAGTAGCTCCTGTTAGTGTAGCTTCTCCATTCTAAAGACATTTTAGCAGACTAGCACCATCTCCACCCTGACTCAGACTCCCACACTGCTGGGCAAACGACTCTAGGATCTGAACTGCCCATAATAAATGGACAAGGGCTAGCCCTGTAGCAACTTGCAAACTTTAAGTATTACCCCAAGCTCAAACAACACAAGCCTATTTTTCAAGCCACACAGGCTGCTATAGAAATTCTTTAGGTGGAAGAAGAATTATGTTTCATGTTTAGATGTTTAATCTTTTATTGGCATGGATTGCTTTGTTTAAAAATATTCACCACCACCTTTACCTTCACCATGATTTCATCCTCTCTCTGCCACCATTTTTTTTGTTCTTGGTTTGTTTGTTCAGTCAATTTCCAATATTTAGTCAAAAGCAAAATTATCAGGTATGTTTACTATAAATAATTTCAAATTTCATAATATTCTTTATTTTTATTATGGTAAAATTCATAGAATATAAAATTCACCATTGTTACCATTTTTAAGTGGACAATTCAGTGGCATTTAGTACGTTCACAATGTTACGCAGCCATCACGACTATCTAGTTCCAGAAAATTTTACATAATGCTTTTTTGCATAATTTGTTTTACATACATTTTTACATTTTAAACTGCTTTTGTAAATAATATTAAATTTTGAAGCTGCCGTGCTTCAGCCTTTTAAATAAAACTTCATCAGTAAACTCTTCTACAGGAGAATGGTCCTGAGTTCCACCTTGGGCTTTCCCAGTAATTGTGGATCTCTCTGCTTCCTCACTCTAGCAATGAGTATCTGCTGCCATTTTGTGCTGTTCTTGGTTCCATATTCTTGCAGCTGGAGCACAGGTTGTGCTGATGGTTTCAGTAAAGAGATGATTCATCAGGGGTGTAGACAGTCTTGATCTTCTCTCTCCTCCTGTAGGTGTCTGCTATGCAACTTCATCCCCTTGCTGACAGTTTTACCAGTTCCCTCTTGGAGTTCTTTGGAGCTAATGGATCAAGCTAAGCTGAGAGATCTGGTGTTACTTGTGCTCCTCTGTGCCCCATTACCCTGGAAGATCCAGGGAGAAAGTGCTCCCTTTTCCAGTACACACCACCACCCACCTTCCATGACAGTGTAAGCCTGGCTTTGGGAAGCTGCCAGATTTCTGGTGTGGGACTTGAACCCTTGGCCTCCTGGGCAAAGGCAATGATGCTACCAGCTGAGTGATACAAACCTATTTCCTGAGTCAATGACTAAACACATCCAAAGGTATGTGAGGCATTTCTTTTCGCCCCACCTCGCCCTGTCTCAGCCTGGCTGCTGGCACGGCCAGAGTACCCTCCCCTGGGAGCAGCTGATGGACTGCTGCCAAGCATCCAGAGTGGAGGGCTGTTTGTCAGCTTTTTTGTGCATTTCTTTACCCTTGGGCTTTTTAGCTTGAAAAGAACTAGAATAAAAACTCATGTTAATGAACAGTTTTGACACTTCTTTTTCTTCTTCTACTATCTAACCACGGTTTTATTTTTAATGGGAGTATTTAAAGCATGACAGAGTAGACAAATCTACATTTCTCTCAATTTTCAGGTATTTATTCACCCTCTAGAATGGATACAAATAAGCTCACACTCTAAAACAGAGATTAGATTATCAGAGTATCACTGAAAAGAAGACAAGAAAGACGCAATAGGCCTGGATAATCCACATATCGAATTACCTGCTGATAAATGTTTTTAAGAAAGAAACATGAGACAAAATGGAAAAATGCTAACTCTGTTCAATAATTACAATTAAATAAAAATGGATAATACCTGAACGAAGGCTAGCAGGGATCATAAAAAACAAAAGCAGACGGTGTTTTTCTCTTTTTCTTTGTTAAACTTCTTCCTATGTCATTATAATATTGTTTAAATAACGTCTTCTTTTTTTTAATGAGAGGGGAAAGGAAAACAATGTAAGAAAAAAAAATCACGCACACATACAAAAGAGCCCTTTTTTGGTGGGGTGTGTTAATCACTGGGTACAAAACTAATCCTCAATCTTCCTTTCCTTTTCTTTCTCCCTTTCCCACTTGCCAGGCCCAATCTAACCTTTTTGGCACCCAGAAGTGATGACCTGGGTTCAACTCTGTTCTCAATCACTCTGGGAGTAGCTTCCATTCCCAGCATTAGCTTGCCTGCCCACTCCCAGGGGTAGCTTTGGCTGCAGGAGGGCATATCTCTGATTCTTTTCTAGAAGGGATGCTGAGACCTCTTACTAACCACAGGGTCCTTTTCATATCTCAGTGACAAGGTCGTGAGTTCCTAAAGGCTTGGCAAGTTGTCCCGATTTCCTCCCTAATTTACTTCCAGTAAAGAATGGAGGAAAAGGACTAAATGACACAGGGCTCTCAGTGATGAGCCTGGGGCATCCTGGCCTCCAGGCCAGGTGAAGCTGCATCTCAGCTAACTCCATCACCTGCCTCAGAGGCTAGCTGCAATTTTCCTAAGCCCATTTCAGAACATGGAGGCCAGAGTTGAGAATTGTGGCTTTGGTTCAATGGGTTCCGCTGGCAATGTTGGCAGCCTGACCTATTTTTTTCCCAAAGTACTTGCCTCACCCTTTCTTTTGGTGCATCCCTTAGAGATCTAGGGCAGGGGGAAAGAAGACTACAAGAATCCAATCCAGTACTCCCATGTTGCATGCTTGTGTAGAGCTGTTGTAAGAAACTATGGTGAAAAAAGGCCTGGAGTCAAACCTAGGCACTATCATTTGCTAGCTTGGACTAATGACTCAACATCTCTGGGCATTGTTTGCCTTATTTGTAATACAGGGGAAATGCTAGTGCCTACCACACATGGTTGTTGTCAGGATGAAGTGAAGCAATGCTTCCAAAGGGTTCCCACAGTACCTGGCATATAGTAGAACTTAGTAAATGTTAGTGATGATGGTTGTAGTTATTATTATTATCTTCCTTATTATATTGCCCCCCCCCCAAGTCTTCATTCTACTCACCTCAAGGTGATCTAGAAGCAGCTTGATGTAGAGGCGAGAGCCAGGAACCTGGAAGGAGAACTCTTGCATTCTACTAGCTGAATGAGCTTTGGCAAATTGCTTTGCACATCGGAATCTACTTCTGCATCTATAAAATACAGGTAGTGACATCCACCCCACAGTGCTACTGGGAAGATCCGATGTAATAAGATACAAGAACATGATGCCTAAAACCAAAACCAAAAAAAAAAAAAGAAAAAAATCAGTTGCTGTCGAGTTGATTAGTGACCCCAGGTGTGTCAGAGTAGCAGCGCTGTGCTCCATAACATTTTCAATGGCTGTGATCTTTCAGAAGTAGATCACCAGCTCTTCTAAGGTGACTCTGGATGGATTTGAACCACCAACTTTTCAGTTAGTAGCCAAGCACTTAACTGTTTGCACCACCTAGGGACTCCTTGATGCGTACTAAGTACTCAGTAAATAATGGGTGAATAGTGTTGCTATGAGTTGCAATTGACTCGATGGCAACAGGTTTGGTTTTTTTTCGGGACTTAAGTTTGGGTCACTCACCCAGTTTGTCTCTTTTTCGCTTAGGTTTGCAGCTAAAGGAGAAGGCACCCCACCCTCCCCTCTGCCACTTCCAGCAAAGAGCAGCAGGACAGTGAGCCAAAGCATTAGCGAGCTTTTGGCAGGCTCCGGACAAGGAGTGTGATCACAAGACCACCGTGCAGAACTTAGACATGGAATGTGCAAATTATGCTTATTCAAGCTGGAATATCACCCAAGTGCGTTCTGGAACCACAGTGACCACATCCCAGCTGGTCTGGGGAAGTAAAGCTGTCAAGCCAAGGGTTTTATTGTTTTTATTTGAAAGTGTGAATCATCAAACAAGCAACTCTCTCTAGCCAGGTGCTGTATTCAGATTCCACGTCAACACCTACTTCTTTGGCAGCTGAGCAAGGCAAAGTTTCCTATGAGATACTGTGCTGGACTTGAAGAGATCTCAGAGGTCAACACATCTTAGAGGTTTATGCAAGGTGACCTTGGGCAAATCACTTAATCTCTAGGCCAAAGTGTCCTCATGTGTAAAATCGGAGACTAATAGGAAGTGCTGCATCGGTTGTTGTTAGGATTAAATGAGATAACTTGTGAAAAGTAGCTTGGGAGAGAGCCTGGCACATAGGAAGTGCTTCATACGTGTCTGCTGTAAGGATAATAGTTACTGTGCAAAGAGAAGACATCAAGTTATCACCTCTGCTCTGAGAAGTTTATATTTCTTCTGGGGAAAAGATTTTGTGTGTAACAAAGAAATGATGATGCAGAGAGATTTGAAATACATAACTGAACATGATCCCTGTAGTCTGGGGAGTCTGGGAATAATTTTATGAGGAGAAACAATGGAGCTAGGCTTTGAAGGAAATTTAGGAATCAAAGTAATGGATAGGAACAAAACGGCGTTATAGGGAGGGAGAAAAGCGTGGTAAAAACTGTCCAGCCTGCTGTGAAATCTTTAATGAACTCTGGAAGCTTGGCTATAACTCCACAAAAAAAGAAATATCCATGGTTTTCAGACTATGCTTAAACTGCCTGATTTCACCTGCTCCATACATCAACCCTTGTTTCCAACCTGCTGACCTCTTGGCCCCTCACTTTCATGGCCCAGCTACTGTGTAATCCTACTCTCACCCTGTTAGCTCAACACATGGCTTGGTCTTTAGGATTTTGACCCCAGCGACAATATATGGACCCTGGTAGAACTGGAGAAAAATGTGGAACAAAACCTCAAATTCCTGAAAAACAGACTTACTGGATTGGTTGAGGCTGGAGGACTCCCAAGACTATTGCCCTGAGATACTCTGCAAATCTTGAACCAAAACTAACCCGACTCATAGCGACCCTATAGGACAGAGTAGAACTGCCCCATAGGGTTTCCAAGGAGCTGCTGGTGGATCCAAACTGCTGACGTTTTGGTTAGCAGCCAAATGCGCAACCACTGCACCACCAGGGAGCCAGATATTAAAGCTTTATTATTTTTATTTTATGTTTATATGAAGCTAAGCTCTGTACACGGTATGTATGCAGAAAATACAAACAAATATACAACCGCAACAAAACCAAAAACATTCTGAGGGTGCTCTGAATTTGAGAAACAACCTGAAGTGAGGTATTGTAGGTTCTAGTCCTGGCCCCACAACATACATGTTGGTATGTTACAAAATGTTTGAAGCTTCCTTCCCCATCTATAAAATAGAGATTGTGACACTTCTCCTGCTTACCCTGAGGGGTGTCACCGTGCAGAGACATAACAGATGTGAAATCACATACCTAGAGAACACCTTTCAAATACGGGGAAAATAAGGTTGAATTTAACCTCAATTCATAAGGAGTTTGTTCTTTGTCTGGAGGAAAAAAAAAAAAAAGCAGACTGCTTTTATGAGAGAGAGGAGAAATAAAAATGACAACCACTATTTTGAAGATTGTAAGGGCAAAAGTCTAAAATATACTATTTTTTTCAAGTCAGAATTCTATTTTCTCATTTGGAAACAGAGAAGAAAAAGGTAGAGTATTATTTTACAGTCTTTTACCCCCCAAAAATGTCTTTTTTAACCCAAGTTTGGAAGACTATTGTTGTCATTGTGTCAAATCAATCTGACACATAGCGACCCTATATGACAGAGTAGAACTGCCCTATAAGGGAGCAGAACACCACATCTTTTCTCCACAGGAGTGGCTGATAGGTTCGAACCATAACCTTTTGGTTAGCAGCTGAGTACTTAACCACTGTGCCTCCAGGGCTCCTTTGGAGGAGACTAACAAAAAAAAAAATCCAATCCTGTTGCCATCAAGTTGATTCCAACTCATAGCAACCCTGCAAGACAGAGGAGAACTGCTCCATAGGATTTCAAAGGCTGTAAATCTTTACAGAAGTCAATTGCCACATCTTTCTCCCATGGAGAGGCTGGTGGGTTTGAACCGCCAATCTTACGATTAGCAGCCAAGTGCCACTGTGCCACCAAGGCTCCTTGGTTGGGTTTTTGCTTGTTACGCATTGCTTAGAAGTCTCTTGGACACCACTGCCTGACCAGGTATTTAATGGCACTGTGTTTAAGTATTTGCTCAATATTGGCTCAAGCCCATTAATCTTAACTGACCCCTTGGAAACTAAACATAGAATGTACCAGAAAAAAAAAAAAAGAAAATTCCTTTGTTCTCTTTGAGGACATGCAAGCTTTGGCTCATTCTAGGGCTGACCTCCCAGTATTCATCATTTTGCCCTTCTTTTCAGACATCTTCCTTCAGGACATTTCATTTCTCACTAGCAGTGGCAAGATTAGGGTCCAGGGCAGTGCTGATAAGACCTTTGGCCAGAGAGAAGATTACAACTAGCTGGCTAACATGAGTGATTTCAAATAATATGCCGATATTCAAACTCTGTGAGCCTTGGGTTAAGATGATCCTTTTCTTGTTGCTTGTGCTCCTCATAACTAAGATAAAGTATAAGGAGTCTAGCGGCCAGCGAGGAAAAATGAACCACAACCTGATGAGTGCCTGTTACATGCCAGGCTTTTCTTCTTCTCTGAGCAACTTCGACAGCCTGAAATTGATCAAACATGCAATCAAGATGCATTGACAATTACTGGTGATTGGAATGCAAAAGTTGGAAACAAAGAAGAAAGATCTGTTATGGCCTTGGTGATAGAAATGACACAGAGGTCACATGACAGAATTTGCAAGACCAGCTACTTATTCATTGCAAATATCTTTTTTCAGCAACATAAATGGCAACTATACACATGGATATTGCAGGATGGAAAACACAGGAATCAAACTGACTACATCTGTGAAAAGAGACAATGGAAAACTCAATATCATCAGTCAGAACAAAGCCAGGGGCGAACTGTGGAACAGACAATCAATTGCTCATATGCAAGTTTAACTTGAAGATGAAGAAAGTTAAAACAAGTCCACGAGAAACAAAATATGACTTTGAGTATCCCACCTGAGTTTGGAGACCATCTCAAGAATAGATTTGATGCATCGAACACTAATGACCAAAGACCAGACAAGTTGTGGGATGACATCAAAGGACATCATACATGAAGAAAGAAAAAGGTCTTTAAAAAGAGAGGAAAGAAAGAAAAGACAAAAATGGATGTCAGAAGAGAGTCTGAAGGTTGCTCTTGAATGTAGAATAGCTAAAGTGAGTGGAAGAAATGATGAAGTGAAAGAGCTGAATGGAAGATTTCAAAAGGCGGCTCGAGAAGACAAAGTAAAGTATTACAATGAAATGTGCAAAGACCTGGAATGAGAAACCCAAAAGGAAGAACATGAACAGCATTTCTCAAGCTGAAAGAACTGAAAATTCGAGGCTTGAGTTGCCATATTAAGGTATTCTATGGGCAAAACATTGAACAGCACAGGAAACGTCAAAAATGATGGAAGGAATACACAGAGTCACTGCACCAAAAAGAATTGGTCGATGTTCAGCCGTTTCAGGAGGAAGCATATGATCAAGAACTGATAGTATTGAAAGAAGAAGTCCAAGCTGCATTGAAGGCATTGGCGAAAAACAAGGCTCCAGAAATTGATGAAACACCAATTGAGATGTTTCAACAAACGGACGCAGTGCTGGAGGTGCTCACTCGTCTATGCCAAGAAATTTCGAAGATAGCTACCTGGCCAACCAACTGGAAGAGATCCATATTTGTGCCCATTCCAAAGAAAGATGATCCAACGGAATGTGGAAATTATCAAACAATATCATTAATATCACTTGCAAGTAAAATTTTGCTAAAGATAATTCAAAAACAGTTGCAGCAGTACTTCGACAAGGAACTGCCAGAAATTCAAGTCGGATTCAGAAGAGGACATGGAACAAGGGATAGCATTGCTGATGTTTACCTGTGTTTTATTGACTATGCAAAGGCATTCGACTGTGTGGATCATAACAAATGACACAACCTTGCTTGCTGAAAGCAAAGAGGACTAGAAGCACTTACTGACGGAGATCAAAGACTATAGCCTTAAGTATGCATTACACTTCAACATAAAGAAAACGAAAATTCTCACAACTAGACCAATAAGCAACATCATGATAAATGGAGAAAAGATTGACGTTGTCAAGGATTTCATTTTACTTGGATCCACAATCAATGCCCATGGAAGCAGCAGTCAAGAAACCAAACAAAGCATT